>NC_053492.1:265055180-265670177 GCF_905171775.1 Rana temporaria | reverse complement strand
TTTGGAAGTCAACTTGAACACTATATCAACTGGATTATTTTTACATATTTATGACATTTTTCTATATATATATTTTTATCTATATATTCTTCATGAAATCTATTTATTAACATTATTTATTCACTTTGCACTTTTTATCTTTGTGCACACTGGCTCATTTGCTATAATAATTGTTATACAAAGTACTTCCTATTTGGGATTTTGTATTCACGTCAACACTTGAGCACTTTATTTTGGTGGTATCACTGGAAGCCTTTGTCTACATTTTATTTGTTCATTCACTTCAATCAATGATTTCCATAGTATCATTGTAAATCCATTTTATCTATTATATCCACTACTCCTACCCTTCACACCTGAATTATGGATGTTATGAAGGGTCTTCAAGGAAATTAGGAGTGGAACATATTTTGATTGAATACTACTGATCAATACGCATACGTTTTTATACGTTGTTATATATTATATCTTATTGTAGTTTCCCTTTGGCAAGCGCCATTACACTCCCTGTTTTACATATGCTTGTTGGTGCGTGATCACTGTTTTTAGTAGTGGCTGCTGCCTTTATAGATTTATTTATATTTTATTGTTATTTTACTTAGTTGCCCTGGGTAGATTGGTTTTGCGCATTAGTTCCCCCCCTTTTTACATATTAAATCTTCTTGTTTTACTTTCTACAGGTGGATTTGGCAGCTCATTTTATAGTCTTTATATTCTCTGTCAAGTGCAGTCCACTAGTTCAGTTAGTGCTTTATGGGCTTTTCAGCATCAGGCATCTGTTTCCCAGATTTGCTAGGTTACCACTTATGTCCCGTACACGATCGGAATTTCTGATGGAAAAAGTCAGATGGACTTTTTCCCATCGGATTTTCTGATTGTGTGTAGCCCCATCTGAGATTTTTCATTGGAAATTCAGATGAATTCCATTGGAGTTTAGATATAGAACATGTTCTATTTTTTCCGATGTGATTTGGCCGTGCAAAAGCCAGATCATGTGTATGTGGCATTAGTCTTCTGTTTGCATGTTTGTTTAGATTTACCCAGTGCCAGTGAATGTTCATGCCTCTGGCTTTGGTTGTATGGATCTTCAAGCAGCCCTATAGATGCTATTGAACCACCTCTGTTAATCTGTTGTTGTGCGGGCCTGTTAGCATTTGGTTTGCTGTTTTTGCCCAAATCAAAGATTGAATATCCCAATGTTACTTGAATGAATGAGTGACTTATATAGCGCTACACATGCAAACTGAATCGCCTCTAGGCACTTTTTGCAGCCAGTGTCTTCCTGGCTGGTGCGGTCATTTACTCCGTAGGATCTTGACACGCTTGCTGTGTCACTTGTATGATTAAGAAAACAGTATTTTTTGTACATTATGAGAAATGGGTTAGTCCCCTCTATCCTTCTAACCCACTCCTACTATTGCTTTACCACCAAACTGTAGCACAATGGTACTGGTAGTGGTAGGGATTAGTTTGGGATGTCGTACAGCTTTGTTTGCAAGTGTCCAATCTCCTGAAGGCAACAGTAAGACTAAAATACAAGGAATACCGAATGTACTCCAAGAAGAGGATTTATTGGTAAGTCAAAAATCCTGTTTTATATAGCACTTTTCGTATTTTTAAATGGTCAGCTTTATCTGACGCTATAAAATGTTGATAATATATACTTTCATTTCTATTTGGTTTATTTAAAAAAATATGTTTTTTGTTTAGATAAAGACTGGGAAGATATCAGAAAGATGCCAGAATATCCTACTCTTCAGAAAGATTTCAGGAGAACAACGTAAGACCAGCAATCAGCAAACGAGCCCCCCACAGCCACTCTGATTTAAATGTGACAGTACCACAGTCCCCTCAACAAAGAAATCAGACACACTGCCCATGTAAAACATATTATGTTTTATTAAATAAAATGTGAGAAAACATATAAAACCCGCCTAACCCCTAAAAGCAATTCAAAATTCTGTGTAACTCAAAAAAGAAGCCCTCTGAAATGTAAGTACTACCGTAAGTAAAACTGGTGAATAAACCAACAAGCACATGCAAAAAAGTATATTTCTATCACAGATGTAATAACACTATACATTGATTGCACTTGTAAACACCCAAAAGCTGTTCTGCAGGGGGACCTATCTGGGAAGAACATGGGTTGTATAAATTTTACAGAAATGTATGTAAAAGTAGTACCAACATTGTTCACAAGGATAAACAAGCCCAAATATTGATAATGTGTTCACTAACCACCAACTATATAATAAAACTATGAGCACCCTAACCAATATTCAGCAACAGTTCCAATAAACTATATACCAGACATAATTGGGAACCAATATATTGTATGTCTCTACAGTAATACTAAAACAAAGGCAAAGAAAAAAAAGTGTAAAAATAAACGAATAAGATCCTGTAGAGTCCATACACATATTGCTAAAATGTAGTATTGCGGGCAGCCACACCGAAATGGCAAATGTAAAGAGAGGTAGCACGCCCAACAGGTCAGAAATATATTGCAAGTAAATATTTTTTTTTTTAGACTTTATAAGTTCCAAATGCGACCCTATTTTAACATCCCAACAAATCAGAATCTTTGACAGATAAATTGTATTAGTGATGTTAAGTGCTCATTTACACATGCTCTTCAGAGGGCGTTTCCCAGGCAGTGAGGAGGCGTTTTACCCCTAAAAACACACACCATTGTGCTGCAACCACATGCAATGCAGTAGTAGCACGGCCCCGTTCAGGTGAACGAGATGTACGAAAGCAAATACAATCTTTGCCCACTGGCAATGCAAAGCATCGTGACCACACATGTGAACACCCCTGTCTGCTGCCTTTGCAGCTCAAGGGGGATTGATTGGGCCATGGAAAAAACATAGCTCAGCCACATATTTTTACCTTGCATCTTGTAAACGTGGCCTAAAAATCCCAAAGGTTATCCTATTTTTGAGCCCTGTACAGGCTGCAGATGAGAAACAATAATTTAAACACTGCAGATTAGAAAGATGAATCCTGTATAAGGGTAAAGATGTGAGTCTTGATTTTTAGATCCTCAAAAGAAAAGGTATCCAAGGTGACATCCATATGACAACATGGTAAAAAAAACTGAAATCCAGTGAATATGTACTGAAATGTCAGAGAAATAAATAAGTATACATCAAAACGTGCTAATAGTAAAAATATGCAATTACCTAGCTATATGCATCTAGAATGCAATAATATTAAGTACTAAAGCTTTTAATATTGGCTTCATTATCATCTGTACGTCGATAGCTGTTGCCCTCAACAGTTCTAATGTGGCCTGATGCAGATTTTTTCTGCTTATTTCAAGCCGCTGTTTCATTCAAGTTTGATGTGCCTGAGCAATCCCTGCTTTTATGTAGCGCAGTGTTTACATGCATAAGTCTGCTAATAAAAGCAACACTATTGAATGGTGGACTGGCGCCTCACCAGTCAGAAAGCCTCTTACACCATTATGCAGTACAAATTAGTCATCCAAACAGGCAGATCAATACTACTGCAGTCAACCTGCTTTGTAGTAACTGCAAAATATGCAGAGTTAAAAATAATGTTATCACTATACTTCTAACTGCCAATATTCCTATAAAAATAGTGCCATGTTTTGGCTGTTTTCTGTGGCTGAATTATTGTATCCATAGTCAAAAAGTATTCTGAATGTAATATGCGGGATGCACAACAGAACTGCAGATTGATTATGTTTGGATGTCTTAAGGGCAATTGCTATGTGTATGGTACTTATAGCAAAAGGTACATCACTTTGTTTCTGCCTATAATGTTTTACAGATATGCTAACAGCAGCCTGATAAAGTATATGGAGAAGCACAAGGTTAAACCTGACAGTAAGGTTTTTCTTTTGGTAAGTGAATGATGCAGAAGAAAAAAACTCAAATGTTTTGGTATAAAATTGTTTGCCATATAACATCATTTGGTAAAGTAGTTGAAAGAGGTATACATTTTCAATGTTCCGTGAACTATGTCACCATTCAGATTTTCAGTGAAAAGTAAATCTGAATTGGCTGTTAGTGAAGGTTATTTATTTATTTTTTGGATAGAAACTTCTGTTTTGAGTCTTTTGAAAGAGACAGACTTGTACTTTGAAGTTTGCCTAGTGGTATAGTTTACACCCAAAAAGGTTTTATTGGAAACAGTGCACAAATAGAATAGCAATTATAAAAACTCAGTTGTAACCCTTATCCAAAACTATTGGCCCCGAATCCAATGGTTTAGGAGCCATCACTGTAATTTAATACTATGGTCCCAAATCCAGTGGTTTAGGAGACATTGCCCTAATCCAGTACTATGGTCCCCAATCCATTGGCGTAGAAGTCATTACGTTCATTTAATACTATAGTCCCCAATCCAGTGGTTTAGGAGCCATTGTCTTAAGCCAATACTATGGTTCCCAACAGTGGTGGCTGGTGCTCAACATTTTTGCGGGAGGGGGGTGCAAAGAAGGGGGGTGCAAAGAAACTGAAAAATTCTGAAGAATACTGAAACAAAAACATCAAGTGCAGCCACTGTGCCCATCAAGTGCAGCCACTGTGCCCATCAAGTGCAGCCACTGTGCCCATCAAGTGCAGCCACTGTGCCCATCAAGTGCAGCCACTGTGCCCATCAAGTGCAGCCACTGTGCCCATCAAGTGCAGCCACTGTGCCCATGATATGCAGCCACTGTGGCCATCATATGCAGCCCCTGTGGCCATCGATTGCAGCTACTGTGCTCATCATATCCAGCCACTGTGCCCCGCCCGCCTACTCGCTGTCTGACCGGCACTTACCCCATCTTGGTGGCGTGTCAAGCAGCGGGTGACGGCAGCGAGCTGTGGGACAGGTAGCGTGGTTCAGGCGATGGCTCCTGTGTCCTCCGTGCATCTCTTCTTCGCTTCTGCTAGCTGGTCAATGGGATCACCTATCATTCAGCCAATCAGGTGACCGGTATTAGACCCTCGCCTCCTGATTGGCGGAGAGGCAGTTCGGTGTTAGAAAAGCAAATATTAATTTGCTTTTCTAACATGCCTGGGTGGACTGCAAGCGCAATGCTCTGCTCCCCATTCAGTGATTTAGGAGCCCTTGATTTAGGAGTCCATTCTCCTTGTTTTTCTGTTTGCTGTTGCAACACCTATAGCACTTACAATATAAACAATTTAATTGACAGGATATCATATGTATTTCATTTTATTAAATATTTAGAAGTATTATGTTTAATAATATCATATATTTGTTTTTGTTTTTGTTACATTCTTTGACTCAGTATCATGCAGGGCTGGTGCAAGGATTTTTGACACCCTAGGCGAAACATAATTTTTCCGCCCCACTCCTGACTCCACCCACTTTGCCCTGCCCATGTATACCCCCACCTTTTTAATGAAGCGCCCATCGCATGCAGCCTCACCAGCGCCCATCACATGCAGCCTCACCAGCGCCCATCAAATGCAGCCTTACCAGCACCCATCAAATGCAGATTACCAGCGTCCATCAACTGCAGCCTCACCAGCGCCCATCAATGCAGCCTACCAGTACCCATCAATTAATGTTTGCCTGCTTCCATTAATTCTGGAGTCGTGATGCAGACACAGTCCTTCGCCGCCGCGCCTCTGACACTATGTGCGAACCGAGCAGGGGCTGCCTGCTGATGCTGAGACTTAGTTGCTTGCTGCAGAGAAAAGAGAGTAGAAACACCAGTGGCAGAGCCACTAGGTGGCTGCCTAGTTTGCCTAGTGGTAGCACTGGCCCTGCTGTCATGTTATCCTTGAGTTTGGCACACTAACTCTAGATCTCGAGTCCAGATATATATGTCCTAAAAGATGATATAGCTATGTAACTATGTATTCATTCAACAAATAACTTAATCACACAAACACTTGTGCATTTGGCAACATACCTAGTCAAACTAATTTTTCACAAACTTTAAAACACATAGATTTTAATTTCTGTAGAAATATTTGTTGTTTTGTTGTGTTTAGATAACAATGGTTGTTCTGTGCATATTTAGCTTGACAGGTAACAGTATATTCACTGAGAGCGGCTCTGTGCTTCAGTTTCATTAGATTGCTGTGTCAGAACCATTAAGTCTCAGCATGGTTTACATTGTCATGCAGAATGTGCTTACATGCACATGTTCTAAAACTAAGTGCACTATTGTCTAAGATTCTTTATCCATTTACTCTACGTTTCCCAGAAATCATACACTTTTCCAATAATCATATAGCAAGTACTGCTAAAGAGGAAATTAGAAGTATATTTTATACCTTGATTAATTATTCAGCTCCACATTTGGAGCTTTGAATATAACTAATAAATCATTGATCCACAAAAACATTGCAGATTGGAATATCTCAGATTTTATTTAGAAAAAAGTAAGGCTAAGTATGCTTCATATTTATGCAAGACTTGTGATGCCTGTCTTTAAAGGGGTTGTAAAGGTTTGTTTTTTATTTTCTAAATAGGTTCCTTTAACTGCTTGCCGACCAGCCGCCGCAGTTATACAGCGGCAGGTCGGCTCTGTTGGGCGAGATGATGTAGATCTACGTCATCTCGCTGAGCAGCCAATAGGAAAAATATGTAGAAGAATACGTATCGGCCTAAACTGAGGAAAAATATTTTTTTTTATATATTTTTGGAGGATATTTATTATAGCAAAAAGTAAAAAATATTCATTTTTTTCAAAATTGTCGCTCTATTTTTGTTTATAGCGCAAAAACTAAAAACCGCAGAGGTAATTAAATACCACCAAAAGAAAGCTCTATTTGTGGGAAAAAAATGACGCCAATTTTGTTTGTCAGTTAAAGCGACGCAGTGCCGAATCGCAAAAAGTGGCCTGGTCTTTGACCAGTAATATGGTTCGGGGCTGAAGTGGTTAAGCTAGTGCATTGTTGGTTCACTTATCTTTTCCTTCGATTTCCCTTCTAAATGTTTTTTTCTTTGTTTTCTTTGTCTGAATTTCTCACTTCCTGTTTCTCCTCAGTAAGCTGTTCTGACTGATTTTCCACCGCTCGGATGATGGTGGAAAGCTTACTGAGGAGGAACAGGAAGTGAGAAATGCAGACAAAGAAAAAAAACATTTAGAAGGGAAATCGAAGGAAAAGGTAAGTGAACCAACAATGCACTAGCTTGAAGGAACCTATATAGAAAATAAAAAACAAACCTTTACAACCCCTTTAAGGCTGCACCATTGTAGGATGTGTGTAAATCACAAAAACATGCACAAAAAGGTACACTAAAGTATTTGCAGAATCTGAACAAATAGTAACAGCACTTTAATGCAAGCCCTCATTCACGTTTGTATAAATTAAGAAGATTCGAGAATAATGGTCCCTGTCTAGTGCAGAACCTACCTTTAGATATGTGTAGAATTTAGGTTCCTGAAAATTACAAACACTGGCTAGTGAAGGAGATTGTTTCTTGTGTTCAACGATGCTGGCTTCAATTTATGTTTTTCTTGGGCTCTAGGGAAGGTGGGGAAAGGGTGGCTTTCAATCGCTTCCTAAGTGTAGCTTCAAAGTGGTATTAAACCCAAAAGCTAAAAAAAATTATATTGCAGCTTATTATTTCTTAGATGTGATGACCGCAGTCATATTATTTTTTAGTCTTTCTTCTATTTTCATCTGGTGATTCAGCTAGTAAGTTTTTCAAAAGAACAAGCTCTCTAGCACAGTGGTCTTAAACCCTTTTCTCAGGGCCCACTAACAGGCCCACTAACAGGGTTGATGACCACTGCTCTAGCAGAATGTATTAGTTACAGAGATGAGACAAACCATTTAACACTAGCAAGGGTGCTTACAATGATCAAAGAAAAAAATTACCTCCCTATGGGAGAAAAAACACTGCACTAACACAATCGAAATACGTGAGAATAACCCAAAATTGATATAGGAAAAAAAAATGTATATATAAATAAATATATGAGTGAAGCTGCCAGTACCGATTACCTAGAAACCGCAAGTAAATAAACAATATATAAAAATAAGGTACAGCGCTGTAAAGAGAAATCATAAAGTGATGATATGATAATAGTATAATGTGAACAAACGTGGTGACACGGTTGCAAAATTAAAGGATTATAGAAAAGTCCATAAATAGTGATTCATAATAGAGTGTGCTTCATATCATGAAAAGGGGTTAAAAGAATGAAGTAAATAAATCCTCCGTGATCAGAAAAACGTGATGACGTACGACTGCAAGGCCACACCTATGCGTTTCGTCATAAAAGACGTAGTCGGGGATAGGCTGCCTATCCCCGACGCCGTCTTTTATGACGAAACGCATAGGTGTGGCCTTGCAGTCGTACGTCATCACGTTTTTCTGATCACGGAGGATCACAGTAACGGAGCCCAGCCAACAGGGGACGGGCCCGAGGAGACGACGCATCTCGATGCACATATTTACATATCGCACATGTTTGGCAACTAAACTGTAAGTGCAATCTGTATAGCACATTAAAACCTTTTTAGCAGTATTACGCTATGGGTTTCTTTTCTTTTATCATTTCATGAGTCACATGAAGCATATATTTGCTTTGGAGAAAGTTGTTTGGAGTCAAATCCTGTACACTTTGAAGCCAGTCTGCTTGGGAAGACTTTAACTATCCCTATGTCTGCTTAGACCGCTGTAATGACGGTCACCGATCTGCGGTAAGGAGACTACATCTCACTCACTGGGTGGTCCCTTGGTGGAAGAAGATTTATTTACTTCATTCTTTTAACCCATTTTCATGATATGAAGCACACTCTATTATGAATCACTATTTATGGACTTTTCTATAATCCTTTAATTTTGCAACCGTGTCACCACGTTTGTTCACATTATACTATTATCATATCATCACTTTATGATTTCGCTTTACAGCGCTGTACCTTATTTTTATATATTGCTTTCAATGATCAATTTGTAGTTATTTACTTACAACCTGTATCCCAAAAGGAAAGAAAACAGTTTGCTGTAACTGTTTATAAAGTATTAGCTGGAGTTGACCTTCAATTTGTTAGTGTAATTGAATCTGCTAGCCAACACTGTCCTCCCCCCAGACTGACAATGCTGCTCTTTAAACATGCCCCCTTGTGCTCATTCATCCAGAGTGGGGACATTCTAATACAGAAATGTGTTACTGGCCAGATCATCAGGTGAAAACAGGAAAAAAGTGTAAGAAAAAGAAAACTGATCCAGCCACCACATCTAATTATTGGTAAGCTGCAATATATAACATTTTTGATTTTTGAAGTTAGTACCGGGCGCCCTCTTCCTCCTGTGGCCAGACCGGCAACATAGCTGGAAAAATAAGGCTGCTTGTTTTAGACACAAGCATATTCCCAAGATATGCAGTGGCAAGAGAAATTCAGAGGGTAAGAGACCACCCCACCCCCCCACCGCTTCTCTCAAGAAAGGTGCTTGGAGCCAAGACAAGCAGCCATCTCATTCCTAGCTATACCGTATTTATTCGAGTATAACGCGCACCCGTGTATAACGCGCACCCCTAATTTTCAATTAAAAATCGGTGTAAAATCATTGTAATTGCCAAAAATCATTTATGTCCAGCCATGCCCCCTGTATGTCCAGCCGTGCCCCCTGTATGTCCAGCCGTGCCCCCTGTATGTCCAGCCGTGCCCCCTGTATGTCCAGCCATGCCCCCTGTATGTGTCCAGCCGTGCCCCCTGTATGTGTCCAGCCGTGCCCCCTGTGTGTCCAGCCGTGCCCCCTGTATGTGTCCAGCCGTGCCCCCTGTATGTGTCCAGCCGTGCCCCCTGTATGTGTCCAGCCGTGCCCCCTGTATGTGTCCAGCAGTGCCCCCTGTATGTGTCCAGCCGTGCCCCCTTACCTTTAATCACGCGGCGCGCGGGAACATTACAGACAGCGTTCGTTTGAACAGCTGTTTTCCCTGCCACGCATAGTCACTCCCCCTCGTTCGCGATTGGACAGATCCGTCCAAGGGGGAGTGTCTACGCGCGGCAGGGAAAACAGCTATTCAAACGAAAGCTGTCTAATGTTCCCCCGCGCCGCGTGATTAACGTTGTAGCGGCGTTTGTGGCTTCGGTGGCGGCGGCGGTAGCAGCGGCGTGTGCGGCGGCGGTAGCAGCGGCGTGTGCGGCGGCGGTAGCGGCGGGGGGGGAAAAAGTCCTCGAGTATAACGCGCACCCAAACTTTGAACTTTTTTTTGGGTATAAAATTTTGCGCGTTATACTCGAATAAATACGGTAATTTTGGATTAGCCAATGGGGGGTTGTGCTTAGTTCAAACGTATAGCTGCATTTAGGAACCACCCAGTGTGAATTGTGCCTAAAAAGAGAAATAATACAATTACTAATAACAAGAAGTTTGTAAACAAAGAACGCTTTTAGTGCTAGTTTACACTTGCTTCAAAACAAGGCTTCAGACAGGCTTTGTTAAAGCTCTCTGAACGCCAGTCGAAGCCCCTGTCACTAAATAAAATGGTCAGCTTACAATGCTGTTTACACATTGCTTTTGCTTGATGCTTTGGTGGGGCTTCAATGAGCCTTTGGTGGGGCTTTGATGAGGCTTTGGTGAGGCTTCATGGGACTTCGATGAGGATTCGGTGGAGCTTCAGTGGGGCTTCAAGCGAGCTTTGCCATTAACTTCTATGGGGGCTTTGAAGATGCTTTGAAGAACTAAAGCGACACGGGGTATATTTTTTGGAGTGAAGGCAAAGCAAAGCAAAAGCAAGGTGTAAACATTTTATTTAGTGACAGGAGCTTTGACTAGTGTTCATAGAGCTTTAACAAAGCTTGTCCGAAGCCTTGATTTGAAGCAAGTGTAAACTAGCCCTTAATGTGTTTTGAAGCTGAAGCTAGTATGAATGAACTTTCCTTTGGCTGCGCTTCAAAAATTATACCCCATGTAGCTTTAGTGGTGTTTCAAAGTGTCTTCAAAGCCTCCATAGAAGTCTATGGCAAAGCTTGCTTAAAGTCTCATCAAAGCCTTACGAAGCCCCACCAAATGCCCATCAAAGCTTCATCAAAGCCCCACCAAAGGCTCATCAAAGCCCCACTGAAGCATCAAACAAAAGCAATGTGTAAACAGCATTATAAGCTAACCATTTTATTTAGTGACAGGGGCTTTGACTGGCGTTCAGAGAGCTTTAACAAAGCATGTCCGAAGCCATGTTTTGAAGCAAGTGTAAACTAGCCCTTAAAGCTTATCCTTTTGTAAAAGCAAATTTTGTTGCTGTGACCTGTGAGCTTCATTAATGGGGCTAATAATTTGAATAATTCTATGACCTTTGATCCATACAGCTTCAAAAACTTCTTACCATGGACCCAACAAAAAGGATAACTTCAGATCAGTCTTTACAAGATCTCTACTTTCAGGAGGATCCTCTGCCTACATCTGAGTATGTTTCTTTATTTGCTGTATCATGCACTTTCAACATTTGTGTAAAAAAAATAAAAAAATAATAATAATATTTCACATACCGGTATATTGTAAAGCCTTCACTTTTGCATTGTTATCTCTTCATTAATGTTCTGAATCTTGTGAGCTTTGCTGCCTGCTTTACTCTTACGTAATTCGGCTTGCAAAATGCAGCATCGTGCCATTGACATTGAGGATGACATTGAAACTCTCTCCTTGTAAAAGCAATCATGTCAGAAAACCTGGTACAGCATAAGATAAGAGGGCACAAATATATTGCATATTACTGAAAATAACATGTCTGTCTTGAAAGAAAAAAAAAATCCTTATATATGCCTCTATCTTATACTGTATATGAATGTATGTACCCAAAGCTGCTCGGAAATACACATATGTAGATCTTTGCATAACATTTTTGTAATACTACTTGGTACACACTTCAATAAAAACAGAAAATAGAATAGAGATGCTTACTGAAAGCATAACTTACCAGCTGGTAGATATTACTATACCTGGAAACTTCTCATTCCCAAGAATGGAGGCTGAGCGGTGGGTGTGGCAAAATTGCAGTAGAAATGAAAGGAGCTCAAAACTTGAGCCAACGTACAGATTGCAGGGATCAGAAGTATCTAATGTACAGAGTTCAGATGTCAGGGGTATGTAACTTACCTAATGCATGGGTCCAGGGTGGGTAACCTACAAAGTTCACAGAGTGAAGGGTTCAGATGTATGTAATGTACACAGTTTAGGAGTGGGAAGTAAATACAGCCCTGCCCATAGCACCCCCCTTAGATTATTTTCACCACCACCCTCTTACCCCCCAGAAAGAAGGCAATTGTGCTGCAAGTTTCATATTGCTTTGCTAAGCTTTTACTAGACTTGCGAGGCTTCACAAGTTTGTTGCACAATTGCAGCAAGTCCACATTGCATGACTCCAAATCAACTTTCTTAGCAAAGACTCTGCAAGTCTGCTGCAAGTTCTGGCTCAGTTATGTTGTGCAATAGTCATCCCACCACAGGGGTCACTGTGGCTGATTTTTCATGCTGTAGACTTGCAGAGCTCTTGCTGTAGACTCCCCATTGCAACTTTGCTCTTGCTAGAGACTTGCCACACAGAATCAAAAAGTGTCAACTAGAACTTGTGCTTCAAATGCTCTGCAAGTGTACAATTTGCCAGTGAAAATGTGCAGCAAGTTAAAAGACTGACAATTCAACATTGCCACAAATTTGTGGCAAGTTATCCTTGCTCTCTGGGTACACATAGACAAAGCAGTACCACCTATGCACATGCATACACACTGCATACAATATAAATACATACAAACTGCATAAAACCTACATGCACACTGCGTACACATGCATACATACACATGCGTATGTATGCATGTTTATTTATGAATACGGCATACATACAAATGCATACCCATTGCATACATAAACAAACACTTTACCTCGCTAGTGGTATTGTTTCCCCGTGTCCCTGTTCCTGCCCTGTTAGTATCAAAATGTCAGAATAGTATGAACGCCCCTAAAATTACCCTTTTCTTGGAAAGCAGTGGAAGGCTTGAGATGAAGGGGGTTAAAGTTTACATGGGCAGGGCAATGGAGGTGAGGGGTTAATATACAAGTCACCTGGAGACAGCATTGGATCTAACGTGTAGGAGACAGGGAGGGTCTAAAAGTTTTTTTTTTACACATGACCCATTTCAAAAATTTTGAATTAAGAGTGATGGGAGTAGGTAAATTATGTTTGCATTTGAAGCCATCATGCTATTTTTTGTTAGCAATTTACTTTTCTTTCTGTATAGGGTTTCGAGTTATCCATTAAAAACAATAATTCCAGCCATTAATTATTACAGGCAGCAGTTTAAGTGATAAATGGGAAAAGAAAAAGATGAAATAATACAAAAATTCTCCTGCGCTCTGGTGTTTTTGTCATGGGGTAATGTAGTCCAAGCGTAAGATAAAATCACAGGTCTTGCAGCCCTCCTCTGAACCATGGACGGAAAAGAAACAGATGACCAGAAAGTCATTCATTTTCAGATAGAAAATGACCGTATTTATCGGCATATAACACGCACAGGTGTATAACACACACCTTCATTTTAAGAGGAAAGTTTCAGGAAAAAAATAAATTTTAAATAAAGAACTTTAAAGCAAAATAAGGGTCAGTGTCCATGAATGCAGCCTGATCATTGCCCATCCTCAGTGTCAGGTCTCTGATGTGAGGCAGAGTGGCAGAGAGGGCGCCCCTTGTGGCTAAGTGCAGCGCTCCCCTGGGAGTGATACAGGGGATACAGTGCCCAAAGGTGCACGGGTTGCCAGTAGTGCTGCAACAGGCTGGTAAGCAGAATGTAGCTGGGGTGTGCTGGGTAGTGATGTCAGTAGCCATGCAAGAAGAAGTCCTGAGTAGGCGTATGCAGAATAAACCAGGAGCAGGGTTCGCAGCCAGGCCAGAGGTCATATACCGGGAGACAGTCCAAGAGCAAACAGGAGCAAGCTGGGTCATAAACAGTGGGCAGTGGATCGAAGAATAGTCAGCCAAGCCAAGGTCAGAGCGAGGAAATAATCGGGATCACAGGTCAAGCCAAAAGCAGAGGTCAAGCCATGAGTTACAAGGTAAACAGACACAGGAATCTGACGACAATCCAGCAATTTGGGTCAGACAGTGGCAGCCTTTTATAGGCCAGCAGGGGGATCCACCTGTCACATGATGTGCCTCTGGCGGCCATTTCTTCTACTGGCAAGATTGCCAGTACTTCCACGGCCATTTCCCTGACAGCCTTCGGCCATTTCTTCTACTGGCAAGATTGCCAGTACTTCCACGGCCATTTCCCTGACACAGCCTTTGGCCATTTCTTCTACTGGCAAGATTGCCAGTACTTCCACGGCCATTTCCCTGACACTCAGCCTCACAATTGCCCATCAATGCAGCTTGATCAATACCCATCTGCAGCCTTGCCATTTCCCATCAATGCATCTTAATAAATGCCCATCTGTAGCCTCACGATTGCCCATCAATGCAGCTGGATTAATGCCCATCTGTAGCCTTCCCATTGTCATGAATGCAGCCTGATCAATGCCCATCTCAGGAAGGGGGGCGGGATGAGCACCGTCAGATTACATACACAGAGGCAGCTGAAATTGCAGTATCGGCGTATAACATGCACACATTATTTGCAACCGATTTGCAGAGTGAAAAAGTGAGTGTTATACGCCAATAAATACAGTCAGTGTTTCTAAACCCACAAATGCAAACATTTATTATTTTACAATTTACCAATCCTTCAGTGTGGTGGCTGCATTCATTTTCATCATTTTTTTTTTATTTGGGCTTTTTCCTTTTTACTGGTGACCCACCCAAGAAGGTTGAACGTGAACTGCATCACCTTCTCTTGCATCCCGTTCACCTACCGAGATCTTCAAGTAGTGCATGAAGGTGTGATTAGATCCAGGGTAACAAGGGTGCAGGCAGGTGACTTCTTCAAGTTTTGGAAATAAGAAATTTACAAATTAATATTGGAGAAGAAGGTACAGAAGAAGGTAGTTTGTAGACTGCATGTTGGTGACTTTAGGTCAAGGAAGG
Organism: Rana temporaria; assembly: GCF_905171775.1. Classification (NCBI taxonomy): domain Eukaryota; kingdom Metazoa; phylum Chordata; class Amphibia; order Anura; family Ranidae; genus Rana; species Rana temporaria. The sequence goes on along the minus strand of NC_053492.1, from coordinate 265,655,215 downwards.
TAGGGTTATGGGTGGATGACTCCAGGTTTGGGGACTTTCAAAATACACATTATGTCAAACAGATAGTTTCCATTAATGCTGATATCACAACAGTTTCAGGAGTTTGTGTTAGAAATTCATTTTTTATCAATTGTTTATTAAACTGCTTGGTGTTATCAGTGTATTTGCAGGGTGCCAGATACCATATCCAAAACGTGAATTTTTAAATGAAGATGAGCCAGAAGAAAAGGCTGAAAAGGTATAAAATATTTACTATCAGACATAAACGTTTGCTACATTTTATATTGTCTTATTTTTTATGAAATACTTTCTGCCAAAGTCTTAGATAGTTTTTATAATAAAAACAACATCGTTCGGAATTTAAAGGATAAGTTCACTTTAAAATAAATAAATGCAAATTTCTTTGCAGGAAAAAAAAAACCTGAATTTATTATTTATTTTTTGGAGCCTGGAAAGCATGGCACGAGCAATTAGCAGATCGCTGGTGCCATGCAGGTCTCCTGCAGACCTGTCAGTGTATCTGTGTGCCTGTACATCCGTATGGGCAAGCAGATACACTGACAGTAAAAATCAATGAACTGCCGCGGCACTCCAGAGAGTCGTGGTAGCTCATTGAGAACTGCAAGCCGATATCCACAAAGGATGTCGGGACTTGTAGTTCATTCATACACAGAGCTGTGTTTAATGAATGACACGGCCATGTGGGCAAATCCCTGCAGGGCCGTGGTGATTTCAAAAAGTAACAGGAACTTCACCTCGTACTGCTGTCACAGGGAGTGGGGAGGATCGGGCAGTGGCTGCAGCATTGGGAACATATTAAATGTTCCACCCTAAAAATGGGTGGAACATGTAACAAATTCCCAAAAGTGAACTTATCCTTTTAAGCTTGTAAACTGTCAGGTTACTTAGAAGAAAAATAACTTTGTATTCTTGCTGAAAAGTAAACTTAATCAGACAGATATCTTGTAAAAGCCAACATGTTTCAATAGAGTTGCACCCACTTCATCATGGCTTAATAGAATACAATGCAGGTTAAACTTATTCTAATGCATTGGTTGTAAATGTATGATGTATTCTACAACTTATGTATAGGAACACTGAGCTTAGCTGTATTCCAGCCAGTGAGGGCAGCTTCCATATTTTTGTCCTAACTTGTTCCTAGTAAACTTGTCAGATGGCAGTTTAGTAACAAAAGGAAATCTTCAAGGTTGTAGAGCTGCTAAAAGACTGGCTGCAGAGAAATTCAAGTGATTTTTCAGGTAGGCATTGACCGTTACCACTAATTAAAGAGATGGTTTTCCTAATCGTACATCACAAGACACAGTAACTTGGTGATACTATACTGGGTTATACTGTCCCCTGCAGGTGAATTGGACGCTTGCAAGCAAAGCTGTAGGGACAGTCAAGTATAACCCCTCCCACTGCCAGCATGCCTTTTGTTTTTTTTGCTAGTGTCCTTGGAAGAACACACGTCTTCTCTCTGCTCTGAGAGGAACAACCATTTCCTTTTATTATTTTTTTCTTCAAAACTCTTCTATCAAGATTCCTAGCTGTTCCATATCCACAGTTGCTTTCTTTTGCAGCTTTCTGGGTTATGTGACTCATCAGTTTAGCCCTGGGGGACTCTATCTCCATCTCTCCAGACAGCATATGCAGGACCAGCTTGTAATGTTGCTTCGGGCAGTGGATCCTGTGAGACGCTTACCTTAGTTCATGCTGCAACGTGTTGCGTTAGCTATAGGATGCTATACAGGTCAAGGTCTATGGCTCATCTGCCCGTGGCATTCTTTCCCTGAAGACCCCTTAGGGGGTATGCCCCTCAGAAGGTCGAAGACTGGGATACCCCATGGGGGCTGCTGTTTCACACCCAGCCCACCATTTGTAACTATCTAAAGGCTTGTCCATATTCCCCGGAGCCCTTCACCCATGTGTTTCCTATTTTTTCTGGAGGTTAAGGTTTCTAGAGGTGGAGGTTAACGTATGAAGCTGTGACACTTTAAACAGATGTCTGATGACCATGGCGCCTCATTTTGTCGCACACCCCATATGTGCATTGCTTTTAGCACTGCAACATTTTTTGTACAACACTGTACTGATTAAATAAAAATTGTACGTTCTGGTATCGTACCAGAAGAATTTTCTGGTTTGCCACTTTCACATGAACTGTCGAGATCGGTTCTCGGAAGCTGTGTACTAATGATCAGATTCTCGTACCATCACTACAAAAACTGAATTTTTCTGCCAATTTTCTGATCGTGTATACTAGGCATTATTGTGTTGCATGTGCCTTGCATGGGCTGTGTGGGTGGTTGTCCCCCTTCTTCCCTCTTAAGGCTGCGCCATTGTCTGGCACATGTTCCCCTCTGCAGTTCTCGCTATATAGAGCTATTGCTGGCTTCCCATGGGACCTACTCAGTGACATCATCTTAATTTATAATAATAAACCAGTAAACCCTGCGCTCAGCTATACCATAAAACCCCAGCTGCTGGTGACACAACATTCCCTAGTGTAGTGTATAAATATCGAAAACACAAATGAGCCAGTGCTGGTTTATTTGTGTTTTTTCACAGTTAATCCTTACCTCTCCGTAATGGTCTATGAGGAACCCCTTGTATTTAATATTTCATTGTGTACTTTTGGTACATCAGACTTTTTAACCCATCCTTTTTTCAAGTTACATAGTTGGTCAGATTGAAAAAAAGTCCATTGAGTTCAGCCAATAAAAATAAAAATAAATCATACAAAAAAAAAACAGCAAAGCGTGATCCATCCAATTTGCTACATCAGGGGAAAAAATACTTCCTGATTCCCCAAGAGGCAATCGGATATTACCTGGATCAACTTTACCTATAAATGTTAGTACCAAGTTATATTATGTACACTTAGCAAAGAATCCAGGCCTTTTGTAAAGCAATCTACTGAGCCAACCAGAACCACCTCTCGAGGGAGTTTATTCCTGCAATGCAATGGTCTTTGACTAGCCCTTTTTGGTAATTTCTCACTAGTACTGTTGTACAGCCTATGGTGACCTTTATTCACAGATGGCTATTAACCCCTCCTGCTCTATATTGGGTCCCTGAGTACCCTTTGTTGGTAATGTCTCACTGTCTGTTTGTTCAGCGACCTAGGGGGACCTAGTCACGCATCACCGTTACACCCTGTTGCTCTTTGGTGGTTCAGAGCTTCAAAACTCAGAGCTTAAAAATCTTTTTACCTTGGAGGAATTTTTGGCAAAAAGTTTGAGAGTTAAGAAATTTGATTATTTTCAGATCTACAACTCATGAAACATTGGTGTGATCAGAAAGCTGTGGATTTAACAACAATTATTTTTAGAAATGGCACAGATGTTCAATTATTGATTGAATTTCAGATAAGCACACATGAATGTCACCGGGGAAGAGCAAAGGGTGGTCACCAGGGCACAGCCCAGGGAGTCTGTAGTAGTGTTTAGTTACCTCCACATGCAGAGCAGCGCAGGAAAGCTTCTGTAACATGTCTCTTCTGGCACGCTAATCCTCCACATTCAGTATGCTTCCCTGCGCCACTCTGCAGGACAACTAAACAACAGATTGGTTTAAAAAATGTGCAACATCAGCTGGCACCACATCAATAGCCAGTAATGAGGGAAACACAATGTTTCTCCGTCTGTACACACTTCTCTTATTCCACGCTGCCCTCTGCAGTTATGTCACAGGAACCAGGACTATAGGGGAGGCATCAGGTATCAGTGCGCCCCGGGAATACTTCCTATCAGTGTGCACTTAAACCACCATTGTAACATACATCTGCCACAATATTTAAATGCAGAGGAACCCTGGTTTAGAAACCGTGGTCTAACATTATACAATTTGTGTAGCAGTTTAGTGACCTGGTCATGCATGATTGTTGACCCCTGCAGCTCTGAAATCAGTTTCTACAATGACAGCCTATTCTGTATTTAACAAAAAGACAAGAAAGACTATTATTGCTGGATCATTATCGACGTCTTCAAAACCAAGAAAAAATACAATAACAGAAAGAATGATTATAATACCAGCCATGTCCCTTTTAACAAGCATTTATTGTACAAATAATAAAAATCATACAGGTATACCTATCACCATTAAAACCAAAATCTCATTCCATGCCAGCCCTGTGCTTTGTTCCAGGCATAGAAACTTGGCAGGTGGGCCTCTTTTGTCAGTGTCTTGACTCCGGAGAATAACCTTCACTTTGAGGTGTTCTGAAATTCTGTTTCGGGTGAGGGATGGTGGATGTGGACCTTCTAGTTTTCAGGTTCAGTTATGAAATGAACAGGTTTGCCTTCAGATCCAGGGATCATCTAGCCTTCACAGTGCATTCTCTGGTGCTTCCGTTGGATCAATTCTACCTGATCTAAGCGTTTCTCCTCTTATACTCCTTCGACTGCTCTGCAGAATCAAGTCAGAGGGTATTCCAGTGATACTCTTTCCACCAAACTAGCCAAGGAGGACTTGGTACTAGGACCTTGTTCAGGTTTCTGAGGGACTGTCTGTGGGCTTTCCTGGATTTTCTGCCTTTTGCCTCGTACACAAGACCAGTTTTCCTGTGGGGAAAACTGCCATGACAGCTTTTGGCCGGGAAAACCGGCCATGTGTATGCTCCATAGCAGTTTTCCCGACAGGAAAACCGGCGGGAATCCCGGCGGGAAAAATGAGAACATTTGTCTATGGGGAAAGCCTGCAGTGGAGCATACACACAGCCGGGTTTCCTGACCAAAGCTCTCATGGCAGTTTTCCTGCCAGGAAAACCGGCTGTGTGTAGGGGGAAAAAGCTACCGAGCAGGTTCTCGGTTTTCCCGGCTGACTTTTTACTCCTGGGAAAACCGATCGTGTGTACAAGGCATTTAGGATGGTTTCTCATCCTGGTTTTGGGCTAATTTACAAACTTGTACTTATATATCCATGTGCAGGCAATCCCATTCAAGTCTACTGGAATGCAGCAAGGACACAGGCATTTTTGTGGGGCCCTTTATACCGGGTATTGTTCACATTGTTATTCCTGTATTTTTACCAAAGGGTGTGCAGGATCTTGCCCTGTTTTCTGTTGGTTCTTCTGGACCACCCATTGAATTTATCAAGGATAATATACTATCTATCCTTACTCGCAAGGGTGCCTGTTTTGTCGATTTTACGAGGCAAGTTCTAACTTGGTATCCTTCTTTATTAAGGATTCATTTTTCATGTGCTTCAGATGGACAAGGTTGTTTGGAGGCCAAGGCCTCTCTTTCTCCTAAGGTGTTTTTTTGTCATTTCAAGCCTGTCATCTGGACGGTTGGTCATTCCTTTTACCTTGTGCTTGTTAAGTCCCAGCTGACACTCAGGCAGCTCTGCAAGCTCTGTTGAGCCAGCTCTGTTGGCTTTGTTTGTACCCACCCCTCATTTGGATTGCTTTTGGATGTCCGAGTAGTATAATGCTGCGTACACACGATCGGAATTTCCGACAACAAAACCATGTTTTTTTTCTGACAGAATGTTGGCTCAAACTTGTGTTGCATACACACAGTCACACAAATTCCGAACGTCAAGAACACTGTCACATACAACACTACGACGAGCTGAGAAAAATGAAGTTCAATGATTCTGAGCATGCGTCGAATTGATTCCGAGCATACGTAGGATTTTTGTGCATTGGAATTGCATACAGACGATTGGAATTTCGGACAAGAACTTTTGTTATCAGAAAAATTGAGAACCAGCTCTCAAACATTTGTTGTCGGAAATTCCAACACCAAATGTCCGATGGAGCGTACACACGATCGGACTATTCGACCAAAGGCTCACATCGAACATTTGTTGTCGGAAATTCCGATCGTGTGTACACGGCATTACTGATGCCGCGTACACACGGTCGTTTTTCGGCATGAAAAAAATGTCATTTTTCAGCATGTCCAAAAAACGACGCTTTTCCAACTTCATCATTAAAAACGACGTTGCCCACACACCATCGTTTTTGAAAAATGATGAACAAAGTGCGGTGACGTACAACACGTACGACGGCACTCTGAAGGGGAAGTTCTATTCGCCTTTGGGCTGCTTTTAGCTGATTCCTTATTAGTAAAAGACGATTTGTGCTTTTTTGTCTGTTACAGCGTGATGAATGTGCTTACTCCATTATGAATGGTAGTTTTACCAGAACGAGCGCTCCCGTCTCATAACTCGCTTCTGGGCATGCGCGGGTTTAAAACGTTGTTTTAGCCCACACACGATCATTTTTTACAAGCCGAAAAACTACATTTTAAGAAGCCAAAAAATGATGTGAAGCCCACACATGATCATTTTAAATGACGTTTTTAAAAATTTCGTATTTTTTTCATGCCGAAAAACGACCGTGTGTACGCGGCATAAGTTCCTGTGCCCTGTGATGAGCCATTAAGAAAATTAGATTTGTTTTACTTACCTGTAAAATCTATTTCATTGAGTACATCACAGGACACAGGTCCCTGCACTCTGTTTCTATTTGCCACTGACCCAATGGATGCGATCTAAGCAGCTTCACTGAGCATGTGTTCGCCATTTTCCTTTTCTGGAAACTTAAGGCTTTCTTCACCATACAGCACAGCAATCCCCAGACACCTACCTGGGTGCTACAGCCTACATTGCCTGCCACAGAAGGCTTAAAGTGGTAGTAAATTTGTAGGGGGAAAAAAATACTTTCTCCCTGCAAGGTAAAGGCATAATGTGCCAGTATGCATTGCATGCTATCACATTATGAAAGACTTTCCTTGAAACAAAGCCCTCTAACGGCGCGCTATCACTGCTGCAGAGGCTTCCAGGTTTGCAGGCTGCGGCCGCTTGAATGGACGGGCCGCAATAACGTCACTCACAGCCGCAGCACAGAACTCTGAAGGAACGGCACAGGTATAACATCACTGGCTGCCAACCAGGCGAATATCTCCTCAAACGGTGCAGGTTTAGGAGACATTCATTTAACCTACAGTTAAGCGTTATTATAAGCTTACCTGTAGGTAAAAATTTAAATCCTGGGTTTACAACCACTCTAAAGCAGTATTAAACCACAAATAAAACAGTTTGCGGCTCTTTCTAAAGGGTTAGCTGGAGATTGGTTTCGTTATTGCGTCTAAATATGCTAGTTCATCTAACTCCCCTCCCCCCAGATTAGCAATGCTGCTGTCCAAAAGTGCCCCTGCGCTCCTTCATCCAGATTGAAGGCACTCTAATACAGATAGTGTATTACTAGCCAGATCATCAGATGAAAACAGAGGTAAAGAAAAGCTCCCCAAAAAAGAAAACAAATACAGCCACTAATGATTGGTAAACTGCAATATAATACATTTTTGTTTTTGGGTTTAATACCACTGTAACCCTTCCCTCTCCAGCAGCAGAGGTCGAAAGTACACCTTGGGGGACATAACACATGGCAGGTGACAAATGCAAAGGTAAGGGGACAGATGACCTTGCTAACTCTGACTCACCACATGGTACTGGGGAAGTGGGGGCCCTAGTACCAGCAACTGCTCCTCTGAAAAATCTCCTGATTCAACCACTGACAATCGTTCACTGCAGGTTATCCTCTCTGAGTATCTTATACAGCGCCTTCTCCAGGAAGACGTTGTATGACAAAACGCCTAGGGTTGGGCAAGGATGCTGACATCACCGTGCAAGCTAGGATTGTACTCGCGGCTCGCGGGATTGTGTAGCAGCCGGAGACAATCTGCAACAATTCTAAGCGCTGATTCCCTAGTGTCGGGCTGGACGCTTGAACCATGTGAGTGTTTTTATCTTTTATATACGTTATCACATTATGGGATCCTTCCTCATTCCATTTTATATCTATGTGGGACCTGTATAAGATACTTGGAGAGGATAACCTGCGGTGAAGGATTGTCGGGAATTGAGTCATGTGATTGTTCAGAGGCGCAGTTGCTGGTTTATAATATTACCAGCCACCAGTGTGATTGGTCGAGCATTACACTGCGTGGCACGTTCTTTAAAGTATTTGTTATTCTAAAAAAATAAAAATCTCTTCCTATAAAACATGTTATACAGCACAGTGCTTATTTGGCCCTCTCTATCAAGTGAAATACCTGGCTGATCCTGCCTGGTTCTGCCCTCCCCCCTGTAAACTGACCACAGTTTATCATGGCTATTGAGCCCTGAGACCGTAGACAGTTTATGTGCCTTTGTCATCCGCAGCTCTCCTGTTCTCCTCTGTCCTCTCCTCTGTCCTCTCCCCCCTCCCTGCCTGTCTGCTTTGTGTCAAGTGCCCACTTCCTCCCCTCCTGCTGCTGAAATTACTTTTAATATCTTATATACTCCTCTTTGTTTCCTAATGATATGTGCTCATGTCTCTGTGTTTTATAAAAAAAACAAATGATGGCTATACCTGATTTTAGACCGGCCTGCTCTCTCCTCCTCTCCTCCCAACTAACGTCAGTGGTGGATCTCGGCCCCGCCCGCTGCAGCTGTCAAACGGGAGAGGAGAGAGTCGGCTGGTCACATGATCGCCGAACAGCACTCTGAAATCAGGTATAGCTGGCATTTTTTTATAAAACACAGAGACAGGAGCACATATCAATAGGATACAAAGAGGATTATAAGAACTTTTAAGCACAGAATTACCTTCAACAAGAAAGTCACCGATAATTATAGTTTTGATACTTGTGGATTTGTCTTTTGGACTATTTTTATGGACAATATTACTTTTTCTTTTGTTCACAAAAATGTATAGAATCTTTCAGATTGCACTTATACATTATATCATTATGTATTTTGTGATTTTACATACATGTTTATGAATTATTTTGCACTTTATGTATGGCACTGGAGTTAAGGAAACCTTCTCTCCCCAAAATTTGGAAATTTCTCATGACAGATGCCAACCTGTAGGGGTGGGGAGAACTCCTGGATGCCCTCTTTGTGCAGAAAACTTGGCTGACAGGGGACGCTCAGCTTCCCATCAATATCGTGGAACTCAAGGAAATTCAATTGTCCCTTAATCGCCTGGACCCCGTCAGACAATGCAATGGCCATGGCCCATATCAACCATCAACTTTGTGTTCTGGCCCTGTCCGCTGTCCACATCCCAGGCATGGAAAATTGGCAGATGGTTTTTCTGAGCTGTCAGTATCTGGATGCAGCAGAATAGGCTCTCTATCGGGAGTTTTTTTAAGCACTTTTGTCGCAGGTTGGAGATGCCGGGGGTGGACCTTTTGGTGTCCAGATTTAACAACAAACTGGAATGATTTGTTTTTTGGCTCCTTCTGTAATTATTGTTTGGTCTGGTCAGAGATTCACAGGCTGGGAGTTTGATTGCTTCCCCCTGCTTCCAGAAGAGGCTTAGAGAGGGAGAATTTGTTATGTACCTGGGTGTCCTCGAACCGGGATGTTCCTGGTCCCACAGCTGCAGTCTTACATGTTGTGCCATGGAGGAGCATGATTTGTTGCCAGGTTAAGGGACCTTGAACGCTTCATAATGGCTGATCTGGTGACTCCATGGATTAAGTTCCACCTAATCTTTGCCTTTCCACCCCTCCAGCTTCTCCCTTATGTGCACTGCAGAATCAAGATGAAAGGCATCCCAATTTTTCTTATCACACTTAACTGGCCCAGGAGAATATTGTATTCAGAAATACTTAGACTCTTTTGCAAACTGTGTTTTTTTTTCAAGATTATCCAGTCCACTATCCTGCTTCTTAGTTGCTGGCTTTAATGGCATGGCTATGTAAGCCCCGGTATGAAAATCTACCATCACACCTAGATAACTTGTTTTTGCGTGGTATGAGGCTAGGAAGTTCCATCCCAGGGAGTACTTTGTAGTGCTAGGCTGGGAAGTTCCATCCTAGGAATGTATGGCATGCATCCTGTCCTTTTTTTCAGCCTGGTCTAGATGTGTGTCTGTCTTTGAGTGCCATAATGGGACAAATCTCAGCACTGGCCATTCCGTTTCAGGGACCGTTGGCCTCCTGTTCCTTAGTGTGCGCTGTTGTAGAGGGTGTCGCTCTCATCTCTCCTCCTGTACATTCCGCTGTATCTTAGTGGGACCTTAAAGAAGATCTTCAACCCTCAGAGCATCTATATCTCCTTCTTCAGTAACATTTGACACTTTAAAAAAAAAAAAATTGTTTACTTTTACATTTTTTATTTATTAGCTGGCCCCATACCCCAACACCATTCTTGCTTAGGTGAGAATAACATGTCTTGGCTCCCTCAGTCTCCTGGGATTACTACATCAAATATCACAGGAGGCTGCTGGAGTAGGGGCACACAGTGACTAGTGGGTGGAGCTGGTGCACATCATGGGAGGCTGGCTACCTGAACCTGGAAGAAGCAACCAGCTACCATTGACTGAGAAGGACCTGGAATTATTTTGGTATAATAATTTTAATGAACGTCTCTGAACGTTTTTCTCCTAAAAGAAGTTGGTTGTATCATCAATCAACATAGCGCATAAAGATTTGGGGCTTAAGGCTATCCCATCCTGTTTTTTACAAATAAGTATTGGGTAGTGATGTTAGGCACAATAATATTCATGTAGGGCTTTTTAGGCACGTAAATTCTTATGCCGCGTACACACCATCACTTTATGTGATGATAAAAACGACGTTTTTAAAAACGTCAATTTAAATGACCGTGTGTGGGGGAAAACGTCGTTTTATGTCTTGTGAAAAACGACAAAAAAAATTTGAAGCAAGCATCAGTATTATTATTTTTACATACAGGTAAGTTTATAATAAGGCTTACCTGTAGGTTAAATGAATATCTCCTAAACATGCACCATTTAGGAGATAGTCTAGGGAGCAGCAGCCGTTGAGGTCCCTGGTGCATGCACTCTGAAGGAACAGCATACTGTGCCGTTCCTTCAGAGCTCTGTGCCATGGCTGTGACTCCCGCTCTCGGACATTCAAGAGGGCACAGCCCACAAATCCAGAAGGTAGACCGGGTGAAGTTGGAAGCCTCTGCAACAGGAATTGAACACTGCTGTAGGGCTTGGTTTCAAGGTAAGTCTTTCATAATGTGCTAGTATGCAATGCATACTAGCACATTATGCTTTTGCCTTGCAGGATTTTTTTTTTTCTTTTCTGTTTAAACCTTTACTACCGCTTTAAGTATTGCAAACCATGGCCTCCCATTTGAAAAAAAATTTGGTGTACGGGGAGTTTTCCTTTCATCTCCCTGCAAAGTCTCATAAATACTTGTTTGATCCTGCCAGTGAAGTCCACCTAATGCAGCTTTCTGTGATGGTGTGGCAATGATGCCCCACTGCTCCTTAAAACAGTCATAAAATGTTGAAAAATATTTGCCCTAAAATTATTTTGCAGACATACTTCCGTTATACAATTATCCCATACCCCATATAGCAAGCAATTGTGCTGCAAGTTTCATATTGACTTGCTAAGCTATTGCTAGACTTGCCAGGCTTCACAAATTTGATGCACAATTTTAGCAAGTCCACATTGCATTACTCCAGGATCAACTTTCTTTGCAAACATTCTGCATGTCTGCTGCAAGTTCTGGTTCAGTTATGTTGTGCAATAGTCATCCAGCTACAGGGGTCACTGTAGCTGAATTTTCATGCTGTAGACTTGCAGAGCTCTTGCTGTAGACTCACCACTGCAACTTTGGTCTTGCTAGAGACTTGCCACACAAACTTGGTAAAACATGGACAAGTGTCAACTAGAACTTGTGCTTCAAGTGCTCTGCAAGTGTACAATTTGCCAGTGAAGATGTGCAGCAAGTTACCAGACTTATGCCGCGTACACACCATCACTTTATGTGATGAAAAAAAACGACATTTTTAAAAACGTCAATTTAAATGACCGTGTGTGGGGAAAACGTTGTTTTATGTCTTGTGAAAAACGACAAAAAAAAATTGAAGCATGCTTCAATTTTATGTGTCGTTTTTCAAAACGTAGTTTTTTGTTTCACAGAAATTGACCGTGTGTAGCAAAAAACAACGTTTAAAACGACGTTTTTGAACCCACGCATGCCCAGAAGCTAGTTGTGAAGCGAGCTTCCATGGAAAAAAGTGGTGAACGTAACCTGGCTTTGCTAGAGCATTGTGAAAAACAGATGGTGTTAGGCAACGTCGTTTTTGAAAATTTAGGTTTCAAAAACGTCGTTTTTTACTTCACAGAAAATGTCGTTTTTTTTCATCACATAAAGTGATGGTGTGTACGCGGCATTACAATTCAACACTGCCACAAGTTCTGTGTCTGGGACCTTATAACATAGAGGACTTTATTAGTAATAAAAGGCTTGTACGTAATTGTGCAAGATCTGTGATCATATGTCTGAGGCCCCGTACTCACGACCAAACATGTCTGCTGAAACTGGTCCGCGGACCAGTTTCAGCAGACATGTTTGGCCATGTGTAGGCCCGAGCGGACCATTTTCGGGCGGATCGGACAGGTCCGCCCTGTCCGCCCGGACATGTATGGTCGTCTGTACAGACCTACCATACATGTCCGGCCGCCCGCCATCCCTCGCATGCGTCGAATGACTTCGACGCATGCGTGGAAGCATTTAAAAGGCAGGCCCGCCCACGTCGCCGCGTCATTGTCGCGGCGACACCGCGTCATCGACGCGGCCACAACGCGGACACGCCCCGCGTATTGTTTACGCGCGGACTTCTGTTCGATGGTGTGTACAGCCATCGAACAGAAGTCCCTGGGCAGACATGTCCGATGAAAACGGTCCGCGGACATGTCTGCTCGTGAGTACAAGGCCTGACTCACTCAGGCTCACAATCATTGTGATTTGTCATTTTATTTATGGCAAAGAGTATTTAAAGAGTATTTACGAAGCTGCTTGCTGTAAAACAGGCAGATTTTATATTTGTTGATTGAGGAATGGTGCTGACAGTGCCGTACCTAACCTATTTGTCACCCATGGAGCATTTCTTCTTAAAGTGGAGTTCCACCCATAAATATAACATTACATCAGTAGTTTTAAAAAAATGTCATTAGTCCTTTACAAATTTTTTTTTTAGATGCCTTCAAAGTGTTGTTGCTAGGCAGAATAGTTAATCTTCTCACTTCCTGCACCTAGGTGCTTAATGCACCGCACAGACTCCTGGGAATGTAGTGGGTGTAACTTTCCAGGAGTCTGTGCACTCCCCAGTCTCAAAGAATCATGTGACTTGGACAGCACAGGTGCTGAAACCTGATCTGACACTGCTTGTGCAGCACTGAGCATGTGCGAGATCTGCAAGGCTGAAATCCAGGAAGTCATACAGTCTGGCTTCATGATACCCACACTTAAGATGGCCCCAGTCAATTTCTATTTTATAAAGTGTCTAAATGCTGTAACAACCTAACAAAACGGACCTTAGTTTACAGACTAACTTTACTAGAATACATGAAGCTTGTGTAATACAGGGGTATTTATATTTAAAAAGTGAAATTGTGGCCGGAACTCCGCTTTAATTTCCCTTTTCTTGTACATCAGAATTATTTTCACAAAAATGTATGAAATTTAATGAGTAATATTAAATGAGAAGTATGGGTTTTTATTTTTTCATATTCTTACTTACCTAGGTGGATGCTGCATCTGTCTCCCGATGCCTCTCCACTGAAAACCGAGCGATCGAACATGGCCGATGGCTCTGTTCTCTCAGCTCCCTGAGCAGAGATCTGCTGCCTATCAATCAGCAGCTCTCCTCTTTGCTCCTCCACGCTCCTTGGAGTGCTAAGCTGTGATGGGGCAGGGAGCGGCCGTCTCAGTCTCTCAGCGGCTCGCTGAGAGGCTGAGACAAGTATCAGTCCAGGCACCTGGCGGATCCAAGCTCCCAGAGTTGGGATGACGCGGTGCCTGGACTGATCTGTGTGACATCAGCAGAAAATGGGTCACAGGAGTGCAAAATAAATTGCACTTCTGTGACCCATAGGAGAAGCCTAGCCAAATGAGCCCAGCTGAGAAACTATTCATAATTATGCCAGTAAAATTAAAACTGTGATTTAATAGGGATGCAGGTAGTCTGCCAATGTGAAACACTGAGTTAATAGTGGGATGGTTTTATACCAACAGGTCGGGGGGGGGGGGGGGCTGTTTAATTATAGTAACATTGTCTTCCAAACAGCAATGAATTAACAATATGTTCAATATGTTGGTAAAAGTGGCAGTCCTGACAGTAGTTGGGCTACTAATCAATCCTCTACAATACTCAGTCGACAAACTGTTAATTGTTACAAAAATTGTGCATCCATTGTAGTAGACAGGCAACAAATGGGAAACAGTAACAATATGCATGCAGCAAACCGGCAAATATGTGTACCACTTTACTAGTGAGTAGGAGCCAGGGAAAGATTTCCTCCCTCTGCATCATTCTGCTTTAGGAGTCTGCATCGGGAAGGCACACTACCTATATTTGTGTGTCTCTGCAACATGACCTGCAGCTTTACATGGACCACTTCTGACAACCCCCACATCTGTCTCCTCCTGGTTGTGGATCCTCTGTTCCACCAGAAGTATGGGTTTCCCCAAAGTGCCATTCTTGTGTTTGCACCACAAGCAAAAGCTGGAAGCAAAGTACCAAATTATCAGTTAAGAGCATGTTTCTTGCTGTGTAATTAGCTAGTATATACAGTATCTCACAAAACTGAGTACACCCCTCACATGTTTGTAAATATTTTATTATATCTTTTCATGTGACAACACTGAAGAATGTACACTTTGCTACAATGTAAAGCAGTGAGTGTACAACTTGTCTAAAAGTGTAAACTTGCTGTCCCCTCAAAATAACTCAACACAGCCATTCATGTCTAAACCGATGGCAATCTTTAGAAGTCTTCCTTCTGGGACAACAGCCATGCAGACCAATTTGATGCAGTGTGCAGCATATGGTCTGAGCACTGACAGGCTGACCCCCCCCCCCCACCCCTTCAACCTCTGAAGAAATGCTGGCAGCACTCATACCCCTATTTCCCAAAGACAACCTCTGCATATGATGCTGAGCACATGCACTCAAGGCCTGTTCTGAGTGGAACCTGTCCTGTAAAACCGCTGTATGGTCTTGGCCACTGTGCTGCAGCTCAGTTTCAGGGTCTTGCCAATCTTTATGTAGAGGAACAGTTATTTTTCTTTTTATACATCATGGGACACAGAGTCAGGCTAATATTCATTATCTGCTGAGTTATACTCCATCATCAGGTGAATCATCAGGTGAATGGACACTGGTAGACCAAGTTCTTTAGACAGGAAGTGATCCCTTATATAATGAGAAAAATATAAATCGCGCTACCTCTAAACCGTGTGAAACAAATGTTTGAATCACAAAACACACAAAACTATGTAATATATATTGATATAAATTATAAACTATGTGGTATATGATGGTATATATAAATCACTAATATACCAAAAAAAAAACAAGAGAGGTTGATAGCCACTAGAGGGCACTATATAGCACTCTCAAGTCCCTCAATAACAATGAACAGTGATAATATTGATAATGAACATCAAAAAAAATTTGGATTATATCATTAGATCAATAAATATTAACCAAATAAAAATATATATAGACATATAAATAAAACATATTGTAGCAATAAAGTCCATAAATGTTTAACACATGAAATGCCAGACACCCGTGCTCTGTGCCAAGTTCCAAAATCTGTTGAAAACGTGTCCAAAGCAAAGTGATGTATCCTCCACCAAACTATAGTTTGGCTCCTTTCCAAATCGCCATGATCCCTTATGACAGGGGATCATGAACAGCATATAATAGGTAGTTACTCCCAGTCTTGCAGTTCAGACAGATACGATCCTTAACATTGGTTCTCATCCACAAGTTTATTTAACTTCACCAACATCAATGCCCAACATCAATGCCCAAACAATAAGCGCATTTTAATGATTAAAAAAGATTTATTAAAAGTTATATTGCACTTACAAACATGCAGTAAAAAATGCCTCGAATCTGATGTACCGGCCGGTACACAAATTCACAGACACCAGTCCACTGGGGGAACGTTTGGGTGACGACAGCGTGCCGCTCCGCCCTACGTCCTTTCGTTAAATATTACTTCTTCCAGGGGCACTCGATCCCCTATATAACCCCTCCCATACAGGTAGTTACTTCAGTTTTTACCAGTGTCTACAAGGTCTCTACTCCAAAAAACGGTTCCAAAAATGAATCAAGGAATTGACCAATCAGATCCATTTGACACAGGCTTTATAGCTTAGATAAATGGTACCCGAGTCTTGCAAAGAAGACTCAAGATGCTGCAAGGTTTTGCCTGTAATGTGGCCTCTGGGTTCTGGACCCTGCGAAGTGGAATCCTGGACGCTACAGCGCTAAGGCATTCCTGCAGGGTGCTGTACAGGTCCAAGGGAGTGGACCCTAAACATTAAAAAGGTACCCTGTCCTTGAAGCTCCTCAAGTGACAGGAACCCATTATGATGCGTGAAAATTGGGCCTTTTGGTTTCTAAGCTGCCCTGCGCCTGGACAAGTAAGGAAAACCCCTTTTTAAATATATATATATATTGTGGGGTGTCCCAGTGATTGTAACAATCAGTCAAGCTAGCTAAGGGCTGGACACCTGTGTGCGGTGACCATACGGGGGAGTTTTGGGCTACCAAAGTGTACCATTTTTGCTTGTATCTGGCTGTTTTTTACCTGTATAATGGCGCACAACGCTGCACCATTTCGCCTTGGTTTTACCAGGGCTCACATGCCAGTTTATTTTGTTTGACAACTAAGGGCTCATGTGCATTCGTAAGAGTGCTGCTATACTCACAGTTGTTGTCTGGCAGCCATGGCGCACAAACATTTGCAGCAGTGCCATTATACTCACTTGTGTTTAAACTGTCAGGGCACATGTGCATTCGCAAAGACGCCATTTGGCTCACCAGTTCTTTTCTGGCAGCTATGGTGCACGCGACTTCGCTCAGAGGTTTTTAACCGGTATCTGCCTCTCAATCACAGAGGCTCTTGATCCTGACTGGTACCGAAATGGTTTACTGAGGTCACTGAGCTTTCCTGGTCCTCTTTGGGATCCCTGAGGCCTCTTCAGGCCACACAGGCTTACCCCCTGTTGGGTGGTGTATGCTGATTGGGAAAATCCTGACAGGATTTTGTTCCTCCTAAAAGGTTTTCCATTTTATATCCCATGGATGAAAAGTTCATTAAGAAATGGAGCATGCCAGCCATAGATGCAACAGCCTCTTCCTTAAACAAGAATTTAACTTGTCCGGTGGATAATGCACAGGGCTTGAAACACCCTGTTGATAAGAAATTGGAGTCATTAATAAAAGCTTTTTCTTTGACCAGTTCAGCTATTCAGCCAGCTGTTGCAGCAATCCGTAAAGGATCAGATTAACCAGGAGGATGATCAGCCTGAAAATAAGGCAGATATTCCTCGAGCGCTATGTTTTTGCTGTTGAAGCCTTAAAGGATTCAATACAGCAGGTTTTTCGTTTGGCTCTCATGTCTGTACATACTGTATGTGCAGACTTTTGTGGCTTAAGAACTGGTCAGCCTAGCTTCCTTATAAGAAGCTACTGGAAGGATTCCCCTTTCATGTGAAACGTTTATATGGCGATCATTTGGACAAATATATCCAAAAAGATTTCTGGAGGGAAGAGTTCTCTATTTCCTATGAAGAAAAGCACCAAACGTCCCTCGTTTAAAACCGCAGGGACTGCTTCCTCAAATGTCTCAGCACCAAGGCGGTTCCCCTGCCAACAGAGAGCTAGAGCCAGGGGCAAGCCGCAAGGCCAGGGCTAGAAAAAGCCATGGGTGCAAAATTCTTCTAAACCCAGTACCAAGCCCTCCTTTTGAGGAGGGGGGCTGCTGCACTTTGCAGACATTTGAAGAACAATAGTTCAGGATGAGTGGGTCACCTTAACTATATCCCGTGGTTACAAGCTGGAGTTGTGGGGGGTTAAGCACTATATCATTTAGTGCATCAAGGAATGATTGTAGAGATTCATGTACCCTAAAGGGGCACAGGGTTTTACTCAAACCTTTTTACGGTCAAAAAACAAACGAGGACACAAGGCCCATCATGGACCCAAGATCCCTGAACCAATATCTACTAATCAAGTCCTTTTGGATGTAGTCTGTCCACTCAGTAGTAGCTTCACTCCAGATGGGAGACTTTCTAGCCTCCATCGATATAAAGGATGCGTATCTACACTTACCTATCTTTCAACCTCACCAGAGGTTCCTGCGGTTTGCAGTAGAGAAATATCACTTTCAGTTTGTGGCTCTACCCTTCAGGCTTGCTACAGCCCCCCGGGTGTTCGCAAAGGTCCTAGCACCAGTACTGGGTCGTTTAAGGTAGAAGATTAAAAGGAGCATGTAGTAAGTGAAAAAAAGTATAATTCAAGGGCACTCCGAAAATCAGAACCTAGCAAATAAAGTCTGTTTTGGAAGGAATAGACATCTTCATACACTTCAGACCGCACTCAGAGAGACAAGCGATCTCTAATGATAAACAGAAAAACAAACAAAGGCGCCTCTAAGTGCAGAAATAAAAACTGCATGCTGGTTTTCGTCCCGCTTCCGCTGGTGTCATTTCCGGGCCTCCATACTCCACACTGACCCAGACAGCGTTAAGTGTTTTTTAAACCTCTTGGGGATAGTAAAAAAAAAATATTTCTGCACTTAGAGGCGCCTTTTTTGTTTTTCTGTTTATCATTAGAGACCGCTTGTCTCTCTGAGTGCGGCCTGAAGTGTATAAAGAAGTCTATCACTTCCAAAACAGACTTTATTTGCTAGT
The DNA here is from genome assembly GCF_905171775.1 of Rana temporaria. Taxonomy (NCBI): domain Eukaryota; kingdom Metazoa; phylum Chordata; class Amphibia; order Anura; family Ranidae; genus Rana; species Rana temporaria. The sequence continues at coordinate 265,636,510 of NC_053492.1, read as the reverse complement.
GCAGAAATAAAAACTTTTTAGTATCCCCAAGTGGATTAAAAAACACTTACAAGATAGAAGATGAAAAAGAACATGTAGTAAGTGTATCCAGGTGATGTTCTGATGTTTGCAGGAAGGTCCCAGTATGTGATACTTCCAGTAGAATCCAGAAAACAACAGTCGGTGGGCACTGCAGGCTCTGGAGACACAATAACGCTGTCTGGGTCAGTGTGGAGTATGGAGCCCCGGAAATTACACCAGCGGAAGGGGGACGAAAACCAGCATGCAGTTTTTATTTCTGCACTTAGAGGCGCCTTTGTTTTTCTGTTTATCATTGGAGATCGCTTGTCTCTCTGAGTGCGGCCTGAAGTGTATGAAGATGTCTATCCTTTCCAAAACAGACTTTATTTGCTAGGTCCTGATATCTGGAGCGCCCTTGATATATACTTTTTCTGGGTCGTTTAAGGGCCCAAGGGATTCTGGTGCTTGGGTATATGGATGACTTCCTGCTCAGAGATCACTCCCTACAAGCTCTAGAACAGAGCATAACATGTACAGTGCGGCATTTGGAAAGCTTGGGCTTTCCCTACACCCAAAGGTGTTCCAGGAAATTTGCCAACGTTAGGGATGGCCAGAGGTCGACCTACTGGCATCCAGGTTCAACAACAAGCTGCAGCAGTTTGTGTCTCGAACAAGGGATCCTTTGGCAATCGGAGCAGATGCTCTGATGGTTCAATGGAGCCAATACTCCCTGTTTTATGCTTTCCCTCTGACCCCTCTCCTTCCACATTAGTTGCGCAGGATTCGGAAAGAGGGTGTTCCAGTCATTCTGGTGGCACCAGCCTGGCCCAGAAGGCCTTGGTTCCCGAAGATTGTGAGACTAACAATGGACTGGCCATGGACGCTTCCACAGAGCCCCGATCTACTGTCTCAAGGTCCTATATTCCACCCCAATTTACAGTCTCTAAATTTGATGCCATGTCTATTGAAGCCAAGGTGTTAAAGGACCGCGGCATCTCGGGACCATCAGTGTCTACCCTAGTAAATGCTAGAAAAGCTGTCACTAGGAAGATCTATCATAAGGTCTGGAAGACTTGTATTGCTCGGTGTGAAGCCAGAAAATGGCATCCACGGAAATACGTGATTGAGAGAATTCTCTCAGTCAGCTGTAGAAATCAAATTGGCTTTCAGTACAATCAGAGGTCAAGTTTTGGCCCTGTCAGTATTCTTCCAAAGGCCTTTGGCCTCCCATTCACTGATTCAAACCTTTATGCAAGGGGCAACTTGATTTAGGTCACCTATGTGTCCTTGGGACTTGAAGTTGGTGCTGTCTGTGTTGCAGAAACAACCATTTTAACCTATTAAGAAAATCCCATTAGACTTGCTGTCACGCAAGCTAGCCTTTCTGATGGCTATCACCTGGGCTAGAAGGGTCTCGGAGTTGGCGGCCCTGTCATGCAGGGAACTGTATTTAATCCTTCACCATTACAGGGTCGTGTTACGACCTCTTCCATCCAAAAGTGGTGTCGGCCTTTCATTTAAATCAGGACATTATTTTGCCTTCTTTTTTCTCTCAGCCTCGTTCGGCAGAAGAGAGACGACTGCACTCCTTGGACAATCAAGGTTTATTTGTTTAGATCTGCCGAGATCCGATAATCAGACTTTTTTTGTTTTACCAAAAGGACCCAAGAAAGGGCAGACAGCTTCCAAAGCTCCGTCAATTGGTCATTCAGGCCTACGGTCTGAAACATAAAGCTCCTCCCTTTAGGGTGAGAGCTCATTCTACCAGGGGTGTAAGAACCTCCCGGGCTTTTTGCCATCAGGTATCTGTGGCTAAGATTTGTAAGGTTGCTACCTAGTCTTCAGGGCATACGTTCACAAAATGTATCAAGTGGATGTTCAAGCAGCCGAGGATTCGGCTTTTGGCCACAGTGCTCTGCCGCCGTATAAAAACTTTCCATCATAATTACCTGTAAAATTATTTTCTTTAAGTAAATCATGGGACACAGAGGTCCCTCCCCTCTTTTTGAAGATTCAGTGCTTGTTAAAAAAAATGGAAATAACTTCCTGTATGTGAGAGGTTATATAGGGGATCACTTCCTGTCTAAAGACCTTGGTCAATTCAATTCACCTGATGATGGAGTATAACCCTGCAGGTAATGAATATTAGCTTGACTCTGTGTCCCATGATGTACTTAAAGAAAAGGATTTTACAGGTAAGTATGACGTAAAAATTATATTTTTTCAGATCCTCAAAGAGTCCTTTGCCATGAGATGCCATGTTGACCTTCCAGTGACCAGTTTGAGCGAGTGAGAGCGCTAACACCAAATTTAACACACCGGCTCTCTTGTAACACTAACGAGTCACATGACACCTGGAAGGGAGAATGGCTAATTGGGCCCAATTTGGACATTTTCACTTAGGGGTGTACTCACTTTTTTTGTTGCCAGCGGTTTAGACATCAATGGCTGTGTGTTGAGTAATTTTGAGGGGACAGCAAATTTACACTGTTATACAAGCTGTTCCCTACTTTACATTGTAGCAAAGTGTCATTTATTCAGTGTTGTCACATGAAAAGATATAATAAAATATTCACAAAAATGTGAGGGGTGTACTTACTTTTGTGAGATACTATGCCTACCTTATGTATGGACATGGTAATAGAATCCTGTAGTGTATTAGTCATCATTAGAAGCTGGAAACATTAAAGCTGATATAATACATTTAAATTGATAATTTAACACACTGAAGCTCCAAGCTTTCAATTTCTTTTTTTTTTATTTTATCAAGTCATATTAAAGGCTTGCAGTTCATCTACTTGGCTAATAAGCAGTATTACTTCAACTTTATTTTTTTCTACTAAATTAATATAACAGAAAAAGAACACTGTTTTGTTGAATATACTGTTAGTAGTGGGGCCAATTGACACTTGAACGCAGTGTGCGTTCCTGTGTGACTCATTTGAATTGGCTGAAATCGTACTGGATTAAACTATAAAAAGAGTGCCCTACTTTTCAAAAACACACCTCACTATGCGATCCAGTGCTAGCAAACGCACTGCATTTGTGATCTGTGTTCAGTGTCTTTTGGAATATTTTGACACCCACAACAGATGGCACACCTAGTGCTAAATGAACGCTGTGTGGGAAACTCGCACAGAACGTGTGTTTCCTGCGTCACATTCTAGTGTGAACGAGCATGGTGTTATTGAATTTGTTTTACATTTTGTCATATACAGCTTAGTCCCTTATTTAGTATTATAGTTTTTTTTTTTTAATAAACTTTATTAACCCTTTTTAGAATCAACAGGCACAAAATCAGCACCAGCAACAAACAGCAAATCAACAGCAGACAACTGCTCAGCAGCAGCAAGTGCAGCAACAGAACAGCAGCCAGACCAATGGTACAGCAGGAGGAGGAGCAACAGGGGCAACACTTCAGCATAGCCAGGATTCCAGTCTTAACGCAGGACCTGCAAACAAGAAACCACGCATTGGGCCTTCAGCAGCTAATTCTGGTGGACCCTCTCTGATGCCTTCTGACTATCAGGTACAGTTTTATTCTCATGACTTATCAGTAGTCCACTATGTCATTGAGGATAATCAGTAGTATGTATGTTCTGCTATGTTTAAATAAAAAGGCTGAGCTGGCTCAACCAATAAGAAATCAGTAAGCAGTCTGCCTGTTGAATACATTGACACATGGAGTTAGTTTCTGACCACACTTTCTAGAGTGGCAACATACACTCACTGCACTGTGTGTGCAGGAGCAACATTGTAACTAATCTCTGTTCTCCTGATTTGGACTACAAATGCCTCCTCTTTTCCCCATTTCCATTACATAGGGAGGAGGCATTGCTGTGTAAAATCTGTGCTTTAGGATGCTGCAGAAAAGAGAGGGTTGCAGGTAAAGGCATAGCCCTTGGTGTGACCCAGTCTCTGGAGACTCACACAGTGAGTAAATCTAACTTGGAATATGAGATTTGGGCAGTGAAGACTGGTGCTCAAAATTTTTGGGGGGTGCAAACAAACTGAAAAATTATATTAAAAAACTGAACAAAAACCCCATAAAATGCAGCCACTGTGCCCCATAAAATGTAGCCACTGTGCCCCATAAAATGCAGCCTCTATTACCGTCATATGCAGCCTCTGTGCCCATCATATTCAGCCTTTGTGCCCATCATATGCAGCCTCTGTGCCCATCATATGCAGACTCTGTGCAAATCATATGCAGCCCCTGTGCCCATCATATGCAGCCTCTGTCCACCCCCCCCCCCTCGCTGTCTGACCGGCACACACTTACTTACTCCATCCTGGTGGCGGGTGGCAGTGGCAAGCTGTGGGACATGCTGCGGGTCAGGCGGCGGCTCCTGTGTCCTCCATGGTTCTCTGTTCTCAAGTGCGTCTCTTCTTCCGTTCCATTAGGCGTTCCATTAGAACCGCGCCTCCTAATTCGCTGAGAGAGAGGTGGTTCAGTGTTAACAAAGAAATTTGCTTTTCTAACACACCTGGGTGGACTGCGAGCGCAATGCTTTGCGCTCCAAGTCCACCTTTTTGAAGCCTATTAGAGCCTATGGCTCTAAACAGGTGCTTCAAAAAAAACACCCCCGCCACTGTAATTCAGGCGCCCGGCGTCCGAAAAGGGGCCGGACACCTGAATAGGGGTGGCTACAGCGCCCATGGATAAATTCATGCTATGCATGAATCTATCCATTCTACATAGAGGGGGAGATGTGACAGAGGGGGTGGCACCCGTGCACCCTTAATGAACACACCGCCACTGCATTTCTGATGAGTTCTGCAAGTAGTGCTTTCCAGATTTTTGTGTACTATGTTAGCCATAAAGCTCTCTCCAGGTTGCAGCTGTGGCAGTCTCTGGTTTGATATAATTAACAATCAAAAATTGTGGGCAGTGCTCACCACCTCTTTACATAAAAAAAATATATCTGTGAACACTGTGAATTACAAATCAATATCTCCTAACATATACAAATATTCAAAATAAAGCAAGGTACTAATAGCAAGAGTCATTAAATAGTGTCCAATTTTGATTAAATTATCAAATTTCACCATCCATAAAACACGATAAAAAGAATTTTGGGAAATTTCATCATCCATCACCTTCATGTTAACCGTCCACCAAAATTTCCAAAATGAAACAATCAGTAAAACAACCATCATCTTCTAGGGAAAAGATTCAGTGAAGCAAACCAATAATCATTTACCTCTTCACCTTGCAATTGTGTTATGCTCACTGGAAATATAGAACTTCAAATTATAGAAGGTCCCCAATGCTTAAAATCCAGCAAGAACCCCAGGAGGGGGAATGGCTGAAGTATGCACTGGTCAGCTTTTCAACTTCACATATTTCCCAGAAGACTAGACTCCCAGGTCATCAGATCCCCCCCCCCCCAATGTAGCACCTTTTCCTCTTAGTTGAACATAGAGAAAGACTCTTAAAGCACACAGTGAGTTACCTCAGAGTTGATTCCACTAGGTGCTTTCTTTTATAAAATCACCACCAGTTGCATGCTCCACATGCTTGTTTCCACCATTAAGGCTCCATGCACACTGGCAAAACGTTGCTTCTACAGGAGTTTTGTGTTCTGCCTGTAGAAGCAGCTCAATGTTATCCTATGTGTCCATGCACATTAGGACGTTAAGAGACGTATTTTGAGTATAAGGTTTAGAGGCAGAAAAAAAACCTTCGGGTTCGCGTTTCTGATTGGAGCTTGTAGGTAGAAAAAACGTAAAACTCTCCTAAACTCGTGTAAACTTTGTACAAAAAATGCTCAAGCGTTTTTTACTTCCGAGAGAACAGATGTTTTTTTAAGCCCAGTGTGCATGTTGCCTCAGCCTAGAGCAAGATTCATCCCACTGCTGCTCTTGCCTTGAAGCAATTACAGGTTATCAGTTTAGAGGTAACCCTGAATAATGGCCCTAGAAATTTGTGGCCTTCAACAACTTAGTCACCAGTTGTCTACTACCCTCTTTTCATTGTGAGTACACAAGGCCTTGCCTTATTTTGAGCCCAGGTATTTGTCTGCTAAGCAAAATATCTTTTAAAGCAGAAGTAAAGTTCCGCTGTTACTCACTGTGAGCAGGCAAGCTCTTTATTGCAGAAGAGATGTGCAATGTCACTACAATATAAAATATACCTACCTGCTTGCCCTCAGCGCTGGCCCACATTCTGTGTGCTGGGATAAATAACTCTTGCACATGTGCAGGAGTGATGTCATCCCCTGCCAATTGATGAAGTCAGCCGAAGACCAGCGCAACAAAAAAAAGATGCTGGCGCTGGCAAGGGACCGAAACCTTTGGAGGAAAGGTAAGTAAAGCTCTCGTTAGTTCTGCTTTAAAAGACAGAGTACAGTCCTGCTGCAACAGATGACCTCAGTTTATGCCTCCATCCTTGCTAGATTTATTGGTAGCCCTAGAAGGAAGGTCTGGGGTGCAACATTTGTATCTACACTGTTTCCTACTACATTGTAAAGTATGGTTTCCAGATCTCTTATCCGTTCATTAGATGTTCTCCACTTGAACAGTGTAGGTCCTGTGCACAAATGCACCTCTGTTCTTCCTCTAAAGAAGTATCCATCTTTTTCTTCCCCCGACCGCTCTCTAACTCCGATGTATGGGCAACAGCGGGAGGGGCAGAGATCTCCTTCTGATGTCAGCCGGGAGGTCACGTGGCTGCTGTGTTGGCTGCTCAGTCCCTCCCGCTGTAGCCCTTAGATGGGGGACGAGAGCACTAGGAGTCACGTGACTGGCCTGAAGAGCTCTAAAAAAACGGTACTTAGAGGCTATGTTTTCCACAAATATGTATACTGTGTGTTAATGCTGCATAAAAGGGGGTGACAGTGAAGATTTACTTTAGAACTAATAGAGACAGGATGGGGGACAGGGGGGGGGAGGTGGTTGATGGCTTACAGACATAGAGCTGACAGGCAGGTAGGGAGGGGGGAGAGGACAGAGGAGAGCTATGGATGATGGAGGCATGTAAACTGACCGTGGTGTCAGGGCTTAGCAACTGTGGTCAGTTTACAGGGGGAGGGCAGAACCAGGCAGGATCAGCCAGGTATTTCTATGTTATACAGGGGGTCAAATTACACAGCACAAGCACTGTGATGTATAAAATGCTTTAAAGGAACGGAATCCATTTTTTTTGAGGGGGGGTGGGGGGTACAAACATTAATTAGTCATGTTCTGCCCTGGTAGATCAGCAAGTAGGATACTCTGTTCTTTAGTAGCAGAATTCCCTAGGGCAGGGTAATTGGGTAGGTTATGATGTAGCTACCACAATCCCTGAAACACATTTGGGTGTGAGTTAGAACTCCTTCTCATCCTTCATATTATGAATCACCTTCTCTCTGCAAAAAGGTTTAGGTTGTTCTACTTAAATCTTCGACTATTTACTGGTTAGTCTTTATGATTTGGAAATTTCTTATTTTTCCAACCTTGCTTTTCCTGGGGTCAAAGGTTTGGTATGATCTACTTCGGCCTTTCCCCTAGTAAACACTCTTTTTGATGACTACTATTTTATAAAAGTGAAGGAAATTTTAATTGTGAGCTTTCTGTTATTTTGATAAAGATGGCGATAAATTTATGTGTGTGATACCATAGTATATATGTAAATTTCCTTCCTGCTACTTGCCAAAGAACTTGGACAAAGCAAATAACATATAAGGCAGTGTGGTTTTCATAGCTGACACCTTGTTATCAGCCTTTCTGTGATCTTGCCTGAACGCCTTTCCATTCTTCACTGTCAGATAGGTAGACTTGACAGAACTGTGACACATTTTTTCCACTCCTGCTCACCTGCAACAAAAATAGATATTACCGAAACTTTATCACGTTTCAAGTTGTTGGTTTGAATTAGTACTATATTGCAACATGAGAAGTCTTTTTTTTGCAGCCTCAATAAACTGCTGTAAAAAAAGATGTATTTATATGTTTATTTTATTGATGTGTTTAGTTATAATAGTTACAACAAAATCATGATAAACATTAATGTCTGCCTTTCACAATTAGAATATTTGCAAATTCTGACACCTTATGCAGCTTTAAAGTGACAAGTACTGTAGCTGCTGACTTTAAAAAAATAACTTGCCTGTCCAGAGATTCAGCTCTGTCCTCCTCTAGTCGGTCTTTGGGTCCCCGGCGCCAGCACGTTTACTATGGGAAGGCAGCTGTGACTCCTTGTGGCTTTACAACTGGCTCCCCTCTGCACATGCGCGAGCCACGCTGCACTCTTTGAATGGTTCCACAGCCTGCTGGGACCTGTGACGTGTCCCAGGAGGTTGCAGGCATGGAGAAGGGGGTGAACTTCCACTGGAATTGCCTAGGTGATCCCAGTGGAAGTGAGAGCGGAACATCTGTTTTTCAGTGACGTTCTTTTTTAAATTGTGTTCATTTTCATTTGATGACAGTTGATTTAATTATGTGACATACTAATGTCGTCATGACAGTATGGTTTTAATTAGACATAAATGTACAGTGTTTAGCTTTACACTTCCCAGAGGTCCAAGTAACATTCCCTTGGTACTTAAAGCAGAACTCTTCTTGTTGACTGCCATTCTGCAGGAAGAGGACCGGCAGCACTGGATGAAGGAGGAAGTTGGGGACAGTGCTCTAATGTGGAGAAGGTAAGTATAACATGGCAATCATTTTCCTGGCTTGTGCATTGATGGGCACAGGACTTCTTCGAATTCATAAACAGCTGGATAAAGAGCCGCCTACAGGAGAAATGAACACTGGTAAAAACTCATTGGTCTGCACTGGTAAACTCCGACCACAACCATAATGCTTCTGTTCTTTGCTATTGTTTTTCGGACAGTAAACATGTTTTCTTCAGCTCTGCTGTTCTCTGTTCATTTAAAAGATTTTTTTGGAAGATTTTTCTACTATCAACAGCTGCTGGTAGATTCATGCTGGCTTTATGAATCCTAAAAGTCTCTTCAGTTACAGTATCTCACAAAAGTGAGTACACCCCTCACATTTTTGTAAATATTTTATTATATATTTTCATGTGACAACACTGAAGAAATTACACTTTTCTACAATGTAAAGTAGTGAGTGTACAGCCTGTATAACAGTGTAAATTTGCTGTCCCCTCAAAATAACAGCCATTAATGTCTAAACTGCTGGCAACAAAAGTGAGTACATTCCTAATGCCGCATACACACCATCACTTTATGTGATGAAAAAAAACGACACTTTCTGTGAAGTATAAAATGACGTTTTTGAAACTTCAATTTTCAAAGACGAAGTTGCCTACACACCATTGTTTTTCTCACAATGTTCTTGCAAAGCGAGGTTACGTTCCACCACGTTTTACCATTGAAGCTTGCTTCATAAGTAGCTTCTGGGCATGCGTGGATGAAAAAACGTCTTAGAAAACGACGTTTTTTGCTACACACGGTCAATTTCTGTGAAGTAAAAAGTGCACTTTTGAAAAACGACACATAAAATTGAAGCATGCTTCAATTTTTTTTGGTCGTTTTTTACAAGACATAAAACGACGTTTTCCCCCACACACAGTCAATTAAAGTGACGTTTTTAAAAACGTCATTTTTTTTCATCACATAAAGTGATGGTGTGTACGCGGCATTAGTGAAAATGTCCAAATTGGGCCCAATTAACCACTTCCCCTCCCTGTGTCATGTGACTCGTTAGCGTTACAAGGTCATAGGGGGTGAATGGGGAGCAGGTGTGTTAAATTTAGTGTTATCACTCTCACTCTCTCATACTCTCACTGAAAGTTCAACATGGCACCTCAGGGCAAAGAACTTTCTGAGGATCTGAATAAAATAATTTTTGCTCTACGTAAAGATGGGATAGGCTATAAGAAGATCACCAAGACCCTGAAACTCATCTGCAGAACGGTGGCCAAAATCATACTGCGGTTTAACAGGAGAGGTTCCACTCAGAACAGGCCTCACCGTGGTCAACCAAAGAAGTTGAGTGCATGTGCTCAGCGTCATATACAGAGGTTGTCTTTGGGATATAGACGTATGAGTGCTGCCAGCATTGCTGCAGAGTTTGATGGGGTGGGGGGTCAGTCTATCAGTGCTCAGACCATACGCCACACACTGCATCAAATTGGTCTGCATGGCTGTTGTCTCAGAAGAAAGCCTCTTCTAAAGATGATGCACAAAAAAGCCTGCAAACAGGATATAGACTACTGGAACCATGTCCTGTGTTCCGATGAGACCAAGATAAACTTATTTGGTTTAATCAGGGTTTGACAAATTTGCTTGGAATCTAGGAGCCAGCTAAAAAAGTTAGGACCCAAAAAACGCACCCTGTCCCGCCAAGCTTGCGTGCAGAAGCGAACGCATACGTGAGTAGGGCCTGCATATGTAAACAGTATTCAAACCACACATGTGAGGTATCGCTGCGATTGGTAGAGCAAGAGCAATAATTCTAGCCCTAGACCTCCTCTGTAACTCAAAACATGCAACCTGTAGAATTCTTTAAACGTTGCCTATGGAGATTTTAAAGGGTAAAGGTTTGTCGCCATTTCACGAGCGGACGCAATTTTGAAGCATGACATGTTGGGTATCAATTTTTTTTTTTTTTCTTCAATACTTTTTTTTATTGTTTCCATACAAATACAAAGAAAAATTTACAAATCCGTTTTTTTCCATTCTTAGTGCATTTTATGTGCATACAAGCGAATAATTACAAACATTAAAAGCGTCCATTCGTTCCATTCCCCCCTCCCTCCCCTCCCTCCCTCCTATCTTACTTTAAAGTGCATACACGTTTTTAGTTCTATTCTTTCCCTTAGATTATTACCCATTTTTCTTTAATTTAAAGTGAGCGACCTATTTTACCTAACCACTGTTCCCATATTGCTTTAAATTTTTTGAGGTTGCCCCTTCTAATCCAAGTTGCCCTTTCCTTCCCAATTGTGCTATTAATTACATTAAACCATTCCTCTATTGTGGGTGGATTTTGTGCTTGCCATTTTAGTGCTATTAGTTTCCTTGCCTGAAACAGGCATCTTATAACTGCTTCTAATGTATCCCTCTGCCCCATTCCTTCCTCAATACATCCTAATAGGCAGACCCTAGCTTCAAGTTCCAGAGTGGTGCCGAAAGTTACATTTATAGTGCCCAGGATTCCAACCCAGTACCTATGCAACTTTGGGCATTTCCACATCATGTGGATAAGGTCCCCTGTATCTTGGCATCTGGGACATTTGTCATCCAACTTCCATCCAAATCCATATAATCTCTTTGGAGTATAGTAGACCCTGTGTAGGAGAAATAAATGGGAGACCCGTTGTGACGGGGCTAATGAGACCCTTATCCCCAGTTCCAGTATCCTATCCCATTGGTCGTTCGTTAAGGGTCCAATATCCTCCTCCCACCTCTGTTTATTCTTGCTCAACTTCTCTTTTCCTATCAACTGATCACTAATCTGTTCATATAATTCTGAGATAAGACCTTTCAGAACCCCCGTCTTAATTAGTCTTTGGAGATGCGTGAGCTTTTGCCAGCTTACCGGCTGTGATTTAAATTGGGCTTGTAGTGCGTGTCTAACCTGTAAATAAGTAAAAAACATGGAGTTTGGAATGCTAAATTCACTACTTAACTCTGAGAATAGTTTTAATGTACAACCTGTGTACAGTTGTGCCACTCTGGTTATCCCCCGTTTCTCCCATTCTTTTAGTTTCCCCATGGCCAAAATTTCTTTTAAATTATTGTTATCCCATAGTGGGGAATATTCTGTTAATCCTTTATAGCCCAGAGCTAATTTTGCTGCTTGCCATATCTTCATCACCATCTTTACTGTTGGATTCTTCACCGAGAAGGAATTGGCTTCTAAGGTCTCTATTACAGATCCATGAGGAGACCCACTTAGTATCATTTTCCCACTCGCATTTCCTCCGCCCTCTATACTACACCCCCCCAAATGCTGCAACTGTGCCGCCAAATAATAACTATAAGGATGTGGGACCGCCAGCCCTCCTCTGTTTGTTGGTAATTGCAACGTTCGGAGACTGATCCTTGCTTTACCCTTTTTCCAGATTAGGGTCCTAAAGAGGGTCTCTATCTTTTTAAACCATTGGTTATCAATCCATACTGGGGAGTTGTGGAGCACATAGAGCAATTGTGGCATCCATATCATTTTGATTAAATTACTGCGGCCGGCAACCGACAGTGGCAAATGTCCCCATATCTCCGCTTTACGTTTGAATTTACCCAGAAGTGGCACTAGGTTATCATTCACAAACTGTTCTGGGTTACGTGTTACCACTATGCCTAGGTACTCCATCTTCTCCCCAGTTTTTAATTGAGGGATTCCTATTCCATCCATATTATTTGCCGGGTCCACTAACAAGAGTGTTGACTTTTCCCAGTTTATCACTAAACCCGAGAATCGTCCGAACGCTTCTACTGTTTGAACTGCAGTTTTAAGGGAGGTTGTAGAGTTGCCTAGAAAGAGAAGGATATCGTCCGCATACAGTGCGACTTTTTCCTCCTCTACTCCTCTCTGAAACCCCTGTATTTCCTGTGTTGCTCTAATAGCAATCGCCAAAGGCTCAATTGCCAGGGCAAAGAGGAGGGGGGACAATGGACATCCCTGTCGCGTTCCCCTTTCCAGTTCAAACGACTGTGAAACTTCATTATTTATTTTTATTTTGGCCCTTGGGGAATTATACAGTAGCTTTATCCATTTAATAAGGGATGGACCAAACCCAAACTTCTCCAGAGCATGCCAGAGATATTCCCACTCCAGACTATCAAAGGCTTTGGTGGCATCCAATGATAGAATAGACCTATCTCCCATATTCTCCGCTGGAGTCTGTAGGTTTAGGTACAGCCTTCTTATATTTATACTCGTAGACCGATTTGGAATAAATCCAGATTGGTCTGGATGTATTAATTTCTGTATATATTTGTTTATTCTCGTTGCCAATACTTTAGACAATATTTTTACATCTGAACAAAGCAAAGATATGGGTCTATAGGATGATGTATCTAATTGATCCTTCCCTTCCTTCTGGAGCACTATAATAATTGCTTCCATCATTGAGGGGGGTAGCCTTCCTCCTTCTTTCGCCCAATTCAGCTTTTTTAATAGTTCAGGGAGCAGCACCTCACCATATTGCTTATAAATCTCCGCTGGCAGGCCGTCTGGCCCTGGGGACTTTTGATTAGAGAGTCCTTTGACTGCCTGTTGTAGTTCCATTAATGTAATTGGGGATTCAATGACATTTCTGTCCTCCTCTGAAAGAGATGGGATTTCTATTCCTTTAAAAAATTCTTCCATCTGCCCTTTAGCTTCCCCCTTTTTTGAACTATATAAATCTTTATAGTAAGCTGCAAACGTATCCACTATTACAGATGTTTCAGATGATATCCCACCTCCTACCATCCTAACTGCTGGAACATTAGAGGGTGCCATATTAGTTTTTGCTAGGAGGGCCAAAGTATGGCCCACACTTTCCCCCTCTGAAAAAGCACTCTGCTCCTGAAATAGACGCTTGTTTTCAACTTTCTTATTAACCACTAACTTATATTCCTGTTGCTTCTCCAGCCATAGTTGCTGTTTAGACAATGTTGGATTTTCCACATATTGCTTTTCAGCCTCTAGGACCTCTTCCCTGATTTTCTCCTCCCATTCCCTTGAGTTTCTCTTAATCTTAGCTACCTGCTGGATCAATATACCCCTGAGGAATGCCTTTAGGGCGTCCCACACCACTCCCTCTGGCGCTGTCCCTATGTTAAAGTCCAGAAATTCCCTCAACCTAATACTAATTTCTTCTGGCTTCCCCATCACTTCTAACCAGAAGGGACTTATTTTCCAATTACTTAGGGGACATTTCTTCCCTGTATTTAGTGACAGCACCAGGCTTTGATATTTTCTTTTGTTAACCAATCTTAACTTTGTTTCTTTAGTCAAATGGGTCTCTTGAATACAGATCACCTCTGCCCCATACCACTCCAGGGTAGTGAAAACTGCAGCTTTTTTCACTGGGTCCCCCACCCCCCGGACATTCCAGGAGCCTATATTTATCATTTTAGGTCTCATACCCAACCAAAGATATCAATCTAAAGCCGGCCCTTAACATCAAAAGGTAAGAAAAAGAAAAAAAATTATATACCATTTTTAAAACTACCCAGGAAGAGAGAAAAAAGAAAGATGCATTTGAGTGTGTATTCAAATGCAATTCCTTCCCTTGTGCTAAATGAGTATAACGTGATACTTGTGCTATGATATAATTTAATTTACCCCCCCCCTCCCCCCCTCCTCCCCTCCCCCCTTGCCTATCAAGGCCAACCCTTAGGGCTGTACATGTGACCTCTTCCTTCCATCCCTCCCTTACATTACCCATATCTATCGTGATCCTGCGCAACCACCTCCCCAACACTCGCTCAAAAAAAAAAATATGTGTGAAAAAATATATATTCCTTTTCTTCCCCTCCCACTACCCCCTACCCCATTGTATATCTATCCATATCCTAACTTCTATTTTTAGTGTTAATTTTTAATATGTGTTTAAAGTGCACTTGCTTTACTATTCTTTTCTTCCTTAGTATTTCAAAACATAATTCCTCCTTATTTCAAACCCCCCCCCCCCCAAAAAAAAAAAAAAAAAAAAAAAAGGGAACCCCCCCCCCATTACTTTCCAAATTTATAGCCCTTATTCAGTCTACTCCATAATATCCAGTCCATCAGCTTGTAGTTTCCTGTGCTTTATTCTGTTCCAGCCACTGTGCTGCTTTTCCTGGTGTATCAAAAAATTGAGGACCTCTACTGTCATTATTCTTAAACGTGCTGGATACAATAGCGCATATTTAATTTTGTTCTTTAACAGGTTACGTTTGATAGGCGTAAACTCCGCCCTACGTTTGCTGAGTTCTGGAGAAAAATCTGGGAATAATGAAATCCTTGAGCCATTGTAAAAAATGTCTCCCTTTTCTCTTGCTTTTTGCAGTGCTGCGGTTTTATCAGTAAAATTAAGAAACTTCAAGAGTAATGGCCGAGGATGTCCATCCCTGAGGTGCGCTCTGAACGGGACTCTATGGGCCCTTTCTATTGCAAAAAGTGGTGAAAAGGCATCCTCCCCAAAAATGTCTCTAAACCATCCTTCACAGAACTTTATGGGGTCAGTACCCTCACTATGTTCTGGGAGGCCCACCACCCGAATATTATTTCTGCGTAGCCTGTTTTCAATTTCATCAAGTTTAGATGCCTGCCATCCATTTTGTTCCTTTAATTCTTGCATCTGTTGTTTTAATATATACACCTCATCCTCTACTTGACTCACTCTCTCTTCTGCTGATGTAATCCTCTGTACAGTCTTTTGTAGTTCCTGGCCCATTATCCCTAATTCTTCCTTTATTTCTTGTATCTGGTTGGTCAAATTGTTCAGTGACCCCCTGCATGCATTTATGGCGCTTAATATCTCCTTTAGTGTTGGCTCTTCCTCCCGCCTGGGGTCATCTGCTATATTTACTAAGGGAACTTCTACCAAAGTTTTTGCTGATGCCGTTGCACCCCCTCCTTGTCCGCCACTTTTCCTGTCCATCGCAGCCCCGGTCTGATTTTTACCCTGTGTTTGTGAATGCTGTGCCGCTTTTGCAGGTGATTTTACTAAGGTATGTGTACTCTGTTCCAGTTAGCTGCTACCGCTGCTGCTTGCCGCCTGCGCGGCCTTCTCTTTATCTTTCGCCGCTCTTGTTATTTGGGGGCACCCACTCTCCTGGTTGGATTGTCCTTTTTTTTTATAGCTGCTGCCATTGTAACCTATCCAGAGAGAAATAGGGGTCTTTTGAAGTTCTAGAGTGTTTTATATTGGTCTCGGAGGCACAGCAGTTTAGTGAACCTCTCAAAATCTATGTACCCCCCTGTTTTCGCTGCTATATTTCACTGGCCCAGGTCCTCATATACTTTCAATGTCTCACTTATGGACATACAGTGAAGAATTGTTAAATATATAACGGTAGAAAAATATGAGCTTTAACTGTCCTTATGGGCTGCAACTAACAGGCATGCAAAATATTCAGTCCAATAAATGTATCAGCAGCGGATTTCCCCCCCCCCCCCCCCCCCGTCAGGGGAGCTCAAAGCACCCAATCAGCTCAGCGGAGCGGAGCAAACCGTGAAGAGGGGAGGTATGGAGAGGTATGGAGAGGGGATACATACAGCTACATACAGCTGCTCGCCTGCGCTTTCTTGCTCCACCCTCCAATCACACCGTATTACGCTGTTTCGATCCGCATAGGGAGAGAATCCCTATCCCTATGTGGCAGGAGGGGAAGGCTGGAGCAAGGAGCAAGATAATTGGGATTCACCTGATTTTATCAACAGAGGATACGAGCCAATATCCTTAATTAAACAGCTCTCTCTCTCCTACTTCCGTAGGCTATGAGAGGAGGGAATAAGGTGGATAAGGGGATAAAGTGCAATATGCAATGTGCAGAGTTCAAACCTTTGTGCGAATTCTAATTTACATCTTTGCACGTTTATTTCAATTAATTGCCCCAGTCATTCAAAACTCTCTGGTTGACAGTCCAAGGAAAGCAAGCCGGCTCCTTAATTTCCCCTTTCACTTTAGTGGGTGATATTCCATCACTTAAGAGTCACAGTTTTATCTGCGCCCCCACCATAAACACTGTTCATGTGCTTTGAAATGTTTTTTTTTCACGCTGCCCCTACCAGGGGGATCTACTCAGTTTACTGATCCCAAAAGAGCCATCCCACTGCGCCACTGTTGCCAGATATAGTGTGTTTTAAATTAAATTAAATTTTACTGTCCAGATCTCCTCCCTTATAGCACACAGGACTGCTCCAACTTTTTATGCAAAAGATCACTTAGGGGTTACCTCCACCAGTCCAGTCCCCCGGAGCGCTTCCAACCTGGGCGCTTCGATGGGGGCGTGACCGGATGTGGAAGATGCGAGCGTGTGAGGAGTGAGGAGTGATGAAGCCTGTGTGATCCCCTAGCCGCCTCGCTCCAATTCCTCCCCCCTGTATGGGAATCTGTTGCCAAATGACCGCGCAGCGCTAACCGCACACTGCACAGTACAGCTTTGCAGACGGCTTACCATACCGTGGACATCGTGGCAGCTGACTGGGAGCTGACTGTGGAGCCGTTGGGATCCAGCTGGATACTCCCCCCTCGTGCGGCGCCTGAAGCCGATTCGCCCGGACCACTCAGCTGGGAGATCACGTGATCAGCGGCGCAGAGTAGTGTGGAGAGGTGAGCGGCGGCGTGTGGAGGAACGACTGCAGCCAGGTTGGGTATCAATTTACTCGGCGTAACATTATCTTTCACAATATAAAAAAAAATTGGGCAAACTTTACTGTTGTCTTATTTTTTTATTTAAAAAGTGTATTTTTTCACCCAAAAAAGTGCGCTTGTAAGACCGCTGCGCAATTACGGTGTGACAGAAAGTATTGCAACAACCGCCATCTTATTCTCTAGCGTGTTAGAATAAAAAATATATATAATGTTTGGGGGTTCTAATTAGAGGGAAGGAGATGGCAGTGAAAAAACACATTAGAAATGCTGTTTTTTTGCTACTTGTAATGTAATGTAAACTGTAATGCCAACGGCCACCACAAGATGGCCACTCCTAAGATTTCCTTCTGCAGGCCTCAGCTTCCTTCTGTGAAGGCCGCAAAGCCGTGGCCTCAATTACCGGCCGGCCCGCGCCGGTAATTGAGGCCACGGCTTTGCGGCCTTCTGCAACCTCAGCTTCCTTCTGTAGAGGCCGCAAAGCCGCGGCCTCAATTACCGGCGGGGCGCGGCCTGCTGCGATTGCACACCCCGCGCCGGCCGGTAATTGAGGCCACGGCTTTGCGGCCTTCTGCAGCCCTAAGCTTCCCCAGTCGCCAGGTCACAATTTCTTGTCGCAAATGCGACCTGCGCCCGGATTTTGTCGAGGCCTGGTTTAGATGTGTCAAGCGTGTGTGGCAGCAACCAGGTGAGGAGTACAAAGACAAGTGTGTCTTGCCTACAGTCAAGCATGGTAATGAGAGTGTCATGGTCTGGTCTTCATGAAAGCTGCCTCACTGCACTGAGCTACAGTTCATTGAGGGAACCATGAATGCCAACATGTACTGTGAAATACTGAAGCAGAGCATGATCCCCTCCCTTGAAGACTGTTCCCCAGGATAATGACCCCAAAAACACCTCCAAGATGACCACTATGCCTTGCTAAAGAAGCTGAGGGTAAAGGTGATGGACTGGCCAAGCATGTCTCAAGACCTAAACCCTATTGCGCATCTGTGGGGCATCCTCAAATGGAAGGTGGAGGAGTGCAAGGTCTCTAACATCCACCAGCTCTGTGATGTCATCATGGAGGAGTGGAAGAGGACTCAGTGGCAACCTGTGAAGCTCCTGTGAGCTTGTTGCCCAAGAGGGTTAAGGCACTGCTGGAAAATAATGGTGGCCATGGGTGTTGCTAGATCTACAAAAGATCTGGGGCTAGAGCCCATAGCAGCAAAGTAAAGAAAGTCATACACTTGGGTGGGTCCCCAGAGCCTCCCTCATTACATCAGAGTCCCCAGAGAGACCCCCCCTTACATTAGGGTCCCCAGAGCTGCTCCTCCTCTAGCATTAAATTCACAACGTGTGAAGGGGGAGGCAGGGCACTAACAGCAATTAAGTGAAACAAAAAGAAGTGCAGCGCTAAATATATGTGAACTGATATACAAGACTGTAATACAAATCTAGTAACGTATAAGCATAACACCAATAGTGCTCAAAAGTCCGTAAATAAAAACAGTTGCCTTGGAATATTAAAGTCCCATAAGGTATGCAAAATCAATTAATCCAACAAAAAGTGACTTGACGTTGAATATGACGTGAAGGTCTATAGTGAATCCACCACCAAAGTAAATGGAGGCTTACCAGAATGTGTGGACCCAATTAAGCTTATACTTAATGGGTCATATAGGCTTAGTAAAGTGATGGTATCCTGATTCAGAGGTATCTTTAGATGACAAAGCAGAAGGAGATTTCCAATGCGATGCAGTGTAAATGTACCAAGAGAAGGATTATCCCAATAATCAGCAAATGATGATAAGGGCTTGAGCCCATATATTCAATCAAAACTCAGCATGTGGAGAAGGATAAAAGAGAAAACGAAGATGCACATAGTGTAAAACTGTATATGTAAGTTTACTTAGGCAGTAAAAAGATATGAAGTTTACACTCACATTTCAGCAGACCAAAAATCAGGCATATAATCATAAAAGCAGTAGGATCAGCGGTTTCCCGACGCATTTCGATCACTAGATCGTCATCTGGGGTGTTAGAGCACTAACAGCAGCCAGGTCTAAATGAGAAGGTTCCTACATGGGAGGGAGCGGAGTTAGACAAATTGTGGTTGGTTGGTTGATAGCAACCAACCACTGAGGAGACAGTAAGCCAGGGAGGTGGCAGCAGCCAGCCCAGGACAGAACTGCAATCCAGAAAGTTCCGCTCCCTGCTGAATGCCAGGGGGTGGAGTCATATGGTTGGTTGCTGGATGCTGTGCGGTCCTAGCAACCAACCACTGTTGGAATGTCAGTCAGTGGCGTGCAGGAACCGGAAACCACCGCTGCACCCAGAAAGAGATTTTGGGGCTTTAGCCCCAGAAGCCACCCCCTAGCGACGCAACTGATGGAGGCCACTCAATTTGGACATTTTTACTTGGGGTGTACTCACTTTTGTTGTTAGCGGTTTAGACGTTAATGGCAGTGTGTTGAGTTATTTTTAGGGGACAGCAAATTTACACTGTTATACAAGCTTTACAATCACTACTTTACATTGTAGCAAAGTGTAATTTCTTCAGTAGTGTCACATGAAAAGATACAATAAAATATTTACAAAAATGTGAGGGTGTACTCACTTTTGTGAGATACGGTTAACTAAGATTTAGTGTTAAATTAATGCTAGATAGATTAAACCCTGGAAACCTCTCAATTAAAGACGATGAACACAGGGTTTCCCTGTTTTATACGGGTGATCACTCTGTGCTTCTGCTGCTGTCAGTCAAATACTGTGAGCAGGGGCTAAGCCACTCTGTGTGTGTCTATAGACGCACACAGCCTGTCTTGGAAGCGCGCCTCATGTGTGATCCCTTAGCATACAGCTTTCTATGGGGGAACCACTGGAGAGCGTTGGGGGAGGACCCCAGAAGATGAGGTAAGGGGCCACTCTGTGCAATATCATTGCATTAGAGCAGGTAAGTATAACATATTTTTAAAAACCTTTAGAACCACTTTAAGTTGCTATAACCTGTTTTTATTGAAGGAGTTCATGTACATTTTATATTGCACTGTGCCTCAGTGGTAAGACACTGTCTGGGGAATTCATACAATATCTACAACAAATGTCGGTGATTGTCCCAACTTCATGTACCTGTTGGAAACGGCATGCACAGAGTGTAAAGGTGCACTGAGCCTGGAGTTTTGTAGCTAAGCCTGATGGGATTTAAAGACAATAGTTCCTTATCGCGTCCGCTCCCTGTGTGATTGACAGCAGGCATTGAATGAATCCATAGCCATAACCAGCGTCACTGGTTGCTAGAAGCCTGTCAGTTAAGAAAGTCAACAGCATCCTTGACAACTAGTAGCTGGTGGGGAGGGAATAGCATCTGCAAAAAAGCTGCCCTGCTACATTGTATACAGTGCAGACAGATCACCTGCTACAAGTGCGTACAGTGCAGCATATCACCGCTTTTACAAATATTAGGATGCAACTATATCTGACACATGTTTCAGTAAAGCTACTAAAACTGGTGACAGGACAGGGCTGTTTGATTTCAGTTACAGGACTCCTCATAGCTTTTTGTATTGTCGTGCATCTGGGCAGTGGGCTTTAATTTTCATCCCTAACCTTTGGCATTGTTTTGTTTAGTCCTTCATTTTTATCTGGTGACAGAAGTGGGATCGTTCTACGCTTGCAAGGGCATTACATTCACACTTGACTCTTGTGTTAGGTGGGTTCCTTATGGTCTGGTTTCAACTGTCCTGCTGGGAATCACGCCTGACAAATGGGTCATTAACGTCCTATTTACCCCCCCCCCCTCTACTAAATTTTAACAACAAAAAAATTCTGTTTTCTGGTTCAGATCTGGTTCCCCCTGCTGATCTGTTTTACATGTGGACTCCATGCCCTCTCTGAAAGAAGCATCATTTAGATGTATTTTGTTCTCTGGCTATTACGCCCAAGTCTAAAAATGTATGTATCCTTATTGTGCATAGAGCATGTATGATACAAAATGTTTGCAATTTTTAATTTCATCTAGGTTGCTGATGATTGTAAGGGAACCCAACTTCCTCAGTGGAAGAAGCTAAGCTCTCTTCCTCTCTGATTATTAGGAAACATCTAGTGGAGACCCTCCAAGCCAGGGTCCCATTAAAACTGCTTGGTCTGACACTAAAGATCTGCCAAATCCTTGGGCAACTTGAATCTGACACTTGCATGCTGGAGGTGGTGTTCTAGGGCTGCAAACAGGAGTTTTGCTTCTTGCCCCTGGCCTATTTCTCATCTTCAACCTTCCTGTGTTTAGCCCTCTAGGTCTTCTGGATCAAGGTGTCATTGCCTAAGTTCCTGTGGCAAAAGGATTTCAGGGATTTGTCCTCCAACTTGTTAATTGTTTCCATGCACAAAGGGGGCATTCTCCCTCATCTTCTGATTGTCTTTGCTTAAATACAGAAATTCTGAATGTAATTCATCATTTCTATCATAGCTTTCCTTCATCAGGGAGACTGTCTGACTCCTATGGATATCAAGGACATGTACCTGCATGTCCCTATCTTTCCAGCACACCTGGGGGAGTAGCACATGAACGAAAAAACTCTGGATAGCCGCACTCCAAAATAACTTAAAATAAAGTTGGTCTTTTTATTTTCAAATGCACATGCATTCACCGCAAACAACAGGTACAGAAATGGCCGACGCGTTTCACGCTGTACTTCAGCGCTTAGTCATGGCTAACCTGATGAGCATCCTGGAACTTTGAGCGATTGGGCTGTCTCTGCTGCATTTAAACATCCTGCTGGTCCAAATTCAGTTGCCCAAAACGCTATAGCAGTGGCACACATCAACCATCGGCGTGAACCAAAAGTCTCACCATGACAATTAGATGTTTGGTTCCTGTCCTGGGCAAATCTTCCAAGTCCTTATTTTTCCACCTAGATGTAGACATTTGACAGATGGCTTCCTCAGCTAGTAGCGCCTGGTCTGTGGGAGTGGTCCCAACACCTGAAGGTGTTTCAGGTCCTGTGTTGCAGGTGGGGGATCCCAAATGTGGTCCACCAAGATAAAGGAAAAACTAAACAGGTTTGTTTCAAGTTACTTAGTGGAAGCAGTGGGTGCTTTGATTTGAATGAGTACACCCTGATCTTTTCTTCTAATGGGCATTCTGATCACCCTCTTTGTTGTAGACTGGTCCAGTCAGATGTGGTATGCTTTCCTAGTAAGACTCCTGGCAGATGCCTCACTGACTCTGTCAGATTGTTTGTAAATTCCATCTCAAGTACTGTTTTGCCATCTTATTTTACAGCTGCTGGCTTTAATAGCATGGCTGTTGAAGCCTTTTTTTTGTTAGGGGAATCTTTGAATTTGTGTTTTCATATGATGGTTACAGCTAGAAAGGCTGCTTCCTGTACCGTGTTTCCCCGAAAATAAGCCAGGGTCTTATATTAATTTTGGCAACAAAAAACACAGTAGGGCTTATTTTGGGGGTAGGTCTTACCATGAAATGTGCTGTCTTCTCTCTCCCTGCTTGACAGGAATCTCCAGTGTGAACTGAGTTAAAATGCCTGTAAAATCCTATAATCCACTCTATTACAGTATTATATCATGTAAATGTGTGTTTCAGTAATATAATTGTGCCAAATACCTTCGTTATAGCGCCGCTCTGCACTTTTGTGATCTGCCAGGGCTCTCTTTCCTGTAATTTTATTACAGAAACACACACATTGTACATTATATAATACTGTAATAGAGTGGATTATAAGATTTTACAAGCATTTTAAACTAGGGCTTATTTTCGGGGTAGGGCTTATATTGCGGCCCAGCTGGAAAATAACGCTAGGTCTTATTTTCGGGGTAGGTCTTATTTTCGGGGAAACACGGTAACATTTATTATCAGACATGAAAGGTATACTTCACTTAGTGCGAGTCTCTGGGCTACCACGGAAGAAGTTTTTCTGGAGACGAAGCCTCTTTTTTCTGCAGCTGATTCTGTGGGTTTTTTTTCGTACTCTGTGCTACTTTGTTACAGAACTGAGGCTTGGTGGTGGTGGGCAGGGTTATTTTGTGCTAGCCAGTGTCAATTTCTCCTGGACGTGTCAGTATATCCCAACAGTCTAAGAATTCTTGTGACGCTAAATGGACTCCAAGCAAAGACATTTTCTGTGACTACGAAAATCCTTATTTTTAAGTCCTAAGTTAAAATATAGCCATCAGAATTCTGCCCTTAACTGCTCTGTGTCGATGAGTATTTATGGTAGCGAATAAACTGTGCAGAATACTATGTGCAGCATCAAGCATTTCACCGATTTTACACTAAATGCAATTGATCATATGAACTGCATACTGAGCAATACGGTAATTGGGGAAGGGGAGTGCAAAACATTAATCACAACAGTGAAGTAATCCTGTAATTATTAATGTTCATTGCCATTTCAGCTCCCAATTGAAAGTCTCTGCAAATGTATAAAAATAACTCGACCTCATTGTCATTTCAATAACACTCCAACCTTTAGGCCTCTCAGGGCCGCTAAGGCCTCGTACACACGATAGGTTACACAGAGGACAACGGTCTGATGGACCGGTTTCATCTGTCAAATCGTGTGTGGGTTCCATAGGTTAAAATAAAGCCAACTTGCTTTAAATTTAACTGATGGATTCCTAACCGATGGGAAAAAAAACGATCGTTAGTAGGCACAACCATCCGTTAAAAATCCACGCATGCTCAGAATCAAGTCGACTTATGCTTGGAAGCATTGAACTTCATTTTTTTCAGCACGTCGTTGTGTTTTACGTCACTGCGTTCTGACACGATCGGTTATTTAACCGATGGTGTTTAGGCGCGACGGACCATCAGTCAGCTTCATCGGTTAACCAATGAAATCGGTCCGTTCTCATCGGATGGACTGAGCGTGTGTACGCGGCTTAACTCTCCTCTGCACATTACTGGTTTTCAGAAATAAATGCAAATCTGTCAATGCTGTGGAAGTTTTCCTTGCTGTGTTGTTAATCAGCATGATGTAATGGAGTAAGTAGGCAGAGACAGTTTGTGAGGACGTAATGTGTTTGCTTACTAATTGCTCTCCCTTTTCAAGGAAAGAAGCTTCAAATTAAAAGTCTTAATTGTTTATTTTTTATTTGTCCTGCTCTAATTTCACGTAATTTCCTGTTTTATGTGAGCCTGGTGTAAAATTTACACTTTTTGCAACTGTAGGACTAAAACTGTTTTTATTTAATTTTTTTTCTTGTTTTCTTTCTTTAAGCACTCCACATCTCGTCTGGGTTACCAAAGCAATGTTCAGGGAACCTCTCAGCCCACCAATACCTTGGGCTACTCCACAACATCTCAGCAAAGTTCACAATACCATCAATCTCACAGGTACTAGGAAGGTCGGCTGTTAAACAAATGCAGCACATTGCACAGGCTCCAGTTTGAGGAAGCAAAGATCCTCACCTACGTTTATCCAGGATGTTGAAAGAATATTATAGGGTCTTTAGAACTTCAACTGTGTTCAATGTCAAATGACGTCATCACAAGTTTGGAGAACTTCCATTAGTGATCTCCTTCCTGTGTTTCTTCTTGCAGTCACGTTTCAGAAAATGTGATCTGATGCCAGCACTTACTTGTTTGTCCTTTTTTCATTTTATTTTTTTAATATTTTTTTTAAACAAAATATTCTTTGTGCAGCTTTTCCATGCCATAGCATTGACAGTGAGCTATCAGGCTGCTGAATGGAACTTCATGTTGTATAAAAAAAATGCACGATTTTGAGATGTGTATAGTTTTGTATTTGCAAAACCAAGACAAAGCAAAATGCAAATGCACCTTTTAAGAACTCTGTTCTATTCACAGAACATTGCAGTTTTGCATATGGATGTCAAGAAAAGGAACGTTTCCTGTTCCAAATTTACTATCTTACTTTTATGTTTTTTAATTAACAGAAATATAAGAAAAATATCAATGAGCCTGCATCAGGAATGGTGATATGAATGCAGGACCCAACTCAGGAGTGGCTGAAGTAAATTAAACGGTAGTACAATTTATCTGTACAATTCAACCATTAACTTATTCATACAATTTACATCCAATCTGCAGCTTAATGCATCACCGGCTCTTTATTAACTCTAGCAAAAGGTAAACCTTGCAGTTGCTTGACCAGTGCATTTCTCAGTGAATTAAGAAGTAGTCGCCAAAATTGTGCAATGATGTAAACTTCATTGAAAAAAAAGGTACCAGCAGATTACTCCACTTTATTTAAGCAGAATAGATGTAGCACCTGACAAGGAATCTAAATAAGCAATCCATTTGATCTCTCTGTCTCCCAGTATGCATGACTAGAGTGGACAGGACTTTTGTCACAAACAATATAATTAGGGAGTAACTTGGGGTTTAATAAATTATTTTACACAGAGTAGTGTTATGCCCCGTACACATGATCAGAATTTCCAATGGAAAAAGTCAGGCGGACTTTTTCCATCGGAAATTCCGACCGTGTGTATGCCCCATCTGAGTTTTTCCATTGGATATTCAGAGGAATTCCATCAGAGTTTAGATAAAGAACATGTTCTCTTTTACTCCGATGGAATTCCGTCAGAATTCTGATGTGAGTTTGGCCGGGCAAAAGCCAGATCGTGTGTACAGGGCTTTAGAGTTTCAGGAATCACAAGACATTACAAACAGAAAAAAAGGCATCTGCAGTTATGTTCCTGTGTCAGTGCATGGTTTTGGTGACCATTTCTACTTTTATTATAGTAAGAAAAAACTTCACTTTTTTGCTAAACACTAGCTAGACTGCTTCATTAAAAAATATTTTGCTTTGTGACATGTTGAAAATGGTTAGTCGCCATTCAGAAAGCAGCCAGAATAGAGCTTGTACCTCTATTTGCCTCAAGGACTTTAGTGTCCCTCAAGCCTAAGAAGGGGTAACGAGCCTAGGATCCTACTGGTAGGTCTTCAAGTCAAATTACCAATTTTGGTTTTAAAATGTACTTAAATGCCAAGAGAACAACATATTGGCTGTGAGTTATGCTCTTTGTATGACCCTCATGTAATGTGTAGTTCAGAATAGTTATTTGTTAGCAATTTACTCCTTTACGTATTATAGGTCTCCTGTTTTACAATGAAATGCATGATCATAAGGGTGTGCTAGCTACTTTTATTGGTTCAAGTGGTTTTCTAGGCTGAGCCAATATTAACTTTGCAAGAAGCAGATCTCTAGAAAATGTTGCATCCTTTGGTCTGAGGCACTACAGGACCCCCATGCATAAATTTTTCTGAGGTAAGACTTCTGAGTACACGTTAGTAACCAACAAGGTTCTCTTTGAAGCTAATCACTTTGGCCAGACAAAGGGAATAATTACTGCAGTGTGATACTGGCAGGGAGATTCTGTGCAAATTCTAACTGCACACGATCCAGTGCTGAAGTTGAGGCGCAGGCGTGGTGGGGCTGGTGAGAAGACTATCTTTACACAATGGTGTTCTTCAGCTTCTGCCTGCATTGCACTATACAGGCAAAATAGACTGAAACCTGTATCCAGTAGTATGGACTTTGTTTCACAGATTTATTGTAAGTTTAATTTTAAGTGCAGAGGGGTAGAAAAAGAGGAAAATCATGTTGATTGCTGTGAGCAAAGGGGACTGGTCTTACATCAGATACTTTCGTAGAAGAATCCTGTTTGAATTATACCTGAAAGACAAAACCGATTCAAAATGTATCCACAAACTAGAAACCTTAGCAGGGCTTCATGTAGACTGATATGCTGCTGTAAAATATAGGGATCGGATATTGTGCATCTAGTATACACATTTGACATAGGGATGGAGTACTCAATTATGTAATATTTTCTGCCAGGATGGACACCCAAAAACTATTCATTGTTTACATACATGTATTCATTATTTCCTTCTAGTTATCTGAAACAAGATTATGCTTGCTTGCTTGCTTGCCAAGGCATTGGTTAGAAGATTGAAATAACGATTCTGTTGTCCTGTGATCTTTTACAACCTTTGGTTGTAATTTCTACACATATTTATTTCTCAATATTTATTGTGTATTACATATTTTTTAAAACAAATGTAACATTTACATTTATTTTAAAACTACTCCTGCATTGTGTGATAGGCAAAGTATGTGTAAATTTATCCTGGACATGCGTGTCTCTTCTTAGTAACTTAAATATGGCATTTTACAACAGAGGGCTTTACCATTAAAATGTGTCTGAAGGAACTGTGTGTAATCTGTAACAAGCAATCTTCAATGTCTAAATGTTGAGATCAAGGAAGCATAAGACACCTGCAGTCTTCTGAAACACAACTTATTGAGATAGAAGGTTGCAAATGTAAAGTTGACAGAACAGGCCTGGTCACCTTCTGCTTCACATGTAAAACATGCTTGGCAGCGCTTTCTGCACACATGAAACTGCTGACTGCCGAGCCCGTTCAGTGTTCTTTATATTTTTTATTTGTAGAACCCCTAATTCTTGGATCTTATTAGTAGGACTATTTGTCTTATCTGTTACAGCAATAATGTAGAATATATCAGCTTTAGGGAACTATGTCTAGGTTTATGTCTTTTCCAAGATAATCCTTTTAAGTCTGGTGGAAGCTGTTTCATGATCTACCTGTTTAAGCTGTGTGCCCACACACTCCTTGCTTTTACTTTTAGATTTGTATTGGAGAGCTTGATTAGCTTCTATGGGAAAAACAACCTGTGGCCCCCAGCTGTAAATTGCCATTCACCCCAAAGTGCAGGCACATCCAGGTGCTTACAAGCCAGCTTTGATGTCTAGCAGAGTAAGCTGAGGTAGCGCTATAATGCAACTAGCATCTGAGGTAAAAGGCTAGCCCACTCCTTAATACTTTTGTTCTTGCTATTGGCTAGTGATGCCACCTGTTACATGGTCAGTAGCAAGGTGCAGAGAGCAGACAAGAGGCATTGAACACAGAAACCTGGCATTGGCTGCATTGTAGAGCAATATCATTTCAGGGATACATGAGTGCGCTATGTCAGTCATCAAAGATGACATGCTCAACACCTGGGAGGTGCCAGCAGCTTAAGATTAGAGGTGACTTACATTTTCTTCTTTGGGGCCAAAGCTTGATCAGAAATAGTTTGGGGAGTTAGATATTTGATTTAAAGCTGAACAGCTTTATGGTGCAGTTTCTTTAAGAGATGCAGAGTATAAAGATAATTGTCAGTAAGAAAAAAAAAGCTCACATATTCCAGCCCGCTATTTAATAAATTTAAGGGGAATCTCCTTTTAAGGTGTAGCATAATGCTGGTTTTTAAGCAGTTATGAAAGAGCATTGGTAATTTAATGCTAATTATCTGGTTCATTGAGGCTGGGTTCACACTTGTGCGATTACAGACATCGAATGTGATTCGCATCGCATTGCTGTGCAGATCACATGCTGTGTGATGCACATTTAGCCATACAAACTGCATAGCCGAAATCACATCGTATTCACACCAAAATGGTGCAGGATCGCTTTTTCAGTCCGCACTGGAATCGGATCGCATGGGTGTTTACAGCCATGCGATCTGATTCCTGTACCATTTGACAGTTTGCACTGCGATCTGTGAATCAATTTGGGGGTGTCATTAACTTTACATTGACACCCACAGGGATTCGCAGATGTCAGTGTGAACCACTGTGCAATTCAGGTGCAATGCGGGAACCAGCATTGAATCGCAAAGGTTTCCCCCCATCGCACCAGTGTGAACCAGGACTGATGCTGATAACTGTGTCAAGGCACTGTGATGATTTTAACATCTTAATAATGATAGTTTTTGTTGTGCTACATGTAAGTGTGTTATTCAGGGAATGGTTTTATGTATAAATTCTTGACAATCCTCTGTAAGGATCATTTTAAACACAACAGTTCCTTATCACTGTTTAGCTGAATTTTGTTTCATTTTGGAGGTAAGGAACTTCAAGGTGTTTTACCTTTTGTTATAAGAATAGCAGGGATTCCCATCGTACTGGTTAATACTGTAAAGCAGCATAATAAATCTCATTTAACATATTCCACAAATACATCTGTGTAAAGGTTTGTTTTTTTCCCGTGCTCCATACTGTAAATGTGGGTTCATTTTGTTTTTTAATTGGCCAAACTTGAGGAAGATAAACTATTATATAATTGCATTAAATTGTGTTTTAACATATTTTCAAATACAGCTCATATCAATTCCTGCATTTTCTTCAGTTTTCCATTTTTTGATCACCTGCATGACATCACTAACTGAGAAAGGGAGGGCCAGCTGTGTCATTCAGTTTGGCTCTATTGCATTGAGCACTGATGTCAGTCTGACATAGGGAACATGCTCATAGTCAGAAAAAAAAAAAAACACAGAGGTGATCTTATTACATGTACAGCTGCTCTGTCATTTTTGAATCTGTGCAAGAAGATGACATCACTGTATTTCTTTAGTGTAATATAGAAAGTGTCACTTTCCAGGGTATGCAGTGTGACAGGAGTATGTGGGTCATAATAATATTTGAAGTCTAAATACATTGGCAGGTAAAATAGTTCTCTTGTGTGTGTTTAACTGTGTATTTAGCTATATGGATAAGATTTAAATAGAAAGTATATTGAATTTCCAGTTTATATATACTTTGCGATTGAGTTACTAAAGACAAATAGGCTGTTCACTTTACTTGGGAATTTTCCTTTAGCTTAGCAAAAGAGCTAAAGTTCTGCTGACTTTCATAGTCCAATCATATGCAAGCAAAAATATTGTTGTGTTTTTGTTTTATTTTGCACATGGTTGGGTTGTGTTTACAAGGTGAATTTTCACCACATTCACTAAGCTAAGGGAAAATTCTCATAGAGATCACATCACTACCCCTGATAATGCATTCATCGCCTCTCTGGAAAGCCAGCTCCATCTTTGCTTATGCATTAGCACCTTCTTTGTTCAGGCATTGTCTTGTGCATTTATCTCACATAGCTCAGCTGTCTACTGCCTCTGTAAACAGCAGCTGTAAATATATATCACACACAGCTCAGTCTATGATGCCTCTCACCCTCACTTGGAAACTGAAAGTTTAAACTTCATAAGGGCCCTTTCACATGGAGCGGATCAGTAATGATCCGCTCCGTGTGTCTGCAAAGCTCAGCAGGGATCCTCCGTAAAATCCCAGCTGAGCTGGCAGCTGACAGAGCGGTCCCCGCACACTGTGCAGGGACCGCCCTATATTTCCTCCGCTCTCCCCTATGGGGGATCGGACGAACACGGACCGTATGTCCGTGTTCATCCGATCCGATCTGGCAGACGGAAGAAAAATAGGATTTCTTCCGTCCGCAAATGCGGATCTTTGCGGAGGCGGACAAATTACGGGTGTCAGCGGATGTTCATCCGCTGACACCCGTAATCACATAGGGACCCATGTATGTCCCGTTTTCATCCGCAAACGGACGGGTGAAAATGCGGACATACGGTCCGTATGTGTGAAAGGGCCCTTAGTCTCCCTCAGACAATCACCCCTCTTAGGCCCCTTTCACACTGGGGCGGGGGCGTCGTCGGCGTTAAAGTGCCGCTATTTTTATTATTTTAATGTAAAAAAAAAAGAAGAGGGTTTAGTAACACTTTAAGGTAAACAGACTGTTCACTTTACATGTGAAGTTGCACTTTGCAAAGGAATTTTCTCAGACTGTGTATAAGTTAAAGTTCTGACTTCCAAAAACCAATGATGTGTAAACCAAAACGCTGTGCTTTTTTTAATTATTCTTGCATGATTGGGTAGTCTTTGCAAAGTGAAACTTGTCCACATCCACTAAGCTCAGGGGAACATTCCCTTGAACAGTGAAACTTCACTTGCAAAGTAAGCAGTAAATTAGCATTTGGTAAATCAACCAGCTCCATATCAAGATTGCACAATAATAACTGATTTCACCAACAGGTAGCACTGCAGAGAAGACCTTTAATTGAATGTGCTTTCTTCTATATAAAGCATCACAAAAGTATGGGTCTCACCTCACCTGTTTTGGTGTAAAGTAGTCACACCAAAAAGTAGTATCAATCTCTAACCCTATCTGTGTGATGAAAATACTACTGCCTTTTGATGGTAGCATTCAAACCAATATTTATCTTTGTATGAATGTCTGACAAAATATAAAGAATTATTACTTGTCACAGTATTTAGTTCCCAATGGAACAAAGTATATATAGTACTTGGTCTCATCTTTCTAGGTGTGCCCTGTAATGCTAACCGTGGCGTACGACCACCCGACACAACAGCTAGCAATGAGACAGCTGCTTTGCCAGTGCTTGCCCGACTCCAGCTCACAGCACTTGCTTGGGGCAAGCACTGGTAAGAGGAATGCAGGGGGAGGTAAGGGGTGTCATGTCCTTCCAAACAATGCAGCTAATGTTACAGGGCACCTAGGTGGATGGGACAAAGTACTACATATATATTAACCCACCAGGAACTGAATACGGTTTTAGAAAAAGTCATACTTCTATATAAAACTATAAATCTATGTATAAAATCTTGATACATCACATGGTATATATCACAACACATTTTCCCAAATAGGTTTTATGATATTACTGCTCTCCAAATAATTTATATTTAACAAAGGTGATATCAAAAGCCACCTAATAAAAACAATGACACCACTACCCTGCAAATATAGGTATGTTTTTTATGAACAATGCCTGATAAAAGTTTGGGATCTGTCAATGTGGAAATGAGAATCCAGACCAATGTCAGGTGAGAGCTGACAGAGCTGCAGGTTAGATTTTTTATTTTACAGTTACAGGTCATAGTTATTTTACTAAATATTTGGAATTGGACTGCAGTTGCCCATAACTGACTGCAGTCCAATTTGGTTTTCTAAAACCTCCCAGAATCCTAGGCCAAGAAGAGTTTTTCCACAAAACTATGTAGCAGGTATGGGGGGTGCTCACCCTACAGAGATTTCACAGATATACCAAGTGGATGTATGTAGTGTATCCCAAAAATAAGAAAAGTATGCAGGAAATATTTTCATTATTATGAGATTTTGTGGGGTTCTTTCTTTCCTATGTAGCAAGCCAAAAACTTACACATATCTAAAATTTTCTCTCAGCATTGACTGATATGAAAGTGAAATACATATGAGTTTTTAAATAATTGATATAAAAATCACTTTTACTTTAATAATACTTAAAATAATCCTATGTTGCATCGTCCAGCCCACAAAATGAATGCATGACAATTTCTCTATTTTGGTTTCAATACAGCAGTCCCTTATCCTACAAAGCAGAACACTCCAGTAATGTCACGTAAACGCTATCGGACTTTCCGTCAGAAAAACCTTGGATAGTTTTTCAGACGGAATTCCACTCAAGTTTGGCTTGCATACACACGGTCACACAAAAGTTCTCTGAACTTTTCGTCCGTCAAGAATGCGGTGACGTACAACACTACGACGAGCCGAGAAAATTAAGTTTAATGCTTCCAAGCATGCGTCAAATTGTTTCCGAGCATGCGTCGGACTTTTGAGCATCGGAATTGCTACAGAGGATTAGATTTTCCGATAGAAATTTTTTCCGTCTGAAAATTTGAGAACCAGCTCTGAATCTTTTGTTGGTGGAAATTCCGACAGCAAAAGTCCGATGGAGCATACACACAGAATTTCAGCACCAAATAGCTCACATTGGACTTTTCTTTGTGTGTACGGGGCATTAATCTAAAAGGTCCTAGTATTTAAAAAATGGACTGGAGATACAGTTCTGCAATACGCCGCCCCTCCCCTTTTTTTCTAGAAATATTGTAGTGGGAGCAGCAAACACACACATAGAAGGAAAATGGCTAAAATGATTTTTCCTGCTGACATGAGATTAATTTAATAGATTTGAAAGGAATTTTAATGTTATATATTAATAGAGAATGCTTAATTAAAAAAAAAAAATATATATATATATATATATATATATATATATATATATATATATATATATATATATATATATATATATATATATATATATATACACACACAGTACACACCTTCTCATTCAAAGAGTTTTCATGACTATGAAAATTGTAGATTCACACTGAAGGCATCAAAACTATGAATTAACACATGTGGAATTATACATAACAAAAAATTGTAAAACAACTGAAAATATATTTCATATTCTAGGTTCTTTAAAGTAGCCACCTTTTGCTTTGATTACTGCTTGGCACACTCTTGGCATTCTCTTGATGAGCTTCAAGGGGTAGTCACCTGGCGCAGCACCCCATCACTCTCCTTCTTGGTCAAATAGCCCTTACACAGCCTGGAGGTATGTTTGGGGTCATTGTCCTGTTGAAAAATAAATGATGGTCCAACTAAATGCAAACCGGATGGAATAGCATGCCGCTGCAAGATGCTGTGGTAGCCATGCTGGTTCAGTATGCCTTCAATTTTGATTAAATCCCCAACAGTGTCACCAGCAAAGCACCCCCACGCCATCACACCTCCTCCTCCATGCTTCACGGTGGGAACCAGGCATGTAGAGTACATCCGTTCACCTTTTCTGCGTCGCACAAAGACACAGGGGTTGGAACCAAAGATCTCAAGTTTGGACTCATCAGACCAAAGCACAGATTTCCACTGGTCTAATGCCCATTCCTTGTGTTCTTTAGCCCAAACAAGTCTCTTCTGCTTGTTGCCTTTCTTTAGCAGTGGTTTCCTAGCAGATATTCTACCATGAAGGCCTGATTCACACAGTCTCCTCTTAACAATTCTAGAGATGTGTCTGCTGCAAAAGGTGGCTACTTTGAAGAACCTAGAATATGAAATATATTTTCAGTTGTTTCACACTTTTTTGTTATGTATAATTCCACATGTGTTCATTCATAGTTTTGATGCCTTCGGTGTGAATCTACAATTTTCATAGTCATGAAAATAAAGAAAACTCTTTGAATGAGAAGGTGTGTCCAAACTTTTGGTCTGTACTGTATAAATTTTAAGTTTAAATTCCATATATCCAATACGTACACCAAATAACCATGAAACTCAAAACACCGTTTGTTTTTGGTTATTACAAATTTATTGCTGGAAAATAGGATATAACGTAAAAGTGTTGCCCATAATTGACTAATTGGATATTCATTTTATATTTTCTAACCTAGGAATCATTTTTACCAGAAATAATTTATCAGCTTAGCTGATATGGGCAATGTATCCATTTTTTCAGCATTGATTAGATGCAATAATGTTCATTTATAACCATTTTACAGTTTAACATATATTACGAAGATCTGAAGTTTCATTTTATTGAGCATTAGAAGAAATATCAATAAAAAGGTATCCACATTGGATAAAAGAATTGCATCTCAGGTATCTTATGATGTTTTTAGATCTGCATGATGCATGCGTTGTAGTAATTGTGCTGTACTGCTCTACTATATTGTTTTTTATATTACCTTTCCACTTCCCTTTCTTAAATTTATGCTATGTGTGTGTAAATGCCTGACGCCTGTTGCTGTGGGGTTCACAGGATTTGGACCCATTGCACCATTCAATCTATTATGAATAAATAGTGTGGTGTATGTAAATAGTTTCTATATTAGTGGCCAAGGGATCCATTGTAATTTCTTGGAAAATGTGAAGGTATTTAACGCGATTAAAGCTTTAATAGGAAGTAGTGTATATATGTAATTCATGTACTGTACTTATTAATTGATTTCTTTCAATTCCCAATTGTGAATAAGGGAAGTCCAGTCACATTTCCATAACTGACTGAATCAGAGACAAGTAAAGGCATGTTGATCTTCCTAACATTATTGCACTTGTGATCTTTTTGATTTTGAAGAGTTTGAACCTATAGAGCTACAGTTAACATTTAATGAGACTCCTGACAGCCATTTTTTAAATATACAAATTGAATTTATGTATTTAGTGTATGGGGCAGGGGTGGAGTGCTATTGCCTCCTGGCTCTGAAAAGGGGTGAGGATGAGCATGGATTGTTGAATTCAATGCTTTAAAGTACATAACAAAAATCAAGAAGTCCTCCTGTGTTTTTAACTGATACAGTTAGGATGATTTACTAAAATAGCTTAGAACGTTCACTTCATTATCCATCTTTTAAAAGAAAACCTTTGAATACCCAATCATGTACAGATGCTTTTTACATGATTGGATAATTGAAGTAAATGTTTACATTTTTTTGAG
Organism: Rana temporaria; assembly: GCF_905171775.1. Classification (NCBI taxonomy): domain Eukaryota; kingdom Metazoa; phylum Chordata; class Amphibia; order Anura; family Ranidae; genus Rana; species Rana temporaria. The sequence goes on along the minus strand of NC_053492.1, from coordinate 265,601,170 downwards.
CAAAGGTTCTTAACTCCTTTAGTAAATCAACCCAGGTATTTTGAACATATCAAACTTCCACAATATAAACCATGCATGAAATAAACATATTCAGTCATTCACAGTAAAAATTGAGAGAGTTAGACCTGAGAATATAAATTAAGTCATTGGCCGTCTTTCTTATCTTTTTTTATCTGCCTTCATATTGCGCAGCAACATTACAATGGGCCAAGTCTATATGGTCATGTTTTTAAAACAGTAAAAATAAATAAATCAAATCCGCAAAGAAAAAGATTTCACGAGCATTGTAATATATTTGGATTTACCGTACCTACAATGTACATACATGTGAAAAACAATGTAATATAAAAGGTTTCATGCAGTTTTTAAAATCAGAAAAAAAGGTTTAATGCAGTTTTTAAAATAATCATAAAAAAAGGGTTCATGTAGTTTTTAAAATAATTATAAAAAAAGGGTTCATGCAGTTACTAAAATAATCCTAAAAAAAAAAAAGTTTCATGCCGTTGTTAAAAGCGCATTTAAAATGAAATGAGACCATATTTTGCCCAGATCCACCACAGACAAAATCCTGATAAATATTTAATAGGACATTTCCAGTAAAGACATTAAATATTTTTTTTTTTAGCCGTAGATGAATAGGTTTCATGTTTCATCCTTGTTGCATAATTCAGTTGCTTCACAAAACATTCCTGCTTAGAATCTTTGCAGATGTGTAGGAGGCTTGGCAAACAAGAACAGCAATCTGTGTTGAATTAAAATGTCCCTATTGCTTTGGTTTTAGGAAGGACATTGATACAAAAAGACATCTAGGAATAACAAAACCTTTTCACGTTAAACTTTTTTTTTTTTTTTTTTGCTTGCAGCTATGGATAAATGTAGAGTTTCCTCTAAAAATGTGAACATATTTAAATAAAAAATGGTGTATGAACACATAGAGCGATGTTGATACCAAGTGCTGTGTTAACTGTATGATGACCATAGTATGACCAAATTCATACTAAAGCTGGAGAGTGCAAAAATCAGGCTCACTTCTGCATAGAAACCAATCGGCTTCCAGGTTTTATTGCCAAAAAAAAATAAAAAATTAATTGAACAAGTTGAGATTAGAAGCTGATTGGTTTCTCTGCAAAAAGTGAGACTGATTTTGCACTCTCCAGCTTTAGTAAATAAACCCCAGTGTTTTTCACGTGTTGTGTCTTAGGTGCATTTAACCACTTAAGACCCGGACCATTATGCAGGTTAAGGACCTTGCCCCTTTTTGCGATTCGGCACTGTGTCACTTTAACTGACAATTGCGTGGTCGTGTGACGTGGCTCCCAAACAAAATTGGCGTCCTTTTTTTTCCCACAAATAGAGCTTTCTTTTGGTGGTATTTGATCACCCCTGCGTTTTTTATTTTTTGCGCTATAAACAAAAGTAGAGCGATAATTTGGGAAAAAACGCAATATTGTTTACTTTTTGCTGTAATAAATATCCCCAAAAATTATATAAATTTTTTTTTTAATTCAGAAAGCAGAGGTGTGACCTCAACTGCTTTTAATTGGTTTTATAAACGGGCTCTTTCACACAGAGTTGGTCAACAAGGGATCTGTGCACAGACATGGGAAAACCTGTAATAGCTCTATAGGCAGCCAGATGTAAATGGACTCTGGTGTCTGTTTACATCAGACTATCTCCGATCTGTCACATCTAGGCCCAGAAAAATGGAAAAGGATACAGTTCTTTTCAGTTTTTGTTTTCTTGGACCTAGACAGACTCAGAGGTAGGCAGATGTTAAGGACACAAGTTTTTTTACATCCCCCTGTCCATAGAGCTGCATAGAACTTTTGCTCAGGTCCGCCTGGAAAACTGACAGGTGGACATATCCGGGAAGCCCGTGTGAAAGGGGAACTAGATGGCTGCAGTCACAGGACACAAATGATAGCATGGCTTCCTAACTATTAAAGCAAAACTGGACTAGCAAAGTTAAATTAAGTTAAATAATGTTTCCATAAAAGTATGCCTAGCAAAATTTGTGTGACTATAGGCTAGTTATTCTGGGCCTGCAAAGATATATTTTACCTAAATTCTGAATGCTTTTGTTTTAGCATTAGCAGCTTCATTTAACATCTTAAGGCTCCTTTCACACTAGCCGACTCCAATTCAGTGCAGCTTTTACAATCTCTGGTACTGAAGTTGTGTCAGAGTCAGATAAAAGTAGTGCAGGAACCCTTTCTGAAGTCGCAGCAACTTCAGTAGTGTTAATTGGGATGGCTCTTATAGAAACAAATGACATTTCACATGTCACGTGACTTTGGGTCTTATAAGTCGGATCCTAAGTCACACAAGTTTGAAAAGAGCCTTAAGTAAAACTAAAGACAAAAATTATTATTTTTTTTGTTTGGATTGAAGATGGATTAGAATATTATAAAAAGAAAAATGGGGTCACACTAAACATGTGAATAATGCAGATATGAATCATAAACACTCAAAAATACAAGCACCAGATAGTAAACAAAATAGTTGATTAGTTGCTTAAAAATTGTGTAAAAACTGCAAAAAATAATAATAAATTAATGAGTTCATGCAGTGTCCAAACAGACCAAAAATTCATATGCGTTGAATAAATGATAACTGTCCACCCGTGCAAAACCTAATAAAGTCCATCCATGAGTGAGAACTCTTCAAATGTTGAAATACAAAGCCAGTGTAGAATCCACCAACCTAATGGAAAGAATTCCTGCTTACCAGAGCTCCGTGTTCCCCCGTGACAGAGGATCCGGAGAAGCATGTAATATAACACAGTCGGTTTCCAAAAGCACCCGAGGCTTGCTGCACCACTATTCAAATCACTCCATAGATGTTCAGACCCATGAGTGGATGGCATGGCATGTAAAAGACATAATGCTCCAATAGTGTAAAACCTTATGATTTATTTATAAAAAGTAAAAACTAAGTATCACACATACAATCTTGCATCAATGAAACAAGCCTTAAGTCTGATGTGCCGGCCAGTGCACAATCAGACAGACCCCTCCGTCTGTATGTACGAGCAGTACCACGCGATGACGTCCGTGCGTCGCTCAGCTCCTCAATATGGGTTTCGTAATAGAATTATGTCGTCCAGGGACTATAATAGAATAATATTCAGGTTTTTAGTACTGTCTTTGTTCATTAGAGACATTTCCCACTATTTGTTTGCCCTGCATAGCATTATCACACAGTGGATGTGAAAGAAAATCCCTAATTTTGGGTTGTCACCAAAGCAGGAATAGAAGTCTTCCAGTGATGACACTAGGTCTAGTGAAAACCTGAGTTTTACACTCATATAAAGGGATTTCCTCTCACTTCCTTTTTTGGCTATGGGACAAGCAACAAAGGGAAATCTTCCCTGTGGGACACAGATGGCAAAAAAAACTGCCTGGGGTTATAACCCTCCCTTACTCTGTGCAAAATGGAATAAAATGTTTTGCCTTTTAGTTTCACTTTAAACATTGCTGACTTTCATGGCAATTATTAAAGCCCAATTCATTCCAAGAAAAAATTCCTTCAGTAGTTTCCTTGTGCATTACAGCGTTAAGTAAACATAGTCAATTATTGTGTTATGCCTTTTACACACGATTAGTTTTCCCGACAAGAAAAGTGCGATGTGAGGTTTTTGTCAGGAATTCCGACCGTGTGTATGCTCCATCACACTTTTTCTGTGAGAATTCCTGCCAAGAAAAGATTGAGAGCAGGATCTAAATTTTCGAGACAGGAAAAATTCCCATAGGGAATCGCGGTCGTCTGTATGCAATTACAAAGCGAAAAAAACGTGCATGCTCAGAATCAAGCAGAAGAGCCGAACTGCCTATTGAACTTCATAGATTTCAGCTTGTCGTACGTGTTGTACATCACCGCGTTTTTGACATTCGGAATTTCAGACAAGATTTGTGTGACCGTGTGTATGCAAGACAAGTTTTAGCCGTTTTCCTGCAAAAAAAAACAAAATGTTTTACTGTTGGAAAAACTGATCGTGTGTACAGGGCATTAGACATCCGACAGCTATACTTTAAAAAAAGTCTGTTCCCTGCCATCATGCAGCAGAGCCAGACTGCTGTATTTTGGGTTTAAGCAGAGTTCCTCTCTGTTGCGGTCCAGCACATTCTCTTGTGACTCAGAGCTTGCACCCTGCCAGGAGCATGGACTTTGCTGCATAGAGGGCTTTAGCCCTGGCTTACAGGGGGTATATAAATAAATGGTGATTCTGCGCAACATATCACACTAATGGAACAGTGATATCACATAAGCAAGATAAATGTAAGAGCTGACAAATAATCAGCATATAGTATTAAATGCAAAGAGAATAGTGAGTCCAAATATAAATATTTATATTTGGACTCACTATTCTCTTTGCATTTAATACTATATGCTGATTATTTGTCAGCTCTTACATTTATCTTGCTTATGTGATATCACTGTTCCATTAGTGTGATATGTTGCGCAGAATCACCATTTATTTATATTCCTGTTTTATGTCATGTAAACATAATTAGGTTTTGCTGCACTATATATTTTTGGTGGATTCACTCATTTAGGATCCATTTTAGCGCAAAAGCACTTGTCACTTACAGGGGGTATGTCAGAAGACTACGGAGAGGGCTTCTGCATACTGTGGCTGTGGGGTACTTTAGAACCTAAATGAATAGTAAGACTCTCAACTTTGTTTTTGTTTTTATCTAACTTCTTTAAACTAACTGTGGTTAAAACCTATCATATAAGGTTTACAGTACTAACTTACAATTTATAAATCTAATTAGGTTATGATTTGTGTGTGAAACATTACATCTCCTTGCAGCAAATCAGATATTCTATTTTGCATTTCAAACTGCACTGAAGAAATGACAGCTGGTTACTAGTTATCTGCCATTTTATCAACTCATTTAAATGCCATGGTACCACCTTTAGCGTTAGATATCTATATTGCAATATACTTCAGATCTGTAATGTCACATCAAAAACTTCACTAAATGCCATGATTCTGAGAGGTGGGCACTGAGAATGCTATACATTTTGTTTAATGGTCTCCTATTTTATTGTATATAAGGCCATGTGTAATCTAAAAGAATTGATATGTATTACAATGTAAAAACAAATGTTAATGCACTGTTATCTCTGGAATATTTAGTAATAAATGAATGCTATTTAATTTTTTTTACAATAAATTGTCTTGTTTAGACACTAAAAAAGTATTAAAATGTAATTTAAAAACATTTAAAAATAAATTTTCTATGAGTCACATGCTAGATCTTTTAAATGTAGTTTATGTTATTCTGGCTTGGAAAATAGTCTCTTTAACACCCTTTTAACACCCTTGTTTCAGTTTGACTGGTTTACACAATGGTCAGAGTTTTGCGCCTGTCCAGAGCACTTTTTTTTTTTTGAGTGGGCTTCCACAAAAAAAAAATATTAGTTGCAACAAGCTTAAGAGAACTTTGTGGGGCTTGTGATAATGTGACTTGTCTTGGCTAAATTTTTTATTCTTTAAATGCATGCCCCTAGTTGCCTAGTAAGAAATGTTTATCTAAAAAATAACACCCTAAACCATACCAGTCAAACAGAAAAGTTTGTCTATTGTTAATTCGTTTATTTGATCTGTGTAGAAGAAGTAGAAGTTTACATTTGAAATTGGTATTTCAGCTGTTGTTTATCTAACCAACTTCCAGTAAACTTTGGTGATTTCAGTGTCTTCTTTCTTTGCATGATAGGAGCATCATCACCCAAGGTTAAGAAAAGGGTTCTGTAAAGCCTAGAACCTGCATGTAAAATACGGATTTGGTTTATACATACACAGTCAAAGTAATCACACCTCTGTATAAATCATCATACTTTAAATGCCCCCATGCTTTTCTTTTCCACAATGTTGAATTGGAAGATTTTATATTTGAAAAAAAATTGGGATAAATCTTTTCCTTCATAATTTCCTAATGTAAATGAAAACATTCTCCAGCCTCCACTCTCCAGAAGACTGTTATAGATAGAATTATTTTGTGTTTATTTTGTATTTTTGTTTGAAATAAAATGTATTTGATTTTATACACATTCCTTTTGTCTACTTTTAATGTTTCTAATTAAATTAATTTTTTTTTTTTATTGGATTATAATTAACAGCATGCCATATTGATGGGTGTAAACTATATGGACACATACCTACATTCCAATAAAAACTTAGGGGTATGAGCCACCTGACTATACTCTGTAATTAGACATTTGCTGACAGCCCACAGTATTGTGCTATCAGTGCTATGTTCATGAGGACATTACATTCATATCACAAAAATAAAACCATTAAATACACACTTCAAATGTGCAGTTCTGTTCAGTCAGTCGTGTGCTTTGCACACCATTACCAGATAATGTTGGCTGGAGTAACTTGCTATTCTCCACTGCAACTTGACACTCTAGGTCTGGTACGTGTCTGTTCATGTTTCAGGTGCAAATCGGGTCTGAATTTCGGGCTGAATTTCCACCTAAAATAAACAACCAACCAGAAGATGCACAGAACCCTTGTGCAATTCGGACCGCTGCCGCCTTGGAGGTGTGTGAACCAGCTACATTGAGAACCGGTCACACTCTCCTGTGAGGTTTGTGAAATGCTCCAATATTTATCTTAGCAGCAGGTGCAAACATATAGCTTCACCCATATTGCCTCAGCACTATCATACACCTCACTGACAAGATCACTTCTCACAAAGACATATGACTCATACTCCTCTGAAGTAGGTGTATTGGTGCATAAGTCAGTGAACTTCCAGGAATTTTTTGGGATATACTGTAGATGATGAGGGCCAGTATATATTTTCTTATATTGCAGAGTGTTTTCTCTTACCTGTATTTTAGCAATAATCTATGTACCACACCTTTTTCAGGGAAAGTCCTCCAATTGATATTGAGGTACCTGCTGAATAAACCCAACTTGCCCCTTCTTGTAATTGTTTTTTTTAGTTGCTACTTATCAATATCAATATTGGAGGCTGTAAAGAGGCCTACAGCAACATTAAAGGATCTGCATGAATATCTGGCAAGTACTGGCTGTGTGGTACATGTGACAACAATCTCCCATATTATTCATATGCCTGGGCTATGGGGTAGAGTGGCAAGACGGAAGCCTTTTCTTACCAGGAAAAAACATCCAAGCCCGGCTAAATTTTGCAAAAACACATCTGAAGTCTCCCAAAAGCATGTGGGAAAATGTGTTATGGTCTGATGAAACCAAGGTTGAATTTTTTTGGCCATAATTCCAAAATATATGTTTGGTGCAAAAAACAACACTGCACATCACCAAAAGAAAACAATACCCACTGTGAATCATGGTGGTGGCAGCATCATGCTTTGGGGCCGTTTTTCTTTAGCTGGAATAGGGGCCTTAGTCAAGGTAGAGGGAATTATGAACGGTTCCAAATCCCAGTTAATATTGGCACAAAAACTTCAGGCTTCTGCTAGAAAGCTGAATATGAAGAAAAACTCCATCTTTCAGTATTAAAACGACCCAAAGAATACATCCAAATTAACAAAGGAATGGCTTCACCAGAAGATGATTAAAATTTTGGAACGGCCCAGTCAGAGCCCAGACCTGAATCCGATTGGAAATCTGTGGGGTGATCTGAAGAGGGCTGTGCACAGGAGATGCCCTTGCAATCGGGCAGATTTGGAGTGTTTTTGCAAAGAAGAGTAGGCACATATTGACAAGTCAAGATGTGCCATGCTGATATCCAAAAATGCTGTAATAAAATCAAAAGGTGCTTCAACAAAGTATTAGTTTAAGGTTGTGCACACTTATGCAACCATATTTTATTTTTATTTTTTTACTTCCCTTATAGGGAAACGATTTCAGTTTGTTGTTCAACTGAGATGTACAGTTTATATCACATTAAAGGTGGAAAAAGTTCTGAAATGATTTATCTTTGTCTCTTTTTTTACATCACAGAAACCTGACGTTTTAACATGGGTGTGTATACTTTTTAAATCCACTGTATATTACCATAGCTTTTGGAAGTGTTTACTTAGGCAATACTTTTCACCATCTATGACAAGAGCCAGTGTAATACTATTATTTAACCCGGTAATGATCCCACATATCTTAACTCGTATAGAACTTTCACTCTTACAACATGTGAATATACAGTGCTCAGCATAAATGAGTACACCCTTTTAAATAGTGTTTAATAAACACAAGAACAATTTAAAAAATGTTGACCTCTAAAATTGTTTAGATCATTACATGAAAGTAAGATAATAATATAACTTATGCTGCGTACACACGATCATTTTTCGGCATGAAAAAAAACGAAGTTTTTCGGCATGTAGAAAAAACAAAGTTTTTCCAACCTCATCATTAAAACGACGTTGCCCACACACTATCGTTTTTAAAAAATGTTCTAGCAAAGCGCGGTGACGTACAACACGTACGATAAAGGGGAAGTTCCATGCGGATGACGCCACCCTTGGGGCTGCTTTAGTATTTGTAGCTGCTGGCTTTTAATTTTTTTTTCCAGCTCACATCCGCTTTAACCCATAACACCTTGAACAGATTATATCAGGAGACCCTAGAATCAGTGAGCTTTGAGTTGATTATATTAATATCTGCTCTGAGTTTTACAGTCTGAAGCAGTCATTGCTGGTTTGAGGCATAGAGACCCCAAATATGTATATGGATCCTCCAGTTTCCAGATTCTGTGTTTTGGGCTGAAGCAAGACCACTCCAAGGGTCCCCCAGGCACATATGTCCCAAAGAGAAGCATTCCCTTAAAAGCCAGGACCCATAGTCAGTAGGCAAGAGGCCACCATGCAATCCTGTCCTGGTTGGGTCTGTCACAATTCCTTTGGAAACAGTGATATCACTGCAAAATGAGAAACTGGCTTCTACCTAATAAATATTCTTTAAGTCCAGAAACAGACTTTCTCCATTGTGTGCTGGTGATACTTACAAATCATATTGACAAAAATAATTCACGCCTATATATTATTCAAAGTACCTGCCCTGCAGTCACTAGGACCCATTCATGTGCGTTGCACTTAAAAGGCATTGTCATGCAGTAAAATTCAAGTGCAAATATACCCTTGGGCCCAGATTCACGAAGCTCAGCGCATCAATAGGCGGGCGTATCGCAATGCAGATACACTAGACCGTCGAAACTTAGAGAGGCAAGCAGCCTATTCAGCAAGCAAATGCGCGCTGCGATGCGCCATCGTAATGTAATTTTGATGGCGTAACCCGACGTAATTCAAATTGGGAAGGAGGTGGGCGTGATCCATTTAAATGAATCGTGACCCCATGCAAATTAAGGTCCGAACGAACGGCGCATGCGCCGTCACGTGATCGCATCCCCCGCGTCCCACTGCGCATGCGCCCCAATTCGCCGATCGTATTCCCCCCCCACGATAACCCAGCCCACCGTTTCCGCCCAGGGCATAAATCCGCCCGGACATGCGCCAGTCAAGTGCAAAAGTACACCTGCTGGTTTTGGTCGTTTGGTGTGGCTACTTTTGCTTTGTTCAGATCTAAAAAGATGTCTGAGGCTGGCACGAAAGATAGGAGGGAAAAAAACTTTCTTATTGAGGAGAAGGCGGTGATTATAGATGCCATGAGGAAGTATAACAAGTTCCTCCACGGCAAGGAAAGTGGCTCGACCAGCAAGGTCCGTAAGGATCAAATCTTGGCACAGATTGCTGCGGAGGTGAGTGCCCTTGGCTATGCCAACCGGACCCCAGACAAGATCGCCAAGAAGATCAACGACCTGCGGCGTCTTGTGAAGGAGAAGGTGGCCAAGATCAAAAAACACAGTAGGGGCACCGGAGGTGGACCAGCCCTGAAACTAAGACTGACACCTGATGAGGAGGTCATTGCCAGGTGCCTGGAGAAGGAGCAGGTGGAGGGCCTGGAGGGCTTCGAGTCAGTTGATCAGCCCTTGAGGACAGGTGAGTGTGTTTTTTCTTTTATCTGGTGTATAGCATGTGGGGGGGGGGGGGAGTGAATATGTGACAAGTGTGTGGGTCCACCAACATGTTACTGTTTTGTGTCATCCACAGATGTGCAGGATGAAGCGGGCCCATCCTCGGCTGCTGGCCAACCAAGCCCATCCCAGGATACCAGTGTCCACACCTCTCCATTAGAGGAAGTGGAGGAGGAGCACGGGCACCTGGATGATGGCATATATCTGGGGGATGAGACCACCGTCGCTGGACCCTCCCATACCTCCATAGGGGATACCCCCCCAAGGGACTCCAACTTTATTGTAACCCCCCCAAGGGCCTCCACCCTTTTGGGAAGCCCCCTAAGGGCCTCCGACCTTTTGGGAAGCCCATCCTCCCTAAGGGAAGTTCCCTCAGGGTCCTCCCCATACATTCGTCCCCAAGCCTCACCTGCACCCAGGAAGGCAATTAGGAAGACGAGGGGTGATCCTGATGCCTTAGAAGCCACTTTGGCTATGGACCTGGCCAGGCAGACCCAACATGTGGGTTCTGTTGCATGTGATATGCGCCGGGTGGCAGCCAGCCTGGCCTCCATGCAGCAGACCCAGGCTGCTTTCACTGCCACCATTAGTGAAAATGTGCAGGAGGTCAGTGCCAACAGCACTGCGTTGGTGACCTGCGTTAGGGACCTGGATGACACTAATTCAGGCCTTGTGGCAGAGGTGAGGAGCCTGGGAGTGGCCATACAGGCCAATACAGCAGCCATTGAGGCGGTGGGGAATCAGACCACTGCGGTCCTCACCCGCATAGCCCTGGCTTTAGAGGGTATCCAGGCAGCCAGGGAGAGACCGGGGGATGTTCCTCCTCCCAATGACCCACCCCCCCCACCCGCGGCTGCCCCCAGGCAACAGAGGGCACGGAGCCTTGGCACTAGGCGTAGTACACGTCGGGCCAGATGAGTGCCATTTATATTATTTTATTTTTATATTCTATTTGATTTTTGGTTATTAATTGATACTCATGATATGAGTGATATTTTTTTATTATGATACTCGATTGGAGTTGTATTTATTTTATTTTTATTTGGGATATATATATTGACAAATATTTTCTGAAAAACATACAGCAACATAATTGGAGCCTTGACGTGGCGTTGCTGCTCCCAAGTACCGCACGGTGTACTTCGGTCTAATCCAATTTATTGGTGTTTGGGGGGGGTGTGTTAGGGACCACAGTGGGGTGCATGCGTGCATTAGCATTGTGACATGTTTCATGTGCGTGTTGCACGTGAAAATAAGCCTTCCACGAGGCATCTCCTGACTGCTCTTCCCTCTGCAGACGGGGGACCCTCGGGTGGGGGGGGAATGTCTGGTTCGGGGGTCAGGTCATGACGGACTTCAATCTGCAGGCCCCTTCTCATTGCGAAATTGTGCAAAATGCAACATGCCCCGATTATCTGGCACACAAAGTCTGGGGCATACAACAGTGTACCCCCAGACCTATCTAGGCATCGGAACCGTGACTTCAGGAGGCCAAACGTGCGCTCCACCACTCCCCGGGTACGTATATGAGCCTCATTGTAGCTTCTTTCTCCTGGTGTTTGTGGGTTCCGGAATGGAGTCATGAGATGGGGTCCCAGGGCATATCCAGAGTCACCTGTAAGGGAAAAGACAGGAGGATGTTAGTCATGCATGTGCCCCTCGTGATGTCAGCATCATGGGGGGGGGACAGTAATGCCTGACACCCATGTCACTCACCAACCAGCCAGCTGTCCCCATACACGTTCTCTTCAAATTGTCTTGGGATGTCGCTTTGCCGGTAGATAAAGCTGTCATGGGTGGCTCCAGGGTGTTTAGCACATACGTGCCATATGAGGCCTTGAGCATCGGTTATTACTTGTACATTAATGGAATGCCAATTCTTCCTGTTACGGTACATATGCTCAGCGTCACGGGGGGCCTGGAGTGCCACGTGAGAACAATCAATGGCCCCCACAGTGCGTGGAAATCTGGCTATTTTATAGAAATCGGTTCTTGCCTTCATCTGCTGGACCTCCTGGGTGGGTCTCACAATGTGGTGGGACATCCGTCTCAGGATGGCGGGTACAACTTGGTGCACGCACCTACTCATTGTGGATTGGGACATCCCAGCCAAATTTCCACTGGTTCTTTGAAATGATCCACTGGCAAAAAAATGCAGGGTTGCCATGACCTTGAGCAGTGGCGGCACTGCTTGTGATCGATGTGTTGGGTTGGTGAGGTCATCCTGCAGGGATCGTACTATTTCCATGATGGCTTCAGTGTCAAATCTCAACAAGCGAAACACCTCCGATTCCACCATGCCAAAGAGGTCCATGCGATCTCGGGGTACCCTCTCCTGTGCCCTCCTCCTCCTCCTGCGTGCTCGTAGACGCCGTAGTACTATGACCACGGCTGCCCCTGACATGTTGGCACACAGATGTGTTGTCCTGCAAGTGTTGTTGCTCAGCTCCTCTGTCACGCTGCTGCTGTTGTTGCTGCTCTCCAGCTGACCTGTGCAAGTCCGTTGCAAAGTTACCCCTGCTTTTATGAAGGGTAACTTTAGATCGGGCTAGCAGCTTACGCGCACCGCGCGTAGCCTACGACGGACAATCGTACGCATGTGAATCGGCATTTCGCCCTCATCTGCATAATTGAATAGCTAATCAATGGGAACGAAGAATACGCCTAGCCTAAATATGCGCCTAAGTTTCGCCGGCGGAGGACAGTTGCGTTGGACGGGTGAAGCCTAAGTTCACGTGTATGTGCTTCTGTGGGTACCGCGCATCGATACGACGGCGCACATCTACACTTACGCCGCGTATCTCGAGATACACCGTCGTATCTGCTTCGTGAATCTGGGCCTTGATATTTATCACTGTTCCAAAGTTCCAAAACTGACAAGATTTCAAGAACTCTTTCAGAATCCCTGATAAGATTTCCAGAAATCCCTTTCTCAGTATCCATGCCAGGACTTCAAGGACTCCCTCTCTCAGAATCTCTGTCATGACTTCCAGAAATCCCTTTCTCAGTATCCATGCCAGGTCTTCAAGGACTCCCTCTCTCAGAATCTCTGTCATGACTTCCAGAAATCTCTTTCTCAGTATCCATGCCAGGACTTCAAGGACTCCCTCTCTCAGAATCTCTGTCATGACTTCCAGAATTCCTTGAAGTGATGCTGGGTGTTTCCTCTGACCAAAAGGGTATTATGGTATGTAAAGTGGAACTTCACCTGACATGTTACAGATCCCAGAAGGCTGCAGGTCCATTCACAAAGTGCCGCTCCACTTGTGCATGTGCAGTGGGGAGCCAGCTATGAAGCTGCAATTAGTCACAACCAGGTTCCCACAGCAAACATGGTAGCTTTGGGGACCCAAAGAATGGAAAAGAATGGGCCCAAATAAGGACAGTGCTGTTTTCCTAGACAGGTAAATGTCTTTATTAAAAGTCAGCAGCTACAGTGTTTGTAGCTGCTGCCTTTAATTTTTTTTCTTTAAGTTCTTGGAGCCCGGGCCATTGTAAAATGATGGCCACAAGGTGGCTCTTCAGGTCCGGAAGGCCGTCTATTGACATCCTTGGCTCCTCCGGCCACTGGGGGGCGTGCGCGCGCATGCTCGCGGTGTCACTGAGGTGCCAAAGCGCATGCCTGGTGGCAGCGATGTCCGCCAGGTACCCACGATCGGCCGTTACACAGCCAAGGACATGGATCTAGGTGTGTAAACACACAGATCCACATTCGGTCAGGGATATAGGGACACAGATCGGTCATCTCCCCCAGTCAGTCCCCTTCCCACACAATAAGAATCACTCCTAGGGAACACATTTAACCCCTTCTTCGCCCCCTAGTGTTAACCCCTTCCCTGCCAGTCACATTTATACAGTAATCAGTGCATATTTATAGCGCTGTTCGCTGTATAATTGTGAATGGTCCCAAAAATGTGTCAAAAGTGTCCGCTGTAATGTTGCAGTCCTGAAAAAAGTAAATAATAATAAAAAAAAGTCATAATTCTTTCCCCTATTTTGTAGGCGCTATAACTTTTGCGCAAACCAATCACTATACGCTTATTGCGTTTTTTTTTTTTTACCAAAAATATGTAGAAGAATACGTATCGGCCTAAACTGAGAACATTTTTTTTTAAATTGGGATATTTATTATAGCAAAAAGTAAAAAATATTGTGTTTTTTTCAAAATTGTCGCTCTTTTTTTGTTTATAGCGCAAACAATAAAAACCACAGAGGTGATCAAATACCACCGAAAGAAAGCTGTATTTGGTGGGAGCCACGTCGCACGGCCGCGCAATTTTCATTCAAAGCGTGACAGTGCCAAAAGCTGAAATTTCGCCTGGGCAGGAAGGGGGTATATGTGCCCAGTAAGCAAGTGGTTAAGGAGACAGAAGAATCTCTTTAAGTATGAGTCTTTGAAGTGCCTGGTTATGTGTCCTATCGCCAGCTATCCTTTGTGCCAAATATCTATTATGATTCCTTATTGCTTTGCTTGTTGCTGACCCAAACTGACCTGGACTTCTCTCTTGCCTGCCACCTGCCCATCACCTTTGCCTGGACCTGAGTACTTTTACCTGCCGCCTGCCCACAACCTCTGTTTTAACCTGGTTGTTCCTTTGCCTGCCTATCCCCTCTGCCCAGACCTGACTATTCTTCTTCCTAGCATTTTGTGTACAGTCTCCACATTGCAGTCATTTTGTTCCAGCTATCCTTTTGGTGGGGCAATCCTGGGGGCCACAACCTAGTGACAGCTTGCAGCGAAGAAAGCTGGAACCATTAGGGTTTTCAACCCATCTCCACCATCCAAATTTCTGTTGGAGACCAGCTGTCACTAAAGCCTCGTACACACGGTACGATTGTTGGCCAACCGAGCATCTGATTTTTGTCGAAAGGGCGTGTGCCAGGATCTTGTCTTGCATACTAACAGTACACAATTGTCGTGTCACAAACACATACATAGTGACGTACTACGAGGAATTTCAGCTCTTGAGCGCGACCCTTTGGGTCCCTTCTGCCAATTTTGTGTTTGGTGAGCATCGATTCCGAGCATGCGTGTTTGTACTGTCGACTTTTGTGTGATGGATTTGTGTACCGACCATCAGAAAATCTGCAGACGAATCGTGCGGCGAAAATTTACTAGCATGTCATCCAACATTTGTTGGTCAACAATTGTCAAAAGGAGCGTACTAACGGTAAGATTTTAGGACAACAGACCATCCCCTGCCAACAATCGTATTGTGTGTACGAGGCTTTAGACTCAGTATTTCACCTGCTTTGGGACAACTATCTTTTTGTTTTGTAGATGACCTTCATTGCCTTTTCAGCTTTTCTAGTTATTCCAGTTTTCATTGTCACCACCTCATATTAGTTTCTCCTGAACAGTGTGCTGTGTGTGACCTAGACATACTGATTATTTTTCCATACCAGCACAAACATCTCATTTCCACTTACGAGATGACTGACATCTAAATGAAGTGGCAGGTGCTTTAAGTGCAATGCTCTATGAAATCACTTTACAGTTATAAATATCTCTGAGCAGCTTGCTTGTAGCAAGATATGTATTTCAGAGATTCGGGTTTGCAGAACTACTGACACTACCCTGTATCTAGATGAGCCCATTTTTATAGTTGAATAGAAAACTCCTAAAATAATACACAAGATTAGAACACCAAAAGTGGCATTTACATTTTTGTTGGTTGCTAGAGTAGTTTTCTCAATATTTTCACCCAGAAGAACCCTTAAAGTGATTGTAAACCCTAACTTTGTAAAACAACCCATTCAGTTTAAAATAAACGAAAGGCAAAACATTTGCATATAGACATAAAAAAACATTAAAAATACCCGCAGTTCTAAGCTGCATAAGAGCTGGAGGAGGAGGAAGAGGATAAGCAGCAGCACACTACTACTCTTCCTAGCAAAAGGCTGTGCAGGGGGAGCATGTCAGGATAAGTTTCATCATTGGAGAAGAGCAGGCCAAAATCCCAGCACAGCTAGAGAACTGACCATGATGTGTTCTCCTGCTTAGTGTGGTCAGTTTTTACATAGGAAAGCAAAGGGACTGATGGGAACACCAGGGATTTCACACAAAGTAAGCAATACAAAGAGAACATGATAACCTTTTTATTCAAATACATGGTACAGAAGGCATATATCAGGAATATGAAATGTTGGGTTTACATATTCTGTAAAATCATTTTCTGGGACCCAGGGAACCCCTGCTAAAAATTATTATATCTGTAGCTCGAAGTTTATTAGTGTCCTCAGGATGTTGCAGATCAGGCATGCTCAACCTTTTGAAGAGCGTGGGCCACTTAAAGCAGAGTTCCGCAGAAAAAAAATAAAAGTCAGTAGCTACAAATACTGCAGCTGCTGACTTTTAATATTGGGACAATTACCTGCCCTGGGCGCCCGCGCTGTCCTCACCTGAAAGCCGATTTTCAGAAAGGGAATCAAAAAGTGAAGCCTTGCGACTTCACAGCCTGGTTCCCTACTGCGCATGCACGAGTCATGCTGCGCGTCCTCACTGATCCCTGCTGTCTTCTGGGACCTGTGTGTATCCCAGAAGACAGCAGGGGGGGGAAGAGGGGCTGGACATGGCGTAGATCGCCGCGGAATCTGCGGAGATCTATCACCGGACGTTGGAGCAAATACCTGTATTTGCTCCCACAATGTGCGCTGCGTCCCAGTACACAAGTTGCGTCACACGTCATAGAATCCTCCCTATGCGTTTCGTCATCACACGTCAGGGATAGCTTGTGTACTGGGACGCAGCAGCCATGGTTTTGGTTAGGAAACGCTGGACGTTTCCTTCATTTGCTTGTTAACATCCACCTAAATGTGAGCGTAACTATTTTTTCAATCTTCTAAATTAAATGATTGCTGGGATGTCTGCACTATGAGTATTCTTTTCTTTCTGTTGGGTACCATATGACACGGAGGAACGGTTTTGGTTACTGCCATATGGTTGCTGATCTATCAATGGGAGACACCAGTCTTGTTGTTATCTCTCTGAAGGAGTTGGAGCCCTTTTATCCCCCATGCTGCTGAGGAGTGGTTTTATGAAAAATACCTATGCTTGTTTTATCTACCTGAGGGTAAGAGGCAGTGTGTTTGGGTGATGGTGGCGGTGTCCTTACGATTGGATTTTGCAAGCTTCAGCAATATTATCATGGACGTTTAGATGTATTTGTTTACTATTACCTGCAAGTTTGGTGTGTTGGATAGAGTTGGCTCTATAGAGCCGAGTGGGCTGCCATCAACTCGCTCCGCTCATGGTGGCCCATGACCGGTTACCAAGTCGCTTAAGTGGCCCTTGCTCTTCAAAGGGTTGGGCACCCCTGCTGTAGAGGGTTTTTGTACAGGAGCTTAGAAGGGTTTAGGAGCTTTTAGGGGAGAGTTTAGGAGCATTCAGCATTTTATTCTGCCAGAAAAGGCTCTCAAAAAAGCAAAACAGAAGTTTTCTTCTTTTTTTTTTCCTGCCTCTAAAGGCTGAGCTTAAAATATTTCTCTAATTGTCCTAATGTGCATGGATAACATTGAGCTTCTTCTACAGGCAAAATGCAAATCTGTGGAAGTAGTGCTTTTTTAAGCCAGTGTGTATGGACCCTCAGTAGTTCACACCATACTTCTCAACTAATGCCTTTACAGGGCAGCTGGGAGCTGCATTATTCCTACATGATTTACATTTACAGAGGTAATTACATGAGATCCCATGGTTGAGCTGCCCACAGACCTTGCATGCTGGATGGTTAGTAAGTAATTAACTTGTCACCAAAAGAACTTTGACCCAAGCCACCTACTGTGTATGTTGCATCATGCATTCTATATAGCGTGCTCAGGTATCCAAACCAATTGTAACTGCAGACAGGACAATATCAAATGTTTGTCATGTTATATCTATGGGGATTTCTAATTTTAACAACCAGAAATGTGAGCCAGTGTGAGCAGTGTAGCGACGTAGATAAGACTTAAACACCAGCTTCAATGTTTTACATGCCTTTGAGTAATTTATGGAAGGCAAAATACTTATTCAAGAACATTTCGATTATCTAGATTTATAGATTTGTTCGATTAGACTAAAAGGGTAAGGGTCAGATGATTGGTATATCAGCACTCTGTGCTGTACTATATTGAATTAGCCTGGTGGTTTTAGGTTTGTTTAGCAATTTTGAAGCTGGAATGTTACATAAACAGACACCTTTTTCTCCATACTGTTGGCCATACTGTAAGGATGGATGCCCTTTTCTATGTACTGTATCGGTTTTGTATATCTGGGGTCAGTCTGCCATCTCGTGGAAACACCATGAATTTTTTTTTATTTATCATGAGACTAGTTAAACATTTAACAGAAAAATGTTCTCATTGACAGAGTTTCTGGGAAAGTAATTTATCATAAATATTACTCAATGCATAAACCTGGCTGATTTAAAACAATTTATTTAACCAGTAGTTTAATGTTAAAGATGCTGGTTAATGATTTTAACAGAATTTCTTCAAAGAATGATTAATGGGTTGTCACTTCCACAGTAAGTGTTGAAAAAAAAACTTCCATGTGTAATCATTAATGATGAACTCAAAGGCCCGTATTCAGATACGTGTTACGACAGCGTATCTCCGGATACGCCATCGTAACTCTGAGTGTTCCGGGTCGTATCTATGCGACTGATTCGTAGAATCAGTTACGCATAGATTTCCCAGTCCATGTGCTTGTTTTTATAATTTTGTTGAGGAATTTGAACTTGGATAGGGATGGGAATATATGGGATGCCCAGTAGAACAAACAATTGGTTAATTGTATCTCAAACAGTTGGGACAATTATATACACTTTACAACTCCAGTCCCCTCCAGCATATCTCCCTCTCCCTCTCCCTCTCCCTTTAGTGTAGCTAGGGTATAAAGTCTTTAGTGCTTGCTGTCCTATGGTGGACTACTGCTCCCAGTAAGCCATCTTCAGGCCCTGCCAGCTGGCTGCAGCTTCCTGACTCCACTGCCTGTGACCCCACAGTTCTGCCTCACAGTCCTCTGCACACTCCCAGCCTTCTCAGGCTTGCCTCCCCAGCCCACCAGACTGTGCCTGTCACTCACTGACCCTCCTGGACACACATACACTGGTGGTTCCCTCCTGAAGACTTGCCTGGCAGTACTAGCTCCTGCTGTCCTCTTTGACTCCTTCCTGTGCTTCCTGTCCAGATCCTTCATGTAGTCTTGTAGGGATTCTTCCTGCACCCAAGTTTTAGGCCCAGTAGGCACAGTAAGGACAAATTGTATGGCACAGTGAGGCTGCAACTTTGAGCACAGTGAGGCTTGCGACTGTGAGCACAGTAAGGCTGCGACTTTGAGCACAGTTAGGGTGCATTGATGGTGACAGTGAGGCTGCAAATATAGGCACAGTGAGGCTTTGATTACGGGCACAGTGAGGCTGCATTGATGGTGACAGTAAGGCTGCAATTATGCGCACAGTGAGGCTGCATTGATGGGCACAGTGAGGCTGCATTGATGGGCACAGTGAGGCTGCATTGATCTCTTGTATTATGTCTGCAGTCTCTGAGGGAGTCTGGAGAGGAGACAAGAGTGGGAGCACCACGGGGATGGGGGTCATGGGAGAAGTCAGACATGTGTGGACTGTGGTGAGGAGACTATAGGATACACCTATGTGCACCTGAGAGGAGGTCAGTTACAGTGCCGCTAGGCCAGTCTGGGGGGGGGGGGTCAGTGATGCAAGGGGGCGTAATTACAATAATGTAAAGGGACACTGATATAAAGGGTTCCCTCTTATATCAGTAACCCACCCCCTCTTACCTTAGTGTATTCTTTCTGCGGAGGGTGGTCTCTGTTTTTATATATATGCTCAGAAGTTGCTCTATTTCTTCTCTGTTCTGTTCACTTCCTGCTTGTCTGATTTTACTGACCACCGTGATGGGAGACTTTACTGCGGTGGTCAGTAACGTGCTCACCCCCTCCTGGGAACTACATCTGTGTGGCAGGACGCTCTCTACGTGTTAGAGACTTCAAGGAGGTGTGAATTACTGGGCATGCCGCAATTCATACTGGGAAATGTAGTTCTTACACGAACGAGCGCCGCAAACCAGGAAGTGAATGAGAGAACAGAAACTAGAATGCCGGAGGTGATATAGATGAAGAAATTTAATAGGTATTTACTCATTTTATAACAGAATCATTACACTATTCTGTCTGTCTACCTTGCAGACATTAATTTTAGGCAACAATTTTTTTCCTTTAGTGACCCTTTAAGGAACAGTCTTAAGTTCTAACTCTTCAGCCGGCACATGAGAATAGTCCCATTAAGCCTGGGACAGCAAAAATGCTATTAGATGGCTGTATGGTCAGTTCCTAAAGGGCTCAGTCTCTCTAGTAGCAGGTAGTATATCCCCACAGCAACAGCTCACCAGTCCCAGTGGTATTGCATATCACCATCTGGTCACACGCATTGATTAGTTCACGATCTGCTCTGCACTGTGGTGACTCTGGCTGTCAGCACACTTTGATTCCTCGCTCTGGATCCTGCTCAGGCCACCATTATGTAGCAGTGGTGGTGCACACTGGGCAGCAATGTGCACTCTCTGGACTCCCTCATGGCAGGAGGAAGCTGTGTCCTGTACAGAAAATGCAGCTCTTTCTCCTCCTGGCAATCTCCCTCTGAGAAATGCAGTCCAAAAGCTCTTGTTTACAGTAGAGTCTCTTTTCTCTAGACTACAGTTCCCACAGTGCATTGCTACTCGACTCAGTCTATTGAACTCCTCCTGCTTAGCAACTCAGTCCTTTTTCTGATATAGCTTATCAGCACCACAGGGCAGCAGCTATAAAGAGCAGCTGCAGCCAGTGTGTCTCTCACTCTCCATTCTTAGCCAAGCACATGACTACACATGATAAACCTTCTGATCCCTTAACTATTTGTTTTAATAATTAAAAAAAATGTGATTTGTTTTTCTTTTAGCTTAGTTTAGGAATTTATTCCAGGTAGCATTATTGGTGCATGTATAGATTATATTTACTGTGTTTAAAAGAGAGGAACTCTTGATAGAAGCGTAAAGGCATGATCATGTAATGGTATTGCTGCACAAGAAATTGAGGGGGGGGGGGTCTAGATTTAAAAACTAGATTTATATGTTCAGTTGTGATGGGTCACAGCACAATGAATGGATCTTTGTGAAAACCAAACTGTGGTTTATTTACAAGTCTGTGGTTACAAAGTGCAGGTATTAAAACGGCAAAAATAAAACTAAACAGAAAATATACCCTTGCTACTTTGGGCGCCTAACTGCAAAACACAGGAACCTGTCTACTTGGTCTGGAACAGCCTACTGCTGCCCAAACACCCGACCGTCACACTGAATAAACAGAGGCTTTTGACTTAAAGGGTCACTAAAGGAAAACATTTTTTTAGCTGAAATGACTGTTTACAGGGTATAGAGACATAATAGTTAACTGATTCCTTTTAAAAAAAAACAGAAACTGGATTGGTGCTGAGGAGTTTTAGACACACAGTAATCACACCTTCTTGATTAGTCACCACAGTGAGAAATCTCCCAGTACTGTGGTGATCAGGAAACAGACAACCAGGAAGTGTCCAGAACAGAGAGGAATTACAGCAACATCAAAGCAAAAATGAACAATGAGGACATGAAACCAGGACTGCAGTAAGATAAAGGAAGCTATTTAGCTAAAAAAATATTTCCTTTAGTGACCCTTTAATCTAACCATTTGGATGATGTTGCTCCCCAGTCCTGCCCAGGAATATGGTTCCAGGGTGGAGCATCTTCCCCAAGCAGGCTTGGGGTTTTATAGAATCCTGAGTGCTTAATCTGTTACACCTGAGCTCATTAACCCTCACTGAGCCCAAACAGTCTCACTACACATCACAAACACAAAAGCAATCAGTTACAGCATGAACCTGGGACAAATATATCTCCCATCCTGGAACAACCTATAGATTTTCCTGGCTTCCTGTCACATAACCCCCCCCCCCCCCTTGTTTCAGCCTTAGAGTTGGGACACTGGTTGCCAGGCATGCGTGCACTGCGGACAAAGCATCTGCATTTTCCATTCGAACACCAGTGCAATGTTTCACTGTAAAACTGAATTATTGCAGGGCCAGGAACCATTTATTCACCCTCCTATTGGTTTCTTTGTTTGTGCCATTCACTTTAATGGAGCATGATCTGTCACCAGTTCAAATTGTGTACTCAAGAGATGGTACCGGAGAGAATCTAAAGCCCATTTTATTGCTAAACATTCTTTCTCAATGGTGGTATCATTTGCCTCCTGGGCCTTCAATTTCCAGCTGAGGTAAATCACGGGGTGACAGCTAAATCACGGGGTCACAGCTCCTAACCCAACATTTGATGCATCAGTCTGGACCAAAACGTCCCTTGAAAAGTCAGGTGAGTACAACGCTGCACACAATTTTTTTTTTTGCCCAAATAGAAAAAAAACACTGCGCTAACAAAATAATATGTAAACGTGAGGAAGTCCCAAAATTGATATATGGGAAAAAAGCTGCCAGTACCAATTACCTAAGAGACCAAAAGTAAATGAACAATATATAAAAATAAGGTACAGTGCTAAGTGAAAAATTCTTGAAAACAGAAATGTGAAATATAAGAATAAAATATCTAAAATATAAAAGAGTGAAAACCTGTGTTGAAACAAACAACCGTGAAGAAAAAGTTCCGAACTATAAGTATTGAAGTCCATACAATGTGATTCACATCGCAGTAACAGTTGGATGAATAAATAAAAAAATCTTCTTCCACCAAGAGAACACCCAGTGAGTGAGATGTAGTCTCCTTACCACAAATGGATGACCGTCATTACAGCGGTCTAGATAGACACAGGGATTTTGAAAGTCTACCCGGATAGACTTGCTTCAAATAAACAGGCAATAACTCCAAAATGGACTTGCTCCAGAAAGTAAGTTGATGCTTCAATAACTCATGAAATGAAAAACAAAAGGAAACCCCATAGCGTAATACTGCTTAAAAGTGGGTTTAATTGGCTAATAAAGTTGCACTTACAGTTAAGTTGATAAAGTAGCGCGGTAAAGTGAAAATATGGAGGGAATGCGGCGTCTCCTCAGATCCTCTCCTGTCTGCTAGGCTCCATAACTGCGTATCTCCGTAATCAAAGCGTGATGACTTTCCACTCAGCAAGGCCACACCTACGCGTTTCATCATCAAAAGATGTCGTCGGGGATAGGCTGCTGCTTTTCTTTATTCATCCAACTGTTACTGCGATGTGAATCACATTTTATGGACTTTAACCACTTGACCACTGGGCACGTAAACCCCCTTAATAACCAGACCAATTTTCAGCTTTCGGTGCTCTCACAATTTGAATGACAATTACTCAGTCATACAACACTGTACCCAAATGAAATTTTCGTCCTTTTTTTCACACAAATAGAGATTTCTTTTGGTGGTATTTAATCACCGTTGGGTTTTTTATTTTTTGCGCTATAAAAGAAAAAAGACTGAAAATTCTGTAAAAAAAAAAAAATTTCTTTGTTTCTGTTATAAAATTTGGCAAATTTAGTATTATTTCTTCATTCTTTTGCATAAATGTGAAAGATGAAGTTACGCCGAGTAAATAGATACCCAACATGTCACCCTTCAAAATTGCACACGCTCGTGGAATGGCGCCAAACTTTGCTACTTAAAAATCCCCATAGACGACGTTGCAGGGTATTGCGGAGTATTGTGGGGTATTGTGGGGTATTGTGGTGTATTGTGGGGTATTGCGGAGTATTGTGGGGTATTGCAGGGTATTGCGGGGTATTGCGGGGTATTGTGGGGTATTGTGGAGTATTGCGGAGTATTGCGGGGTATTGCGGGGTATTGCGGAGTATTGCAGGGTATTGCGGAGTATTGCGGGGTATTGCGGGGTATTGCGGAGTATTGTGGGGCATTGCGGAGTATTGCGGGGCATTGCGGAGTATTGCGGGGCATTGCGGAGTATTGCGGGGCATTGCGGAGTATTGCGGGCATTGCAGAGTATTTTGGGGTATTGCAGAGTATTTTGGGGTATTGCACAGTGTGGGGGCATTGCAGAGTGTGGGGGCATTGCAGAGTATTTTGGGGTATTGCACAGTGTGGGGGCATTGCAGAGTGTGGGGGCATTGCAGAGTGTGGGGGCATTGCAGAGTGTGGGGGCATTGCAGAGTATGGCTGGTACTGCAGAGTATTGCACAGGGAGGGATCGATGGCTGGATCTGTGACTGCATGTGTCACAGATCCAGCCCGCAGCAGCTGCTGCTGCTTCCGCTCTCTCCCCTCTCCTCTCTCACACTGTACCGTTCGGTACAGAGAGGAGAGGGAGGAACCGGCGTCATCACATGACGCCGGTTTGTTTACTAGTGATCGCTCCGTCATTGGACGGAGCGATCACGTGGTAAACCGCCGATATCAGCGGCGATTTACCGTGATCCGTGATCAGCCGGGTCCTGAGGACCCGGCGGTCACGGAGACTCCCGTGTGCGCGCCCCACAGGGCGCGCGGGAGCGCGATTCTAGGAGGACGTACATCAACGCCCTCCTAGAGTTAAGCAACCGCCTTGTAGACGTATTTCGTCTATAGGGCGGTTGCTAACTGGTTAATACTTATAGTTCGGAACTTTTTCTTCACAGTTGTTTGTTTCAACACATGTTATTCACTCTTTTATATTTTAGACATTTTATTCTTATATTTCACATTTCTGTTTTCAAGAGTACAACACTGGCTGACTACATGAGCCCTGTTTTAAGGCCTTGAAAGCTGCTTCTGCTTCAGGGGTCCATTTGATCATGACAGACTTTTTCCGTTTTGTCAAATTGGTCAGGGGAGCAGCCAGTGAAGCAAAATGAGCACTAAAGTGACGATAATAGCCAGCGATTCCTAAAATTGCTTGAACCTGCTTCTTGCTGGTGGGGCGTGGGCAACTCTGTATACAGTGGAACCTTGGATTACGAGCATAATCCGTTCCAGGAGAATGCTTGTAATCCAAAGCACTCGCATATCAAAGGGAGTTTCCCCATAGAAGACAATGGAAACTAAGATAATTCGTTCCATGTTGACTTCTATGGCATGCAATACCGCATGTGGCCAGAGGTGGGGGGCGCGGGGGAGACTCTAAAATACTCAGAGACTGTTCGGCTGCACTCGGAAACCCTCAAAAAGGCTTGGAAACACTCAAACACAGTATTTCTGAGTGTTTCTGAGTATTTCAAAACAGCTCCGAATAGCTCAGAGTGTCACCAGCACCCCCTCACCTCTGTCCAAATGCCGTACTGCACACCGCAGAGGCTTGAATCCTGCCTGTTGGCGTACGATCATATGAGCTCCTGCCAGGCGTCCTGAATGGTAGTAAAGCCAGTACCACTCTCTTTTGCAATATCTCCCTTCTGATCACCCCACCGGCACATTATCCCCTTGCCTGCAGATTCAGTGGGAGATTTTTCCTACTTCCCCGCCGTGACGGAGAGCGATAATGCTACTGTAGCTCTTACCCATTCAGAAGCTGCTGGCGATAATGGTTCCCCTGTTCTGCCACAACTCTCTAACGGCTCACTCCCTATGGACCTGAAAAATCAAAAGGGACTATTTTGAAGGCTTATATGCAAGTAATTAGGCATACATTGGTTATGGGAGTCCGGGTACTGCCCTGGTGGACATATATCAATGAAAAATACGTTTGTAAAAAACATAATTTCTAAACAAACAGTGATTTACTGATGCTTAAAGTGAAACATCAAAATGAGAAACAACAATAAAAATGAAAAATTCCTTTAAATATAGTGCCTGGGGGGTCCTCTTAGTCTTGTCCTGTAATGTGGCACATATGTAGCGTTCTTTATTTATTTCTTATAAACAACGGGTTGGCAGGCCAGCCTGTATGATAAGGCCACAATCAACACTCACAAAGCTAGGCAGCCTAGACAGTCTTTCAGAGATTTGAGATCCAGAAAGCACTTAATCAGCGACATCGGCATCAGGGGCTTGATAGCTGCTGCTAATCCAGGACTGATTAATTTTGATAAATGTCAGCTGGTTCACGGAGTCTGTGTACAGACGCGCTCTCTTATCTGTCACAAAACCTCCGGCAGCACTGAATGCCTGGTTGTAAAGCACGCTGGATGTAGGGCAGCCCAGCAGCTCTATTGCATACTGGACAAGTTCTGGCCAGTGGTCTATTCTCATGACCCAGTAACCCAGTGGATCGTCAACTGGAAAGTTCTCCATATATGTTTTTGCCCCTGGATAATCTCCTACCACATGATGAAGAAGCTGCCGGTGGGATGTGGAAGTTGACAGCCCTGGGCACAGAGGACTAAAAAAAAATTGAAAGGCATTACCGAGGCGTCCCCTTTCTCCACTGCTCCTCTCTTGACCAACAGAAGCCTCAAAACAAAGTTTTC
This sequence comes from Rana temporaria, assembly GCF_905171775.1. Taxonomy (NCBI): domain Eukaryota; kingdom Metazoa; phylum Chordata; class Amphibia; order Anura; family Ranidae; genus Rana; species Rana temporaria. Next base: position 265,574,811 of record NC_053492.1, on the reverse strand, counting down.
CACCAGACTGTAACCTACCAAGGTGTCCTCAAGAGATTTCATCTTCTGCTCCCTCTGTGGGGACGGAATGAGTTCCGAGACTTTCCCCTTGTAACAGTGGTCAAGGAGGGTTACCAACTAATAGTTATCCTTCTCCTTGATGCCATGTATTCTCACTGCCTTTTGCAGGCTTTGAAAAATGAAGGCGCCCATGCACCAAAAGTTTGCAGAGGCATGAGAAGCAGACTCCTCTGGGTCACAGAGGATTATAGTATCTGGAATTGGCTCCTCCCAGTCTAGTACTACTCCCAAGGGTTTTGGGGATGGAAAACCATCTGTTAGGAGTTCATGTATGTCTTGCTCTACTTCAATGCCTCCAAAGCTGCCAGAATCCTCTTCCTCCTCCCTCTCCTCTTGTGTGTTCTGTGGCGTAGGAAGAATGGTGTCTGCGTAAAGCGCCCCTTGAGAAGAAAGGATGTCCTCCTCTTCCTCCCCTGCACTGCCTCGAGTGCCCTATCAATAATGCCATGCAAAGTCTGCTCCAGCAGGAACACAACAGGGATTGTGTCACTGATGCATGCATTGTCATAGCTCACCATCTTTATGGCCTCAAATAGTTTCTGCTATCCGAGCACTGGCTGTGTATGACTGCCTGAAATGGCTACAGACTCTGCTGGCCTGCTTCAGCAGATCTTTTAACACTGGGTACCTATTTAAAAACGGTAAATGTGCCAGGCATGCCACATGTGTAAACTTTCCCTGTCTAAAGGCAGAAAGGAGGTTTGTACCATTATCGCACACCACCATTCCTGGCTCCAGCTGGCATGGCGAGAACCATGGATGGACCTGCCCCTACAGAGCTGCCAGAATCTCTGCTCCATTGTGGTTTCTGTGCCCTAGATCGACCAGCTAAAGCAGGTCACAGGTTGTAGTGTGTTTGCCCTGCACCTGCCAGCCCTGGATCACCATGTGATCTGATTCAAAAAAAGGGGAGGACAAGAAGAAGAGAAGAAAGGGGAGGGGAAAAAGTAAGAAAAGCAAGAGAAAAAGAGTGATTGGATAGATAAAGAGGAAAGAGGGGAAGAAAACGAAAAAGTAGAGGAAAACGTATGGGTAGCACTCACATGGGCCGCATCTGTAAAGTATTAAAGAGGAAGCAATATCTAACGAGTGGACATTGATGGTCAGACTTTCAGGCCAAGGAAGTAGATTTAAAAAAGTTCAATTTAATAGCATATAAATACAAAACAATAATACAAAATAATATTACAAAAAATTATTATTATTAGCCACTGTATATTCCTCAGAAGTCGCCAACGCACGTTTCGCCGTGGGGCTTCTTCAGGACGAAGACGAGGAATGCATGTTTAGCAGAAAAACAGATTTTTATATGACAGATGGTCCTTCAGCGGAAATATCCATGAGGCACATATGATACACAGTAAACGACAGCACACGTCGAAAGTGAAGTTTTGGCAGGAATTTTCACACACCACACCAGGGATCTTAGGTGACCAATAAAGGTCAAACGAATGGTCCGTGGATTTCAGGGTTAGAAAATCCCAGGCAAAATACACAGCTCAAAAAGACTAATTAAACGTGCTTTGGCGACTTCTGAGGAATATACAGTGGCTAATAATAATAATTTTTTGTAATATTATTTTGTATTATTGTTTTGCATTTATATGCTATTAAATTGAACTTTTTTAAATCTACTTCCTTGAAAGTCTGACCATCAATGTCCACTTGTTAGATATTGCTTCCTCTTTAATACCATGTGATCTGGTTGCGGTGCATGTTAAAAAGTAGTGCATACACTACTTTTGGTGCATTGCGATTTTAGCCCATTCAAAATGAATGAGCTTGAAATTGCACTGCACAGACCCACATGTGAATTGCACAGGAATGCACAGTGTGTTCCTGTGTGATTCAGCTGCAGGCATGGTGTGAACCAGTGATCTAAACATTTTTATAGAATTAATAAAAAGTGGGGATTGATGGCATTTCCTTTTTCATGTAGCACTGCTGTGAGAAATTGGGCAGTGCAGTTTAAAACACAATTTCTAATGCCGCATACACACCATCACTTTATGTGATGAAAAAAAAACGACATTTTCTGTGAAGTAAAAAACGACGTTTTTGAAACTTCAATTTTCAAAGACGAAGTTGCCTACACACCATCGTTTTTCTCACAATGTTCTAGCAAAGCGAGGTTACGTTCCACCACGTTTTTCCATTGAAGCTCGCTTCATAAGTAGCTTCTGGGCATGCGCGGATGAAAAAACGTTGTTTTAAACGACGTTTTTGCTACACACGGTCAATTTCTGTGAAGTAAAATGCCGCGTACAGACGGTCGTTTTTTACGATGGAAAAAAAACGACGTTTTATGTGATGTAAAAAACGACGTTTTTGAAACTTAATTTTCAAAAACGACGTAGCATACAGACCATCGTTTTTTCACAATGCTCTAGCAAAGCGAGGTTACGTTTCACCACTTTTTTCCATTGAAGCTCACTTCATAACTAACTTCTGGGCATGCGCGGGTTTAAAAATGTCGTTTTATACGTCGTTTTTTGCTACACACGGTCAATTTCTGTGAAACAAAAACAACGTTTTGAAAAACGACACAAAAAATTCGAGCATGTTCGAATTTTTTTTTGGTCGTTTTTTTGAAGACATAAAACGACGTTTTGCCCACACACGATCATTTTAAATTACGTTTTTTTAAAACGTCGTTTTTTTTCATCACAAAAAACGACCGTCTGTACGCGGCAAAAGTTGACGTTTTGAAAAACGACACATAAAATTGAAGCATGCTTCAATTTTTTTTGGTCGTTTTTTAGAAGACATAAAACGACGTTGCATTGCAAATGCAAATGCATTGTTTACTGTGAAAATTACAATTGCAGTTTGGGAGTTAACCACAAGGGGGCGCTGAAGGGGTTAAGTGTGACCTCATTTGTGTTTCTAACTGTAGGGGGGGTGTGGCTGTAGGTGTGACATCATTGATTGTGTTTCCCTATAAAAGGGAACACACGATCAATGACGGCGCCACAGTGAAGAACGGGGAAGCTGTGTTTACACACAGCTCTCCCCGTTCTTCAGCTCTGGGGACCGATCGCGGGACTCCAGCGGCGATCGGGTCCGCAGGTCCCGCGGTCACTGTCACGGAGCTTCTGACCGGGTCGCGGGCGCGCCATTCTGCCGACGTATATGTGCAGGAGGCGGTCCTTAAGCGGTTAATGGTAGGTTTATTTTAACAGTGAGAGACATAACAACAAAAAAATACTCAAGAGGCTTTCTCCACACCACAGAGAATGCCTTGCATTACTGTGTGGAGTTACTCCTGTTGATGGCTGCTTGAGCCGAAACGCATCGGTTTTGCATTATAGCACCCCATATTGCTTTTATTTATGTGATCACTTTCATTTTACTTTTTGATGTTTTGTAATTTTTTATGACTTTTTAAATAAAACCTGCCATGGTTTGTTTTGACCTGCACCATTGGAGCACTCTTCTTCTTTTTTTCCATTTCGGAGTCTGTTGGAACTATTTGTTCTGTCCTAAGGATTGAGAAATGCACCAACATTCGGGGAATCCTGGTTGCACCGACCAAGGTCCTAAGAGGCCATCAAGCGCTTTAGACTCACTGCTGTAAAGCAGCTGGAGTCCACCATACATGGTAAGAGTACCCTACCTTACATGTTAGATGCTTTCATGATCCCCTGCAGACAATTAGTTATTCGTCAGTCCACACCAGCGATTGGAGAGTCATATATTTGTTTGTTCATGGACTATTTTGTGTGTTATTTTTCCTGTATCACATATAGTGATATTTGGTCTTCACATATGGACTTCATTTATTTATCATCATTATTTGTTATAATTTGTATGTTATCACCATCACTGTGTTGAGCTACACTTATTATTTATATTTTCGATTGGCTTTATTTGTTTGTGTGCTGGCAGCTTCTTCTTTATTTTGGTTTAGCGCAGTTTTTTTTCCACATTTTATAATAAATATCCCCCCAAAAATGTCTTTATCAATTTAGGCCAATATGTATTCTTCTACATATTTTTGGTAAAAAAAATCACAATAAGTGTCTATTGATTGGTTTGCGCTAAAGTTATAGGCCCAGATTCTCAGAGACTTACGACGGCGTATCTCCAGATACGCCGTCGTAAGTCCGAATGGCCGCCGTCGTATCTATGCGCCTGATTCATAGAATAAGTTACGCATTGATTTGGCCAAGATACGAGCGGCGTCGTATCTTGGGGTGCATATTTCCGCTGGCCGCTAGGTGGCGCTTCCGTTGATTTCCGCGTTGAATATGTAAATGAGCAAGATACGCCGATTCACAAACGTACGTACGTACGTACGTACGCCCGTCGCAATTAGTTACGCCGTTTACGTAAGACATACCCCGGCGTAAAGATAAAGCTGGTCTCTAAGTGGCGCAGCCCTTGCAAGGTATGGACGTCGGAACAAGCGTATCTTTTTACGTTGTTTAAGTAAGTCGTACGTGAATGGGACTGTGCATAGGTTACGTTCACGTCACAGGCATTGAGCCGCCGTATCTTTGGGCGTCACGCTTAATTTAAATACAACACGCCCACGACCTGCCTACTTTGAATTACGCGCGCTTACGCCGGCCGATTTACACTACGCCGCCGTAACTTGGGACGCAAGTGCTTTATGAATACTCTAAGAAGCGGCGGCGTAGCGTAAATAAGATACGCTACGCCCGCACAACGTTATTCCGCCCTACGTGAATCTAGGCCATAGTGTCTACGAAATAGGAAATAGATTTATGACATTTTTATTTTATAATTTTTTTTTTCCTAGTGATGGCAGTGGTCATTGATTTTTAGTGGGACAGCGACAATGCAGCGACAATTTTTTTTATACCATTGCCATTTACTGTATACAGTGATCAGTTAAATATGTTCCCTGGGAGGTGTTTATAACTGTGGGGGGATGGGACTGACTGGAGGAGGAGCGAGATCGCTGTTCCTAATCATTAGGATCACTCTCTATTCCTGACAGAACAGGAATCTGTTTGTTTACATTGACAGATCCCCGTTCTGCCTCTCTGTGGAGTGATCACGCTGGGCCAGCGGAAATCGCGGCCGCCGGCCACATGCTAATTTTCCCCCGCCGTGGAGTGGGCGCACGCCTGCTATAGCTGTTTAAAGGGCCGACAAACAACTACAGCGATTTGCGGGAGCGAGCCGATCTACCACCGCAGTATAATGACGGCGGATGGTTGGAAAGTGGTTAATTGAAGAAGCTCAAGTTAGAAGCTGATTGGTTACTATGCACAGCTGCACCAGATTCTGTGTGCACCCATTTTAGTGACTTTCCCCCAATGTGTTTAAAAACAAAACAAAACAAAAACATGTTGGCGCATGTCAATCCAAGTGCATTTATTATACATCCATGTGCAAGCTCAATGTAATGGACGTGATGTGAAACCAGAAAAATAGTGGACTGAAACACGTACTTCCTTCAGTCTACTGGTAGGGGGAGCTATGACCACACATCTCCAAACTAGTATATTTCATCTAAAATGTCTCATTTTCATCTTATTACAGAGGTGCAATCGATGTTTAACACAGAAGGCATACCCTTTTGTCCTTTGGCCATTTTGAAAAGAGTTTCTCAAAATGTCCTCTATTTATGTTTGATTCTGCAGTTAGCAACATAACACAGGTTTGATACATATAGTTAAAAGTGTAAATGTGTTGGTACTATGCAACACTAACTGAAAGTAGATATGAAAAAATATACAAAGATTATTGCGCATGTAGCAAAACTAGTAGCACATTTGGGATTTTACCATACCAGGCAATCAAATTTCTGTCTTCTTTGAGGTTAGAACAAGGCCGGACTGGGAATAAAAACCAGCCCTGGAAAAAATTTCATACCAGCCCCGAAGCATTGTTATACCAGCGTAACAGCATAGCGTCATTATTTTCTTGTTCATGAAAGGGGAGAGAAGGGAGAGCGGAGAGCACTGGCGGAGTTGGAGAGTACATGGTTGTGGGCAAAGAGCAGGGGGGAGTGGAGATCACAGGGGTGGGGAGCGGAGAGCTCTGGGGGGGGGGGCTTGAGAGCACTGGGGGGGGGGCAAAAAGAACAGGATTGGAGAGCACTAAGGGGGAGCGGAGAGTACGGGGGGGAGCTTGAGAGCACTGGAGGGGGACCCAAAAAGAACAGGGGTGGAGAGCACCTGGGAGGCTGGAGAGCGATGAGTGGAGCTTGAGAGCACAGGGGGGGGGGGGCTGGAGAGCGATGGGTGGAGCTTGAGAGCACTGGGGGGGGCAGAAAGAACAGGGGTGGAGAGCACTGGGATGGTGGCTGGAGAAGGATGGGGCGAGCTGGAGAGCAGGGGGGGCAGAAAGAACAGGGGTGGAGAGAGGCTGGAGAGTGTGGTGGGGGAGGAGATCACTGGGGGAGGGGGAGCTTCAAGGAGAACTGGATAGGAGGAGAGGCAGGGGGCTGCATATACAGGAATTGAGCTTTCTATATTCCTCCATACAGGTACTGAATGCTTGATTCTCCTCCTCTCCCTCCTGCAAGCATTCGGCGCCTGTATGGAGGAATATAGAAAGCTCAATTCCTGTATATGCAGCCCCCTGCCGAATCCTATCCTCCTATTCAGGCACATAGGGCGGGCTGTACGGCGGGCATCTCCTGTGTATCATAATTGAGCTGGCTGGCCAGTCTGTGTTTGGCGATGATGCTGTAATATGGCCCCGTCCCCCTAGACTTGCTCGTGTGATAGGCTGAACACTGATTCTATCTACTATCACATGAGCCGGTCTAGGGAGGCGGGGCTGTGTTACAGCGTCATCACCGAAAACACAGACCAAGCCAGCCAGCTCTGTGATGATACACGGAAGAGAGGGGACAGGGAGCACTGCAGCCCCGCAACTGAAACCGACCACAGGACAGGTAGCCTACCGGGAAATCTCCCGATATGCCGGTAGGCCAGTCCGGCCCTGGGTTAGAACACCTGACAGGGTTTTGTTTGCTGTCTGTGTCCCCATTAGGGAGATTCACCTTCTCTTCACACTGTTTACTGTTATCACAGAAAGTGAAAGAAAATCCCAAATTTTGAGTGTCCCTCACTTTTGGAGGCATTTCTTCTCGCTTCCTGCTTTGGCTGCATGACAGAAACTGAGGGGAAACCCCCTTAATGGCAAAAATAAAATGGATAGGGGTTTTATAACCCTCCTTTACTCTCTCCAAAATAGGGGGAAAGTTTTTTTTTGCCTACTACTTCAAATGTAGTACAACACTTACTCAAAATTGACTTTACCTTTTTTTTTTTATATTTATGAAAACAGATAAAGCGTAGTCAATGCACAATTTATTGTCCAACACTTTTATGTTCAAATGTAAACTTTTAAAAAGAAAAAGTAGATTTATTCACAGCCATATTAATGCCACCCCAGAAAAAGGTCATTTATACATAACAAATAATATAGATTAGGGGCCAGATTCACGTAGAGCGGCGCAAATTTAGTTTGTCCTAACGTATGTCAGTTAAGTTAAGGCGGCTGAATTTTGTGACGTAAGTGCCGTATCCACAGAGCATTTGCGCCCAAATGTGCGCCAGCGTAACGTAAATACCGAGGCGTAAGGCGGGGTAATTGCAAGTGGGAAGGAAGTGGGCGTGCTCCATTGAAATGAGCCGTGACCCCATGCAAATGAAGGGCCGGCCGTACTGCGCATGCGCGCACAAATCTGCACCTCACTGGGCATGCTCAGAACTCGGGCCGGCGCAATCAGTGAGATAGGAAAAAGGCCAAGCAGACTTAGTGAGATACGCCCTGTGTATAAATAGCCCCACACAAACGCACTTCCATTGCAAAAGTACATCCATGTGTTCCCCTTTCCTAAAGCAAGTTGCTTTTGCTCTGTTGTCTGTTGGTGTTTGTTGGTGAGTGTAGTATTGTTAGATTAAAGATTTATTGTAGTAGGAGGTTGTAGTAGCTGAGTGTTTTTCTGAGTGTTTTTTAATTTGTATTAGCTGTCTGCTTGTGTTGTTTGATTTTGGTGTCTTGTGTTTGCGGTTTGATTTTTGTGTGTGTTTGTTCTGTGTCTTTTGGTGTGTGTTTGTTCTGTGTCTTTTTGTGTGTGTTTGGTCTGTGTCTTTTTGTGTGTGTTTGTTCTGTGTGTATTTGTGTTTGTTTGTTGTGTTTGTTTTTTGTGTGTGTTTGGTGCTGAGTGTTGGGTGAGATGGTACCAAAGAGACGCAAGTTGAACTTTTCGGTGAGAGAAAAGCAAATACTTGCCAGGGCCATCACCCGATTTGGCCGTTATTTACATGGCCCTGAGAGCCGGGACACCCCCCCCCCCCCCCCGCCCGGAAGAGGGCAATCATCCAGGAGATTACGGATCAGATCAATGCGGAGGGGGGGGAGGACCACCAGTGGGATAGCTAAGAAGATCAATGATCTCAGGAGCCTGGTCCGTGACAAGATGGCCAAGATAAATGCCCATGGCACGGGCACTGGCGGAGGACCACCCTGCTCCGTCAGGCTGACTGAGGAGGAGTGGGCAGTGGCCCGGGGCTTCCACAGACAACAAGTGGTGGGCCTGCCTGGCTTTGACTCCGAGGAGGGCGTGAGGACAGGTAATATTTATTTTTATTTAAATCTGGTGAGTAGCTTGTGTGGGTGGGGAAAGGGAATATGTGCCAAGTGTGTGGATCCTCCAACCTGTGAATGTTTTGTGTCTTCCACAGATGGCCAGGAGGTTGCTGGGCCATCAGGCCAGTCTGCACCATCCCCCGGACAACAGACTGCAGAAGAGCCCCAAGAAGGGCAGGAGTCCTCAGGGGAGGGGAGTGGCCACACCTCACATCATGAGGAGGTTGAGGGGGAGGAGGATGAGGGGGAGGAGGATGGGGATGATCAGATGGACCTTGCCAGGGAAATCCTTTTGACTTCGGATGTGGTTCCCCCTGAGGCTGGCAGCAGTCACGCCTCCATCAGGGGTAGCCCCTCCCACTTAACAGGGCTCCCCCCACAAGGGTCTCTCTCTCCCCTCCTCCCAGGCCACAAGCCTCAGCTGCAGGCAGGAAGGCTACCCAGAAGACCAGGGGGGTGGCCGAGGTTCTGCCGGCCAATCTGCGGAGGGACCAGGCCCGGCAGACCCAACATCTGGGTCAGGTCACCCAGACTTTGGCCCAGATGCAGGACAGCCTGGGCTCAATTAAGGACTCGGTCAGTGATGTGGGCACAAACTCCTTGGCGGTCATAACATGCATTTGTGACCTGCAGACCGCCACAGCAGGCGTGTCCCTGGAGGTGAGTGCCCTGACCCAGGCTGTCCACGCAAACACCCAGGCTGTCCAGGCCAATACGGCTGCCCTCACTGTGGGTCTGACCAGGATCGCCGTGGCCTTGGAGGGCAGGCCAGCAGGAGGACAGTCACCAGGGGAGGCTCCTCCTTCCCCTGCTCCCCCCCATGAGTCTCCCCTGGTTGGCCGTGGCCGTGCCCGTGGCCGGCCCAGGCGTAGCTCACGCCGCCGCCGTTAATTTTGGTTGTACTTTTGTTTTTTTATTTGGCATACAGATTGTTGTCCTGCAAGTGTGTGTGCTCAGCTCTTCCCTAACGGTGTTGCTTTAGCTGACATTTACACGGCTGGTGTAAAGTTAGGGCAGCTTTTATAAGGTGTAACTTTACACCGTGAAACTAGCAGATGCGCACAGGGCGTAGCCTATGCCGCACAAGCGTACTTTTGTGGATCGCCCTATCTCCTTCATTTGCATATTAGCATAGAAAATCAATGGTGTGTCTAGCGTAGTTTGCGCTTCAAGATGCGCCGGTGTAATCGTTTTACGTCGGACGGAAAAATCTGGTTTTCAGGCGTATTTCGTTTTGAGGATCAGGCGCAAAGATACGCACGGCGCATTTTTCAATTACACCGCGCATCTTTAGATACGTCGGCGTAAGTCCTTTGTGAATCTGGTCCTATGGGCCAGATTCACGTAGGCCGGGCGCAGCGTAACGTAACTGGTTTACGTTACACTGCCGCAATTTTTCCAAGTTAGTGCCCGATCCACAAAGCACTTACCTGGAAATTTGCGGCGGTGTATCGTAAACACGTCCGGCGCAAGGCGGGCCCAATCGAATGGGGCGAGTCCCATTTAAATTAGGCGCGCTCCCGCGCCGAACGTACTACGCATGCTCCCGTCGCAAATTTACCGACGTGCTTTGCGCGAAATTAAGACGCGCCGACGTTTTGTGAATCGCGACGGGTAAAAAAGACTTGCGCCGGGAAAAAGAAAAAATTTAAAAAAAAATTGAAAGCGACGCGGGAAAGACGGGCATACTTTAACATGGTGGAGTAAATTTACACTTTGTTAAAGCAGCCCTATCTTTGCGACGGGAAACTAACACTCGCGACGACGTAACGACGAGAAAAATCTTCGTGGATCGCCGTAACTCCTAATTTGCATACCCAACGCTGGTTTACGACGCAAACTCCCCCCAGCGGCGGCCGCGGTACTGCATCCTAAGATCCGACAGTGTAAAACAATTACACCTGTCGGATCTTAGGGCTATCTATGCGTAACTGATTCTATGAATCAGTCGCATAGATAGAAACAGAGATACGACGGCGTATCAGAAGATACGCCGTCGTATCTCTTTTGTGAATCTGGCCCTATATTCTTAGCAGTGTTGTAATGACAATAAATTGCTTTGAAAAACGGCTATATGGAACAATTTGATTGGTACCAAATCTAATCAAATTACACCAAACACCTGGTGTAAGCGCTTCAAGCATCCCGGCACTATGGTTGTTATGGTGTCAGGATGATTGACGCGCATTATTTCTATTATTACATTGTAATATAAAATGAAATAGTTCAACTCACCATAATGCAGAATAAGAATCAGTGGGAGCTCTAATGTCACTGTCCCCAGCCAGCGGAGTGCCTCCTTACATCTCAGGTGTCACTGTCCCCAGCCAGCGGAGTACTTCCTTACATCTCAGGTGTCACTATCCCCAGCAGAGTGCTTCCTTACATCTCAGGTGTCACTGTCCCCAGCCAGTGGAGTGCCTCCTTACATCTCAGGTGTCACTATCCCCAGCAGAGTGCTTCCTTACATCTCAGGTGTCACTGTCCCCAGCCAGTGGAGTGCCTCCTTACATCTCAGGTGTCACTGTCCCCAGCCAGCAGAGTGCCTCCTTACATCTCAGGTGTCACTGTCCCCAGCAGAGTGCTTCCTTACATCTCAGGTGTCACTGTCCCCAGCCAGCAGAGTGCCTCCTTACATCTCAGGTGTCACTGTCCCCAGCAGAGTGCTTCCTTACATCTCAGGTGTCACTGTCCCCAGCAGAGTGCTTCCTTACATCTCAGGTGTCACTGTCCCCAGCCAGCAGAGTGCCTCCTTACATCTCAGGTGTCACTGTCCCCAGCAGAGTGCTTCCTTACATCTCAGGTGTCACTGTCCCCAGCCAGTGGAGTGCCTCCTTACATCTCAGGTGTCACTGTCCCCAGCGGAGTGCTTCCTTACATCTTAGGTGCCACTGTCCCCATCGGAGTGCTTCCTTACATCTCAGGTGCCCCCCCCCCCCATTGGAGCCCTTCTATATCTTATCAGCAGTGTCTCCGCCGCCATTATTGAAGGCTGAGGGGGAACAAATTAGAGGCAACCATTTTCCAGAAGACCACAGATTGAATGGAGAATGTCTGTGAACAGCAATTTTAAAGTCTTGTCACAGATTCTCAAATGGATTTAGGTCTGCACTTTTTAACTGGGTCATTCTAACACATCAATATGCTTTGATCTAAACCATTTCATTGTAGCTCTGGCTGTATGTTTAGGGTCGTTGTCCTGCTGGAAGGTGAACCTCTGCCCCAGTCTCAAGTCTTTTGCAGACTCTAACAGGTTTTTTTCTAAGATTGCCCTGTAGTTGTCTCCATCCATCTTCCCATCAACTCTGACCAGCTTCTCTGTCCCTGCTGAAGAAAAGCATCCTCACAACATGATGCTGCCACCACCATGTGTCATGGTAGGGATGGTGTGTTCAGGGTGATGTGCAGTGTTAGTTTTCCGCCACACATAGAGATTTGCTTTTAGGCCAAAAAGTAAAATTTTGATCTCATCTGAGCACCTTCTTCCACATGTTTGCTGTACTTCTCGCAAACTGAGAACGGGACTTCCTATGGCTTTTTTCAACAATGGCTTTCTTCTTGCCACTCTTCCATAAAGGCCAGATTTGTGGAGTTCACAACTAATAGTTGTCCTGTGGACAGATTCTCCCACCTGAGCAGTGGATCTCTGCAGCTCCTCCAGAGTTACCATGGGCCTCTTGGATGCTTCTCTGATTAATGCTCCTCTTGCCCGGCCTGTCAGTTTAGGTAGACGGCCATGACTTGGTGGGTTTACAGTTGTGCTATTCAATTTTCGTAATAATGGACTGAACAGTGCTCCTTGAGATGTTCAAGGCTTGGGATATTTTAATATACCCTAACCCTGCTTTAAACTTCTCTGCAACTTTATCCCTGGCCTGTCTGGTGTGTTCCTTGGCCTTCATGATGCTGTCTGTTCACTAAGGTTCTCTAACAAACCTATGAGGGCCTCACAGAACAGCTGTATTTATACAGAGATTAAATTACACAGAGGTGGACTCTATTTACTAATTATCTGACTTCTGAAGGCAATTGGTTCCACTAGATCTTAGTTAGGGGTATCAGAGTAAAGGGGGCTGAATACAAATGCATGCCACACTTTTCAGATATTTATTGTAAAAAAAAATTGAAAACCATTTATCATTTTCCTGCCACTTCACAATTATGTGCTACTTTGTGTTTGTCTATCACATAACATCCCAATAAAATACATTTACGGTTTTGGTTGTATGTGAAAATGTGGAAAATTTTAAGTGGCATTAATACTTTTTGTAAGGTCTTCTGGACCTTGAAAAATAGGTGTATTTGGTGTCTACATAAGTGTCTACATAAGTTGAATCTTCTTCTTCTTCTTCTACATGAATGTAACCACCTTTTAGGAGGGTTACTCAAATACAGTATGGAATGGTGGGCTCTGAGAATTCAGCTACAGGTCAGTACCCTAGTCTCACAGATATGTATACCTAAACCAGACAATTTTCAGTATGATCAGAACCACACCAGAAGTCCTTTCAAGACCGTGGGCTGATGCCTCTGAAGTCCTTCTAAGTTGACTTCTGCTAAATGTGCTGACTTCCTAGGCTGCCTATCCACTTCAGCTCTGACACCTGTACACAACCTAATACCTATGAACCCGATCTGAGTATATCTGTGCAATATCATTTTCTTGTTCCCTGCGGGTGATGGTGCTTACCCTCCCCACCCAATCATAGGGTCTAATGCATCGTACACACGACCAGTTTTCCCAACGGTTTGATTTTGGTCGGGAAAACCGGCAGTGTGTATGCACCATAGCATATTCTCTGGCAACTGCCAACTTATCTTGGGAACATTTGCTGGTACAAAAAATACCGGCTGACATTCTGCCCGTGTGTATGTCACTCTGTCCGACAGAACCTGGCTGTTCATCCAGCTTCTGGAGAACCAGCAGCCAATGGCTGAGAGTGCTGGTCGGAGTGTTCTGGTGGGGGGTGGCCCCCAGTCAGAACACAACAGCTTAGTGGGGAATATTGCTGTACTAACCTCGCATGGTTAGTACAGTGTCTCAGACTGGAGCTAACAGTATTTTTTTCGTGCAAACGGCTGGGTTGCACAAAAAAAATAATAGTGTGTCCCCGGCTTTTGAATGACATGGTGTTCAGCACTACTTCCCTATTCTCTCTACAAAGCATGGGGTTCAAAAGACGTACCTCCCTGTCATCTTATTACGTGTTTACAGTCACTACAGATTCTTTGCAGTTACATTCATTCCAATGTGTTGCTTCAGTCCTTTTAGTGTGAGTCTGAAGCACACTCAGTGAACTAATAGGGGGAGGAGGAGCACCTTACTCCACACGACCCTCTCATAACAAACACACATGTCCATCTGCAACTTCTCATATAAAACCCACTTACAATCACACACTGTAGGGCTACGCTAACTTGTCTCACAACACATTTATCTCTGACTTACAACTGTATTAACAAGACTAGTTATAATTTACTCAAGTGGCACGATTACAAGAAGAGAAGGCATGCTACAAGGGAACTATATCCCTAGTGCGAACTGAGATCACCCCCAGTCAACCTAGTTACAAAACTTGGCTCAAGCATCATGCCAACTGAATAAACAGAATTAACTCACAAGCTGTACGCCACATCACTGCTGCTGCAGCCAGGGCATGGAGGGTCTGTTCGATCATGTGGGCCATTTTGGAAGGTAAGCTGATTTTATTCGTAGCCTTTTGGGGAAGGGGGGGAAATGTGTGCTGGAATTTTAGGAAACTGCAAATACTTTTAAAATGGTCTTGCTTTAGTACAGGAAAGTTTTTTTATAAGAGTGCTCACTGTAAGATAGAATGGTATGTAAGAGGCGAAGGCAGTGCTGTAGCTACACAGTACCAGTTTATATGAGAAGAGAGGGCTATTGTTAGATCTGGGATTTGGGGCTATTAGCAGGCAGTTAACAGAGAGGCTGTGTAAGAAAATAACCTGAAAGCATGCCATTATGACGATGCATAATATTAATACAGGCTCTATTTGGAGAGATCTGCTATGTAAAGTGCAAACTAATTTGAACCTGTATTATGAGTTAACAATACAATACTATTGACTACTAAATCCCTAAATATAATGAAGTATTTTCCCTACAAAACTATTTCAATTTATCTATTACCTTACAGCACGCCGATTACGTTCAATTGTAACTTTTTTAGCCTGACATTTCAGAAGGCCATTGATGCACATTAATGTTATTTTCATGGACATTTCACAGCTGGCCAGATGCATATTTATTTGATGCAGAATAAAGCGTACCATACATGATTCCATGGGTTAAATGAAAAATAAAATAATAATTTTCCCCATCCATGCATTCGATGTGGATGAAGGAATCACTCCCGCTGAGATTATTGTATTCTGCCAGCGGCAAGCCTTTTCCCAGTGACAGAATACAATGATCAGTGTTGCCGGCTAGAGCCGGATGCACTGATCCTTTGGGAAAAATACGACTTGTGTACAACCATTAGCACATACTATTTGGTTTGGTCCCTAGCCCAGGTAACTGGTTCGGTTGTGGCTGAACTGGCAGAATTTCAATCTATGTATGGCCGGCTTAAGATAGCTCTGCTTACTATAGCTATCAACATAGCAAATTATTTATAATAGTTTTAAAGTGAACATCTGATGACTATTTCTATTCGTTTAAACAAACTACCATGGTATTGGCTATTTCGAATTTGCTCTGCCCATAAACACCTTTAAGGACAGATCAATCTTAACAAAGGAAAGAACTAATAAAAGAATACAAAGCATCCGTGAATGGGTAAGGGGAGAACGAGGTAGACAAACTTAACAGCGGCTTTCATATATAAAAGTTGCAGATCTCAGGCCCCGTACACACGGCCGAGGAACACGACGTGCTTGGCACGTCGAGTTCCTCGTCGAGTTCTGGGATGAAGCCGCCGAGGAGCTCGGCGGGCCGCCTTCTCCCATAGAACAACGAGAAAATAGAGAACATGTTCTCTATTTTCTCGTCGAGCTCCTCGGCGGCTCCATCGAGCCAAAACTGTACAGACGACAGAGTTTCTCGGCAGAATCCGGGTTTTGACCGAGTTTCTCGGTAAATTCTGCCGAGAAACTCTGTCGTGTGTACGGGGCCTCATAGTCGTAGTGAAAGAAGTATAGTGAGAGCTAAAATATCCAGTCTCAAAGAAAGTGTGAGAACAACCATGGAATACACCTCTACAGATTTAACTTTTTAAACTGCAGATTTAAGAAAATTATTACTTTCTACCAAAGTGATAAATTCTAAATCCTTCTCTTGTTCCCCCTGAAATGCCTGTTCTGTAACAAGCTCACCCCTGTCCATGATCTTTTTATCTCCTCTAACTTACATGCCTGTAATGAAAACTTGGCTTCAGGAATCTGACTCTGTTTCTCCAGATGACCTCTCCTATGGTGGATTCCACTAGCTTAAAGTGATATTAAAGCCTTGCTTTTTTTCTCTAAATAAAAAACATGTTATACTTACCTGCTCTGTGCAAGTGTTTTGCACAGAGAAACCTGGATTCTCCTCTTCTCTGGGCCCATGAGGCACTCCTGGCTCCTCCTTCCTGCTGGGTGCCCTCACAGCAAGCAGTTTTTTGTGGGGGCACCCAAGCAGGCACGCTCCAAACCTGTGGCTCTGTGTGTCCATTCACACATGGAGCCGTAGTTTCGCCCCGCCCCCTCATCTCCTGATTGGCTCCCTGGCTGTGATTGCTGCCAAAAGCCAATCAGGAATTCGATTTCCTGGAGCGGCAAGGATCGAGATGGGGCTTAGGTAAGTATTAGGGGGGTCTAGGGGGGCTGCTGCTCAAAGAAGGTTTTATACCTTCATACATAGAATGTATGAAGGTAAAAAATGTTGTGCCTTACAGCTACTTAAGCTGGACATACAGTAGATCTTTTTTTTTTTTTTTTTTCAATTAGCCAGCGGGCTGATAAAAAAAAAAGGAACAGATACCGGCCCTGACCATACAATTAAGGTGGATGGAGGAATCCTCCCTGCTGAGACATTGTATTCTGACAGCAGGGACTCTCCACACTCACCACACTCAGAATACACTGATCAGCATCTGCAGCCCTTTGGTTGCTTTCGCCGATCAAGATTTTTTTTCCAAAAAGCTAATTTGACAGAAGTCGAATGCTAGATCGACTTCTGTCAAGCATAAGGGGACACACATGGATCAAAATCCTTCAGTTGAAGTTCATTGTGTACACCATTTTTTCCCCAGTTTCTCTGAGAAATGCTGTGATTTATTGGAATTAGGAATTTGAATTTAGATCTTTCTGTGCTGACTTAAATGCGTCCACTTACATATTTTTTTATTGAGTGGTCCAGTCCAAACTACCAATCTAACAGCTGTGGCATTATTTAGATAGAGGACTGGTGTGTCTAAGAACATATGTGGGCTGCTGTGAGTTCCAGTGCAATCAACTCTGAATCAATGCAGTAATATAAAACAGAAAAGCTTATACATACTGTGCATGCAGGCCCTGTTGCTAAACTAGAGTTGAAGCAATACCAGCGCAGAAATGATTGCTTCACTGGATTCATGAACCCTGGCCATTTACACAGATGTGGGTGGGTGCTCATCACATGCCAGGGCTGTTCCTACCATGCACTGCAATCACTTTTAGTCCTGCGAGTGTAGAGTAGATCATTGGTAGCCATTGCAGCTGAATTACACAGAAAAAGACAGATGGGTTTTAAGAACAGGACAGCTGTTTCTCTCCTATCAAGTATTTACCCTTGGTGTATTTCTGACTCTCACTGATAAATAATATCCAAGTAATCATGGCGGGAACAACAACTGACTATTAATATGTAATGATGTATCGGGTCTCGCAGTATAAAGAACCACCAATGTAAACAGCAATACAAGTATCCAGCTTGTACACAACTTGAATCATGTATCAGTCTTTTCAGGGCAGATAGGGTTTAAGCAGAACTGCACTGCATCTGAGCACAACAAACCAAAAACGCTATTTAAATCATTTTTAATATTCAAAGCAAACTCACCCATCCATCTATGTTTCCATGCTTTATTTTGACAAGAAATCACACCCACTAGCATTTCTGTTTGTAGCCATCTTGAGTAAAGGCAGATGATTCGTGTATCATTTACATCCTGGAATCTAGGGGTTGTAAAGGTTCATCTTTTATTTTCTATATTGGTTCCTTTAAGCTAGTGCATTGTTGGTTCACTTACCTTTTTCTTCGATTTCCCTTCTAAATGTTTTTTTTCTTTGTTTGAATTTCTCACTTCCTGTTTCTCCTCATTAAGCTTTCCACCATCATCCGAGCGGTGGAAAGTCATTTAGAACAGCTTACTGAACACCTTACTGAGGAGGAACAGGAAGTGAGAAATTCAGACAAAGAAAACAAAGAAAAAAAAACATTTAGAAGGGAAATTTAAGGAAAAGGTAAGTGAACCAACAATGCACTAGCTTAAAGGGGTTGTAAAGGAAACATTTTTTTTTTTTATAATAAGCATCCTTTACCTGCAGACATTCCTCTTTTCACTTCCTCATTGTTCGTTTTTGCTCAGAAGTCGCTCTATTTCTTCTCTGTTCTGTTCACTTCCTGCTTGTCTGATTTTACTCACCACCGTGATGGGAGGCTTTACTGCGGTGGTGAGTAACGTGCTCACCCCACTCCTGGGAACTACATCTGTGTGGCAGGACGCTCTCTACGTGTTAGAGACTTCAAGGAGGTGTGAAATACTGGGAAATGTAGTTCTTACATGAACAAACGATGCAAACCAGGAAGTGAATAAGAGAACAGAAACTAGAATGCCGGAGGTGATATAGATGAAGGAATTTAATAGGTATTTACTCGTTTTTAACAGAATCATTACACTATTCTGTCTGTCTACCTTGCAGACATTATTTTTAGGCAAAATTTTTTTTTCCTTTAGTGACCCTTTAAAGTAACCTATTTAGAAAATAAAAAACAAACCTTTACAACCCCTTTAACTCAGGCATGCAGGCGGAGGGTGTGCTTAGCTGAGAAACCTCTTCTCCTGAAGACTCCTGGGATGTATAACATTAATTGCTAATGCATGGAAACCAGGAAGTACCTGAAGAAATATATATATAAAAAAAAAGTTGAAAATAAGTAAATATGATATACCTTGCTATTTACTAATGCTAATGGCATAAAAACAGTCAAAGTTGTTTAAGAGAGTGAAGTTCTTCTTTAAATTTAGGGCCTCTTGCAAATGGTAGTTAAAAAAAAAACATCACATTTTTTACTGATCTGAACACAGGTACATTGTTGTCTATATTTATATACGTGCCTATATTGCAACATTGGCAACTAGAAGAGAAGGAAGAAAATTGTAATTTAAGCAAGTTTGCAGGACATTTTACTTAGTATCTTTCTGTCAACAAGATCTTGAGTATAAACACCAGTAAATTATGATGCCCGTGTACAACTGGCCTAGTATATGCTTTTATTTATGTTTAGTTAGAAAACAGAACAAAAAATGTACAAATTCCTGTCATTTTTCCCACCGCAATACTTACATAATAAAATAATCTACGAACTTTAGCCTAGAATGGACTCATTCAGCTCTCCTGAGTGTAAGGTTGCATCACAAGTGTGCATTTTATGTAAGATTCAGTATCTTAGTCATACAGAGAACAAGAAAATACATTTCCCATGATGCAGATGTTTTACAAATGCACAAAACGACAAGTTCTATTCATTTCAATGGGCCTACTGATAGCCCAGCTCCAGACATAACCTTTTTTTTGTTATGAAAACAGACGAGTGTGAATGAATCACGGCAGAAAAACCTGATGTTGGCAGACATACTTAAAGCGGAGGTTCACCCTAAAAAGCAACTTTGTACCATGCCATCCAGCATACTAGCGTCAGCTACAGTATGCCTTTATTTTAATTTTTTGAGCTGTACTTACAGTTTAATCCTTTAGTTTCGTTTTAGACTCCCGCGGGGAGTAGGTGTTCCTATGAAGAGGGGAACATGATTGACAGCCGGCTATGGCGCGTCACGCGTTCCGAAAATAGCCGGAGTAGGACTTGGCTCTTCACGGCGCCTGCGCACAGACTAGGAGCTGACTGCGCAGGCGCCGTATAGATCCGAGTCCTATTTCGACTATTTTCGGAACGCGTGACGCGCCATAGCCGGATGTCAATCATGTTCCCCTCTTCATAGGAACGACTACGTCTGAAACTAAACTAAAGGTTTAAACTGTAAATACAGCGCAAAAAAATAAAATAAAGGCATACTGTAGCTGACGCTAGTATGCTGGATGGCATGGTAGACAAAGAATTTTTTTTTTTTTAGGGTGAACCCCCGCTTTAATAGAATAACCAGTCCAACCACAATATAAAAGCACAAAATGGGATGAATAACCTGCCACCGTTGTCAGATTTTATTCGTAAGGTTTGTATAGAGTTGTTCCATTGGGATGGAAATACGTACGACAGAATATAATTTCAGAGTGTGTTGAATAGTTTTGTATGTATTCTTTTGTTTCTTTAATTTCTGAGCATGCGTAGTCTTGCTCTCACGATTTCTTTCATATGAAAACCATACTAATTATACGAAAATCGTGCCTTTGTGTTCACATCAGACAAAAATTTTATAGTCTGTAGTGTTGCTCACGAATATTCGTATTGCGAATATTCGGCTCGAATATGGCATATTCGAGTATTCGCGAATATCTCGAATTTCGCGGCCAATATTCGCTATTCCGAATATAAAAAAAAAAATTGCGAAATTTCGCTAATGCGAATTTATTGCGAACATTTTGCGAATTTTTATTTTTTTTTCTGATTGGCTCTGATGCAAAAGAAGGGCGGAGAAAGTATTCTCGAATATTCGGAAATCGTATATTCGGAATATTTTATCAAAAAAAAAATGTTGTGAAATATTTTGACAACTGTGGTAGGAGAACTCTGATTGGCTCTGATGCAAAAGAAGGGCGGAGAAAGTATTCGCGAATATTCGGAAATCGAATATTGGTGATATTTTATCGAAATTTCGCTAATGCGAATGCGAAATTGATTGCGAGATTTTGACAACTCTGATTTCCGAATATTCGCAAATACTTTCTCCACCCTTCTTTTGCATCAGAGCCAATCAGAGTTCTCCTACCACAGTTGTCAAAATATTTCACAACATTTTTTTTTTTGATAAAATATTCCGAATATTCGATTTCCGAATATTCGAGAATACTTTCTCCACCCTTCTTTTGCATCAGAAAAAAAAAAAAAAATTCGCAAAATGTTCGCAATAAATTCGCATTAGCGAAATTTCGCAATTTTTTTTTTTTAAATATCACGAATATTCGATTTTAGCGAATATTTCACGAATATTCGACTATATATTCGTGATATATCGCGAAATCGAATATGGCATATTCCGCTCAACACTAAATTAGTCTGCGCATCCAGCTTTTGTCAGACGAAAAAACATACTCGGCGAGCGATGCAAACCAGGAAGTGAATGAGAGAACAGAAACTAGAATGCCGGAGGTGATATAGATGAAGGAATTTAATAGGTATTTACTCGTTTTTTAACAGAATCATTACACTATTCTGTCTGTCTACCTTGCAGACATTAATTTTAGGCAAAAAAAATTTCCTTTACAACTCCTTTAAGAATGAGTGATTTAAAGCTTTGTTTTAAAAAAAATAACAAACATGTCATAATTACCCCCACTGTGCAGCTCGTTTTGCACAGAGTGGCCCCGACCTGGGACTTCTGGGGTCCCTTGGCGGCTCTCGTGGCTCCTCCCCACATCAGATAACCCCCTAGAAGAAGTGCCCTCTATCCAATCAAGAGAGAAGATAGTCACCGCTCCAATAGGGTCTGTAAAAGGCAACCAAGAAGGTTTTTTCAGAGTGCGGCTGTCCAAACATTTCTTTCTACTATCCAATCAAGAGTCGGGACACCGAGGAGAGAGGGAAAATGCATCACCACCAAGTGAATTCCACGGCTCAGGTAAGTAAAACTGCCAGAAGTTTTCTCACCTAAATTCATAGGATGTATTAAGGTGAAAAAACATGAGGGTTTATTACAACCCCTTTAAGTTTTGATTTTTTCAATACAAAAATATAATGCACAAGTAGAAGAAGGGATAACGAAATAAAGTAAATAGAGAGGAGGAGAAATTAAAAATAATAAGGGGTCAACAGACTTCTATAGGTGGCTGCAGTTGATGGGCTTTATAGGCACAACCAAACAAAGTAACATGAAATACAAAAATGTATTGATGCACAATAAGAACCTAAAACTATTCAAGGTAAAAAGCATAGTAAGTGACTGAGGGTGAAGGACCAGTTCAAAACAAAAAAATGTTTGATTATAGACTGGAAATTTAAATAGCATAAATAGTAGAGGGCTCCACCATCCCTTCATAAAAGGCTTGACATGTTTTGTGTGTTCCATTTCTTCTTGAGCCGATGGTGCTAATATAGAAATGCTACAAATAGCGTCGGATGGAGACAGTCTCTCAGATAACATATGTCACATGAGGAACCATAAGCAGAAGGCCAGGGTCCATATATTATCAAATATCCAATAGGTGTATATTATGATCTATCAAGAGGTGTTGGTTACAGCTGCCCTGCCCTATAAAAAACACACACCAGTTCTGGGTTTCCTTTTCACAAGAAGCATTGCCTGATGTGAGTGATGCCTCGCACAAAAGAGCTCTCAGAAGACCTACTATTAAGAATTGTTGACTTGCATAAAGCTGGAAATGGTTATAAACGTATCTCCAAAAGCCTTGCTGTTCATCAGTCCACGGTAAGACAAATTGTCTATAAATGGAAAAAGTTCAGCACTGCTGCTACTCTCTTTAGGAGTGACCATCCTATAAAGATGACTGCAAGAGCACAGCTCAATGAGGTGAAGAAGAATCCTAGAGTGCCAGCTAAAGACTTACAAAAGTCTCTGGCATATGCTAACATCCCTGTTAGTGAATCTACGATAAGTAAAACACTAAACAAGAATGGATTTCATGGGAGGATACCACAGAGGAAGCCACTGATGTCCAAAAAAAACATTGCTGCATGTTTACAGTTTGCACAAGAGCACCTGGATGTTCCACAGCAGTACTGGCAAAATATTCTGTGGACAGATGAAACCAAAGTTGAGTTGTTTGGAAGAAACACACAACACTATGTGTGGAGAAAAAGAGGCACAGCACGCCAACATCAAAACCTCATCCCAACTGTGAAGTATGGTGGTGTGGGCATCATGGTTTGGGGCTGCTTGGCTGCGTCAGGGCCTGGACAGATTGCTATCATCGAAGGAAAAATGAATTCCCAAGTTTACCAAGACATTTTGCAGGGGAGCTTAAGGCCATCTGTCCACCAGCTGAAGCTCAACAAGGGATGGGTGTTGCAACAGGACAAAGACCCAAAGCATAGAAGTAAATCAACAACAGAATGGATTAAACAGAAGAAAATACGCGATTGAGATACTGTGGCATTACATCAAGAAATCGATTCACACCAGACATCCCAAGAATATTGCTGAACTGAAACAGTTCTGTAAAGAGGAATGGTCATGAATTACTCCTGACCGCTGTGCACGTCTGATCTGCAACTACAGGAAACATTTGGTTGAAGTTATTGCTGCCAAAGGAGGTTCAACCAATTATAAATCCAAGGGTTCACATACTTTCTCCACCTGCACTGTGAATGTTTAAATGGTGTGTTCAATAAAAACATGGTAAAATTTAATATCTTGCGTGTTATTAGTTTAAGCACACTGTGATTGTCTATTGTTGTGACTTAGATGAAGATCAGATCACATTTTATGATCAATTTGTGCAGAAATCCATATAATTCCAGAAGGGTTCACATACTTTTTGTGGTAACTGTATTATATATATATATATATATATATATCTATCACATCACAGCTTGCCCCCTTTGAGTCACAGGTTAATGTCAAGCAGATGAGGAAACAAGAAAAAAGGGGACTAAACCATCCTCAAAAGGCTTTGTAAGCACTAATGCTAATATAGGGGACCACTGCAGGCATAACTACGGTCAGGCCATAGGTAGGGCTCAGTAGTAGAAATCTTGATAGATCATACTCTCTGAGAGGATTTGGTGGGGGACCCCACACGGGGAGAACAATTTATCAAGATTTCTACAATTGAACCTTATCTATGGCCTGTCTGTAGTTATGCATTCAGCGGTCCCCTATATTGGCATTAGTGTCAATATATATATCTAAACCCAAGACCAAATGGTAAGCCACATGTGGTGGCTGCATTTGTTTACATTTTTCAGGGTAAGTACGTTTTCAGCAAGTACAAAAAAAAACACCTGCTGATCTTGCCAGAAATACAATGTCCAAATTACTTACTGTGACCTAAACTAAAAGCACCAACAATGGCATCTTCCTTTTTTAAACTACTAACCCCTTGCATATTGGAGGTAAAAATAGGAAGACATGTTTAAACTCCATCTGTGGCTCTCACTTCTCATTCAGAAGCAGCTGTGGTTGGGGGGTGGAACTCTCTTCCCAAAGGCAATGGCTTAGAGCAATGGATGCTAGGAGGTGACATTACGGCTTTATGGAATTTATTACCATAGTTGGCCCTCCACATTACACGGACAAGCCAAAGCTGCACAGATAAAAATTAAAAGGGGTATTTATATTGCAATTTATTAGAAAATGTATGTGGGGGACTGGGAAGCCCTGCAAATGGCAACATTTAAAAGTTGGTCTATAATTTATGCTTTCCTTCAAATAATCTAAACGGGAACCAGAATCCTTTTTTTGGAGCAGTAAAGTCCTCATCCACAAAGCCCTTAATAAAGCAACTTAAAATAATAATAAAAAAAAAAAAACAAGGGGCCAGATTCACAGAAAAAGTACGCCGGAGTATCTGCTGATACTCTGGCGTACTTTCAAATTTGCCACGTCGTATCTTGATTTGGAATCCTCAAACCAAGATACGACGGCTTTTGGCTAGGATCCGACAGGCGACAGGCTTCGTACGCCTTCGGATCGTAGGTGTAATTCTCCGGTGGCCGCTGGGTGGAGTTTGCGTCGTTTTACAGCGTCGGGTATGCAAATTAGCTGTTTACGGCGATCCACGAAGGTACGGGCGTTCGTCGCATTCTCTTACGTCGGCTTTTCCCGTCGCAAAGTTAAGAGTCCTATTTAGATGGTGTAAAATGGTGTAAAATTACACCATCCATGTTAAAGTATGTGATTTATATATTCTTTATCATGCCCCAGTTCTTTGATTCCTGCAGGTGTATGTAAGCTGTGTGTATGGTTGTGGTGGCCACTCGTCCTTGTTTAGACTAACGTCTAATTTTACTAGTGCTGTGGAGATACTGGCACTTCTTGTGTTATTAATGTGTTTTTATGAGGATAATTAATAAATTGCAGTCATATTTATTCGTATTCCTTTCTGACCAATTCTTTTTCTCTCCCATTTTTTGACATGTTAAAGTATGGCCGTCGTTCCCTCGTCGAATTTAATTTTTTTTTTTGAGTAAGACGTCCGGGAATACGAAAGTACGTTACGCACGTCGCCGTTCAAAAAACACGTTGGGTGCGCCGTAATTTCGTGCAAAGCACGGCGGGAAATTTCCTTACGGAGCATGCGCAGAACATTCGGCGCGGGAGCACGCCTAATTTAAATGGTACACGCCCCATTTGAATTAGGCGGGCTTGAGCCGGACCGCTTTACGCTACACCGCCGCAAGTTTACACGCAAGTGCTTTGTGAATCAAGCACTTACGCTGAAAACTTGCGGCGGTGTAACGTAAAGGGGATACGTTACGCCGCCGTAATTGTTCGTGAATCTGGCCCAAGGTCCAAAGCAATAAGACACACAAGATGTCAGAGAAAATAGACCAATAATGAAACTCTTAAAGTGGAGTTCCATTCTAAAAATGAACTTTCTGTTAACAGCTTGCCTTTAATGTAAAAAATATAAAAAAAAAATGTTTTACTCACTTCTATCTGGCTGTTACTAGGCAGTATTCATAATCTGCATAGTTCCTGGTTCTAGGTGGTTCAACTTCCTGTCCTAAGACCCCATTACCTCCTGGGAAATTAGTCATTTCCCAGGAGTCTCTGGGCATTACTGTGCCTAAAAATCGCCCAGCATGCACCTCTCCCTGAAAACCAGGAAGAAAAAGGAACTGGGCTTCACATACCCACACATGTGATGGATACGGCCACAACATGAGCTGGAGGATATAAGACAGTGGCGGCTGGTGCTCCAAATTTTTTGGGGGGTGCAAAAAATAAATAAATTGCAGCCTCACTGTGCCCATCAAATGCAGCCACTGTGCCATCAATTGTCACCACTGTGCCATGCCATCAAACGCAGCCACTGTGCCATCAATTGTCACCACTGTGCCATGCCATCAAACACAGCCACTGTGCCATGCCATCAAACGCAGCCACTGTGGCATCAATCGTCACCACTGTGCCATGCCATCAAACGCAGCCACTGTGCCATGCCATCAAACGCAGCCACTATGCCATCAATTGTCACCACTGTGCCATGCCATCAAATGCAGCCACTGTGCCATGCCATCAAACGCAGCCACTGTGCCATCAATTGTCACCACTGTGCCAGGCCATCAAACGCAGCCACTGTGCCATGCCATCAAACGCAGCCACTGTGGCATCAATTGTCACCACTGTGCCATCAATTGTCACCACTGTGCCATGCCATCAAACGCAGCCACTGTGCCATCAATTGTCACCACTGTGCCATGCCATCAAATGCAGCCACTGTGCCATGCTATCAAACGCAGCCACTGTGGCATCAATTGTCACCACTGTGCCATCAATTGTCACCACTGTGCCATGCCATCAAACACAGCCACTGTGCCATCAATTGTCACCACTGTGCCATGCCATCAAACGCAGCCACTGTGCCATGCCATCAAACGCAGCCATTGTGGCATCAATTGTCACCACTGTACCATGCCATCAAATGCAGTCACTGTGCCATCAATTGTCACCACTGTGCCATGCCATCAAACGCAGCCACTGTGCCATCAATTGTCACCACTGTGCCATGCCATCAAACACAGCCACTGTGCCATCAATTGTCACCACTGTGCCATGTCATCAAACGCAGCCACTGTGCCATGCCATCAAACGCAGCCATTGTGGCATCAATTGTCACCACTGTGCCATGCCATCAAACGCAGCCACTGTGCCATCAATTGTCACCACTGTGCCATGCCATCAAACGCAGTCACTGTACCATGCCATCAAACGCAGCCATTGTGCCATCAAACGCAGCCACTGTGCCATCAATTGTCACTACTGTGCCATGCCATCAAACGCAGCCACTGTGCCATCAATTGTCACCACTGTGCCATGCCATCAAACGCAGCCACTGTGCCATGCCATCAAACGCAGCCATTGTGGCATCAATTGTCACCACTGTGCCATGCCATCAAATGCAGCCACTGTGCCATCAATTGTCACCACTGTGCCATGCCATCAAACACAGCCACTGTGCCATGCCATCAAACGCAGCCACTGTGCCATCAATTGTCACCACTGTGCCATGCCATCAAACGCAGCCACTGTGCCATGCCATCAAACGCAGTCACTGTGCCATGCCATCAAACGCAGCCACTGTGCCATCGATTGTCACCACTGTGCCATGCCATCAAACGCAGCCACTGTGCCATCAATTGTCACCACTGTGCCATGCCATAAAACGCAGCCACTGTGCCATGCCATCAAACGCAGCCATTGTGGCATCAATTGTCACCACTGTGCCATGCCATCAAATGCAGCCACTGTGCCATCAATTGTCACCACTGTGCCATGCCATCAAACGCAGCCACTGTGCCATCAATTGTCACCACTGTGCCATGCCATCAAACGCAGCCACTGTGCCATCAATTGTCACCACTGTGCCATGCTATCAAACGCAGCCACTGTGCCATGCCATCAAATGCAGCCACTGTGCCATCAATTGTCACCACTGTGCCATTCCATCAAACGCAGCCACTGTGCCATGCCATCAAACGCAGCCATTGTGGCATCAATTGTCACCACTGTGCCATGCCATCAAATGCAGCCACTGTGCCATCAATTGTCACCACTGTGCCATGCCATCAAACGCAGCCACTGTGCCATCAATTGTCACCACTGTGCCATGCCATCAAACGCAGCCACTGTGCTATCAATTGTCACCACTGTGCCATGCCATCAAACGCAGCCACTGTGCCATGCCATCAAACGCAGCCATTGTGGCATCAATTGTCACCACTGTGCCATGCCATCAAACGCAGTCACTGTGCCATCAATTGTCACCACTGTGCCATGCCATCAAATGCAGCCACTGTGCCATCAATTGTCACCACTGTGCCATCAAACACAGCCACTGTGCCATGCCATCAAACGCAGCCACTGTGCCATCAATTGTCACCACTGTGCCATGCCATCAAACGCAGCCACTGTGCCATGCCATCAAACGCAGCCACTGTGCCATCGATTGTCACCACTGTGCCATGCCATCAAACGCAGCCACTGTGCCATCAATTGTCACCACTGTGCCATAAAACGCAGCCACTGTGCCATGCCATCAAACGCAGCCATTGTGGCATCAATTGTCACCACTGTGCCATGCCATCAAATGCAGCCACTGTGCCATCAATTGTCACCACTGTGCCATGCCATCAAACGCAGCCACTGTGCCATCAATTGTCACCACTGTGCCATGCCATCAAACGCAGCCACTGTGCCATGCTATCAAACGCAGCCACTGTGCCATGCCATCAAATGCAGCCACTGTGCCATCGATTGTCACCACTGTGCCATGCCATCAAACGCAGCCACTGTGCCATCAATTGTCACCACTGTGCCATGCCATCAAACGCAGCCACTGTGCCATGCCATCAAACGCAGCCATTGTGGCATCAATTGTCACCACTGTGCCATGCCATCAAATGCAGCCACTGTGCCATCAATTGTCACCACTGTGCCATGCCATCAAACGCAGCCGATGTGCCATCAATTGTCACCACTGTGCCATGCCATCAATTGTCACCACTGTTACATGCCATCAAACGCAGCCACTGTGCCATGCCATCAAACGCAGCCATTGTGGCATCAATTGTCACCACTGTGCCATGCCATCAAACGCAGCCACTGTGCCATCAATTGTCACCACTGTGCCATGCCATCAAACGCAATCACTGTACCATGCCATCAAACGCAGCCATTGTGCCATCAAACGCAGCCACTGTGCCATCAATTGTCACTACTGTGCCATGCCATCAAACGCAGCCACTGTGCCATGCCATCAAACGCAGCCACTGTGGCATCAATTGTCACCACTGTGCCATGCCATCAAACGCAGCCACTGTGCCATCAATTGTCACCACTGTGCCATGCCATCAAACGCAGCCACTGTGGCATGCTATCAAACGCAGCCACTGTGGCATCAATTATCACCAGTGTGCCATGTCATCAAATGCAGCCACTGTGCCATCAATTGTCACTACTGTGCCATGCCATCAAACGGAGCCACTGTGCCATGCCATCAAACGCAACCATTGTGGCATCAATTGTCACCACTGTGCCATGCCATCAAACGCAGCCACTGTGCCATCAATTGTCATCACTGTGCTATGCCATCAAACGCAGCCACTGTGCCATGCCATCAAACGCAGCCATTGTGCCATCAATTGTCACCACTGTGCCATACCATCAAACGCAGCCACTGTGCCATCAATTGTCACCACTGTGCCATCAATTGTCACCACTGTGCCATGCCTCAAACGCAGCCACTGTGCCATCAATTGTCACCACTGTGCCATGCCATCAAACGCAGCCACTGTGCCATGCCATCAAACGCAGCAACTGTAGCATCAATTGTCACCACTGTGCCATGCCAAACACAGCCACTGTGCCATCAATTGTCACCACTGTGCCATGCCATCAAACGCAGCCACTGTGCCATCAATTGTCACCACTGTGCCATGCCATCAAACGTAGCCACTGTGCCATCAATTGTCACCACTGTGCCATGCCATCAAACGCAGCCACTGTGCCATGCCATCAAACGCAGCCATTGTGGCATCAATTGTCACCACTGTGCCATGCTATCAAATGCAGCCACTGTGCCATCAATTGTCACCACTGTGCCATGCCATCAAACGCAGCCACTGTGCCATCAATTGTCACCACTGTGCCATGCCATCAAACGCAGCCACTGTGCCATGCCATCAAACGCAGCCATTGTGGCATCAATTGTCACCACTGTGCCATGCCATCAAACGCAGCCACTGTGCCATCAATTGTCACCACTGTGCCATGCCATCAAACGCAGTCACTGTACCATGCCATCAAACGCAGCCATTGTGCCATCAAACGCAGCCACTGTGCCATCAATTGTCACCACTGTGCCATGCCATCAAACGCAGTCACTGTACCATGCCATCAAACGCAGCCATTGTGCCATCAAACGCAGCCACTGTGCCATCAATTGTCACTACTGTGCCATGCCATCAAACGCAGCCACTGTGCCATGCCATCAAACGCAGCCACTGTGGCATCAATTGTCACCACTGTGCCATCAATTGTCACCACTGTGCCATGCCATCAAACGCAGCCACTGTGGCATGCTATCAAACGCAACCACTGTGGCATCAATTATCACCAGTGTGCCATGTCATCAAACACAGCCACTGTGCCCGTCCAGGTGCCCCCTATGGACGGGCTGCCACTGATATAAGGCAAGTGTTGAAATG
Source organism: Rana temporaria (assembly GCF_905171775.1). Lineage (NCBI taxonomy): Eukaryota > Metazoa > Chordata > Amphibia > Anura > Ranidae > Rana > Rana temporaria. The sequence continues at coordinate 265,544,405 of NC_053492.1, read as the reverse complement.
ATTTTTGGAATGATTGGGGAGCTATTAATATGTTTTAGGGACTATTTAAAGCGGATGTGCCACGGGAAAAATATATTAAAAGCCAGCAGCTACAAATACTGCAGCTGCTGACTTTTAATATAAGGACACTTACCTGTCCTGGAGTCCAGCGGTGATCGCAGCAGATGACGAGCCGATCGCTCGTCACCCTGCTGCTCCCCCCTCCATCCTCGGTGAGGGAACCAGGAAGTGAAGCGCTCCGGCTTCACTGCCCGGTTCCCTACGGCGCATGCGCGAGTCGCGCTGCGCCCGCCGATTGGCTCCCGCTGTGTGCTGGGAGCCGAGTGTTCCCAGCATACAACGGGGGACGGACGGGAAGGAAGGAAAAAACCCGTCCTTTGCCCGTATCGTAGGGCCGGAAGTGGGTGCAGATACCTGTCTGTAGACAGGTATCTGCACCCCCCTCCCCCCTGAAAGGTGTCAAATGTGACACCGGAGGGGGGGAGGGTTCCGATCAGCGGGACTCCACTTTAGAGTGGAGATCCGCTTTAATATGATTAATTTTAGCTTGCAAAAAAAAAAAAAATTATGCCTGGAACCCCGCTTTAAGCCTGAAGCCCTTGCTCCACCTTATATGATGACAGCCAGGAGCCCTATTTACTTTAAAGAAAAGGATATTCCTGCCAGGTACTTGTGTACAGATGGAAAACAAAAATGATGTTGCAACAGAAGAAAAAACAAAAATCAAACCTTTAACATGTTAGCAATGACCTATTTTAGACCATGCTACTGCTGAACTACATTGAAGAGGCTTTTAGCCAGATATTTTGTTTTGTACAACATGGAACTAAATATTACAGTACAATAATCACAAGATTACATTTCAAAGAAAGACAATTTAAAAAATGACTACTTTATTATTGGCGTGCAACAATATAGTTTATTCATTAAATGAATGATCTCATATGACCAGAGCAATTACAACAGGGAATAAATCAAGCAAGACCAGATTTTTATTAACCAGGGCTGACCATGTAACAGGGATAACAACTGTATCGCTCTAATGCCGCGTACACACCATCACTTTATGTGATGAAAAAAAACAACGTTTTTAAAAACTTCACTTTAAATGACCGTGTGTGGGGGAAAACGTTGTTTTATGTCTTGTGAAAAACGACAAAAAAAATTGAAGCATGCTTCAATTTTATGTGTTGTTTTTCAAAACGTCGTTTTTTACTTCACAGAAATTGACCGTGTGTAGCAAAAAACGACATTTAAAACAACGTTTTTACACCCGCGCATGCCCAGAAGCTAGTTATGAAGCAAGCTTCAATGGAAAAACGTGGTGAACGTAACCTCGCTTTGCTAGAACATTGTGAGAAAAACGATGGTGTGTAGGCAACTTCGTCTTTGAAAATTGAAGTTTCAAAAACGTCGTTTTTTTACTTCACAGAAAATGACGGGTTTTTTTTATCACATAAAGTGATGGTGTGTATGCGGCATAAGGTTGGGACACTCATTTAACCTAAAGTCTCGTACACACGACCAGTTTTCCCATCAGGAAAACTGCCATGAGGGCTTTTGGCCGGGAAAACTGTCCGTGTGTATGCTCCATCGCAGTTTTCCCTACAGGTAAACTGCCTGGAAAAAAAAGAGAACCAGCTCTCTTTTTTCCCGCCGGGATTCACGGCGGTTTTTAACCCGGCAGTTTTCCTATGGGAAACACTGCTATAGAGAATACACACGGACAGGAATCCTGACCAAAGCTCTCATGGCAGTTTTCCTGTCGGGATACCCGGTCGTGTGTAGGGGGAAAAAGTTTTACTGAGCAGGTCCTCGGTTTTCTCCTCGGGTTTTCTGGCGGTAAAAAGTCCGCTGGGAAACCCGTACGTGTGTACGAGGCTTTAGAGTTTCATTAAACAACGGTATCACTGACTGTAAAGCTCCCATTCGCTGTAGGTTGCAGCACTTTATTTAATACTGTGCTAATTGTATCCCTTTTAGACGGACTAATCTGCAACATTTTACTAGCTGACGTGCTTATATTTCACTTCTTCTTTAAAGCTGGCCATACACTGTTATGTTTCTTTCCCACTGACTGAATGAAGAAAACTGACAGATTCTTCCATCCACACAAATGTAGTGGATGGAGGAAACCCCCCTCAGAGCATTGTATTCTGATAGCGGCACCTTGAACACTTATCAGCGTCTACAGTCGGTTGCAGTTCAACATTTACCTTACAGAGAAGCCAATCAAATGATTGACTTCTGTTGAGTGGGACTACCATACAGTTATCTAACATTTCAGTCATTTGTATAGGGGGCCTGCTTTGGGCGGGTGTTTACGCCAAGCTGTCCCAGGTCCTGCCCCGCTTCTCCAGGTGGGATTGTCACATACCTATATTTAGAGAGGAACTCTTCTACCTCAATGCCCACCTCTACATATATTCCTGGCCTGGGCATTTTACTGGAGCATTTACAAAACTTGACCTAGGTATTTTTCTTTATTTCGTCTATAATTTATGGGCCAGATTCAGAAAGGAGATACGGCGGCGTAATTTCAAATGTGCGCCGTCGCATCTTTACGCCGATTCACAAAGCTAGATATGCCTGAAAACATGGCTTCAGCCATCCGACGTAACTTGCCTACGCCGGCGTATCGTGGGCGCATAGTTACGCTGGACGCATTCGGCGTTCCCATTAAAAAATTTGCAAATTAGTAAGATACGCCGATTCACGAATGTAGTTGCGCCCGGCGTATCAATATACGTCGTTTACGTAAGGCGTCTGACCGACGAAAAAGTTACCCCTGCTATATGAGGCGCAGCCAATGTTAAGTATGGACGTCGGAACAGCGTAGAATTTTACACGTTTTACGTTGTTTGCGTAAGTCGTCCGTGAATGGGACTGGGCGTAGGTTACGTTCACGTCGACTAAGCATTGAGCGGGCATAATTTACGGAGAAAATTTGATGTGATACTGAGCATGCGCGCGCATGCGCCGTTCGTAAAGCGCGTAATTTACGTAGGGGCCACGAATCATTTACATACAACATGCCCACTACCAGCCTACCCTGTCGAACAAAGGCGTTCGACAGGGTAGACTGGGGATTTCTACTGAACACATTGGAGTTCATTGGGATCGGTCCAAAAATGATGGGGTGGATAAATGCTCTGTATAAACACCCAACAGCAAGAGTCAAGGTGAATGGGATACTATCAGGGACTTTTGAGATGTTCAATGGGACCAGACAGGGGTGCCCCCTGTCCCCTCTTTTATTTATCTTATCTTTGGAACCATTGCTGGACGGGATTAGAAATAACCCGGACATCAGGGGGATTCAAACAAATGATGGGGAACATAAACTCGCAGCATTCGCCGACGATATCTTATTATATATAACAAATCCAACTATAACCCTCCCGAATCTATTAAAAACTCTTAAATTGTATGGAGATGTGTCAAATTTCAAAATCAATCCTCTAAAATCAGAAATCCTTAATATTAGCGTGAATGCACAGGACGTACGGAGATATAAGCAAGAGCTTCCATTTATTTGGAAAGATTTCGAGATAAAATATTTGGGAGTTAATATCACAGCATCCCCGGAGCTAATTTACCCACAGAATTTTATCCCATTATTAAATGATATTAAAATTGATTTAAAGAGAATTGCATCTAGACAAAGATCTCTACTAGGGAGAATAAATTGTTTTAAAATGTTTATTCTCCCTAAGATATTATATAAAATTCAAATGTTACCAATCGTATTACCGGGTGCTTACTTTAAAATATTAAAACAGTTATTAAATAGGTTTATATGGCGGAGCAAAAAACCGCGCATAAGTATGGAAATATTAATTAGAGATAAGGAACGTGGTGGTTTGGGGGTATCTGATATTTACATATATTATACGGCTATTCACATGGCACGGGTGGTTGATTGGGTTAGAGATAACAATGAGAAAAGGTGGGTTAGATTAGAAAGTTGCTCAAACAAGTCACTGTTAGGAAAAGAGATTTGGATACCGCCACATTTCAGACAACAAAATACGCACATGCACAAGATCACATTGGCATCCATGTCCATATGGGATAGGACACACAAAAAGCATAGATGGGGCTTTAACTCCCCATTAATCCCTCTATTCGACACAAATTTTTTTGCACCAGGGAAAATAGGCCTGTTTGGTAACTGGATTAAAAAAACAGATGCACAATTAAAAGATATATTAAAAGACGGCAAAATTCTTACCTACCAGGAATTAAGTAAAAAAAAAGAATTGTTTGAGCTGAACTGGTGGCGATATATGCAGCTGACGCATTTGGTAGATTCCTTCCCCTCCCCCCCGAGGTCAGATAGAAATCTGCTCCCTTTGGAGCGTTTGTGTTTGGCACCAAAAGGAAGAGGCGGGATCTCCTCAATTTACAAAATTTTGATGGGATTGAAAGATCCCGGTTTCCCTCCTTATATTAATAAATGGGAAGAGGAATTGGAAACGGGTAAAACCGAGTTAGAGGTCAGGAAAATATTAAAAAAGACGCATACTAGTTCAACTAACTGTGCATTAATCGAAATGAACTTCAAATGTTTAGCACGGTGGTATATAACCCCGGTCATAGCACACCGTTTTCGAGATGATACCTCCAAATATTGTTGGAGGGGCTGTCTCGAAGTGGGTACTATGTCACATATATGGTGGACCTGTCCAAAAATTAAAACATACTGGAATAACGTATTATTAGTAATTGAGGAGATAACCGGAATTAAAATACCTCCTGATCCATGGGTCTGTCTGTTCCACGGGACAGAAATGTCAACCAAACAGTACATGAGAACTTTACTTCCCCACGTACTAGATGCAGCAAAGAGTCTGATCCCCAAACAATGGAAGGACCCTATGAGTCCAACAGAGAGGAGCTGGTTTTGCAGAATCAATGATATATATTATGCTGAACAGCTCAGGTTCATGGGAGAGGAAGGAGAAGGAGGATTTAAATTAAAATGGCAGGATTGGGTTAATTTTAAACTTTCACCGAGGTATATAGATAGGATGATATAGTGTAAGAAGTATAACGGGCAAAGAGAGATACAATACGAGACAGAATTTCGGAGATAGGGGAGGGCGGGAGGGTGGGGTTAAGGGATGAGGGTGGGATGAGGGTCTGTTCGGCTAGGGGAAATTAATGTATTCATTCACATATTTAAGTATTTTTATTCTCTTTTGTATATTTATTGACATATATTTAAATGCACTTTTGCAATAACAAAATAACCAAAAAAAAAAAAAAGTTTCCCACCATGATGTGAACTAAGGAGACTGCGAATGAACGCAAATTGATTAAGTCTCCTGATAGTTCTCTGAGGCGGAACAAAAAAAAAAAAAAGGGCACAACTCCATCTACCATATCACTAAATGAGGGGAAACAATTAAAGGGTATTACACCTGCTAATACCTTTCCTGATAACGCAATCAAATTTCGATCAGTGTATGGCCAGCTTAAGTCAACGCATAAATAAAAAAGTCTTATTTTTCAATGGAGTATTTTTTTTTGTAAGGCAGCAAGCAGAGCTCATGGCATACTTCAGTGGATATAGTGCCAACATGGGGCAGATAAGTTGTAGGAGAGCTACAGACTTAGTTCTGGCCACTGACCTGTACTGCAATAGAAAAAGGATCTGTCTGTGTTCAAATCCAAATAGCTTTACGCACACATATATACAGTATATAGCCCATCAGGTGCTAATTCGGTGTGCACACAAAAAAGCCTAAATCGACCATCTGCCCACTGCTATACACCCTTACATATTTCTAACAAACTTTGCATAAAATCAGCAATTATTGGTTCACAGTCAGTCATAGGCGTGTGCTGGGGGGGGGGGGTGCCAGGTATGCCTGGGTACACCCTAATCACCCTTCCTCTAGTGCTATCCAGTTTACAGAAGTGTGGGGCACACGGGCATGAGGGAAGGGGGACCAACTGTGCCCTGTGACACACTACACATCCTAAGTGATCCCTTTTATTTATATGCAGTGGCCAGTACATTGTGTACGAACAGGACAGAGAAGGCTGAGCCTGCTCCGCCTCCCATCTTATCCCTCCTGAGTCCACGCCCTGACTTGCACAAACTGCTATGAAAGTGGCAGATTAAAATGTAGAGGACACAGCAGGTGTAGATAATGGCTACCTGAGCCTAGGAGAGACCAGCCTGTGGCCATGATTGTGAGTAGCAGGCTTATTGAACTCCCCTCTCCTTCTCACCCTCCTCTCTCTCACCCCCCACTCTCCCAATCTCTCTTTCTCACCCCACTCTCTCCCTCACCTCATCCCTCTCTCTCTGACCCTCCTCTCTTTCCCTCACCTCCCCTCAATCTCTCTCACTCCCCCTCTCACCCCTCTCTCCCACCTTCCTCTCTCTCTCACCCCCTCAACCTATCTCACTCCACGCTTGCTCTCTCTCACCCCCTCTCTCTTTCTTTGACCCCCTCTCTATATCACACCTCTCTCTCTCACACCCCTCTCTCTTACCCTACCTCTTTCTCTTACCTCCTCCTCTCTGTAACCCCCCTCTCTCTCACTCCTTCTCTCTAACCCCTTCTCTCTCTCACCCCCTCTCTTTTTTATCCCCTCTGTCTCCTCTTTCTTTGACCCCTCTCTCACTTCCCACCTCTCTCTCCCTTCCCTCTCTCTCCCTCCTCCCCTCTCTCTCACCTCCTCTCTCTCTCTCTCTCACCACCCCTTTCTCTCTCACCTCCCCCCCTCTCGCACATCCCCCTTCTCTCCTCTCTCTTTTTCCCCCTCCAACTGTCTCTGACATAAAATATAAAATGTATTAAAACATAAAAAAAAATGTTATACATGTCAAAAGGTTTCTTTAAAAGGGTCTGTGTGTCTATAATGTGTGTGTGTGTATCACTGGCGGATCCAGGGGGGGGGCAACAGGGAAATTGCCCCCCCCCCTCGAGACAATCATGTCACATTGGCTTTTTGGTACAAGGGATGGTCTCTGACCATCCCTTGTACCATGTCTGCAGTCTCTGACCATCTCTTGTACCATGTCTGCAGTCTGACCATCTCTTGTACCATGTCTGCAGTCTCTGACCATCTCTTGTACCATGTCTGCAGTCTCTGACCATCCCTTGTACCATGTCTGCAGTCTCTGACCATCTCTTGTACCATGTCTGCAGTCTCTGACCATCTCTTGTACCATGTCTGCAGTCTCTGACCATCTCTTGTACTATGTCTGCAGTCTCTGACCATCTCTTGTACCATGTCTGCAGTCTCTGACCATCCCTTGTACCACGTCTGCAGTCTCTGACCATCTCTTGTACCATGTCTGCAGTCTCTGACCATCTCTTGTACCATGTCCAATCGTCTACAAACTATGGGATAGATTTATGGCATTTATATTTAAATATTTTTTACTAGTAATGGCGGCGATCATTGATTTTTTAGCGGTACTGCAAACATTGCAGCGGACACACCGGACACCTAATTGAGTTCTGTAAGCAACACCTTATTTTCTGTCAGTGCCCCTCCCGAGATTAGACTCTGGATCCGCCCTTGGTGTGTATGTATATATATGTGTGTGTGTGTGTGTGTATATATATATATATATATATATATATATATATATATACACACACACACACCCACACGCATGGGTGTTTATGTTTTGGGGTGCACACCCTAATGTAATAGGCTGCGCACATTCAATGCATTGTGCATATGCATTCAGTACATTACAATACAAGAATCAATAATCTCCTACAGTTATGTCTTATCTGCCTCATATTGGCGCTATATTCACTAAAGCATGCTATAAGCAAGAGGACAATTTGCATATTGCAGAGTGGAGTAGGGAAATGCCAGAGAGGAATTACTTTGAGCAAGCAAGAGCTGTCTCTTTCAGCCAAAAGTCCATGTTTCAAAGCCACTATCTGTGGTCTTTGTTTCTTACTAAGTATGTATAGGGCTGAAGTACATTGCCATAAGCCTGGTACACACTGACGTTTTTTATTTTCATTAAACCCAGTGGGCTAAACAAAAAAAACTATAAAGTTTTCATGGAGCTCACTGTGGCAACTATGGGCTAGATTCACGTAGAATGGCTTAACTTTGTGCGGGCGTAATGTATCCTATTTACATTAGCCTCCGCAACTTTTACAGGCAAGTGCCGTATTCTCCAAAAAAAGTTGCGGCGGCGTAGCGTAAATAGGCTGGCTTGACCCGACGTGATTGACGTTTTTCCCGAACGGCGCATGCGCCGTCCTTGGAATTTCCCAGTGTGCATTGCTCCAAAGTACGCCGCAAGGACGTCATTGGTTTCGACGTGAACGTAAATGACGTCCAGCCCCATTCACGGACGACTTACGCAAACAACGTAACTTTTTAAAATTTCGACGCGGGAACGACGGCCATACTTAACATTGGTACGCCGCACTTACGTCACCATATAGCAGGGGTAACTATACGCCGGGAAAAGCCTAACGTAAATGGTGTATCTGTACTGCGTCGGTCGGGCATACGTTCTTGAATTCGCGTATCTAGCTGATTTACATATTTTGACGCATAAATCAGCGTACACGCCCCTAGCGGCCAGCGTAAATATGCAGTTACGATCCGACGGCGTAAGAGACTTACGCCTGTCAGATCTAATAGATATCTATGCGTAACTGATTCTAAGAATCAGGCGCATAGATACGACCGGCCGGACGCAGAGATACGCCGTCGTATCTCCTCTAAGAATCTGGCCCTTAGTGTTGTTAGTGCAGCGATCTCCCCGCTGAGCTATTGTGTTCTGACAGAGGGACTGCCCCCCCTCCAGAACACACCGGTCAGCGCTCGCAACTATTGGCTACCAGTGCTGTTTTTTCAGCATGTCCGATCGACAGAAACCGTACATTTAGGCTGCTTCTGTCTGACAGGCTGCTGTTTCCATTCCTACCGTGTGATTACCAAGCAAAATTTACAGTATCACAAACTGCACATTCAAGCAGTTCTGTATCTGGGAATTATACACCTGTTACTATGTTTTGTTTTGTTTGTTAAAGTGATAGAGTCACTTTAACAACTGTTGAGATAAGATATCGGCCACAGAGGGAGTGCATTTGTAACAGACCATAAGTATATACCGTATTTATTGGGGTATAGCGTGCTCCTGCGTATAGCGCGCACCCCTAAATTTGACCAGAAATTCCTGTGAAAAAAAGATTTTTGTACTTACATTTTGGTGTCTTGCACGGCGTCCATCGGCGGCCTCGTCGGGTCCGGCATCCGTCTGCGGCTTCGGGTGTCCTCTTCGTCGGGTCCGGCGTCCTTCTGCGGTGTCCTCCTCGCTCGTTTCCCGCTTTCCCACGCCGGGTTTGAATACTGCGCCGGCATATACCGAGCACAGTACACTCGCGTATAGTCGGCAATGCTCACGCTGACGTGAGCGCGAGTGTAGCTGAGACTGCCCGACTATACACGAGTGTACTGTGCTCGGTATATGTCGGCGCAGTATTCAAACTCGGCGCGGGAAAGCGGGTATCGGCATATATCGCGCACCCACGATTTTGCCCTGATTTTCAGGGCAAAATAGTGCGCGGTATACGCCGATAAATACGGTAATTAGCAAATATGGCTGTAAACTTATATAAGTTATAAAAGTTTATAAAATAATTTTTAGAATATTGAAGACATTTCACATTGTTCCAAGTGAGTTAATGTATGCCCCCCCCCCCCTTTTTTGGTGTGTTGACAAGTATTGTGTAGCATGGGCCCATTTCCTTTTGGTCAAGTCCACAGACCAAAAAGTACCTGATGTTTTTGTGATTACAGCACACTAGAATACATCTCTACTTACATCCATACCCTGTGGTTTGTTGAAGGTTCATGTGCAGACTTTACTGCATTGAATTGCATTCCTGGTGTTCTTGCTGTTTGCTATTGGGGCACTTGTTTGTGTTTGCTCCCAAGTCGGCTCTGTGTGTCCATTGACACAGATAAATGACAGGGTAGGAATTAGTGTGGGGAGGTTGCAGGGCTTAACATTGCCTTGAGCAGGGGTAGAGGTTCCATGCACAGCCTGGCGCCAGTTTTTAAAGGAGCCCCACAGGAGCATATGAACCATTTTGCAGACTACGATATACTTGCAGGCACCATAAATTGCCTTTCCATGATGTGCAGGCGATTGGAGAAAGAAATTGCATGGAGGAGGGCCCAAGAAAATGTTTTTCCCAGTGTCCAATCAATATTAAAGACGGCCCTGCCTACAATCCAATTGTTAAGGAGCGATATAGTTGCTCTTATAAAAAATAATTGATTTGCTTGATCAAAGTTCTTTGTAAATGCCTGTGACAAAACAAATATCACCTTACCAAGGTACCACTTTGTAGCATGCTCAAACAGTTTTTAAAATCCTCTCCCTTTAAAATAAGTAATGTGCAATGGTGCTTACAGGTATATACATTGCCCTCTTTCAACTTTTTTAATTAGACCCCTCCAATCCATCTTATTCATGAAGCGAAAGAGTTGCTATCTTTTTTTTTTTTTTTGTTTGTTTTAAATGTCAACCATTTACAAGTTCTCATAGGAAAGCTTTAGAGAGATACATGTTGGTTTTAAATAGAATCAAAGGTTAAAGCCTAACTAAAGTCACATAACAAGTAATCAAATAGTATCAATGTTTATAGCCTTACCTCCACTTTTTTGTTAAAGCAATTGCACAGTAGAGTTAGTCGAACGTTTGGGGTCGAGCCAAAGTTCGGCCTGAGCATCGCCTGTTCACCCATTTAGCGAACACCTGAATTTGTAGGGCGCTCGGCAGGATGTTCACACTTTACAGTGCATTCTAGGGCCCTAATTAGGGCACAAAGCACTGTCAGAGCCCAACTGAGTTACTAGAGTACCTTGGCATGTTGTTGAAAACAACTCGAGGAAGAGGTTTTCCTTCTTTGGGGAAAAATCCTAGAGGTTCAGGAAATAGTTTACATAGTAATAAGGAGAACCTCAATGATGGCGAGGGATCACATGTGGGTCCTAGGATTGCTTTCAGTCAGAATTCCAGCAGACGTGGGTAAAATGCCACTGAGTATTCCAATACAACTTTCTCCATCAGTGGAATTTTCTGTCAAATGCGATAAGAAGGTCCCCTGGTGGACGGAGCCCCGCAATCTGTCAGACAGCAAGCTGTTAGGTCAGATGTCAAAAATCGTTCTTACCACAGATGCCAATCAGGAAGGCACGGTGTGCATTGCCTGGAACCCTTTGATGCAGCTGTGGTCCCTAACTTCCAGTCACCTAGAACTGGAGTTTATTCTTAAGGTCCTTTGAGAGCCAGTTGCTGGGCCAACATGTAAAGATCTTGTCAGGTAACAAGATGGCAGTGGCCTATGTGGTCAGAAAAGGAGGACCCTAGAGTCTTCAGTCGTTAAAGATCTCCCTCGAACAGAGCAACATATATAGTCGCTGACTATGTCATACCTGCTCAGGAGCCCAGAACATAACAGTGAACAAGATCGGTAAGGTTTTCTGTAATCACAATGAATGGTCTGAAAGTTGAACTGGTGATTCCATCGTTGATAGTTCTGGATCTCTTTCTGAATATCCTACTGAAAAGGCCTTAAAGGGGTTGTAAAAGTACAACAATTGTACCTTTACAACCCCTTTAACTCATTGGCTTAGAAATTGAAAGGCGGTGGTTCAAGAGGTTAGACAGAGTTATTGAAACTTTGTTAAAGGTCAGAAAGTTTTCCATGAACTAAACCTATTGCAAAATTTGGCATGTGTTTCAAAATTTTGCCATGGCTAGGAAGTTTGATCCTCTGTTTCTTTCGGTGTCTCATCTTTTGGACCTTAGATAAGGGTCTGAGCTACAGCTTGTTAAGTGTACAAATTTCTGTTGTGTCTGCATTGACAAATAGGAGCTGTACTTCAGAGAACCCAAATTTTATTAAGTCAGATCATTCACATAGGGTGGGGGATTTGACTTTGATCCAACGTGATATTTAATGGGCTGAAGTAAAATCTTAGTCGGACGAAAGTAGTACAGAAACCTTTTTCAAAGTCGAACCAACTTGTGTCGGACCAGTTAAGACTGCTCTCATAGGGAAACATTGACTTTTACAAGACATGCTACATGAGCCCCCAATGTCGGAGCGTATGTCGTACAAGTGTGAACCGGACACATTCATGATAGGAAAAAAGCATTCAGAGGCTCACTATCTGTGGCTGCTTTTACTTCATACAGGGCACTGGCAGATATTTTACACAAAGCAAAAGCTCTAGGTAATATTTTATTATTATAAATGAACAAGCAGTGTTGAATAGTCATTCATAATAGTGACAGATAACTCAGTTTGGAAAGGGGGTGGGGCTCTGTGATGGCTGTACCTCCCCCCACAGGAATGCCCATAATGTGGGCTTTAGAAGAGGGTGGAGCTACAGTTAGTATTAAAAAGTGTGTTTTGGGGACAACAGGGCTACTAATCAGAAAAGTAGTAAGTGCTATATGCACTTAGGGCCAGATTCTCATACAGCGGCATATCTATAGTCGGGCGTAACGTATCCGATTTACGTTACACCTCTGCAACTTAGACGGGCAAGTGCAGTATTCTCAAAGCACTTGCTCCGTAAGTTGCGGCGGTGTAGCGTAAATCGGTTGGGCGTAAGCCCGCCTAATTCAAATGTGGAACAGGGGGGGCGTGTTTTATGTAAATAACTTGTGACCCGACGTAATTGCGCATGCACCGTCCGTGGACATATCCCAGTGTGCATTGCTCCAAATACACCGCAAGGACGTATTGGTTTCGACGTGAACGTAAATTATGTCCAGCCCCATTCACGGACGACTTACGCAAACAACGTAAAATTTTCAAATTTCGTTGCGGGAACGAAAGCCATACTTAACATCGGTATGCCGCATATACGCCTCATATAGCAGGGGTAACTTTACGCCGGGAAAAGCCTAACATAAATGGTGTATCTGTACTGCGTCGGCCGGGCGTACGTTCGTGAATTTGCGTATCTAGCTGATTTACATATTTCGACGCCTAAATCCGCGTACACGCCCCTAGCGGCCAGCGTAAATATGCAGTTAAGATCTAACACAAATCTATGCGTAACTGATTCTAAGAATCAGGCGCATAGATACGATGGCACAACTCAGAGATACGACGGCGTATCTGGAGATACTCCGTCGTATCTGGAGATACTCCGTCGTATCTGGAGATACGCCGTCGTATCTCCTCTGTGAATCTGGGCCTTAGTCTTCCAGGGGGTTATAAAAAATTATTAAAAAAATGGTGATAATAGTTCTTTAAATGATTAAAGGCTTTACTGACAACTGTTTTCTTATTGCTAAATCTATGGTGTAACTTATGTTTTATGTTCTGTTGCAGATTCCAAGCATACATATACTTTGCTTCTGCTTTTCAAGCAATCTCATGTGGCATTCACTATCTGGCCTCTGTGTTCATTGCTGTTACACCAAAATTTTTCTGCAGACCTCCAGGAAATGCCAGTCGGATATTATTCCATAATGACTCTTTCTTTGAGTTCCGTGAAGTTTGGGATCTGTGGACATCACCAAATGATTATCTTATTGTCCAACAAGAAGATGGGGACATCTGGGAACTGCAGCATTGTAGGAGGTTTAAACTTGAAAATAACGTAGATCTGATGTACAAGTCTGATGAAAATAAGACTCTCTTTTCCTGTACTGATGGATTTCATTATGATCTTACTAATTTGGATAGTAGCATAGTAACGGACTGGGATTTGGTTTGTGACCACGAATGGTTTGCTAAATTAGTTCAACCCACCTTCATGCTTGGAGTGCTCATCGGAGCAGTATTCTTTGGTGACATTGCAGACAGGTACAGTACATGCATGCAAAGAAAACAATTCTTGTAAAAGTCTCATCACCATGTTACCTACTAGAAGTGGCTGTGAGATGGCTAACCTGGCTCTAGCCTCTGGCCCTGAGCTAAAACTAGTTGCAGAATTCCAGACCAGAAGGAACGGGGTCAACCAAAATAACAGGAGCTGCATATAAACTCCTTTTCAATAAGTGGGTTAACCTAGGTTACCACTAAAAACATACAGTAGCACAGACCTAGCTATCTGGCTCTGTGCATGTGAGATATTAACAATAGGACAGAGATACGTCTGTCACACAGCTTTAGATACACAATCAAGAAGCTACGGTTAAACTATTAGAACATAGGAATACTTGCCCACAATTCTTTACTTCTGGTTTAGGTGAAAATACAGCAGCAGTAACAGACCCTGTGTGTAGAAGGTCATATTGTTCAGTTAACCCTCTCCATTTCCTTGTTCTGGACTTTCTGACCCAGACACACAGAGACAGTAATGCCGCGTATACACGATCGGTTCGTCTGATGAAAACGGTCTGATGGACCGTTTTCATCAGACGAACCGATCGTGTGTGGGCCCCATCAGTTTTTTTCCCATCGGTGAAAAAACGTAGAACCTGTTTTAAAATTATCTGATGGTTAAAAAACCGATAGAAAAAAACGATCGTCTGTGGGGAAATCCATTGGTTAAAAACGCATGTTCAGAATTAAGTTGACGCATGCTCGAAAGCATTGAACTTCATTTTTCTCAGCACGTCGTTGTGTTTTACGTCACCGCGTTCTGACACGATCGTTTTTTTTAACTGATGGTGTGTAGGCAAGACTGATGAAAGTCAGCTTCATCAGATATCCGATGAAAAAATCCATCAGACCGTTTTCATCGGATGAACCGATCATGTGTACAGGGCATAAGTGATGTACATAAATAATTTCTTTTAATCTTAAGATGCAGAGCTACGTACACACAGTAGAGGGCAACATATCCCTGCAGAAGGCTAATTCCTGCTTGCAACTTTTGTTATGTGACTTTCATGCAATTTCTCATGTATTTCAGTGAGCTACTCTATGCACATTTCTCACCCAAAAGAAAATCCTACTCCTTTTTGGGGACAAGTTTAGTGCAATTTGTAAGTGCTTGTTTTGATGTGATTGATGTGTTATTCTGACGCATGCCCATGGAGACAGAGTAGCACCGCATTTGGGGTGTCATTAAGAATATTAGCACATTTATTGCACATTTTGCAGTGATTTGAAACTGCAAGAAAATTCGCTATTGTCTTCCTGATTCTCCTCCCAGCCAATCAGGAAGCAGGTCCTGAGACCCGTCACCTGATTGCCCGAGAGGGGAAGCAATTCTATTGGGCGCCTAGGAGGAGGTGGGAGGACCCACATGGCGGGATCCAACGTGATGCTGAGAAGGAGGAGACCCAGGGGAAGCTTTTGCCGGAGGAAGTGCTGTCTGTGACCTAGATGGGGTAAGTGCGGGGTTGGTGACCAACTGACCAGGGATTGGGGGGTTGTGGGTGACCTGACTGACTGGGGGGCGTTGTAGGGGACCCGATCGGGGGGTGCCTGTGGGTTCATTATTTGCTGCCGCCTTCCCCCCCAAATATACCACCAGCCACCACTGCATTAGGGTAAAAAAACCTTCTGCATGCAGGTCACCCCCAGCCCTCCCTAAACAATTACCTGGGCCTGACCTTGATCCAATGATGTGCACAAGAACTGGGGTTTTCTCAGCTCTCTCTCTCCTCATTGGACAGAGATGCTGCAGCGGGAGCCATTGGCTCCTGCTGCTGTCAATCACAGCCAGTGAGCACAGAAGAGCATATTCACACAGCCCCAAATGATCCACAATGGCTCAAAATGTATAATGTCCAGTAATATTTAAACAGAATAAAGGTGATCAAAGCACTTGGATCTATTTAAAAAGGGTTCAACATCTTTACTAAGTAACTATAGACCTGTTAGTTTAACTTCTATAGTTGGGAAGATACTGGAGAGTTCAATAAAAGACCACATAGAAGAGTTCTTGCTGGAAAAAATATTTTAAACATCAGGCAGCATGGATTTAGGACAGAAGCTGTAAGCCAAATCTGATTTCTTTTTATGAGGAGGCAAACAAAACCTTGGACAGAGGGATGGTTGTGGATGTAGTATACTTGGTTTTTGCAAAAGTGTTTGACACAGTTCCCTGCACATGGCTAATGTTTAAGGTAGTTCACAGGTTTGGAAAAATCTGTTTGTAAATGGATAAAAAACGTATTCAGTTAGTAGTAGTTAATGATTCATACTCTGAGTGGTCTAGGGTTGTTAGCGGTGTACTCCAAGGTTCAGTGTTGGGACCTTTACTTTTTAATATATGTATAAATGATATTGGGTCTGGGATTAAAAGTACCATTTCAGTCTTTGCAGATGACACCAAGCTATGCAGAGGAAAAACATCCTTACAGGGTGTCTCCAATTTACAAGCTGACCTCAAGGCACTGTTTAATTGAGAAACTACAGTGCCTTAAATAAGTATTCATATCCCCTTGAAATTTTCCACATTTTGTCATGTTACAACCAAAAATGTAAATATATTTTATTGGGATTTTATGTGCTAAACCAACACAAAGTGGCACATAATTGTGAAGTGGAAAGAAAATTATAAATGTTTTTCATTTTTTTTTTACAAATAAATATCTGAAAAGTGTGGCATGCATTCATATTCAGCCCCCTTTACTCTGATACCCCTATCTAAAATCTATTGTAAACCAATTGCTGTCAGAAGTCACCTGTGAAATAGAGTCCACCTGTGTGTAATTTAGTCTCAGTATGAATACAGCTGCTCTGAGAAGCCCTCAGAGGTTTGTTGGAGAACCTTAGTGAACAAACAGCATCATGAAGGTCAAGGAACACACCAGACAGTTCAAGGATAAAGTTGTGGAGAAGTTAAAAGCAAAATATCCCAAGCTTTGAACATCTCTTGGAGAACTGTTCAATCCATTATTCGAAAATGGAAAGAGTATAGCACAACTGCAAACCTACCAAGACATGACCATCCACCTAAACTGACAGGCCGGGCAAGGAGAGCAAGCAAGAGGCCAATGGTAACTCTGAAGGAGCTGCAGAGATCCACAGCTCAGGTGGGAGAATCTGTCCACAGGACAACTATTAATCGTGCACTCCACATATCGGGCCTTTATGGAAGAGTGGTAAGAAGAAAGCCATTGTTGAAAGAAAGCCATAAGACGTCCTGTTTGCAGTTAGCCAGAAGCCTTGTGGGGGATATAGGAAACGTGGGAAAAGGTGCTCTGGCCAGATTAGATCAAAATTTAACTTTTTGGCCTTAAAGAAAAACGCTATGTGTGATGGAAAGCTAACACTGCACATCACCCTGAACGCACCATCCCCACCGTGAAACATGTCGTGGGGATGCTTTTTTTCAGCAGGGACATGGAAGCTGGTCATAGTTGATGGGAAGATGGATGGAGCCAAATACAGTGCAATCTTAGAAAAAAACCTGTTAGTTTGCAAAAGGTTTGAGACTGGGGCAGAGTTTCACCTTCCAGCAGGACAACAACCCTAAACATACAGCCAGAGCTACAATAGAAAGGTTTAGCTCAAAGCATATTCATGTGTTAGAATGGCTCAGTCAAAGTACAGACCCAAATCCAATTGAGAATCTGTGGCAAGATTTGCAAATTGCTATTCACAGATGCTTTCCATTCAATCGTACAGAGCTTTAGCTATTTTGCAAAGAAGAATGGCCAAAAATGTCACTCTCTAGATTTGCAAAGCTGGTAGAGACATCCCCAAAAAGACTTGCAGCTGAAAATGCAGCGAATGTTGGTTCTACAAAGTATTGACTCAGAGGGGCTGAATACAAATGCACCCCACACTTTTCACTTTTTTATTTCTAAAAAAAAATAAAAATCATTTTTTCCTGGCCAGCCTCACATCAGCACACCATGGGTTAATCCCTCCTCTGGTCCTCCAGTACCACCTTCTTCTTAGCTGATAAATAGGGGGCCCCTCCTCCCTTGCCCTTGTTCCTTTTTTTGGTCGGACTCCAGGCCACCAGACACGCTGAAAGAAAGAAGCTACAGACAAGAAAAAAAAAACCCTGCCGAACCAACCCACCCAAGTTCAAACCTCTCCTGGGACTGGAAGGTCCAGAACAATAAAGGTAGTTCCTTTTTATTACACTGGACGCTCTATGTGCAGGAGCTATGCGGGCAGATTAAGGCTTAAAGAGCTTACCATTTCCTGGGCTGTGGTGCTGCTGTATTATCATGCTCTCTAAATATCCGTGCCTTAGGAGCGCGCTGGCTGCCTTCCCTGCGTTTTTCTGTTGGGGGGTGTCTGGTATAGCCTGAATATAAAACTTAGAGAGCCAGAGGATTCAGTGCTGTTTGGTGGCTGGGCTGTGTCAGTGTGCACTAGGCTGTCTCCACTAAATGATTAACCTCATTTTTTCACACCTGCTCAGATATTCTCACAAATCCACTGCCACCCCGAGAGATTCCGTTACCAATGCAAGGTAAAATTACTAAAAAAAAAAAAAAAGCTTATTGGCTATGTCCTGTCTTTCATCAATACAGCATGAGCTCACCACAGCCCCAAAATGCACGAAGATCATCCGAAAGGTAGGAGGGGTCTACGGGGGCCACAAAACAAAAGAGTGCGACACCAGGAGGTGTTTTGTCTTTATAGGAGCAGAAGCCCTAAAACAAGACATTTGCGGAAGAAAAAGTCCCGCCACCGTTCAAAATCTCTGCATGCATCTGGGTCACACACAGTCCATAGTTCCCAATCAATGGCCAGTCCAGGCCGCAAAGCTGATCAGACCGCAATGGCGGCAGAACCTAACACGACAAGAGCCCGTCCTGATGAGGGCCGCTGCTGGGCATGTTTAGCGCCATCTGCCCCTGGAAAACTCTCATACGCAGATCCACAGATGATTCTATGTTTCCGGCATCACTGTCATTATGGCCTTGTAGCAGCATGAAAATCTTGCAAACTTTTTTTTTTATCTTCTGGAGATTTGGTGAACATAAAATGGATGAATTAAGTGGTCAACTTTGGGATTCTCCACTGAGATCTGTTAAATCTGCAGCCTGCACCTTCTGAAGTTCGGTGGGCTTGAGTGAAGGATCTCTGTTGCTGATTGGTAGGCAAAACCTGTCATTGCATAGGTTATGTGCAAATCTGATGGCCAGATTGCCACAATTACTATTTTCCGTTTTTGCCACTTTCCAGATGTGATCCATACAGAAATAAGGCAACATTCTACTTTTGTTGAGTGCACTAGAATGATGTGAACTAAGTAAATGGAATCAAAGTTGCCACTGTTTATGCGTTTCTTGATGCAGAGTAAAAAACACACTGGACTGCATCCGGTGTGAGCAAGTCCATTTTTTTTTTATCCATAGGATCTCTGGAAGACACTTGCTGTCCCAGACACTAGAGGGCAGCATCCACCCTGGAAGTGCAATGCATAAACATACGTCAGCCATCTTATTTGGATAAAGTTCAGAGAACTTGTTGCTGTAAATTGGTCTTCTGACGAGGTCTCGGTCATCCTTCATCAACGAGCGATTTACGCTCTGCCAGTATGGGAAAGGACCATCATTCATGAACGAGCGATTTACGCTCTGCCAGTATAGCAAAGGATCATCCTTCATGAACAAGCGATTTACACTCTGCCAGTATGGGAAAAGACCATCCTTCATGAACGAGCGATTTACGCTCTGCCAGTATGGGAAAAGACCATGCTTCATGAACAAGCGATTTATGCTCTGCCAGTATGGGAAAAGACCATCCTTCATGAACGAGCGATTTACGCTCTGCCAGTATGGGAAAAGACCATGCTTCATGAACGAGCGATTTGCGCTCTGCCCATTATGGGAAGAGACCATTCTTCATGAACGAGCGATTTGCGCTCTGCCATTATGGGAAAGGATCATCCTTCATGAACGAGCGATTTACGCTCTGCCATTATGGGAAAGGACCATCCTTCATGAATGAGCGATTTACGCTTGATCGTTCGGGGTGTTGCTTGTTGCGTGGATATTTGGCAGCATACGTTCTGTTATAGCTGCCTCAATAGGCCTTAGAATTTTGCACGACCACATACTTATTTCATTTCTCTGCCACTTCAGACTGCATGCAGGCCCAAAATGCACCCTGAGCTTGGCAAGGCATCTTCTATCATGCTGGTATAAACACATGGGCCAATCTCCTTTACCTGGCAGGACTGCACAGGGAGAGAAGCCTTCCCAACTGCAGATCTCCAAGATCATTTACCCCATTGCATGGGGTCTGGCAATTCATGGTACGGGAATACCATTTCCAATTCAAATGTCTACCCTTCAGAATCAGCACAGCACCTCGAGTCTCTCCAAGATCTTACCAGCTATCATCGCCGTTATATGTTTGAGGGGCATAAAGATCTTCCACTACCTAGATGACGTTTTGGTAGTGGCCCATGCAAGCGAGGAGTGGACAGCACAACGCGAAAGAGAACCTGGTTGATGGAGAGTGTGATGAGGCTGAAGCATTATGGGTGGAACTGCATACAGATGTGCGTAGTTCAAAATTAATCATTGGAGTTTGTTATAAACCACCCAATGTTAATGAGGAGGTGGAGACTCAGCTCCTTGCACAGATGGAAAGGGCTGCAAGGGCTGGGACGGTGATAATAATGGGGGATTTTAACTACCCAGAAATTGACTGGATTAATGGCACTTCTGGGACAGTTAAAGGACAAAAATTTAAAAACATATTGCAGGACAATTTTATGGTGCAGTTTATTGAGGCCCCAACTAGGAATGATGCTCTGTTGGACCTGATAATCTCAAACCATGCAGAGCTTATTACTAATGTTCAGATAAAGGAACACCTGGGTAGCAGTGATCATAACATGATTTCATTTAATGTTAACTATAAGCAAGAAATACATACAGGAAATATTAAAACACTAAATTTTAAGAGAGCAAATTTTCTAAGCATGAGGGCTGCTCTCCAGGACTTGGACTGGGAGGGACTATTGGCACAGATGAACACAGAACAGAAATGGGAATTCTTCAAAAAGACTGTGTGGAACCTCACTGCAAAGTATGTTCCCATGGGTAATAAGTTTAAAAGGCTAAAAATAAAACCTATGTGGCTCACGGTCAAAGTTAAAAAAGCTATAAACAATAAGAAAGTAGCCTTTAAAAAATATAAAAATTAAGGAACACTAGTGTTGTTTAAATGTTACAAAGAATATAACAGGATATGTAAAAAGGAAATCAAGGATGCAAAAATTCAAAATGAACGACAGATTGCAAAAGATAGTAGGACAAACCCCAAAAAATTCTTTAAATATATTAATAGTAAAAAGGTGAAGTCTGAGCATGTAGGCCCCTTACAAAATAATCTAGAGTGGGTGACTGGGGACAAAGAGAAGGCAAATTTATTAAATGCTTTCTTCAGCTCTGTGTATACAATGGAGCATGGGGGAGCTCATGTCCAAAATGGGGGTGGGAGTGACACAGCCCCAAATCCACAATGGCTCAAAAGTGATATGGTCCAGAAATATTTAGACAGAATAAAGGTGGATAAAGCACCTGGACCTGATGGCATCCACCCACGGATCCTAGGTGAGTTGAGCTCTGTCATTTCAAAGCCACTGTATCTAATATTTAGGGACTCATTAATGACAGGAATAGTACCACTGGATTGGCGTAGAGCCAATGTGGTGCCTATATTTAAAAAGGGAACAAAGTCTTTACCAAGTAACTATAGACCTGTTAGTCTAACTTCTATAGTTGGGAAGATACTGGAACGTTTAATAAAAGACCACATGGATGAGTTCTTGCTGGAAAAAAACTATTTAAGCAGCAGACAACATGGATTCATGAAAGACAGAAGTTGTCAGACAAACCTGATTTCCTTTTATGAAGAGGTAAGTAAAACCCTGGACAGAGGGGTGGCTGTGGACGTGATATATTTGGATTTTGCAAAAGCGTTCGATACAGTTCCGCACACACGGCTCATGTGTAAGGTAAGGTCTACAGGATTGGATATATCAGTTTGTAAATGGATAGAAAACTGGCTGAAAGACAGAATTCAGAGAGTCGTGGTTAATGATTCTTACTCTGAATGGTCCAATGTTATCAGTGGTGTACCCCAAGGTTCAGTGCTGGGACCCTTACTTTTCAATATATTTATAAATGATATTGGGTCTGAGATCAAAAGTAACATTTCTGTCTTTGCAGATGACACCAAGCTATGCAGTGGAATAACGTCCTTGCAGGATGTCGCCAATTTACAAGCCGACCTTAATGCTCTGTCTAATTGGGCGACTGAGTGGCAGATGAGGTTTAATGTTGATAAATGTAAAGTTATGCACTTAGGGACTAAGAATATGCATGCATCATACATACTAGGGGGAGTACAACTGGGGGGATCTGTAGTGGAGAAGGATCTGGGGGTTTTAGTTGATCATAAGCTCAATAATGGCATGCAATGCCAAGCTGCGGTTTCCAAAGCGAGCAAAGTCCTTTCTTGTATTAAGAGAGGTATGGACTCCAGAGACAGAGATATAATTTTGCCCCTGTACAAATCATTAGTAAGACCTCATCTGGAATATGCAGTTCAGTTTTGGGCACCAGTTCTCAAAAAGGATATCGGAGAACTGGAGAAAGTGCAGAGAAGAGCAACCAAACTGATAAGAGGCATGGAGGAGCTCAGCTATGAGGAAAGATTAGAAGAACTAAATCTATTCACTCTTGAGAAGAGGAGAATTAGGGGGGATATGATCAACATGTACAAATATATAAGAGGTCCATACAGTGTACTTGGTGTTGAGTTATTCACTTTACGGTCAACACTGAGGACAAGGGGGCACTCTTTACGTCTAGAGGAAAAGAAATTTCACCTCCAAATACGGAAAGGTTTTTTCACAGTAAGAGCTGTGAAAATGTGGAACAGACTCCCTCCAGAGGTGGTTCTGGCCAGCTCAGTAGATTGCTTTAAGAAGGGCCTGGATTCTTTCCTAAATGTACATAAAATAACTGAGTACTAAGATTTGTAGGTAAAGTTGATCCAGGGTAAATCCGATTGCCTCTCGGGGGATCAGGAGGGAATTTTTTCCCCTGCTGTAGCAAATTGGATCATGCTCTGCTGGGGTTTTTTGCCTTCCTCTGGATCAACTGTGGGTATGGAGTTGGGTGTATGGGATTGTATTGTGTTTTTTATTTTGTTTGTTTATTTTTTTGTGGTTGAACTGGATGGACTTGTGTCTTTTTTCAACCTGACTAACTATGTAACTATGTGTGGAAGATTCTATCCAAGTTTGGCTGAATTGTCAACAAGTCCCTCCCAGGAGATGGAATACCTAGGGCTTGTTTTTCATGCAAGCAAAAGGCTATGTGTCGCTACTAAGACGCAAAACAGCCGAGCTAGCCCGTGTAAACAGCTTGAGGAAGTCCTCATCGCTGTCGGCAAGGGACAGTATTACGCTTCTGGGAATGTTCACAGCAGTGATCCCAGCTGTTCCCTGGGCACGATTCCATACAAGGGCATTACAGGCGACTTTTCTCAGCCAGTGGGATGGCATATCACTTCACCAAAATATCTGCATACCGAGAAGGATCCGCACCAGAAAATCTGTCGCGGGGCATGCCCCTCACCCCCGGAGGCTGGATTCAGATAACCTCGGGTGCCAGTCTCCGGGGCTGGGGCGCTCACTGCCTCGGCAAACAGGTACAAGGCGTAAGGGGCCAAGATGGAAATCAGACACTCCAACCTCTTAGAATTTCAAGCAGCATATCTGGCCCTGCGGGCCTTTGAGGATTTGGTTCAAGGGGCCCGGGTCAAACTGATGTTAGACAACAGAACGGCGGTGGCATATATAGCCAAACAAGGCAGAACCAAGAGCTTGCCGCTATTGCAAGTGGCGACCAAGATATTTGTCTGGGCCGAAGCAAATTTGGAGGCCCTGACAGCAGCCTACATTCCAGGCAGCCAAAATTGCATTGCAGATCGTCTGAGTTGGGAGTTCCGCCACAAGAACAAGTGGGCACTGAGCGAAAAGGTCCTGGAAACAATCTTTTGCAAATGGGGGACACCCTCGGTGGATCTAATGGCGACCCTAGACAATGCTAAGACACCCCAGTTTGTCTCAAGGTTCCACTGCAACAAAGCGATAGCCCAAGATGCCTTCTCTATTCTGTGGGATTTTCCCCTAGTCTACCTTTTTCCACCGGTACCGCTAGTAATGAAAACCCTGTTGAAAATTGCGAGGGAGAAGGTCCATGCAATTGTAATTCTACCCTTTTGGCCACGGAGACCATGGTCCCCTCTGCTCCTAGAGATGACGGCAGTTCCCCCAATACGTCTGCCACTGAAGAGAGACCTCCTGCAGCAGGGCCAGTGGTATCATCCCAATCCGGGCAGGTTGCAATTGACGGCCTGGTTGCTGAATCAGCCAGACTACAGGCGCAAGGCATCTCAGAAGAAGTAATCTCAACTTTACTGAAATCTAGGAAGGCCACACCCAATGTTACTTACAACAGAATTTGGAGAAAATTCACATTTCCTTTACAACAAAATTTCTCCCCATTGGACCCAAACGTCACACAAGTACTGGACTTTTTAAAATCAGCTCTAAAAATGGCGCAAGGTATGTGTCGTGTGATTTTTTAGCCTCGGGACCATGCTGGCCCGAGGCTGCAGTTCGGCCTAGTAGGCCCAGTTACCCTGACTGGGGCCTACGTCATGAAGGTGATCCCTGTGCTGCCTGTCCTGCGGGAAGAAGCCACTCAATGGAGGAAGCCAGGGAAGGACCTGTCCTGGAAAGGACTGAGCGGAAGGCTGGTACTTTGGGAGAGGCCTGGTAACCTATTGAACGAGGCTCTAGAACTGTAAGGCTGGATCTCCGGGTATCAAATCCTGTGGCAGAGGATTCCGGAATACCTCATCTGAACTTGCAACCAGTCTGTGGCAGAGACTGAGATTATTCTTGTCTGTGCATCATCCCGGCTGCTAGGCCAGGTGAGAGGGGCCTATCCAGGTGAGCAATACCCACTTAAGAGAAAGTGGTAATTGTAGAAAGAAATGTTTGGACAGCCGCACTCTGGAAAAACCTTCTCGGTTGCCTTTTATTGATAAAAGTGTTCAAACACCACACATCACAGCAAAGACAGGGGCATACAGCTGATGTTTCGCACTACAATCAGTGCTTACTCATAGCTATTTATCAATAGAAGGCAACCGAGAAGGTTTTTCCAGAGTGCGGCTGTCCAAACATTTCTTTCTACAATTGCTTTGTGCATTGCCGGCACCTGGGTTTCTCTAAGAGGATACGGATTCATCCACATACCTAATTGGAGCGGTGACTATCTTCTCTCGAAGAGAAAGTGGTGAGTGTGACTTTGGAGTTTAGCAATTCCCCAGTGATCTGCTTTGTGCGCCTGAACCTTCCCCTGATCCTTCATCCCTCTACTTCTACAAGTTGTTTGAAAAGAAAAGCAAAAGAAAAGGAACTATAACTTGTGGACATTGAACTTTTTACTGACTCTCAACCTCTAGACGACGAGGAACGAGGTAACGTGCAAGGCCCAAAACTAACCAGCAGCTCCTACAGGGGTAGTGCTTCACTTTTTTGGTTGTAACATGACAAAATGTGTACAATTTTAAGTTGTATGAATACTTTTTCAAGGCACTGTAAATACAAGAAATCCATGCTAATACATTTTTTGAATGCAATAAATGCGTGTATACTGGCATTGTGGAAGCAGGAATCTCCCACTACAGTCTCAATGTGGTTAGCCAAAGTGCCTGAGATATATAACATGGAAAATATCACTACCGCTTTGAGAGGCAAATAAGTAAAATGTAGAATATGGCAAATAAGTAAAATGTAGAATATGGCTCTGTCCTAGTAGCGGCTGGCAATAACCACATGCAAAAATCCAACATGCTGGTTGTACCCAAGTTGAACATCAGCCTGCCAACAGATGGATCAAATCTGGGCTAGTCCCCATTAAACTGGCCAAGATTCCAACCATCTATGGCCGGTCCTAAACTGACCATAGATGGATTGAAATCTGACCAGTGCATGAGCGACCCAACGATTTTCTTCTTTCGACCAGATGAAATATGCTTTAAATAATCAGCCACTGACAAGCCAACAACTCACTTACAGAAATGGAGAACACAGGCATGACCTCATTAGCGGGCTGTTGTGCCTTTGTCAAGACGCAGTCATAGGGAGGAAAGGTGACTGATGAAGCAGAACTCCAGCTGCAATTTTTCTCCTGTGGAGTGCCATTACCAAAATGTCAGGCCTCGTACACACGACAGAGAAACTCGACGTGCTTGGCACGTCGAGTTCCTCGTCTCGTTTTGGGATGAAGCCGCCGAAGAGCTCGGCGGGCCGCCTTCTCCTATAGAACAACGCGGCCAACGAGAAAATAGAGAACATGTTCTCTATTTTCTCGTCGAGCTCCTCGGCGGCTCCATCGAGCCAAAACTGTACAGACGACAGAGATTCTCGGCAGAATCCGGGTTTTGACCGAGTTTCTCGGCGAATTCTGCCGAGAATCTCTGTCGTGTGTACGAGGCCTCAGAAAAGCAATGGTGTTACATGAGAGGATGCTTTCAGCTATTATAGTAAGATAAGACATACATATGGAAAATAATTTAGACCCTGGGATTTTTTCCAAGAGTTCCATTTAAACAATTTAAATAAAACAGGATTTTGAGGCAAACAAATCATTTAAAGGCCACTAAATAGTATTAGAACCCAGACTAGCTCTCTAAAGTTCACTCTGTACGCCACACTGCTAGCAAATGACAGATTTGCTAATTGTTTCGCTGTCAGATTTCCAGCTCTTCAAAGTGCAAACATCTTCTACACACAAACAAAATCACGTTCCACAGGGAGGCTGGGATTATGTGTTTTTATACCTTCATATGTGATGCAATCTGAATAGCTAACAGGAAGCTCTGGCCAAGATCAGAAGCCACTTACATGAAGCTTAGATTTGTTTCCACTATCTGAGATGTTGTAAATTTATTTGAGCTACCTTGCATAGCCCCTTTGTATTACTCAGCCATCTAATTTACCATAACCACAAAATACATTCTGTTCTAGTGTTCTTTAAAAAACATTATTTTAAAAATATTATTAATATTTTTTTATTATTTAGCTTTTTTTATTGTGGATAAACAAACAAACAACTGATCGGCCCATCCGAATAAATTATAAATGTAAATATTTTATTAGTAGAACAACAAGCAAGACTGTGCTTGTTTTACTTCATAATAAAATACGCAATTTAAGCTGGACATGCACGGATCAATATTCGGCTGGTTAAGCAGAGACCAGGGATCTTTGAATCGACTTCTAAACAACCACCCTGTCAGCA
Source organism: Rana temporaria (assembly GCF_905171775.1). Lineage (NCBI taxonomy): Eukaryota > Metazoa > Chordata > Amphibia > Anura > Ranidae > Rana > Rana temporaria. The sequence goes on along the minus strand of NC_053492.1, from coordinate 265,517,161 downwards.
CTGCAGTGCTGATCAGTATATTCTAATGGCAGATAAGTCTCCCCTCTGTCATGCCACGTACACACGATCATTTTTCGGCTTGAAAAAAAAACACGTTTTTCAGCCTCTAGAAAAGACGAATTTTTTTTCAACTTCATCATTAAAACGATGTTGCCTACACACGATAGTGGGAAAAAAATGCTCTAGAAAAGCACAGTGACGTACAACACGTACGACGGCACTATAAAGGGGAAGTTCCATGCGGATGACGCCATCCTTGGGGCTGCTTTTGCTGGTTTCGCATTTGTAAAAGACGATTCGCGCTTTTCTGTCTGTTACAGCGTGATGAATGTGCTTACTCCATTACGAACGGTAGTTTTACCAGAATGAGCGCTCCCGTCCAGGGCCATCTTAATAGCATTATGGTCCCCTGGGCAAAGTAATGCACTGGGGCCCCTACAAGCCTTCCACGATTTACACACCTACTCTACAACAAAATTTCAGCCTATACACAATATGTTGCTGTACTATACAAATAAAGATGACACGAGCATTACTATGAATTATTTATTTTTAATAAAGTATTTAGCACAGACATTTGAAAATGTTCTTTACAGAAAGTTATTGTATTAGTCCTTAAAATACGTGTATAAAAAGGAAAAAGTGCAAAACCAAACAATATATAAACTCCCTAAAATATAAAGAGAAAAAAGTGATACTAATATGTAATAACGATATACTTTAAAACAACATAGAAAAGTCCCAAAAGCAAGGTGCTCCAACAGTAAACGATATTACGGACACTAAAGTAATCATTAGATGCTTCTTTCCGGAAAGTAAAAGACAACGCCGCTTACCAGATTCGATAGAGAAAATACCATATTGGTATAAAAGAAAATTACTACAAATATTTATCTTCATCGCTTAGCAGAAACTTTGCGTATTTTCTTTTCCAAAAATTGTTTCATTATTCCTGCAAAATCAATAGTCTTCAATACATCACTTTCAATGCACATCAATGAAAGCCAGTTCAGACGTTGTTGTCCACTTGTGCTGCAAAGCTGATTTTTTATCAATTTAAGCCTTGAAAATGAACGCTCTCCTGTACAGTTGGTAACCATCATACACATGAATATTCTGAGTGCAATTTCAACATTGGGAAACACAGCTTTCAAGTCGTCTGAAATAATTTTTTTATATAATGCAGACAATGTCTCACAATTTTCATCAACACTTATGTAGTGGACGGAGGGACAGTGGGGTGGGCGGAGGGACAGTGGGGTGGACGGAGGGACAGTGGGGTGTATGGAGGGACAGAAGCACAGTGGGGTGGACAGAGGGACAGTGGGGTGGACAGAGGGAGAGTGGGGTGGACAGAGGGACAGTGGGGTGGATGTAGGGATAGAAGGACAGTGGGGTGGACAGAGGGACAGTGGGGTGGACAGAGGGACCGTGGGGTGGACGGAGGGACCGTGGGGTGGACGGAGGGACAGTGGGGTGGACGAAGGGACAGTGGGATGGACGGAGGGACAGTGGGATGGATGGAGGGACAGTGGGGTGGATAGAGGGACAGTGGGGTGGATAGAGGGACAGTGGGGTGGATGGGGGGACTGTGGGGTGGATGGGGGGACCGTGGGGTGGATGGGGGGACCGTGGGGTGGATGGGGGGACAGTGGGGTGGATGGAGGGACCGTGGGGTGAATGGAGGGACGGTGGGGTGGATAGAGGGACAGTGGGGTGGATGGAGGGACCGTGGGGTGGATGGAGGGACAGTGGGGTGGATGGAGGGACAGTGGGGTGGATGGAGGGACAGTGGGGTGGATGGAGGGACGGTGGGGTGGATGGAGAGACGGTGGGGTGGATGGAGGGACCGTGGGGTGGATGGAGGGACAGTGGGGTGGATGGAGGGACAGTGGGGTGGATGGAGGGACAGTGGGGTGGATGGAGGGACCGTAGGGTGGATGGAGGGACAGTGGGGTGGATGGAGGGACAGTGGGGTGGATGGAGGGACCGTGGGGTGGATGGAGGAACCGTGGGGTGGATGGAGGGACAGTGGTGCTCAGTGATAGGATGTACACATACCTCTCTCCTGCTGTCACGTTCTGCTGTGGGTTGTACTATAGCAGGGGTGGCAGTGGAGGGCAGTATAATAGGAGGGATGGCAGTGGAGGGCAGACAGTATGTTGGGAGGGGGTAGTAGTGAAGGGCAGTATGATGGGAGGGAGGGCAGTATGATGGGAGGGGTAGTACTAGTAGTGGAGGGCAGTATAATGTACAGCATGACTGGAGGGGTGCAGTTCAAGGGACGGAGCAGAGTGACCATGAGTCAGTCAGAGTCAGGGCAGTGCAGGGAGCATTTAGCTTACCTTTCTTCCAGCGCTGGAAAAGCCATCAGGGAAAAGAGCGGAGTCTGGGGTGGAGTCGGGGGCAGAGCTTAGGCGCGAGGCGGAATCCTCCACCGGCTCGCTCGGAATGCTGGGGCTCCACTCTCCTCCTCATCGTGAAGTGACAGGTTGTTAGACGCCAGTCGGGCTATGTCTAGCAACCAGTTGTTTTGGCAGTGAGCCAGGCAGTGTGTGAGGGGAAAATCAAGCGGTCTCGCCGGTCCGACACTCAGTCCCCACTCCCCACTGTCTCCCTAACTAGGCAGCCCCTGCGCTGAGCGCTCCACTGTGCAGAGAGACCAGACACTGTCTGCTGCTGTCCTTTCAGCTCTGCTGACTGCCGCATCCTGCAGGGCCCTAAGACCACTTGGGGCCCCTGGGCTGTGCCCGGGTGTGCCCGCCAGATAAGACGGCCCTGCTCCCGTCTCATAACTTGCTTCTGAGCATGCGCGGGTTTTTCACGTCGTTAAAACCCACACACGATCATTTTTTACAACCCGAAAAACGACGTTGTTTAAAACGTTGTTAAAAAATAGAGCATGTTCGAATTTTTTTTTGGTCGTTTTTCGGAACCTGAAAAATGCTGTGAAGCCCACACATGATCATTTTAAATTACATTTTTAAAAACCTTCGTTTTTTACAAGCCGAAAAATGATCGTGTGTACGCATCAGAATACAATAGCTTAGCAGGAAGGATTCCCTCATCCACATTGATTGTGTGAATGGGAGAATCAAGTCGGTTGAATGAAAAAAAAAAAAAATATTCCTCAAAGGGGTGCCTTAGTAAACTGCAAAAAGTAAAATTCAAGATATTATGTAATTTCCCTCATTAAAAAAAAAAATCCACTTTTCAAAAAGGTCCAGTTCTACAAGAAATCTACTGCACATTAGGCCCTCGCATAAACATAAAAGTAAAACAGTGAACAAATGTTACAATACTAATTAATGCTAAGGCCTCTTTTCCCATGGTCATTCTGATCAGGTCCGGCTATCAGTTTTTTAGTTGGATCTTATCGTAAGAATCATTCCTCCCTATAGACAGTTGACTGAAAATTGATTTGTGTCTGTTTACACCCACCTATCCAATTGGGTTAGCTAAAAAAAGCTGGCCGTAGAGCAGAGCAGGCTCTGTCCATGTCCTCTCTTCAAAAACTGAATGGACACGAATGTGTCCTCTACCCGCTGTGCTCCCATCAGCGGGGGATCTGTGAGCTGATCCTCTGCTGATCGGAACAGAATCTGCTCCATGTGAAAGGGGCCGAAAGGGGCTCTAATGCCGCGTACACACCATCACTTTATGTGATGAAAAAAAATGACGTTTTTAAAAACGTCACTTTAATTGACTGTGTGTGGGGGAAAACTTTGTTTTATGTCTTGTAAAAAACGACCAAAAAAAATTGAAGCATGCTTCAATTTTATGTGTCGTTTTTCAAAAGTGCACTTTTTACTTCACAGAAATTGACCGTGTGTAGCAAAAAACGTCGTTTTCTAAGACGTTTTTTTATCCACGCATGCCCAGAAGCTACTTAGGAAGCAAGCTTCAATGGTAAAATGTGGTGAACGTAACCTCGCTTTGCAAGATCATTGTGAGAAAACGATGGTGTGTAGGCAACTTCGTCTTTGAAAATTGAAGTTTCAAAAACGTCATTTTTTACTTCACAGAAAGTGTCGTTTTTTTTCATCACCTAAAGTGATGGTGTGTATGCGGCATTAGATATTATGCTTACATCTCAAACATATAACTTATAAACACTTGTCTAGTATAATATTAAAGCTTGTGATATTTTAAGACACATTTATAAATGGCCTGTATTTTAAAATCAAGCCCCAGTAGCAACCCCAAACTTTGATGCTATCCAGTTTAATAGCTCTATCTATAATCTCTTTAATCTCTAGAGCAATTTTCATTTTTTGCACACATATTAAAAACTGTATTTAGGATATAAAGTTACTTAAATCCCCCAGGATAATATATATTTTCTGAAAGCAGAGGCAATTGCATTTTTTTATGTTGCATGATGTTTGCACTGTTTATTAAAGTGGTTGTAAAGACTGAGGCCCGGATTCACGTAGATGCGCGTAACTTTGTGCGGGCGTAACGTATCCTATTTACGTTACGCCTCCGCAACTTTTACAGGCAAGTGCTGTATTCTCAAAAGAAAGTTGCGGCGGCGTAGCGTAAATAGACCGGCGTAAGCCCACCTAATTCAAATTGTGAAGAGGTGGGCGTGTGTTATGTAAATTAACCATGACCCGACGTGATTGACGTTTTTAACGAACGGCGCATGCGCCGTTCGTGGACATATCCCAGTGTACATTGCTCCAAATACGCCGCAAGGACGTATTGGTTTCGACGTGAACGTAAATGACGTCCAGCCCCATTCACGGACGACTTACGCAAACAACGTACATTTTTCAAAATTCAATGCGGGAACGACATCCATACTTAACATTGGTACGCCGCATGTACGCCACCATATAGCAGGGGTAACTTTACGCCGGGAAAAGCCTAACGTAAACAGCGTATCTGTACTGCGTCGGCCGGTCGTACGTTCGTGAATTCGCGTATCTAGCTGATTTACATATTTCTAGGTGTAAATCGGCGTACACGCCCCTAGCGGCCAGCGTAAATATGCAGTTAAGATCCGACGGCGTAAGAGACTTACGCCGGTCGGATCTAATAGAAATCTATGCGTAACTGATTCTAATAATCAGGCACATAGATACGACCGCTCAGACTCAGAGATATGACAGTGTATCTGGAGATACACTGAATTAGACAGGTGCATAAATTTGGGCACCCCAACAGAAAAATCACATCAATATTTAGTAGAGCAGAAAAAACAGCCTCTAGACGCTTCCTATAGCCTGTAATGAGTGTTTGGATTCTGGATGAATGTATTTTGGACCATTCCTCCTTACAAAACATCTCCAGTTCATTTAGGGTTGATGGTTGCCAAGCATGGACAGCCACTTCAAATCAACCCACAGATGTTCAATGATATTCAGGTCTGGGGACTGGGATGGCCATTCCAGAACATTGTACTTGTTCCTCTGCATAAATGCGGGAGTAGATTTTGAGCAGTGTTTTGGGTTGTTGTCTTGTTGAAATATCCAGCAACAACGTTACTTCAACTTTGTGACTGAGTCCTCAACATTATTCTCAAAAATCTGCTGATATTGGGTGGAATCCATGCGACCATTAACTTTAACCGGATTCCCAGTACCGGCACTGGACACACAGCCCCACAGCATGATGGAACCGCCACCAAATTTTACTGAGGGTAGCAAGTGTTTTTCTTAGAATTCTGTGTTCTTTTGCCACCATGCATAACGCCCCTTGTTATGACCAAATAACTCAATCTTTGTTTCATCAGTTCACAACACCTTATTCCAAAATGGAAGCTGGCTTTTCCAAATGTGCGTTTGCATACCTCAAGCGACTCCGTTTGTGGTGTGTGTGCAGAAAAGGCTTCTTTCGCATCACTCTCCCATACAGCTTCTCCCTGTGCAAATTGCGCTGAATTGTTGAAGGATGCACAGTGACACCATATGCAGAAAGTTGATGTTGTAGGTCTTTGGAGGTGGTCCGTGGGCTGTTTTTGACCGTTCTCACCATCCTTGGCCTTTGCCTATCCAAAATTTTATGTGGCCTGCCACTTCTGGCCTTAACAAGAACTGTGCCTGTGGTCTTCCATTTTCTCACTATGTTCCTCACAGTGGATACTGACCCCTTAGAGCCAGTTCACACAGGGGAAACACGACTTCTAGCACGACTTTGGGAGGCAATTTGGACACGACTTGAGTATGAATCATCAGGCAACTTACACGGCAACTTCAAGTTGCCTCCAGGACAGTACAAGGCAACTTCAAGTCGCCTCCAGGACAGGAGGCTTTCCAGTGGCCAATCAAACAATCAGCTCTGTGGGAGGGAGGGGGAGGGAGGGGGAGGGAGGGGTTTGCCTGAGAAATGTATGTTCTCTTCCTGTATTGTTGCTTCAGTTAAGACAGTGATCTGACTTCTGAGGCGACTTCCATTGAAATCAATGGGTACAAGTTGCCTACAAGTTGCCTAGAAGTCAGATTGAAGTAGTACAGGAACCTTTTCTGAAGTTGGAGCGACTTCAGTAGTGTGTATTAAGACGGCTCCATTCACTTCCATTGATTTTCTCAACCACACGACTTGGGACGACTTGGGGCAACTTCAAGTCGGATCCCAGGTCGCCCCAGTGTGAACCGGCTCTTATATCTCTGCGATAACTTTTTGTAGCCTTCCCCTAAACCGTAATGTAGAATAATCTTTGTTTTCCGGTCATTTGAGAGTTGTTTTGAGGCCCCCCATGTTGGCAGTCTTCAGAGGAGAGTCAAAGAGTACAACAACTTGCAATTGGCTACCTTAAATACCTTTCCTCATGATTGAATGCACCTGTCTATGAAGTTCAAGGCTTAATGAGCTCACCTAACCAATTGTGTGTGCCAATTAATCAGTGCTAAGTAGTTACAGGTATTCAAATCAACAAAATGACAAGGGTGCCCAAATTTATGCACCTGTCTAATTTCTTTTTGATGCATATTGCGCATTTTCTGTTAATTCAATAAATTCAATTTCACTACTGAAATATTACTGTAACCTTCCGCTATTTGATAGATCAAAATGAAATTGCTGATCCAAACACCCAAATATTTATAAATGATAATCTTGGAAATTGTCAGGGGTTCCTAAACTTTTGCATATGACTGTACATGCGCACCCTGTGTGCACATTTCTATTTTCAAATGTGTGTGCAGGACGATGAGGTTACATACATTTTTTTATTACATTTTTGTTATAATGTTATTTTTTTTTTTTTTCATTTAGCCTCATTGCTCTCACAATGGGGCTAACAAATGATAGCATTGAGCATGTAGCAGGTACTCTTAATGGAGACATCAGAGATCTATATACCCCATGTCTTCCCAGTTCTCCACCACAGCTAATCAAGCACAGATCATACTTGATTAGCTGTTTTCCTAGGCTTTCAGAGCTGAGCACGTCCAGCTTCGTTTACAGCAGGATTATGGTTTAGCCCAAGAGCAGGAGAGCCAGGAACCATGGGGGTAAGAGTCTGCCAGAGTGAGGAAGCACCACAACGGCAGCACTGTAGAACTGAACGGGCAGCTCCAGATCACTTTTACATGAAATGAAAGTGCATGTATGAAATTAACAAATACAGGCTCGTTGCTGCTACTGTGGCCATGGAATTGATTACAGACCTTCACTACATATATTAAGAGCAGCACAATGGTTAATCCATATATTCCATCACATTGTGTTGATCCAGCTGTCAAAAGGTCTGTATCATATTTTCAACATTTTGAAAATCAACTTACGAGTTTGTCATGATCCATTTAGGGCAGAGTTAAAGCGGAGCTCCAGTCGTTTTTGTGTTTATTAAGAGTCAGCAGCTACACTTTTTGCTAATAAACACACACCCATCACAGGATCCAGCGATCTGGTCACCTGAACCGTCGTTTCTCTCCCTCTCCTCTCCCCAGTATTTCAACTGTGGGCACCCGGCTGTGAGAGCTTGCGGCTTTACAGCCGGGAGCACACTGCGCATGCACGAGTCGCGCTGCGCATCTTAAATGGTCTGCCAGTCTTCTGGGACCTGTTACGTGTCCCAGAGGGCTGCAGGGAGGGAGGGGGTGAGAGGAGAACTTTGCCTAGGCAAACCGAGCAGAAGTGGCATCATGTACCTGTCAAAACTGAGTATCCGCCCCCCGCCCCCCACAAATAATGACATGCCAAATGTAGCAGGGGAGTGCTTAAAGCGGAACTTCCCCTTTTGGGTGGAGCTTCACTTTAAAGTGGTTGTAAACCCTCTCATATGCCCAATGAAGAAATAGCCTCAGATGAGACACAAAGATAAAACAAATCCTCCTACATAAGTTTTATCTATTTATCTGCATTCTTCTCTTTTGTACATACCTTTGAAGTGCTGAAAATCCTTGTGCATCTGTCAGTAGCACAGACAAGGGGCGCGGAAGCTGCCGTTAGAGCTCTTGTACAGTGTGTGATTGCTGATTGAAGGAAATGGACACACTCCCTTCACACAATGAAACAATGCAGAGCTGTGTTGTGAATAGACAAGCTGTGTGCTGAGCTCTCCTCCCCATCACCATTTTATATCTGGTGTCGGGAGAAGTGACACATGCTGATAACAGAAGAACAGAGCACCAGAGAGAAATGACACTCTTGGGAGAAAGAGAAGTAAACTCTACGGATATATGTGCTTTCTTCAAATTTAATGACTGAGGTTTACAACCACTTGAATTCAGAATATACATAACATTTTAACAATATGGTGTCAAAGGAAGGCCAAATATTGAATCGGCATATCTTTACAGCAAGCAGTCTTTTAGACATTAGTCTGGACATCTGTGTTACACCATGACACAGTGCTATTCTCGCTTATGGCTCTGGTAGACTTGTAGCTGCATATGAGAGAAGTGTCCACAAGCAGCACAAAACACATATACTTATTTTCATCACCATAGCTGACTCATTGCCTAGAGGAATGCTTATAATGTGACACTCTTCTCCACTGAGCAACTTGAGACATTCAAATCTATCTTTAACATGCAAACATGTATTCTCACTTCAGAATTTCCCATTTGGCTCTTATTATCGTAGTCCAAGGGAAAAAAGTATGTTTTTTTTTTAGTATACAGAGGCTGCCAAGCCCAGGCACCAGTTCCAAGCATACCAACAAACACAGGCTCAGGCCAGGGAATGTCTTTTTGTACTCTGTACTTAGTACTCAGCTAGGAAAGACAAACACAAAACGGGTACAGGAGGACTGATTCCCAAACACAAATCCTTTAGCTGTAGCCTTTGTTGGAGGTAGAGCGGATAGTCAGCTAATCTAATGCCGCGTACACACGATCATTTTTCGGGTTGTAAAAAAAAACCACAATGTTTTTTTCAACTTCATCATTAAAACGGCCTTGCCTACACACGATGGTTAAAAAAGATGCTCTAGCAAAGCACGGTGACGTACAACACGTACGACGGCACTTTAAAGGGGAAGTTCCATGCGGATAACGCCAGCCTTGGGGCTGCTTTAGCTGATTTTGTGTTAGTAAAAGACGAGTTGCGCTTTTCTGTCTGTTACAGCGTGATGAATGTGCTTATTCCATTACGAACGGTAGTTTTAACAGAATGAGCGCACCCGTCTCATAACTTTCTTCTGAGCATGCGTGGGTTTTTCACGTCGTTAAAGCCCACACACGATCATTTTTTACAACACAAAAAATGCTCTGAAGCCCACACACGATCGTTTTAAATTACATTTTTTAAAAACGTCATTTTTTACAACCCGAAAAATGATCGTGTGTATGCGGCATAAGACTCTGTATGAGCAATCCCAGTCCTTACAGCAACCTCTGGCTTAACCCCCAAAGCACATGCACACCTGGAGTCCTATGTATAAATCCTACTCACAATGTCCAAGGACAGCTGTCACCAATCAGCTTCCATGTGAAACTCTACAGTGATCCTTCTCCAGCCCAGCTCCCTTACGTATTGATCTTGCGGAAAATCTTTCAGTCCAAGTCCTTCCAGGCCCCTAGCCAAGCACATGGTGGGGCCTAGTAATCGCTCTTCAGTACACAGGCTGCCTCAAAGAAGGTCCATGTAACTGAGCACAATTTGACCCGAATAAGATAGAGAGTCACAATATCTCTGGTGAGTTGTTACTTATAAGGGGGGAGTGTGGTACATCATGTTTTTGGAGCACTTTTGTTTGATCAAGCAAGCATGTGCACGGAGAAGAGTTCATCATTGGGTTTGGGTCTATATTTTCCTTGCTTAACCACTTACCCCCCCGACCATATTGCTGGTCAAAGACCAGAGCACTTTTTGCGATTCGGGACTGCGTCGCTTTAACTGACAATTGCGCGGTCGTGCGACGTGGCTCCCAAACAAAATTGGCGTCCTTTTTTTCCCACAAATAGAGCTTTCTTTTGGTGGTATTTGATCACCTCTGCGGTTTTTATTTTTTGTGCTATAAACAAAAATAGAGCGACAATTTTGGAAAAAATGAATATTTTTTACTTTTTGCTGTAATAAATATCCCCCAAAAATATATAAAAAAACATTTTTTTTCCTCAGTTTAGGCCGAGACGTATTCTTTTTTTTCGGTACTGCGACATTATGGCGGACACTTCGGACACTTTTGACACATTTTTGGGACCAGTGGCATTTTTATAGCGATCAGTGCTAGAAAAATGCATTGGATTACTATAAAAATGCCACTGGCAGTGAAGGGGTTAACACTAGGGGGCGGGGAAGGGGTTAAGTATGTCCCTGGGTGTGTTCTTACTGTGGGGGGGGGTGGCCTCACTAGGGGAAACACTGATCCTCTGTTCATACATTGTATGAACAGAAGATCAGCATTTCCCCCGCTGACAGGACCGAGAGCTGTGTGTTTACACACACAGCTCCCGGTCCCCGCTCTGTAACGAGCGATCGCGTGTGCCCGGCGGCGATCGCGCCCGCCGGGCACACGCACGGGAGTCGGGGGCGAGCAGGGGGTGCACACGCGCCCCTAGTGGCCGCTCAGAGAGCTGACATTATACTACGTGCTCTCGCCCAGGAGAGCCGACCTGCCGCCGTAGAATGACGGCGGCTGGTCGGCAAGTAGTTAAAGTATGTGGACTGAATATATGTTTGTGTAGTAAGGATAATATAATGCACAACACAGTGGTATGGCTATGGCATTATTTATTTGTTTGTAGAATATCTAAACTGATACATTTTAAATACAAGAATGACCATGCTGAATAGGCCTCCCAAATATTTATCTTCTCCCCAGCCACCTTCTGGGTTCCACCTTCCAAGGATTGAAGGATCTGCTGAAAGTAGATAAATATTCATAACTTCAGTGGCTGTCCCTGCTACTCTATTTCTGGAAGCTTAGGGAAACCTGACTAGAGATGGAAAACAGATCGCTGCTCTACGGAGTACAGCAGTTCCTAACTAGGGCAGGATGCTACATGTTTCTTCCAGTAAAACAGCAGCTATGAAACTGTATAGAAATTTACTAAATTGCTTGCAGTATATATATTGTGCCTTTTTAAAGAAAGGGATTTCCTTTTAGGCACAAAATAAAATAAAAAATATACCAAGTGATCATTTCAATTGATATATTTTATACCAAAGCCACTTGATTGCTACCAGATACCTTGGATTAAGTTTATATGCTCATGAAGGGTACTCAGTTATGTTGCTATCTCCGTTCAGTGGTTCCTGCTTAGGGTCATTACTTCATTACTGATGGAGAGTTCTGGCTCTGACTTTGCAGAAGCATGTTGAACCACTGCATGAAATTTAAATGTTATCCTAGGTATCTGATATATGTTACAGAAATTGCTATCTGTGCTGTTGTGGACAATGGGCAAACAGGGCAAAGATACAAATCCATCTTTTTTCCTCACTTTCAGTAGTCCATAGCACAACAGTAATCTTACACAATGACACAATGTTTTGCTGTAAAAATATATTAAACAGGGCTTTTTTGTATCTTTCAAGAATCTTTTTCTCTTTCAGTTCATTTTTATAATAGGACAGTGTTTAATATATGATATGGATATATAGAAAAAAAAAATATTATTAATTATTTATTTATTACAGATTCTTGTATAGCGCCATAAATGTACACAGCGCTTTACATATACAGTATATTGTACATTCACATCAGTCAAGGAGCTTACAATCTAAGGTTCCTAACTCGCATTCATACATACACATACTAGGGCCGATTTAGACAGGAGCCAATTAACCTACCAGCATGAGTATGGGAGGAAACCGGAGTACCCGTAAAAAACCCACGCAGGCACAGGGAGAACATGCAAACTCCAGGCAAGGATAACGTGGTTGGGATTCTAACCGATGAACCTAGTGCATATTAAATTACAAGGTACTGTATGTGCAAATAACAAAATCCAAATCTGAATGATAGTATTCTCACTTGTTAAATTCATAAAAGAAATTTCCAAAATAAGCCCAATAGAGAAATACAACTGTTAGGGATGTTGCAATAATTTGTCGAAAATATCATATTAACACACAGCTGTTAAAAACAGTGCCTGGGCCCCATGGCCTCAACTGTTCCATCTGCACCCCCGTAGGTATGGCCACAGTTATATAACAATGTTGAAAAACACTGCTCTTATTTTTCTGAAGAACTTCAAATGAATGTTGTGTTTCCAAGAGCTCTCCCTTTCCTTTTAACTGAACCGCAAATGTGTGTTTTAGTGTATGCCAGATCCGTAGGGGGCAGCAAGCTTCATTAGTTTACCCTGGCAAGCACAGTAAATTTGATTATATATAAACATCTTTTGTCTTAAATTGGGCTTAGCTACAACGCATTGCATGTTACTTCCCCACTGGAGCCTTCACATTTTCTGTGTGTTTTTCCAAACTTCACTCAAGCTGGTCCGCCGGTCACATTGTGAACATAGTTTCACCTAAATTAAGTCTTCTCTTCATGACTCTGGCTTTGGCTTGAATCACCAAAGACAGGCTGCACAGTGGTAGAACCAATTCTTTTGAGGTTTAACCACTCAATCACTGGATGGTTTTACCCCCATCGTGACCAGAGCATTTTTTTTGCTATTCAGCACTGTGCTACTTTGACTTGCAATTGCTCAGTCATGCAACACTGTACGCAAATTAAATGTATATCTTTATTTTTTTCACACAAATAGAGCTTTCTTCTGATGGTATTTAAACCTCTGTTTTTTTTATTTCTTATTATATAAATATAAAAAAGACAGAATATTTTGAACCCCCCCCCCCCCCCACACACAAAATTTTACTTTAATGTCCTGACCACTGGAAGCTGGAGAGGGTAGTTGGTGATGCCCTCACCTCTTCTCCTCAACACATTCTTATCCTCTTCCTCCCTTCCCCCTTTCCCCAATATGCCCTCCCTTGTTTTCACCCCCTCCTTTTTTTCTTCTTCTCATCTTTTGTCCCATCCCTGGTGAGTAAGGGGACCCACTTAATTTTTACCTGCAACTGAGGGACACAGACAGGGGAAATTGGAGGGATTGGAGCCAATTGCTAACACAGTTTATTAGAATCAGCTCCATGGCATCTCAACCCTGCCTTTCTACTTTTAGCCCAATAAGTTCTGACAGGAGTCATGGAGAAATATGTTCCTCTATAGGCCAGGATTACTAAGGCTCACTCTTCCATCTTCCCCATTCTTTTTTGTTTTTGTATTGTGTTTTTGATTTTTTGTTTTAATTATCTAGTTCTTCCCTCCCTCGCCTAGGGTATGATCTAAGCATCATTAGCCCAATGGAGAATATGCTTGATACTTAGAGATGTTTAGACATGTTATACGATGTTTCCCCGAAAATAAGCCCGGGTCTTATATTAATTTTGGCAACAAAAGACACAGTAGGGCTTATTTTCAGGGTAGGTATTACCATGTAATATGCTGTCTTCCCTACCCTCTCTCTCTCTGCCTGACAGGAATCCCCAGTGTGAACTGAGTTAAAATGATTGTAAATTCCTCTAATCCGCTCAATTACAGTAGTATATGCAGGGAGTCCCCGAGTTACGAACATCCGACTTGCGAACGACTCCTACTTACGAACGGGAGGCTGCATGGCCACTTTTCAAGGGCGGGCACATTCAACGGAACCTTTTCGATGGCGGGCACATTCTACAGAATCTTTTAGACGGCGGAACATCGGAAAACTACGTATCAGCAAATTCTGCACATGCTGTTCCGACTTACGAATCTATTCTGTGATGGAAGTTACTAAAATGAATATTTTTGTGTTATGTTAATTTTCTCCTGAGCTACTCAAATGTTGCTTTTCTTTCATTATATTCTTCTATTTGTTTTATTTGCTTTTATTTCTTGATAAACATATGTATGTGTGAGATTATACTACAAGTATTATTATCCTTAAATGAAGTTATGATAGTTTATAATGTCTTGGAGATACAAGTATCTCTCAGCTTGAAATGGAAACAGAGAAGGACTATCGATATCAAAAACAGATGTCACTTCAAACCCCTCCTCCCCCTTCTTTCAGCTAAGAAGCATATATGGCTCTGAGTGAAGAAAGCCCCCGTAAACTTGGGTGTAAGAGCCCTGTAATGACACATGGACTGTTTGTGCTAAAGATGGACTTGCAAGAAGAAACCATCCTTACATGGACTGACCTATCAAATGTGCTCATGTGTGTGATGTCATGTTTTTTTTAAAAGACCAATAAAAAGTCCAGCCCCTTCTCTATGATGCTGGAACACCGAAAGAAACAGAGCTCTCTCTCAGTTCTCTGAATACTTTCACGATTTGGATCAAACTGCAGAATGGGTTAAGCCCTGAGGTTGTTTCAGGGGTCTCAATCCTTATCAATTCGACTTAAGAACAAACCTACAGTCCCTAACCCGTTCGTAACTCAGGGACTATCTGTAATGTACAATGTGTGTGTTCTGTAATATAATTGTGCCAAATACCTTCGTTATATCGCCTCTCTGTGCTTCTGTGAACCGCTGGAGCTCTCTTCCCCACATTTATATTACAGAAACACATACATTGTGCATTATATACTACTGTAATAGAGTGGGTTGTAGGATTTCACAAGCATTTTAAACTTGGGCTTATTTTCGGTATAGGTCTTATATTGCAGCCCTCCTGGAAAATAATGCTAGGTCTTATTTTCGGAGTAGGTTTTATTTTTGGGTAAACACAGTATTTCTGATCTGTTGTTACCTACCTATGTGACTATATTGGGCTCATAGCATCCTATGTACCTATATACTAGTCAAATATTTACAATAGAACGTTTATGTAAAAAAAAAAATCTTCCTACATTTAGGGCAAAATGTATTCTGCTGTCACAAGTGCTGGCCGTGATCAGGGTCTGATTCTGCTAACACTGTGGGGCAGATTCATCAATAGATACGCCGGCGGATCTCCTGATCCGCCGTCGTATCTGTGAGACCCGACGGTCGGATCTGTGAGATCCCACCGTCGGAGCTATGCGACTGATTCATAAGAATCAGTTCCGCATAGATCTCCCTTGGATCCGACTGGTGTAAGTGACTTACACCAGTCGAATCTTAGGCTGTAATCTCCCGCCGGCCGCTAGGTGTCGTCGCAATTTTTTACCCGTCGCATATGCAAATGAGGAAAACCGCCGATTCACGTCCGTACGCCTGCCCGTCGCTCGTTTTCTACGTCGTTTGCGTTCGGGTTTTTCCGGCGGATAGCTACCCCTGCTTCTATGAGGGGTAGCTAATGTTAAGTATGGCCGACGTTCCCGCGCCAATTTTTAAATTTTCTACGTCGTTTGCGTACCGCGATCGGGAATACCGATGGCCGCAAACGACGTACCCGCCGCAAACAATGACGTCGTAGCGACGTCATTTGGAGCATGCGCACTGGGCTTTTTCGCCCCAGCGCATGCGCAGTTAAATCGGCGCGGGAACGCGCCTGATTTAAATTGTACACTCCCCCTAGCCGCGGAATTTGCATTCCGCCGGGGGGAGTTAGGATCCGACGGTGCAGTTTGCGAGGTAAGTGCTTTATGAATCATGCACTTGCCTCGCTAAATTGCACCGGCGGATCGTAAACCAGGTAGATCTAGCGGATCTAAAGATCCGCAGATCTATATGAATCTGCCCCAGTGTGTTTGGGGCACTATACTTTTGGGGACACTAGTATTTCTTTTTTTTTAATAACTTCTTTTTTTTTTTTAAGTGTATTTTGTGCGTGTATTCGAGAGAGGAGCCGGACTGCAGGAGTTGGGAGTAGGCAGGCCTCCCCCAGAGGCAATCTGCCACCTTTCTCCATGCCCCGGGTGGCAATGGCGGGTGTGTGAGGGGGTCCTCCCACACAGCCTGCCCTACCTGCTCCGCTTTGAAGCCCAACGGGGCAGAGGGACTCCCTATAAGGGAGTGAGAGGATTAGCCCGCTCAACCAGCCCCGTTAGTCCTTTGCCTCTCTTTTTTTTTTAGAGACCACGTGGTCAAAGTGCGTGCATGTTAACCCAATTTCTAATGCGTGTGTAAGTGTGGTGGTTTTTGTGGGAGGGGGGTGGGCGTACTAAGCGCAGGCTTACCTCGCATAGCACACCCACCGGGAGCCGGGCTGAGACCACCAAACTCAATTCACATGTAGCCGAGACCGGGATCCAAAGGGACACTAGTATTTCTGACTGTGATCAAGATACTGATCCATACCGACATTACCCTAGTAATGGCGGTGATCAGCAGCCCATAGTGTGATTGTGATAGTGTGGCGGACAATCTGACACTAACACTGGCTGGGAGGCACACTGACTGACACTGACATCACAAGTGACACTAATACAGTGATCACTGATAATACTGTACACTAATACCGCACTAATGGTACTGGCTTGGTGACAGGGGTCATCAGGAGGGTAATCAAGGGGTTAGTTGTGTGCCTAACAAGTGTATGCAAATGTGTGCTGCTTGTACTCACTGATCTGGCTGGGTTTCTCCTCTTGATTTCATTTCTGAATGGTCAGGAGAATATCAACCAGAGTCTGCTTTTACAAACCCAGAGATCTGTTCTGTGATTGGCTGTACACCTTGACGTATGGGTACATTGCAGTGCCTGGCTGTGCCATCTGCCCGCTGTGGGCAGGCGGCAAGTGGTTAAAGAAACATTGTTCAAGGAGTGTGAAGAATAGGGCGCTCTGGATAACAAGGAGACTTTAACAAACAGTACATGACTGGCTCTTGACATGTGATTAATGCACCACAGCAGCACTTCAGAAGAGAGAAGCACACTCTATAGGAAAAACAAAGCAGAGAAAAAGGCTCTTCTCGGTGCAGTAATAAAACACTTTAATGGCAAGGAAGGGTTAAAAACACTAACAAGGTGGAAGTGAAAAACAGGCATGTCAATGAATCCATATCGTCCAGCGGGATGCCTCCTGGGAGTAAGACAGCTGCAGGTGGAAATGCCAGCCGACCAGCGGTGGTAAATACTGTCTCTCTGATCCAAGATGGAGGGCTGTGCTGTCAGGACCAGCATGGAATCCAGGCAACCCGAAGTGACGTCAGAGTTGGCAGTACATGTTTCGGAGCATGCCCAGTCGCAGAAGAAGAAAGAGTGACTAGGCATGCTCCGTAAACATCTGATGTCACCTGCTCCCCCCTGCCTGTAGCACACAGAAGGTGATTGGCAGCCTCAGCTGTGCTACTGTGTAGAGGAGGGTGTGTTCATTCCCTCCACCCAGGTGTCAGATTACACTCAGCTCTCTGCCCTGTGCTATGGAGTGTGTGACATCACCCCTAAGAATTAACATCTGATCTGTGTACTTTATAAGGTTCTGGAGGAGAGATGGCTGTGGATGATTAGGTACAGCTTGTGTGGGAGGATTTGCTTCATCATTGTGCATCTAGTCTAGTCTAGTCACTTCAGTGGGCTTATGTAAAGGTTTATTACAACTTTAAGTGCTCCTGAAAGACTTCTTCCTGAAAGACATTTGTGACAGTTATAATGTTCCAGAAATGATACCTAAGTGCTGTTTAGACAGATTATTTCCAAAAATAGATGTTGGAAGAAGCCACAAACAAGAACACTTTTAAGCTGCACTATAATTCCTTAAAGTTTAGATAAAAGCAAAAAAAAAATGTTTTCCCCCGTTTTGGATATAGTTCAGATAAGCAATGTCTTTTTTTAAAAATTGCTGGAAAAGGAAACAGGACTATTTATATACATGGTATTAGAATGAATTAATTATTTAAATTAATTAGAAGGTTTGCAATGAACATATTATTAAAAAATTCTAATACAATTGTTATTTTTCTCCCAATTTCTAGAGTCGGAAGGCGACCAATAATGTGGATCACAAGTTCATGCCAGTTTTTATTTGGTGTTGCTGTGGCATTTACTTTCGACTATTACAGCTTTATCATTGTTCGTTTTTTCCTGGCTACGGTGTGTTCATATTTTATTATATGTTACAGTATAACAAGCTCTACAAGTATTAAAACTAGGTAATTCAAGCATCCAAATTTCAGATAATATAAGATGTTTTTTTTTTCAGAAATAGACACACCTTGTATACAGTGAATAAGTGCACACTTCCACAGAAAGTGTACACTTCTGGTTGCCAATAATTTGAGGATTCATTTTGCATTGATATTGATCTCCATGAATAAACTACATACACATTTTTTAATAAATGTATTAATATACAGCTCTTAAATAGAAGACAAACCTTTATGCAAAATATAAAGTGGACAGTGTTAAAGGGGTTGTAAAAGTTTGTTTTTTACTTTCTAAATAGGTTCCTTTAAGCTAGTGCATTGTAGGTTCACCTTTTCCTTCGATTTCCCTAAATGTTTTATTTTTCTTTGTTTTCTTTGTCTGAATTTCTCACTTCCTGTTCCTCCTCAGTAAGCTGTTCTGGCTGACTAACCACCGCTCGGATGATGGTGGCAAGTTTACTAAGGAGAAACAGGAAGTGAGAAATTCAGACAATAAACATTTAGAAGGGAAATTGAAGGAAATGGTAAGTTAACCAAAAATGCACTAGCTTAACCTCCCTGGCGGTATGATTCTGTCTGGAATTACGTACCAAAAGCGGTACAATTATTTGCAAGGAAATTTGACGTTTTATACTGTAGGCCTGTGATTTTTAGGAATAACTCACTTAAATCTGACCAAACAAGAATCTAATAGGCATCCCGGGTATGACATTTTTTTAAAAACAAAATTTTAAATTATAATATAATAAATAATTATAAATAATTATAGCAAGTAATAATATAATTAAAATAAAAATTATTCAATAATGTAATCAAATCAAAATCACTGAAATTTTTTCAGTTGCAGAATTGTTGCTGTCATTATTATTTTTTTTTATGACGAATTTCCCCGCAAATCGCTATCGCACAATTCTGCAAGTGATTATAATTTATTATCGCTGTTTTCTAGCTGCTCTAAAACCATTTTTGACATAAAGGGACACTTTTGGTTGCTATGGACAATCTACAGTTTGCAGGGAGAAAGAAAGGTTTTTATTATATAAAATGACATGTAGGGCACTGGGCAGACCACTAGGGACAAGGGGGGAGTGTTTTTTTTACATACAGTACTGTAATCTATAAGATTACAGTATACTGTATGTAATGTGTTTGTTTACTTTTTTGAATTTGGCGCCGATCTCCGCTCCCGTGCGTTGTAACGTCGCAGGGAACGGAGATCGGCGGCACATGAGGACGCTGTGTGAATCGAGCGAGGTCCCGCTCGCTCACACAGCGTGGTGGCATCGCTGGATCCAGGACAAAGTAAGCCAGCGCACGCTGCAGGCTCTGCATGTCTACCCCGAGCGTGACTCGGGGATACCGATCGCAGCAAGAAAAACCCACCCCGAGTCACGCTCGGGGATACCGCCAGGGAGGTTAAAGGAACCTATTTAGAAAATAAAAAACAAACCTTTACAACCCCTTTAAATATATATACAATTATGACATCAAAGTGCACAGTGCCCATAAATAAACAAAGTGTCTTGTGTCAACGCTCAGTCTGTTTTCAGTGTTATACAACAAAGTGCCATATAAATTGTGCTCCACAGCCTTCACAAATGCTTTTCATCCAGTCGCCACCTTATGAATTCACCTCCACCCTAATGAAACCCTCACCGGATATATTAATCCTATATGCTTTGTTGCCCCTCTGGGTTTCCACCACTCCTTTACTGTTCATATGTACCAGTTTTTATGCACCATAAACAAAATGTCACCCAGAGGGAATCACTTTGCCCCCACTTCTCCATGCATATCTCATAATGATGTACAGCCCACAAGTAAAAGACAATAAAAGGGTGCAATAGCAAAAAAAAAAAAAACATCTTTTATTTACAATATATAAAAAACAAATACACTCATATAAAGAGTGCTGTCCCGGGGCACCCAAGTGTTGTGCCTAATCCCATGCAGTTACCAGCTTCACCATCTAGTCCAGTGTGAGCGCAGTCCATGTGTGAGATGATGTCACAGGCAGTAGCTCCGTCCCAACATATTTTTTCAATTGGAACTCTCCCTCCCTAAAGATAAAGCCAAAGCTTTTTTGCCCATACTTCTCTTCTGGATCACAGAAGTGCACTTTTTCTGATTCAGCCTGGACATCAGAGAGCCGGTCCAGGCTTTGCAGAGATCCTGACAACAATTTAAGCATTCAGCGAGATGCCTGACTCACAGCTGGCTCAGCCTCTCAGCACACCCCTGAGATCCTGTGCCAGCCGTTCCCACCCCTTTACGAAGCAGTGCTCTAGTGAGAACTGAAGGGGCAGAGCAGAAAACCAGTGAATGACAGTGAACACTCTCTGCTCAATGAAGACTGAGAACTGAGCGATACGCAGTCATGTGATTGCTCAGTTCTTGATCTTAGAACCGGTGTGGGACAGCTGCATCATCAGATTAATGCTACAGCCAACTAGGTGAGTATGAATGTTGATTTTTTCCCAATATCACACTTCTCCTTTTAAAGCAAAACATTTCTAGCCTTTAGAACCACTTTAAAATGCCTGATTTATCTGTGCTTTTGTGTGCAATGTTTCAGGTCAACCCAATAGAAGAAACTGATATTTAATCTTATTTTAATAGTAGCTTTAAATAGTAGTATACACTGTAGGTCTCCAAAACAAGCAACCCACCCTGCAAAATAAAGAGGCAAAAGAAGCTGTGTGTGTGATTGAAATGTAATTTATACAGAATACAATATAAATATGTATGTGTGTGTGTACATTATACACTTTTTTTTACCATCCAATATATAATCTTTAACATTTAATAGCCAACAAATGATTCCTAGAGAGCTCCTCTGATACATTCACTTGTGTGTGTGTCTAAATTTCAACTTTAGCTATTGAGCTTTGTAATGCCTGTGCTTTAAAACTCATAGCTTTATAGTTACAATTTTAGTACAAAAGCACTGATGCCTTTCAGCTGCTAGTCTTGTGAGATTTGGAGTGAGATTTAGAGTTGTCACTACTGTGCTGCTTGCTGTTCTCCTTGCGGGAGAGAAAGTTTTACCTGAGGTTCACCAGTGTAATGCCTGGTACACACGGGGCGTTTTATGTTTGTTCAACCCAGCGGGCTGAATGAAAAAAAAAAATGAGAGCTCACAATGCTAACTAATCAATGTAGAGTGATCTCCCCCGCTGAGCTATTGTTTTCTGACAGGGGGGCTTCCCCTCTGCCAGAACACACTGATCAGTGCTCACAGCCAACACTGTATCCTGGCCTAGGCCAACAAGGCCCAGGCCTAGGGCAGCACTTTGCAGGGGGGCAGCACGAAAAGAGTCCCCACCGGCTTGCGCTACACTGTTGGTGTAACGCAAACTGCTTCTAATTTTGACTGTCCTATCACCCTGGACCACAAACCTTTCTCACTGTTCTATATGTTTTCTGCTGCACCGTTGGCATGGTTATATCTTCTTAGTCCTCTCCATAAAATTTGCAGAAATTTGTGCTTAAAGTATTAATATAGGCAACACTTATTTTTTTTATTTTGGATAGAGTAAGGGAGGGTTATAGCCCCTGTCAGTTTATTTTTTTGCCATCCCTGTTCCATTGCAGAGATTTCCCTTCACTTCCTGCTCCATAGCCAAACAGGAAGTGAGAGGAAATCTATGCAAATTAACCACTTGAGGCCCGTGCTATAGCCGAATGATGGCTACAGCGCGGACCTGAAAATCCAACTGGACGTCAATTGACGTCCGCCCCTTTTCTCGTTTCCCACGCGCGCTCCCGAGCGCGCAGCGGGGAAACTCTGTGCTGGCCGTGTCCCTTGGACACAGCCAATCACAGATCGCCGTGAACGGCCAATCAGAGTGGCCGTTCGGTAGGCGATCTGTGCGGCCAATGAGAGATGATCTCATATGTAAACATATGAGATAATTTCTCATTGCCGGCTCTCACAGACAGCGTCCTGTCAGGGAGAGAGGAGAGCGATCTGTGTCTCTTGTACATAGGGACACAGATCGGTCACCTCCCCCAGTCACCCCCCTTCCCCCACAGTTAGAACACTATGCAGGGTACACATTTAACCCCTTCCTCACCCCCTAGTGTTAACCCCTTCAATGCCAGTCAAATTTATACAGTAATTAGTGCATATTTATAGCACTGATCGCAGTATAAATGTGAATGGTGCCAAAAATGTGTCAAAAGTGTCCGATGTACCGTCATAATGTCGCCGTCCCAATAAAAATCGCAGATCGCCGCCATTACTAGTAAAAAAAAAAAAATAATAATACTAATTCTGTCCCACGCTTATTGCGATTTTTTTTTTTACCAAAAATATGTAGAATAATACATATCGGCCTAGACTGAACAAAAAAATTTTTTGAAAAAAAAATTGGGATATTTATTATAGCAACGAGTCAAAATTGTCGTTCTTTTTTGTTTATAGCGCAACAAATAAAAACCGCAGAGGTGATCAAATACCACCAAAACAAAGCTCTACTTGTGGGGAAAAAAGGACGTCAATTTTGTTTGGGGGCCACGTCGCACGACCGCGCAATTGTCAGTTAAAGCGACGCAGTGCCGGAAGCTGAAATTTCATCTGGGCAGGAGGGGGGTATATGTGCCCAGTAAGCAAGTGGTTAAGGGAATGCAATGCCCCCCCCCCCCAGGCGCTCAGAAATAGTGTCCCCACTTGAAAAATTCTTAAACAGAAAGGGGTGTGGCCTTGACAGGAAGGGGTAAGTAATATTTAAATTTGGGGGTGCATGAGTTTAGTCAGGCCTAGGGCAGCCCAAAACTAAATACACTACTGCTCACAGCCATTTATGCAAGCGCTGATCTGATGCTGGTTTTCCTGCATGCTCGTTCCATAAAAGCTGGTTGTTACACCAACTTCTATCAGGCAGGCTGTACACATGGGCCGAATGTCAGACGGTTTCTGTTAAGCCAATACCTGCTGATATGCGGCCCTAAGGATCCTCCTGATTCTGATCTATTCACTGTGGACCTAGGCTTCCTCTGCTTCTAGACTTTGTTCGTCGTCAAATCACTCGTCATCAGGAATAGCACCTATTTCACTATGTTTCCTAATTTTTTATACCGCAGTGCCCTGTTCATGTTTGTTCAATATATTCTGTTACGCTGCACCTTTACTTTATGCAATATATCAATTAATATTCTTACTGGCAAAAAAATGTTTTTAAATTGTAATAGGAAAGGATAAAATGTAGTTAGCCTATAGGCAATACTGGTAGCTGATCCTTAACCCTCTGCTTGCTTTCTTTAGGCACAGCTTTGACAGTTCAGATCCCATTTAAACTATGTACAGACTTGGGGAAGTGAGAATTTTGGGGAACCTGGCTGCAAATAGCACTGTTGTTATTGCTGAAAGAAAGACAGCTTTTCATTCATTACACTAAAATGCTGTGAATTAATATCGTTATTACCAGTGTAGACTATGCTGTACATTAAGAATATCGCTATTAACAGTGTTCACTCCTTATATATCTATTTCTAAAACCTGTCAGATGCTTGTAATATTAACTAAGACCCCATTCACACTATTAGATTTTATGCAGATTTTTGTCTTTACCAAAACCATGTAGTGCAAGGGCCTGTCTGATTGTAGAAAAATAACATTCAGCGCCAAACAACAAAATTTAAATAAAATGAAAATATTATAATAAAAGCTGCTCCTCAAAAAACAATCTTAATTGTGATAAATGAAAAAACGTGTAGAGGGCGCTAAAACCACTCAGTGCTACTGAATAGTGAACCAAATTAGTAAATGAGAAATAGATTAAATTAAACTATCTCTTGATACATATATAAATATAATAATACTAAATTCCAAAAGTGTCTCTGTGTCCAAAGGAATCTGTAAAAAAAGTCCCAATAAGTGTTCAATCAATGCATCACATGTGAATGAAGAAAAACAAATCTTCTTTCTTGAATATTCTTTATGTGCAAAAAGGAAAGCCGTCACCAACAAATCCAATCTTCTTAATCACCCTCTAATTGGTGTTGAAGCAAACAAATGTGCTTACCAGAATTAGTGGACTATTATAATTAAACAATAGTCAACTAGACATATGCAGGATTGTGCCTGCATGCACATCGGACAGGAAATCAATAGTGAGCCTCAATGCCAGGAATTCCAGATGGGATATATGATGAAACAAAAAAAGGCAATGGAGATGCCAATAGTGTGATACCACTTTAAAATTTATTATATATAAAAACAGAAAAACCAAAAGACAAATGGCCCAGATGGCCTCTTACTTCTAAAAGTGCCTACCCGGCACTGGGGCTGCAGGCGTGTCACCGCTACCTTGCGGTGCGGTAATGGACAGGGTCGTCTGGTCCGGTGCTAACTCCGCAGCACGGCTCGGCGTCCCAGCTGGCAGCTCGTATGGGCAGGGAGGCACGTCTCGTGATCGGGTCCGCCTCCGACGTACGTTTCGTCAGGTACAACGTCTTCAGGGGGGCGTGCCCGATCACTGATGCATGATGGTATATGTAGTCTCATGGAGGCTACTGATTGGTCCAAATTAAGAGGGTGAAATGAAAGCAGCCGCGGTGCCGTTTAAGCCATATATCAAAGCATAACAATCAAGTTGTTTGATAAATCATTAAATAATAGCTATACAGCAGCGGATGCTTAAGTATTTTGCTAGATAGACTCAAAAAACACAAAAAACAAAAGAGTCGCAAAAGAAATCTAGCAAGTAACAGAAAGCCGGGGGATGTTGAAAAAATACTACACTCGCATCCCTCCGGGTGTGCACACTGAAACTCCATCGTGAAAGTAATATATAATGAAAGACCATCTCGCAGGCCAAACTAATACATAGAGATGACTAGAAAATAAAAAATAAAAAAGTTGTAGGCATTAGATGAAAGGTCCACAACATTGATAACATAAATTTGGGTAAATGAATACCTTTGCAAATCACCCATTTGACCCAAGTATAAAAAATACTAAGAAAATTAGTACACATATGCACATCTAAATTTCTGAAAAAAAGATTCTTAGCTTGTGTGTATAGACAAGAATATAAAATATAAAAAAATATAAAAAAATATAATACAAAAATATATACAAGTGGAGAGGGGATGGTACAGAAACTCTCTACCCCACAACCAATAAAAATAAATACATTAATAAAAGGCTAGATGGAATGTAATATCAATTGGATGGACTCTGTGTATCAGAGCCCAGACCAATTCAGACAAAAGATTAAATTTCATAGGTCACTGTCAGACCATGATTAACAATAGAAAAAAGATATTAAGTTAAAATATTAATACCGAACCAAACCAATCCCTAGGTTGATCAATGTATTAGTCATTAGCTAGAAAACAATTTAGGTCTAGCTCGATATTAAGACCAGTAGGCTGCATGGTACGTAGCCTATGCACCCACTTCATTTCATTCTGTGAGACACTCCTGGTCATATGTGTACCCCTCCAGTGCTTACTGATTTTATCTATGCCATAAAAGGTACATAGGCTTGGGTCACTGTTATGGTATTTGGTGAAATGTCTAGAAACACTATGATTGGGGAATTCTTTTGCAATGTTAGTTAGATGTTCATTTATTCGTATTTTGAGTTGTCGGGTGGTCCTGCCAACGTACTGAAGGGAGCACGGGCACTCCAGTACATAGGTCACATGATCAGACCCGCAGGTGATCAGGGGTTTGATGGTGAAACCCTCACCCGTCACATTAGATTTGAAATGTGTGATCTTCTTCTTGTCTCCAGATTTACGTGTGGTTCTACATGCTTTGCATCGAGTGCAATGGTGGAAACCAGATCCATCTAGAAAGGTGACAAGTTTCTTAGGTGGATCGGGTACGTTAGGGGCTATTTTGTTACGCAATCCAGGGGCTTTCCTGTAGATGAATTTGGGTACACCAGAGATGGATGATTTCAGGTCTTTGTCCTTCATTAGAATAGGCCAATGACGTTTGAAAATGGCCTCGACTTGCCGATATTGCCGGTGAAAGCCGGATATAAAAGCGGCTTCGCTTTTAAACTCTTTTTTTGGTTTAGAGGTTAACAAGGTTTTCCTGTCTAAAACAGAAACTTGGTTAAGCACTTGTTGCAAAGTCTCAGCCGCATAACCCTTCTCTAGGAATCTGTTGGTGAGATGCTTAGCTTGTACACAAAAGTCTTCATCTGTGTCACAGTTTCGTTTTAGTCGCATGTATTGCCCTTTAGGCACTGCCCCTATCCATAGGGGATGATGGCAACTATTGGTAGGTACAAAGCCATTGCGATCTGTGGCCTTGAAGTAGGTAAGAGTCTGGAATCTTTCTCCTTTCTTTCTTATGGTTAGATCCAGATAATTGACAGTGGTCATACTGGTTTCTGCTGTAAATGTCAAACCATAGTTATTCCTATTCATTTTCTCAAGAAAAAAATTCAGACTCTCCAATGGACCCTCCCAAAACAAAATGACATCATCAATATAACGTCTATAGAAACACAAAGAAAAATGCTTGTCCGAAAAAATGGTTTCCTGCTCCCATTTATTGAGAACAATGTTGGCCACGCTAGGGGCATAGCGGGCCCCCATTGCCACCCCGCCAATTTGATTGTAATATTGGTTATTAGCCCAAAAGTAATTGTTAGACATCGCTATCTCTAATCCTTTGATCAAAAAGTTGATCTGGATTTTCTTTAATTTGGATTCCCGCTTCAAAGCCCAACGTAGGGCTATAAGAGCATCTTTCTGGCGGATATTGGTATATAATGACTCGATATCAATTGTAACCATAATAGTTTGGTCGGTGGCTTGCAAATGTTGGAGTTCTATAATTAAATCTTTGCTATCTTTGAGATATGATGGACTTTGTGATACAAGTGGTTTAAAAAAAACATCCAAATATTCTCCCATCCGGGAGAAAAGTGATCCAATGCCACTAATTATGGGTCTCCCCGGTGGATTTTCCCTGTTCATATGAACTTTAGGTAAGGTGTATAAGACCGGAATCCTTGGTGTATGAAGGATTAATTAATCTGCTTCTTTTGTGTTTAGGATCCCTCGATCGATTCCTTCATTCACCCATTCGATGAGTAGATTTTTTAATTTTAGGGTGGGATCACCCCTCAGCAATTGGTATGTTTTCGAATCATCAAGCTGTCTCTGCATCTCTTGGTAATAATATTCTCTTTTCAGTATAACAAGCCCCCCCCCCTTATCGGCCGGTCTGACCACTATATTCTTATTCTTTTCGATAGATTTAATTGCTTCTTTAAATTGCATGTTAGAACCATATCGACTGAATTCCATCTCTCGTATATCATCTTGTACTAAAGTGCGAAACACTTCAATATAATGATTAGAACTTTTATTTGGATTAAAAATGGACTGATTCCTCAGTCCACTATGTACAAATTTATCCGGACTTTTAGATATGTCATCTAACGTATTCCCAGCAAAATGTTTCTTAATATTTAATTTATTCTAATGTGTTTCGCCACATCGATAAAGAGTTAAAATTTGTCCACATCTTTGTTGGGGGCAAACTTGAGGCCTTGTTGAAAAACTTCTAATTCATGGTCTGTAAATTTTTCTTCTGTTAAATTATAGATTCCTTCAATCAATTTGTCCTTTTTCTTTTTCGTTCCGCCTCTTCCTCGTCGGCCTCTTCTTCTGCATAATCTTTCGGGTATTGGGGAGATTTTGGGGGGATGCGGTATGCATCCTTCCACCCCCTTCCATCCCCCCCCCCTGGTGGTGCTGGTTGTAATAAGGGGTTGGTCTGCCTCGGAAATTTCCTCTAGATCCTCCCCTTGGAGGCCTGGGGGGATATTGCGGACGATATGGTTCATAATATTGATAATCTGGTCCTCTATGATCCAAAGGTCCAAATCTGTTGTATAATTCAACAGGCGGAGGATACGGATATCCACTATGGTTATATGGAGGATAATTGGAAGGTTTTGAATGAGAGGATTTGGAAAGGTTTTTAATAATTGTTTTTTTTGGGGTACTAACAGTTTGTACAGTTTTTTTCTTTTCCACACTTTTAGGTGGTGGACCACTTTCACCTCTTTCCATACTTGATTCAGGAGAAAAACCCAATTGAAAAGTCTCCTGCCATTTGTATACTCGATTGTCTTCAGAATCTTTAATATCTCGCTGGTACTTTTTTAATTTTTTGTTTTTTATTTCACCATCATATTTGGACAAATGTGTTTGTAAGAGTCTTGATTTTTCTATATATTCACTACTTGTTTTGTGGGGCTCCATTTTCTTTTTTAATTCTGCAATTTTGGTTTCCAAAGTTGCATTTTTGGCTTTGCGCCTTTGGATCAAAAATTGCATCAGTTTTTGCTCACAGGCATTAAAAAACTGGTACCATTCTTCTATGGATTGTAAATTGTCGGCGCCATCACTGGGACCAACATCCCATCTAAGATGCCTGGGTGTGAGGTTTTTACTAATGTAAAGTTCAAATGAGGCGATGTCCCACCACAATCTTATCTGTTTTTCCATACCGAACTGTAATTCCTTAAACCCCTTTTCAAGATCTATATTGGGACTGGGGATATCTTGGAATAATTCATCTAGATTAATGTGTCTCTCCTTCATAAAGTTAAACACATCCATGGCTGCGTGAAAAGTATGAATCAAAAATAACTAATATTCTGAAACTTAAGACAGTAGAAAAATAACATTCAGCGCCAAACAACAAAATTTAAATAAAATGAAAATATTATAATAAAAGCTGCTCCTCAAAAAACAATCTTAATTGTGATAAATGAAAAAACGTGTAGAGGGCGCTAAAACCACTCAGTGCTACTGAATAGTGAACCAAATTAGTAAATGAGAAATAGATTAAATTAAACTATCTCTTGATACATATATAAGTATAATAATACTAAATTCCAAAAGTGTCTCTGTGTCCAAAGGAATCTGTAAAAAAAAGTCCCAATAAGTGTTCAATCAATGCATCACATGTGAATGAAGAAAAACAAATCTTCTTTCTTGAATATTCTTTATGTGCAAAAAGGAAAGCCGTCACCAACAAATCCAATCTTCTTAATCACCCTCTAATTGGTGTTGAAGCAAACAAATGTGCTTACCAGAATTAGTGGACTATTATAATTAAACAATAGTCAACTAGACATATGCAGGATTGTGCCTGCATGCACATCGGACAGGAAATCAATAGTGAGCCTCAATGCCAGGAATTCCAGATGGGATATATGATGAAACAAAAAAAGGCAATGGAGATGCCAATAGTGTGATACCACTTTAAAATTTATTATATATAAAAACAGAAAAACCAAAAGACAAATGGCCCAGATGGCCTCTTACTTCTAAAAGTGCCTACCCGGCACTGGGGCTGCAGGCGTGTTACCGCTACCTTGCGGTGCGGTAATGGACAGGGTCGTCTGGTCCGGTGCTAACTCCGCAGCACGGCTCGGCGTCCTGTCTGATTGCATACAAATTTAAACTCTTAGGCTGGGTTCACACCTATGCAAATTGAATGCACGCTTCTCCGCATTCAATATGCATAGCAGGAGAATGTGACTGGCTCTCTATGGAGCTGGTTCACATATCTCCGCAGAGGGTCCAGTGCGGTGTGCCGGAAAAACGTGTGCCTTTTTTGGTGCGTTTCAGTTTTGATTTCAGCCCAAAATTCAGGCTGAAATCGCACCTGAACCGATGAACCAGCACACACCGGCCCCCTGCTGTGCGCCGCATGCGGCGACAGTGTGAACCCAGCCTTAAGGTTTGACCTCATATTATATGGTTTTGGTAAATCTGAAGATACAAATCTGCAGAAAATCTAATAGTGTGTATGGGGTCTTAGGCAGTGTTTCTCAACTCCAGTCCTCAAGGCGCCCCAACAGGTCATGTTTTTCAGGCTTTCCATTATTTTGCAGAGGTGATTTGATCAGTTTCACTGCCTTAGTAATTAAATCCTGAAAACATGACCTGTTAGGGCGCCTTGATGACTGGAGTTGAGAAACACTGCACTAAGAGGTTAATTTACTAAAACTGGAGAGTGCAAGATCTGGTGCAGATGTGCATAGAAACCAATCAGCTTCCATTTTTTTTTGTCAAAGCTTAATTAGACAAGCTGAAGTTAGAAGGCTACCACGATTGGCTACCATGCACAGCTGCACAAGATCTTGCACTCAATAGTTTTAGTAAATCAACCACAAAATGTGTTTTATAAGACCTTATATGATGGTGTGTTGCATATTTATAGTGAACCACCGTCACTATGCAAAATCTATGTAAAATGGGTACAGAACAATAAAACCCTCCATCATATTCTGTCCTGAAGATCTGAAAAGAATTGATATGGAATAAAATGTTGCCTGAATATTCCAAATAAGATTAATTGAATAGAAAATTAACAATGCTAATAGTACATTCAAATCCTGAATTCTTCCTCTTTCTTTCTAGGTATCCAGTGGCTACCTCGTAGTAGTATTTGTATATGTGACAGAATATATAGGGATCAAAGCTCGCACCTGGGCATCAATGCACATTCATGCCTTCTTTGCCGTAGGAGTTATGATTGTTGCTTTGGTTGGTTACCTAGTGCGCACTTGGTGGATATACCAAATCATTCTTTCTGTCATCACCCTACCCTTTCTCATATGCTGCTGGATGCTTCCTGAGACTCCTTTCTGGCTGCATTCCCAGGGAAAATACAAAGAGGTTGAAAAAGT
The DNA here is from genome assembly GCF_905171775.1 of Rana temporaria. Lineage (NCBI taxonomy): Eukaryota > Metazoa > Chordata > Amphibia > Anura > Ranidae > Rana > Rana temporaria. The sequence continues at coordinate 265,486,079 of NC_053492.1, read as the reverse complement.
AATAGCCACAATGGAAAAGTGGAACAGAGTGAAAAGTCCCTGCAAACTCTCTGAGATCTGTCATGTAGAGGAAACAAAACATGATAATGCTGAGGATGTCCAGGTGTCCAAAAATCATAATGTGTTTGACCTGTTTCACAACTGCAGTTTTGCAAGAAGGACCATTTCTGTTTGGCTCATCTGGTTTACCGGTAGTTTGGGATACTACGTATTTGCTCTAAACTCTGTAAATCTGGGAGGAAATGAATACTTGAATCTTTTTCTTACAGGTATGACAATTTCATAATTTACCTTTATTTATACTAAGAATATATGGCACTCTACAATTTCGTCATTACTGTTTTACATTGCTCTGATGCCCTTCTGTGCATGCTTCCTGTGTTATCGCAAGGAGCCTCCAATTCCCTAGGCAGTATGGATTAGGAGAGGGAAGGGATTCAATAGTTCAACAAGGGACATCTGGGCAGGGCTGACACCAAATCTTGCCATTTCAATTAACAAAATGGCACATGATGCCATTTGAAGACGAAATTATATATACATTTCAGCTGGTCAGTAGGTAATTTTCTGTACTTGTGGCATCTTTAATAACTTGAGTACAACCCTGTACAACCCTGTAATACCCCTTCATTACCAGGCCATTTTCCAGTGCTATGATAGTTTCAATGACAATAGAACATTTTACCCAAATCAATTTTATATAATTTTATAGACAGATAGAACTTTCTGTTGGTGGTATCAGCCTGTATTTCCCCTTCAATAATAACCATTTTTGTAGTTTTTGGCACTGTGATAATTTAAATTACAATTATCCTTAAATGCAACACTGTACCCAATGGAGTTTTATATAAAAAAAAAATTGGAGCCAGTTAGTGCTTTCTATTTGTTGTATTTATTAACCACAAGGTTTTTTATTTTTACTATAATGGAAAAAAGACCCACATTTTTGAAAAAACGAATTTTTCCATTAGCTTCTGTTGAAATAAAAATGCCAGAATAGTATGAAAATCACCACAGTTACCTGTTTTCAAAAAGCAGACACCCTAAGGTGGTCTAATTTTTGCCCCAATTTTTGTGAAGAAGAATAAAGGAACATGCTGGTACTGAGGAGGGATCTTAAGAATAGTGCACTAGATACATTCATGTACAGGTCATACACAGAGGAAAGAGGAAGTGAAGGCGTTAATGTCCTGGTCACATACAAAAGCATTATGGAGATAAAGGGGGTTCAGATGGGCAGGATTAGGGAGGTGAAAAGAGTTACTATACAGGTCGCATGAAACATAGAGATAGCATAGAGATGGCGTGTGTAGGAGTTCATAAACAGCACTGGGTAAATAAAGGGCTGCCAATCCGCCGTTGAAAAACATACAATGGTGTAGTTAATAAATACAGTTAAAAAAAAAAAATGCTATATAAAGAAAAAAAGACTAACAACTGTTTTTTTCTGTTACAAAACATAAGAAATACAAATGCCAGAACAGTATGAAAACCCTCAAAATTATTTTTTTTTGGAATGTAGACATTCAAAATGTATCACATTTTTTTTGCCACAATTTGCACAATAAAGGGATAAAACATAGGGAAATGTGCATGTGTTGCAGATATGTACTGCAAATGTCTTATTTTTTATTCTGCCCTGACAACCACTTTAAAATACAAAAATTAATAGGCCTCGGTATGCAGTGATTTGAAGGCTGCACATATTTGCGAGGCCAGAAATATTAGAAATCTTAGGAGGTGTTTCAAAAGTGTGTACTTGAGGTTAAAGTGGATGTAAACCCCATTCATGAAATCTGACCTGGGCACATCTATCTGTAGTGTTTACTTATCTCTCTCCAATGTCCTAAGTGCTGTTGCTTTCTGCTGCTCCATTTCTCTGTTATCAGCATGTGAACTTCTGACAAGCTCTCCGACACACAAGATAAAAGTAGCTGAAAACTTGTGTCTGGGAGGGTGATTAAAGGGAGATTAACAGAGCTGGTCTATTCACAGTTCAGCTCTGCAAGTTTCTTTGTTTCTCTGCCTATGTGGAGTGGGGGTGTGTACCATTCCTCCAATCAGCTCACACACGTTGTATGCCCAGACTCCCCTCCCTCTACTGATATAGGAAGAAATATTTGTAACACGATATGCACTTTCTAAAGATCATAGAAAGGGAAAGACTGCAGATCTACATGTAAAACGTATGTAGGGAGATTTGTTTCATATCTGTGTATCATCGGAGGCTGTTCACTTTACTGGGTATAGTGCCCCCATCCGTGCAATAAACCATTGCGCCCAGGGCAGCCGTTCCCTCCTGCCCACCCCTTGTCCCGACCCTGGGTATAGGAGAGGATTTACACCCACTTTAACATCCACTTACTGTTTTTAGCTTACATTACGTATACCTTGTTACTTCGTTAAAATAAATAATGTAATAAAAAAAATCCAGTTAAATGTATCAACCAGTCTTTCAATATGTAAAATAAATAAGATAAATGTAAATTGATTCCTAATGTATTTCTGATGGTCTTTATCTAACTTTTATTATCTAACTTTTAAGAACAACCCTTTTGTGTACCCTTTCACTTGTTATTTTGTTTCCTGTAAATTTTTATACATATGCACAGCTGCTATTTAGTGATTGCTAAATCTTGTCCAACACATTTTCCAAAGAACACAAGTGCATCAGAGTTCAAAAGGATAATATATTTAATTTTCTTGAATTAAAGAAGTTTTCCATTTTCAACTTGAATACAGTTTCTTTTGCAGTTTGTAGAGTGCAGAAGCAGCTTCAAGGCATATTTGACAGCTCAGAGGTTAGGTAAGCCTCAGCCTATTATGACTTACAGTAATTTTTTTTGTATTTTACAGGTGCTGTGGAAATTCCCTCTTATATAGTTTGTTGTCTGGGCATGGACAATCTTGGAAGGAGAAACACATTGGCTCCATTTCTTTTACTTAGCACTGTCATTTGTGGTGTAATTATGCTCATACCTGAGGTATATCTACAATCATATCCACTTATACATATGATAATGAAACTATAAAAGACTGGCAAGCAAATAGGCATAGCATCTGGGGATGGCTGGACTAACTTCAAGCAACATATTAAAATTGGTGTTGAAAATTAAGGTCTACCTACAAATAAGAATTTTTTTTGGTGCCCCGTGTGAGGAACAAAGACATTTAATACACACCTCACCCGCTACCCACTTCATGAAGAGAAACGGTTAGCTACAGAATCTCCTGTAATAAACATCCTTACTGCGTCCTGTGGTGATATAAGGATGTCACGTGGGGGAGAAACCACAGCATGCAGCAAGCGAACAGGAATTTGACAGTGGCAGTTTTGAAAATTCTTTAGTTAGCCTTTTCTTTTCCCTATAGCATAAATTGCTAGTGCAAGCAGCAGTTGAGTTTGGCCAATTTGAAAATCGTGTCTTGAGATCCAGCCAGGAAGCACAGCCTACCTGCTCAGTAGTGTTTCATCTAGGCATTTCTATACCAGTCCACCCCACTCACTTTGTCTTAAGATGTGCCAGCGAGTGATGCTGGAACACCCTCTTGTCTAATGTAAAACCTGATGTTAAAATTGTAATATTAAGATGTTTCTCAAAGCCATCAAACATGTTTAAATCTGCCTTGAAAGTGTTGAAGCAGAGAGGATGTCATACTACAAGCCTAAAGAAACGCTGTTGTCAAATAATTTTTGTAGCAAAAGTGTAAACTGATGTGCCATCCTGTTAGCAGGTTACACAGACCTAGAGTATAGTTGGAAAAACGTTTGCTTTGAGTTACCCTTTGAGTTGTTTAACAGCACATTTTGAAAAAAATACATATAAGATACTAGACTAAATCATGCATTGATGTTTTACAGGAACACAGTACTGTAATTATCATTATGAATATGGCTGGGAAGTTCTCAATTGGTACTGCCTTTGGCCTTATATACCTGTACACGGCTGAATTATACCCAACAGTTGTAAGGTGAGCTACATAACCATGTATATTTATTTCAAATTAATAAAAATTATATCAAAGCTCAATTATGGGCATGCCAAAGTCCCCCCATTTCTTGTCCTCCTTCTCATTGGAGCATCCCCATTGCATTAAAAAGGCATTGTTACTTACTTTTTTTCCAGCTGTCATCATAGGCCCTCTTTTTAATGCTTCAGAGAAAAATTACATAACCCTGATGTCTGTAGAATTCCTTATGTTAGTTCTGGGTGTGTGTGTGTGGGGGGGGGGGGGCAAAAATCTTAAAGCCCTTAAAGCCCTGGGTTTACAGGAAATGGGTTGAGTAATGCTTTGCAGGGAGCACCACCAGAGATCAGATGACTATAGAAGATTTAGCTGTTTTTTGTTTTCAGAGGCTTGCCGGTTAACCAGGTTTTTTGAAGTTTTTTGACTATAGCAGATTTAGCTGTTTTTTATTTTCAGAGGCTTGCCGGTTAACCAGGTTTTTTGAAGTTGCCCATACTGGGCTATTTTCACAAATATTACCTTTTTTTCTCTTGCTACTCTAGGTCCCTGGCTGTTGGCAGTGGGAGTATGATGTGTCGACTCGGTAGTGTGGTTGCCCCATTCTGTGTGTACCTGAAGGATATTTGGATATTTATGCCACAGGTATTTTTATTTTCCTAGATAAATTATTTTTTAATTCTATTCATGTGGGACCTCTTGAATTAGATTCCTGCACATAAATTGTAAACATTAATTGAAGGTACAGAAAACCATGCAGTAGACTTTCAAAAGACCTCTGGCCCTTTAAGTGGTTTTGTCTAGAGTAGCCTGACACTGCTAAAGGTGTATATGGATAATTGGGGGCAGTTCATTTTCAAAACATCATGCCAAACAGCTAATATACTGTACATTCACTAACTGCTTTACCCGTAAAAGGACTTGTCATTTTGTTCAATCAATCTAGGAGTTCACACTCCAGTAATATTGAACAGCCTGGCAAGGACATACATGTGTTTCCTTGTTAAGCCCTGGAGCATCCTATATTAGCTCTAGCCTGCTAATTTGATAATGAAGCAACATCTTCCCACTGCTGGCAACAATATTAATATTCAAATAAAACTGAAGGCAAAACATTTTTCATTTTGGATAGATTACGGGAGAGTTATAATCCGTGGCCCAGATTCAGAAAGCAATTGCGCCCGTGTAACCATAGGTTACACGGCGCAATTGCTGACTTGCTCCGGTGTAACGAGTGCTCCTGATTCAGGAACCTCGTTACACCTGCTGCAGCTTAAAATCTGAGCGGCATAAGGCTCTTATGCCTCGCAGATTTTAGGCTGCATTCTTGCGGGGGGCGCTAGGGGGCGCTCCCATTGTGTATCAGCGTGTAGTATGCAAATTGCATACTACCACTGATTCACAAGCTTGTGCGGGCCCCGCGCAAGCCAGGTACGGAGTTTCCGTACGGCTACTTTAGCGCAAGGCTGCCCCTTCTAATAGTAGGGGCAGCCAATGCTAAAGTATAGCCGCCGCTCCCGCGCCGTGAAATTTGAATTTCACGGCGTTTGCGTAAGTGATTCGTGAATGGCGCTGGACGCCATTCACGTTCACTTTGAAGCAAATGACGTCCTTGCGACGTCATTTGCCGCAATGCACGTCGGGAAAGTTTCCCAACGGAGCATGCGCTATACGCTCGGCGCGGGAGCGCGCCTAATTTAAATGATTCCTGCCCCCGGCGGGATCATTTAACTTGCGCACGCTTACGCCGGGCAAATTTGCCGGCGCGCCTTCGCAGTTCACGGAGCTACTGCTCCGTGAATCGAGGGCAGCGCAAAATATTTGCGTGGGCGCAGGGCAAAATCGTTGCCCTGTGCCCGCGCAAATAAAGTGCAAGCTATGCTGAATCTGGGCCCCTGTGTTTTTTTTTTTTGCCATATGTGTCCCACTGGGGAGATTTCCCTTCACTTCCTGTCTCATAGCCAAAATAGGAAGTGAGAGGAAATTCCCCAACATTTGAGATTTTCTTTTTCTTTTACTTTCACTTTCAACTATGATTGTAAACAGTACAAATAGAAAGGGTGAATCTCCCTAACAGGGGCAGGGGTAGCAATAACAACCTGTCAGATATACTAATCTACCTATACTCTGTCCTAAACTAAAAAAAAAAAAGTTGCCTTTAGCTTTACTTCAAAGCTGAATTTTAACTTTCTTTTCACTAGAACTGAATGGAATGATCAATCCCAGCATAGATCAAACCTCTGTACCATGTTGCTCTGTTGTCTGCTGGTTCCCTGGTTTTCTGGGTTTAGTTGTGGCTTTCTATCATTTGACACTCTGTATATCCTGCTGATAGACTTTGTCCCCTCCACAGCCACTTCCTGTAGCAGCAAGAGTCTATAAAATTCCCCGTTGTAGTCTTTCAGACCCTGCAAATTATGTAACTTTCTGGGTCACAATTAGAATTCAATCCTGCCCAGTTCAATATGCCGACCAATGTGAACAGGGAGAGAACCACCCCTCAGATCCCACCCACCCAGGGCCCTGTTCTCTGTGAAGAGATTAATGTACATATGAAGGAAACACCTTCATAATAACCCCCTCTAGCCTTTTCTATGTAGTCTTACAGTACACCATTATTCTTTGGCAGGCTGCAAGACAGGAATGACACAGGAGGAGGTATGGCACATATACTCCTTTCCACACCCACTAGAAGGCCCAGAAACACCCACAGTAACCCTAAGACCCACCCATATCAACTCCCAGGACTGGTACAAGTGACTCCCATAGTATGGCCTGAAGCTCAAAGGGTCATGGGACATGTAGTGTCAGGACTGGAAAAGGAAGGAAATAGAAAGTCAGAGAACTTTGAAAATCATCCAGGAGGAGGAGTGACATCACAGTTACAGAAACCTGCAGTATACAGCTAAAGGAGGTTACACACAAACCACACAAACTGACAGTTGTGACTCATTTACATGCACAATGCATCTGTTGTTTTGGAGAGGAAAAGCTGGCGTTCTTCTTTAAACCTAAATAAAAAAAATAGTGTGAGTTATATTTCTGGCTGTGCATTGTGGCAAATGTGTCCAAGTGGCTAACCCCAATTTTCAAATACTTTCTAAAGTTAACATGATAGGTGTGGGCACTGGGAAGGCTGTGATAGTGGAAATACACTAGTAGTAAGTGATCCAACTCTGAAAATCAGGCAAACTAGACATCAGATCCTTCTTCATCAATGCAAACATCATCACTTTTATCCTGAGGTGCCGTAACCACCCACAGTAACCATGGGGACAAAAGGACAATAAGGAAGCCTCTCTTTCTGTCCCTTGCATTAACAGGCTCAGTGCAGCATTACCTCACTGCAGAGGGCCATGGTATAAGCAGACAGCCCAGCTCTTAGTCCAGGGTAACCCTGGCAAAAGTAGACCAGTGAAAGGAAAGGGGGAAAGTGACATACATCCACTGACAGCCTGCACAGAGCACATGCAGGCATTCCAAGACAAGTGGATAGTTGGCTACATACACCTCAATGCAGGGATCTGAATCAGGGAGGATGACAAATAAGGTAGGGGACAGCAGTCATTTAAATCTGCACGTACCCTTTTTAACCTATTTAAGGGGCTAAAGAAAAATCTGATGTATACTCAATGAGAAAAGATCTGAAGCACTTAATATCTAGAATTGAAGACATAGAAACCACTCAATCCTAGCCTACCCAGGTGCTCTAGCAATTGCAAAAAAAAGGTCAACAATCACAGAACTAAAACAACAGTGGTGAATGTGTCATGGGTTAAGCAGCTGCTCCATCCCTTAAAGTGGAGGCCCACTCAAAAAAAAAATACACCAAAATCATGTAAAAAAAAAAGATTGAAAACAAAATGTTTTTACTTACCAGAAATGGCGGTTGCTATGCGGAAGTTCCTAATCTGCCTCTTCCCATACCGCGGCAGGTCTTCTTCCTCGTCCTCCCCACGTTGTCTTCTGGGGAATGGGGTGCATTGCCTTCTGGGAACTGTGTGTATCCCAGAAAGCAGCCGCCCATTCACAAAAGCGCTGCGAGACTCACGCATGCGCAGTAGGAAACGGGCAGTGAAGCCGTAAGGCCTGTTTCCCCTCAGTAAGGATGGCCGCGCCAGGAGCTTCCAGGATCGAGCGATCGGCCTTGGGGGGGGCGACATTGCGGGTGCCTAGGACAGGTAAGTGTCCTTATTAAAAGTTAGCAGCTACAGTGTTTGTAGCTGCTGACTTTAAAAAAAAATTAAAAAAAATTGCGGGTGGAACCCCACTTTAATATCATGAACAAAGAAGTATCTCCCATGGGACTTTGTTGCAGCAATTAAAATTCCAGAAAATAATGATTTTTTTTTAAATAGATAGTGTATTTGTACAACAAGATTAAATCATCTGGTCTATATAGTCCAATTTCAAGTCTAATAGTAATAGGATCTCATATATACAGCAAAAATACCATATACATAGACTATTAATTATGAATCCTCCAAAATTTTCCAACGCATTTTGACTAATTATAGTCTTCTTCAGGGGACAGTGAGGTGGAAGCAATCCTATGTGGATAAAGAAGAGGCATAAGGCCCTGTACACACGGACTGAAGTTCAGTTTCATCGGTTAACCGATGAAGCTGACTGATGGTCTGATGTGCCTACACACCATCAGTTCAAAAACCGATCGAGTCCAATGTGGTGACGTAAAACACAACAACGTGCAGAGAAAAATGAAGTTCAATGCTTCCAAGCATGCGTTGACTTGATTCTGAGAATGCGCGGGTTTGGAACAGATGCTTTTGCGTACTAACCATCGGTTTTGACCGATCGGTTAGGCGTCCATCGGTTCAATTTTAAAGCAAGTTCTAAATTTTTGGACCGAAGGATAACTGACCGATGGGGCCCACACACGGTCGGTTTGGACCGATGAAACTGAACTTCAGTCCGTTTTCATCGGTTTGGTCTGATCGTGTGTACAGGGCCTTACAGTAAGTACATAAGTTCCACAGAATTGTGAGACAAGATTATAAAGCAAAGAACAGAAATTGATAACCACATGCTGTATTTACAGGTTTAACTTGCATAAATAGACTTGATGTAGGGCCAAAAATAAGCAACTGTAGCGAGGTCTAATTTTGTCTTACAATTCCGTCGAATTTATGCACTCGCTGTTATGCCTCTTCTTTATCCACATAAGATTGCTCCCAAATTACTGATCCCTGAAGAAGACTATAATTAGTCGAAGCGCATTTTGGAAATTTTGGTGCCTACATAATAATAGACTATGTATATGCTATTTTTGCTGTATATATGAGATCCGATCACTATTAGACTAGAAACGGGACTGTATAGACTAGATGATGTTATTCTATTGTACAAATAAACTTTCTATTTTTATATAAAAAAAAACATTATTTGCTGGAATTGTAATTGCTGCAACAAAGTCCCAATGGGACAATCACAGAACTATTCCCAGATCCCTCATGTTCAAAATGAAAGATCAACAAATCTGGTCTCAACACAAAAAAAAAAATACATATAAGAGACCTACCTGAAGCTAATAGAGACTCTGACCTGGCCAATATTATCAGAGTGATATTGAACACAGCCCTGAAAAGATTCACCACTGCAGAAATCCACCTTGACAGAGCACACAGATCACCCGCGGCCTGCACTCCAAGGAGCCAAGTGATGTGTTTTTTTGCCTTCATTACTGTGAAGAGAATGGACTGATCCTCTAGCGATCAGAGGTATTCCTCAACTTGGCAAAAAAAAGGGGTCAGAAAACCCCTATTAGACTGTGCAACCAAGGAGCCACCTGCATTTCTATCTCTTTGCACGCAAAGAAGGCAGATCCACAGTATTACCCTACCCAGAGGTACACAAGGACTTCTGTCTAGTGCTAGACATGCAAGCCCTATAACTGGATCAAACACCTGAACCCGCTGGACTTCTCCCCCACAAAGTCTTGGTAGGAGGTCACCCACAAAAGCCCTAGAATTGGCCCGGGCGGGAAGAGGGTGAAAGCGCCCAGTGGGCAAGTGGTTAAACCCTCTTCTAAAAGGGTGAGCATTACCAAAACGTAGTCTTCTTCCTACAAACAAAGAAGGTAACAATTGTGCACTATCAGCTATGTTTTGTACTTCATTAAATGAAGACCCCTGCGTTGCAAACAAGTTGTATGTTGTATACTGATGCTGGGATTGGCAACCTCTTGGTCCTCTTTTGGTGGATTCACGTTTAAATGTGTTGCTAGTTCAAACCAGAAATGTCAATATATTCTCAGTTTAACATCATTTCCTTCTTCTTGAGATTATTTAAAAATAAATAGGGCAGGCACCAAAATTGCCATGTGCAGTATAATGTTTTATGGATGAATTTGATTATGAATGATTGTTTTGCAATGTTCTTTGTATGCACTAGATAGTACATATAAAAACGTCAAACGTATGTTTGCAAGTCATACATATTTAATCATTTTGTGAAACCTTACATTTTTATTTTCCGTTTCAGCTACTAGTTGGAATCATGGCATTAATAACTGGAATATTAACCCTTATGCTCCCAGAAACACTTGGGAAGCCGCTCATGAACACAATGGAGGAAGCTGGAAAAATGTTAAGAAAGACAGAAAATAAAAGAAAACCATTAGCAGAAGCAAATGGGGTTGCCATGGAAAAACTAGATTCTGCTACAATAGATGCCCCTGATGTTTAGAAAAGCAACACATCAAGTCATTTTATCTCTTTTATAGGGAAGCAAAGAAGGCTAATTCACTGAAAATCATGTGGTTTGACTTTGTTGATATCAGTGCACATCATACAAATTATGACCATCTTGCCGGAGATAATGGCCTATTTTTTTTTTCTTTATCACAGATTTAGCCTGGCTAAGCAACCTGTTGACCTCTCATTTCGCTTAGAGACTCCACAGGCAATATCTCCCTGCCATAGCCCTTGGCTCTGCTCTTGCTTTAGGGTCTAATGTAATTTTCTTTAGTGGGGTGTCCCCATTAATTTTCCATATAAGTTCAGCAAGGAGTGTGGAAGAACCCTGTTACAGCTACAGCAGTTGTTTTTCATGAGATACAAGAAAGATTTTAGTGATTTAGCATATTCCAAATACTGAAATATCAGATATCAGTTCTAATTGGCCATGATGCCAGTTTATAAAAGTTGCCGCTTTTTCGGTCTGGTTATTGATCACTCCCTGTTCCAGATATATATATAAAAAGTGTTAAAGTGTTACTAAACCCTGGGCCCTGCAGTCACAATATCTGGTCTCCCACAGTACACAGAACATGGAAAAGTAATTATCCTAGTAAATATAAACTGCTAAATACCTTTTATCATTAGCAGTATATAGTATTTTAAATTCTATCGGTGGTTAAAATTTGTAGGGGGAGTTTTCATTCTGCGATGACTGACCTATGAGGCTGCATGAGCTCTGATCCTCTGTCTGGAGAGTGCTGATTGGCCCTGTGTCAATCACATGCACCCCCGCACTAGCAATACACACCAAACTGAGCATGTGCAGAGTGACCCCCAAGACTCTGTGCTATCAGCAGATGGATTGGGGACTGTTGAAGAAGGGGAGAATCAGAGAAGACAGGATCAAACAGCCTTTTTACACAATGTAAAGGATTAATAGTGAGTATAACAAGCATGCTTTGCTGTATATACAGACTGATTTCACTGTTGTGGTTTTAGTAACACTTTTAGCTTGAATGCTGTGTATTTTAATAGTACATAGAGGCCTAAACTGCAGTTTCTTCTTTTTGGTACATTCATTCTAACTGCGAAAAATTCATTCCACAGTAGATACCATCCCGCGTATAAAGGATTTTTATATGTTTCCATTTCAGGATGTTTAAGGACGTTGGACCTGCTATAGATTTTACTTTTCAGTATACAGTATAGAAGTGGTATAATCGGTCAACCTCACCACTTTGTTTTGCACATTGTATAACTCTTTTAAACATCTTTTCTACATGTATACGGCCATTTTTTACTTAACATATTTCATGACATTTTCAGGTGTTATAAATGATAAGTTCCTTGAAAAGTGAGATAAGAAACACATTATAATGCCAACTCAGGATTAATTACACATTTTATAAATAGTCCCCTATAGTCTCTGCTTGTCCATTTCTATTGGTCTACAGGAGTGATTACTATCTTTATAACTTGCACCATACAGATATGCCCGCTTTCTACTGTCTTGAATTAACAGTTATATTGTGAAGTATGGCATTAAGTAAATTTTATGTCATATTAACCAGTGTTACCTCTTAACTACTGCATTTGAGTGTTAATGGATTGATTAATTAATGGAATTAGTAGTTAAATTAATACCAGGAAAAGGTTTGCTGGAAGGCAGGGGCATTTGCCTCCTACAGCAGTACTAAGAGTATATGGTTGGGCTGGTGGCCCTGATTGCATATACCTTACCATTCAGACATCAAAACGGGATCCATAGACAGTGACACATTGGGTATTTATTACCTAAGGCCCCTTTCAGACTGGGACGGGAGCCGCGGTGGCGGTATAACGCCGCTAAAAATATACCGCCGGGATTGCCGCGGGAATCAGCCGCTAGCGGTGCGGTATTAACCCCTGCTAGCGGCCGATAAAGGGTTAATACCGCCCGCAATGGGAGCTGCGGTGGCTCAACGCGATTGGCACTGCGCTGACAAGCCATTCACCTCTGCAGCTAGAGGTTCGGATCCCGGTCTCAGCTACATGTGAATTGAGTTTGGTGGTCTCAGCCCGGCTCCCGGTGGGTGTGCTATGCGAGGTAAGCTTGCGCTTAGTACTCCCACCCCCCTCCCACAAAAAACACCACACTTACACGCACTCGAAATTGGGTTAACATGCACGCACTTTGACCACGCGGTCTCTAAAAAGAGAGGCGAAGGACTAACAGGGCTGGTTGAGCGGGCTAGATCCTCTCACTCCCTTATAGGGAGTCCCTCTGCCCCGTTGGGCTTCAAAGCGGAGCACGTAGGGCAGGCTGTGTGGGAGGACCCCCCTCACACACCCACCATTGCCACCTGGGGCATGGAGAAAGGTGGCAGATTGCCTCTGGGGGAGGCCTGCCTACTCCCAACTTCTGCAGTCCGGCTCCTCTCTCGAGTACAAGCACAAAATACACTTAAAAAAAAAAAAATACCGCCCACAATGTGCCTCTATAGAGGCGCATTGCGGGCAGTATTGCCGCGGTTTCCCATTGTTTTCAATGGGAAGGAGCGGTGAAGGAGCGGTATACATGGAGAAAGGTGGCAGATTGCCTCTGGGGGAGGCCTGCCTACTCCCAACTTCTGCAGTCCGGCTCCTCTCTCGAGTACAAGCACAAAATACACTTAAAAAAAAAAAAAATACCGCCCACAATGTGCCTCTATAGAGGCGCATTGCGGGCAGTATTGCCGCGGTTTCCCATTGTTTTCAATGGGAAGGAGCGGTGAAGGAGCGGTATACATGGAGAAAGGTGGCAGATTGCCTCTGGGGGAGGCCTGCCTACTCCCAACTTCTGCAGTCCGGCTCCTCTCTCGAGTACAAGCACAAAATACACTTAAAAAAAAAAAAAATACCGCCCACAATGTGCCTCTATAGAGGCGCATTGCGGGCAGTATTGCCGCGGTTTCCCATTGTTTTCAATGGGAAGGAGCGGTGAAGGAGCGGTATACATGCCGCTCCTCACACCGCTCCAAAGATGCTGCTGACAGGAGATTTTTTTTGTCTCCCGCCAGCGCATCGCCTCAGTGTGAAAGCCCTCAGGCTTTCACATTAAGTCTGCAGTGAAGGAGTTTTTCAGGCGGGATAGCAGCGCTATTTTTAGCGCTGTACCGCCTGAAAAAATCCTCAATGTGAAAGGGGCCTAACTGCTCCCTCTTCAGGCATGTAAGCACAGCATCTGGCAGAGAAAAGTCTTCCAGCACCAACTTTGCAGCTCTGAGATGTCATGTTACCGATGAGATCACTATACAAAAGAATCAATAAATAATGATTAAAAAAATCAACAAAAGTAGCAACCAATAAAATATTTTCTTATTTTAAATACTGTTATTTTGTGGTCAAAATTCAAATTAAAGTCTATATTAAAAATAATGTAGTCATACCTGTTGTAATATGTTGGCCGATTTATGTGGAATATTATATTATAAGTCCAATATTGACCAGGCCAGATTTCAGTTGACATTTGGTACCTGTTAAAATAAGTGCACACATCAAAAGAGGCTTGTCGATTGTCAATATGCAAAGATCCAGGATAAGTCTATTTTACACATCAAACCTGTACTCAGGCCACATTTGGTACCTGTAATCTAGTTGCACATATAAAAAGGGGTTAGTGGCCAAACAAGATTTACTACACATATCAAAGGGGACAGATAATGACTCTGATGTGCTCAGGCCACCTTTGGTATCTGTAATCTAATTGCACACATCAAGGGAGACTTGTTAGAATGCAAATTAGGACATGTCTCCGGCTGGGGTCATTATCTGTCACTCTGAAAGACAGGATGTGGATCAAAGTTGGCCAATCAAATTGCTCAGCTATTCAGTGGATAGGCAATATAATTCTGGAGATCAGTCTAGTCATTCTCAGAATATTTCCTATGAATATGGCACAGGTCTAGAATTGATCTAAGAGACTCTCAGAATATTCTCTATGAATATGGCACAGGTCTAGGATTGATCTAAGAGACTCTCAGAATATTCTCTATAAAATATGAAGGCACAGGTCTAGAATTGATCAAGGAGATTCTCAGAATATTCTCTATGATCTAGGAAAAGATGGGACTCTAAATCTACTTTTCGTTGTCATATTTACTCTGTGGATTTGTATCATCTGTGGAATTTGGACTTTGTTCTGTGTTGGAAGCCAAATAAAATGCACTCTCTGGAGAACTTGGGTGTTGCTGCGGAACATAACTTATAGTCATCATACTAATACCTAAATATCAATTATCTAACCGGACTCCACTATACATTATATCACTACAATAACCTGAATTAGCAAAACTTCCTGGTCATTCAATACGGAGTGTGGCTGGAATTAAATATCTCTTACAATTGTTTGATGGATCAACCTTGAAAACTTTTGACCAAATGCAACAGTAATTCCCTCGAATACACAATAGCTATTACATGTACTTAAAAATGAGACATGCTATAAGGATGCAGGGCAGATGTTCAATCTTGAGTTTAGTTGAGTCAGATTTTCTCAACTCGGTTCTGGCTACTTTAGACAAAAAGGGCATTATCTCCTGTATATATGCCTGTTTGCTGTCTCACATACAGGCCCCAGATCTATTACCTTGCAGGGAAAAATGGGAATCAGACATTGGCCCTATAGATGGGGATAGTTGGATACAAATTTTGGTTGCTGGTCCGTTGGTGTTGGTATCGGCAGCACAGAAATTATCGTGCTTATTTAATATTTTCCATCGTGTCTACAGAACACCAATTCAGTTGCATAAATGGGGTAGGAGAGACTCCACCTGGTGTCCGAAGTGTCAATTACACCCTGGCACTCTAATTCATTTGCTGTAGAAATGTCCTAAATTAGTGAGATACTGTCAGGAAGTGGTCAGGGTTATTAATAGTGTTTATCAACTACAACTTCAACTCAGCCCAGTCACTAGTTTGCTTGGTAGCATGGAGGAAGAACTTTATTCCCCTAATACATACATTATACATTGCCTTAACTAGACAATTTTATCTAGCTAGGAAACGGATAGCAATGTACTGGCTATCTCCTCAGGCACCAACGTCACTCCAATGGAATCAACAAGTTAATGGTATTTTGATTAGAGAGAAGCATGTATACCAGTATAGGAATGCCTATGGCAAATTTGCTAAAATCTGGCTAGAAACCCCAGCGGTAGCTCCGCCTCAGTTAGTCCGTAGATTGCTCCAGATGTAGGGGTGCGGGCTGTGAAGATTTGAGCTGCAAATCTTATAAGATTAATTGGATTGTAGAATGACGGTGGCAGAAGGACACTGTGGTAGGACGGTCAGCTGTAATACACACTTGCAAAACTTATTTGAAAGATAACACATACTTTATAAGTTAATTTAGTTTTATTTCTGTTTTATGTTTTGTTTTCTAGAATATGTCAACGCTGAACCCATATTGTAAATGTGGAGTATATACATAGTCGTAATATACAGATATTGTATACTGCTTCGATTTCTGAAATGTATAAATACCAATTTAATGTTTATACTACTGGAAGTTTTATTTTAGTTAATTCGGCTGTTTGTACTTTTTGCAATTTTGTACAATAAAATTCCTTTTCTGATTAAAAAAAATAAAATTATCTAGAAAGTCTTTGAGGAAGAATTCGCTAATTTAACACACAGATGCTGAAAACAACCAGCTTTAAAAAATCACTGACACAAAAATATAAGATTCTTTGTTATTACTTAAGCTTTTTTATTTCCAAAAATGGAAATTCTAATTATGTCCTTAGCTTTTTGTATTGTTAATAATTAAATATTATCAGCAAATGTATTATAAAATGTGTATGTGTGTTGTACTCTTGTGCCTATCAGTTTTCAATAACATAGAATGTATAAAAGATCCTAAGGAAAAAAGGATGTTGGCCATAGCAGTTAATTATATTATATCCTCATACCTGCTCTGGAAATTTCACAGTTTAAATCTGATGGACAGTCAGAACAACAAAAACATTTTTACACACACTGGTAGACGGAGCCTACTACATTTGACTTGGTTGTCTTATGAAGAAAACTGTAGCAACCCATGATCCAATCAAATTCTCTGTGAGCTCTTCAAACAAACCCCCTTTGTGTAAAATCCAGCCTACTTCTTTGCCATCTTGACAAAATACACAATTAAACTAGAACAATAAACCCATTTGCTGTTTCTTTTTCTTAATATTATTGGGGGCTTTTTTGTCTTTTGTTTTATTTTTCACTAGACTAGCAACGACGTAACGAACGCGAAAAACCATTGTGGATCGCCGTAACTACTAATTTGCATACCCGACGCTGGTTTACGACGCAAACTCCCCCCAGCGGCGGCCGAGGTATTGCATCCTAAGATCCAACAGTGTAATTGAATTACACCTGTCGGATCTTAGGGCTAACTATGCGTAACTGATTCTATGAATCAGTCGCATAGTTAGGACGACCCTAAAACAGAGATACGACGGCGTATCAGGAGATACGCCGTCGTATCTCTTTTGTGAATCTGGTCCATAATCCCTGGTGTAAACTAACCTGCTCCTGGACATTTATAGTGTAAGGCATGTGGAAGAACCATGTGACAGCAGGAGTTTCTAAACAGCTACAAGAAAGATTTTTACTAGTTTAACATACTGTATTTGAAATGCTGAAACATTAGTTCTGGGCTTCTAATAAAATGATGGGCTTTGTGTATGTGGTTATTGATCACTCCCCTTTCCAGTGTAAGTCCATTACACCTGTCGGATCTTCTGCCTATCTATGCGTAACTGATTCTATGAATCAGTCGCATAGTTAGAAACAGGGGGCCTGATTCCCAAAAGAGATACGCAGACTTAACTGCTGTTCAGTCTGTGCCTAACTTTGGAAACGATCCTCAAAAGGCTTTTTTCAAAGTTAGGCAGAAAATCTGACATGTGTAAGACACTTACACGGTCAGATCTTAGGATGCAGTACCGCATCCGCCGCTGGGGGCATTTCTCATGGAAATGCAGCTTTGAGTATGCAAATGAGGACTTAAGCAGATCCACAACGCTTTCCAGCACTGTGATTTCTGCGTAAGTTCCGATTTTGCCTGCGCAAAACTAGGGCTGGTTTTACAATGTGGAAAGTTAGTCACACCTTGTAAAGGCCCATTCAAGCGACGGCATTTGGTATACATTCCCGAGGGAGAACTCCACGGCAATTTTTAAATTCAAAACCGGCATGGGTTCCCCCCCCCCAGGAGCATACCAGGCCCTTAGGTCTGGTATGGGTTGTAAGGAGACCCCCCCCACGCCGAAAAATCGACGTAGGGGGTCCCCCTACAATCCATACCAGACCCGTATCCAAAGCACGCTACCCGGCCGGTCAGAAATGGGAGTGGGGACGAGCAAACGCCCCCCCCCCCTCCTGAGCCGTGCCAGGCCGCATGCCCTCAACATGGGGGGGTTGGGTGCTCTGGGGCAGGGGGGCGCACTGCGGGCCCCCCCACCCCAGAGCACCCTGTCCCCATGTTGATGAGGACAGGACCTCTTCCCGACAACCCTTGCCGTTGGTTGTCGGGGTCTGCGGGCGGGGGCTTATCGGAATCTGGGAGTCCCCTCAAATAAGGGGGCCCCCAGATACCGGCCCCCCACCCTAAGTGAATGGATATGGGGTACATCGTACCCCTACCCATTCACCTGGAGGCAAAAAGTAAAAGTTAGTAAACACACAACACAAGGGTTTGTAAAATAATTTATTATTCTGCTTCGGAGGACCCCCCTGTCTTCTTTATTAGCTCTATTACCAGGGGGGGCTTTTTCTTCCACTCTCCGGGGGGGGTTTCTTCTTCCGCTCTCCGGGGGGGGGGCTTCTCCGCTCTCCGGGGGTCTTCTTCTCTCTTCGCTGTTGACTCGGCGAACCCCGGTTCTTCTCCAGCTGTCCGGTGCCTTCTCCTTCAGCGCTGGCTGCCTGCTATCTTTGTGTGTTAGCTCAATTACTAACAGGCAGCCGGCGCGGTCTTCTGTGACGTCAGGTTCTTCTTCTCCCCTCTTCCGATGTTGACTCGTCGCCTCTTGTCGCTGTAATGATGGAAGCGCGCCTTGCATCCCATTTATATAGGCATCACCGTCCCATCATGCTCCGGCAGGTACCCACGTGGTGGGTGCCTACCCACGTGCACCCACCACGTGGGTACCTACCGGAGCATGATGGGACGGTGATGCCTATATAAATGGGATGCAAGGCGCGCTTCCATCATTGCAGTGACAAGAGGCGACGAGTCAACATCGGAAGAGGGGAGAAGAAGAACCTGACGTCACAGAAGACCGCGCCGGCTGCCTGTTAGTAATTGAGCTAACACACAAAGATAGCAGGCAGCCAGCGCTGAAGGAGAAGGCACCGGACAGCTGGAGAAGAACCGGGGTTCGCCGAGTCAACAGCGGAGAGCGGCGAAGAGAGAAGAAGACCCCCGGAGAGCGGAGAAGCCCCCCCCGGAGAGCGGAAGAAGAAACCCCCCCCGGAGAGTGGAAGAAGACCCCCGGAGAGTGGAAGAAGAAGCCCCCCCTGGTAATAGAGCTAATAAAGAAGACAGGGGGGGCCTCCGGAGCAGAATAATAAATTATTTTACAAACCCTTGTGTTGTGTGTTTACTAACTTTTACTTTTTGCCTCCAGGTGAATGGGTAGGGGTACGATGTACCCCATATCCATTCACTTAGGGTGGGGGGCCGGTATCTGGGGGCCCCCTTATTTGAGGGGACTCCCAGATTCCGATAAGCCCCCGCCCGCAGACCCCGACAACCAACGGCAAGGGTTGTCGGGAAGAGGTCCTGTCCTCATCAACATGGGGACAGGGTGCTCTGGGGTGGGGGGGCCCGCAGTGCGCCCCCCTGCCCCAGAGCACCCAACCCCCCCATGTTGAGGGCATGCGGCCTGGCACGGCTCAGGAGGGGGGGGGGCGCTCGCTCGTCCCCACTCCCTTCCTGACCGGCCGGGTAGCGTGCTTTGGATACGGGTCTGGTATGGATTGTAGGGGTACCCCCTACGTCGAATTTTCGGCGTGGGGGGGTCTCCTTACAACCCATACCAGACCTAAGGGCCTGGTATGCTCCTGGGGGGGGGAACCCATGCCGGTTTTTTCTTTGAAAATTGGCATGGAGTTCTCCCTCTCAGGAATGCATGCTGAGCGACGCTGTCATTTTTTTTTATAATTATTTGTTTTCCCGGCGCGTATATTTTTTTTCACCCGTCGCAACTTTAGTGTCCCGTCGCAATCCACAAAGCCGCCCGGCGTCAATTACGTTCGCGCGCTGCACGTCGGGAAAATTACGTCACACGCATGCGCAGTACGGCCGGCACGGGAGCGCGCCTCATTTAAATTTTAAACGCCCCCCGGAGAGGAGGACCGCCTTGCGACGGCGGCACTTAAGTTACACGGCCTGAAATTTCTAGGTAAGTGCTTTGTGGATCAGGCACTTAGGTAGAGATTTTAAGTCAGTGTAACTTAACTGCTGAAAGTTAAGTTAGGCAGCTTTTTTGGGAATCAGGCCCAGAGATACGACGGCGTATCAGGAGATACGCCGTCGTATCTCTTTTGTGAATCTGGCCCATAGTGTCTACAATATAGGGGGTAGTTTTATGGCATTTTTATTAATATTTTTTTTACTAGTAATGGGGGCGATCAGCGATTTTGGGACCATTGTAATTTTTACAGCGACCAGTGCTATAAAAATGCACTGATTACTGTAAAAATTACACTGGCAGTGAAGAGGTTAACCTGTAGGGGGCGCTGAGGGGGTTAAGTGTGACGTAGGGAGTGCTTCTAGCTGTTAGAGGGCGTGGCTTGCCATGACACGTCACTATTCCTGTTCCCGATGACAGGGAACAGACGATCAGTGACATGTCACTAAGCAGAACGGGGAGATGTTGTATTTACACTAACACCTCCCCGTTCTTCAGCTTTGTGACACGATCGCGGGACACCGGCGGACACGGGACAGTTACGAGCTTGCTGCCGGCGGCGCGTGCGACCACACGGCAGCAATTTAAAGGGGATGTATATATATGTCCATTTGTGCAGCCGTGCCATTCTGCCGACGTATAAAGTCGTGTGGCGGTCGGCAAGCGGTTAATGAGAGATTTATATAAATTTACTACTGGTAGGACAGTTTTGCATCAGTGAGAACAGGAACAGCCACAGTGAACTAATAGTACATTTCTATCTTCTGGTCAAAGTGGGTCCATCATGGTTTATGATGGGTTATGGTTTTTATGAAAACACATGTGCCTCTACTAAATCTAATGCAATTATGTTTACATCAGGAGTGTACCTACACCACAAGTGGCATCACGAAACTTCTTTTTTTTTTTTTTTTTCCACTTCAGACTTCACCACAGCTAGAGACCCGCTCATGATTTTATTCATAATTCCGTCTCTACATCTGGTTTAGCATAATTTGTGGTCTATTACTTATCATGTTTTATACTTGTTATTTTTTTTATTTTTTTCTCCTTCATCGGGGACTATATCCAATGTACTAAATACGGATTTTCAATAAAATAAATTTTTTCTCCGCGTGACAGAGAAAAAACAAAAACCCCTTTACCCCCCTCCCCAACAAAACACCCCCCCTCTTCCCCCCACCCT
The DNA here is from genome assembly GCF_905171775.1 of Rana temporaria. NCBI lineage: Eukaryota > Metazoa > Chordata > Amphibia > Anura > Ranidae > Rana > Rana temporaria. The sequence continues at coordinate 265,464,804 of NC_053492.1, read as the reverse complement.
TCCTCCGCCCTGGACCATCCCACGACTCCACTTGATGAATTCATTCCCTTAGTTGCAAATACATTCCTATTCCTCTCTCAGGTTTTCTGCGAAACTCCAGGACTTTTTGAATTCTAACCAGGGTGCCCAGATATCCTTTTCCCCTATCACGGCACTTCTTGTTGGTATGGAGGATCGGGCAGATCCTCCATAGCTCCAGAGCTCTGTCCAGCTTCTCCCTGCAGTGGTAAATGACTGCTATAGTGATCTATTGCTGGCTGATGATCTGTTAAATGTGATTTGGTGCTGTGGAGCTGCAATTTATGCAAACCATCCTTTCCCTTGCATGTGCCGCAATGTAGCATCAAAAGGGGAACAAAGCTCTCTTAAAAGAAAAAATAAATACAACACTGTGGGACCCAAGGGAATTTAGGAAAAAAAGGTCTAGGTGATTAAGAAAAACATTGCAGTGCCATATTGCTTTCTGTTTTTTTCGCAAGATGTGAAACCAAAGAACACCTTTTATTATGCCAGTAGATATTTAGATGTTGTTTATGGCATATTACAGTGTACACCTGTGTGAGGACCATGTTTGCCTGGATGAGGATACACAAGTGTTCCGTGCATTCCTGTGCAGGCACTACCACTCATGTCAATTGGGACGCAGTGGCTGCATCCAATCTGAGAGTATTGTACTACACCTGTGTGAATGTGGCCTTATAGTAAAATGCATTCCCTTTTATTTTAAAAATTAACAGTGCAAACAGAAAAGATTGCTGTTGAAGAGTGCTGATAATGTCTGTACAGATAAGGAATAGATCAGTGTCCAATTTAGTCCATATGCTTACTTTAACCATTTGACTACACATATTTCTTTTACAGTAAGTAACAGTAACTGCATGGTACTGTATAAGAAATAGGGAATCATAATTTGACCAAAGTAGGGCTGCAATTTATGGCATCCAGTTATATGCCCACTTGCACTAGAATGAACCTAAATTTGGCCATCATTTTAATTACACGTGGCATCATTACCCATGGTGTGAGACACAGGAGCCCCAAAGTAACAATAGCAAACTTGAATAAATACACACACACACACACACACACACAAATTTAATTTTTAATGGCTTAAAACGGCTGCAGTGTTTATTCCTAACAACCTAGCCTTAAAGGCTCAGGCTAAGCAATAGACTTTAATAGGGTTTGCATGTTCTCTAGAACTTTTTCCTGTTCGAGGTGTTCTGGTGCGAACCGGGGCGTGTTTGGCCCATCCCTAATTTGAAATGCGATAGATCTTGGAATGTTAAAGCGGTGGTTCACCCTCCTTAACATCATTATACCATTACATTCGGCATCGTAGCGCGAGCTACGGTATGCCGGTCTTAAATTTTTAATCCCCGTACTCACTGTGCTATCGATCATTGAAGAATCCGACTCCCGCGGGGAATGGGCGTGCCTATGGAGAGGGAGGATGATTGACGGCCGGCTCTGGCACGTCACGCTCCCCGAAGACAGCCGGAGTAGGTCTCGGCTCTTCACGGCGCCTGCGCACAGGCTATGCACAGGCGCCGTGAAGAGCCAAGCCTATTTCGGCTATTTCCGGAGAAACGTGACGTGCCAGGGCCGGCCGTCAATCACCTTCTCTCACCATAGGAACGCCCATTCCCCGGAATCTTCAATGATCCATAGCACAGTGAGTACGGGGATAAAAAATGTAAGATCGGCATACTGTAGCTCGCGCTACGATGCCGAATGTAATGGTATAATAAAAAAAAAAATGTTTTTTTTTTTAATAGGGTGAACCCCCGCTTTAAAGGTGATAAATACGCGCTGACCCCATAACAAAAAATATATATATCAAAATATATACAGGTCTATAAATATTCAAAAATGAAAAAACAAAAACATTATTTTAAACGATGGTGCTGCAACTAAAACAAGGAGCCTGAATATTCAGCTCGAAACAGTGTGCAAAAAAATTTGTATCAATTGCGCAAGCCAAACAATCACAAACAAACATGTTCAGAAAGATAAATATATCTACAGTGTATCTTTCACATATTGAAAAAATGTAGCTGATTGATCAAATGACCAATCATCTTGTTATTTAATTGATCATATATTCTTAGCTGGTCTATTTATTTCTATGACGCTATGGTCATGTTCATGTATGTTACTTTATTGGCCAAATGTTATAGCCTTCTAATTGTCAATTGCATTCTCAATTAAAAAAAAAATGTAAAAAAAAAAAAAGTATGAATGGGCTCTCAAAGCTGAGCTTATACACAGCAATCCTGTTCTCTTATACAGTGCCTTGAAAAAGTATTCATACCCTTTGACACTTTTAACATGTCATGTTACAACCAAAAATGTAATTGTATTATATTGTGTTTTTTGTGATAGACCAACACAAAGTAGCACATAATTCTAATGTCTAAAAAGTGTGGCGTGCATTTGTACTCAGCCCCCTTTACTCTGATACCCCTAAATAAAATCTAGTGGAACCAATTGCCTTCAGAAGTAACCTAATTAGTAAATAGAGTCCAACTGTGTGTAATTTAATCTCAGTATAAATACAGCAGTTCTGTGAAGCCCCCAGAGGTTTGTTAGAGAACCTTAGTGAATAAACAGCATCATGAAGGCCAAGGAACACACCAAACAGGTCAGGAATAAAGTTGTGGAGAAGTTTAAAGCAGGGTAAGGTTATAAAAAAAATATCCCAAGCTTTGAAAATCTCTAGGAGCACTGTTCAAACCATCATCTGAAAACGGTAAGAGTATGGCATAACTGCAAACCTGCCAAGACATGGCCGTCCACCTAAACTGACAGACTGGGCAAGGAGAGCATTCATCATAGAAGCAGCCAAGGGGCCCAAGGTAACTCTGGAGGAGCTGCAGAGATCCACGGCTCAGGTAGGAGAATCTGTCCATATTAGTCATGTACTCCACAAATCTGGCCTTTATAGAAGAGTGGCAAGAAAAAAGCCATTGTTGAAAGAAAGCCATAAGAAATCCTGTTTGCAGTTTGTGGGAATGCTATGTGTGGAGGAAAACTAACACTGCACATCACCCTGAACACACCATCCCCACTGTGAAACATGGTGGTGGCAGCTTGTGGGGATGCTGGTCAGAGTTGATGGGTAGATGGATGGAGACAAATAGAGAGCAATCTTAGAAGAAAACATGTTAGGGTCTGAAAATGACTTAAAACTGGGGCAGAGGTTCATCTTCCAGCAGGACAATGGCCCTAAACATACAGAGCCAACGTTACAATTGAATGGTTTAGATCAAAGCATATTCAAGTGTTAGAATTGCAAAGTCAAAGTCCAGACCTAAATCCAATTGAAAATCTGTGGCAAGACTTGAAAAATGCTGTTCACAGAAACTCTCCATCCAATCTGACAGAACTTGAGCTATTTTGAACAGAAGAATGGGCAAAAAAATCACTCTCTAGATGTGCAAAGCTGGTAGGAACATACCCAAAAAGACTTGCAGCTGTAATGTGAACGGTGTTTCTACAAAGTATTGACTCAGGTGGGCTGAATACAATTGCACGTCACACTTTTCAGATATTTGTAAAACATATTGAAAACCATTTATCATTTCCCTTCCAATTCACAAGTATGTGCCACTTTGTGTTGGTCTATCACATAAAATTCCAACAAAAAACATTTATATTTTGATTGTAACATGACAAAATGTGGAAAATGTCAAGGGATATGAATACTTTTTCAAGGCACTGTTTATTTATACAATTTGATATGTAAATGTATTGTATTCTATGTTGTATCAACACTTGGATTGAAATACCCATTTAGCCTGCAACTGGGTTTTTTCCTATTGGAATGGCTGAGTTGGGCAGATGATTAAAGACTTACTGTAGATAAAGGTTCAGCCAAAAACAATACAAGTGTGAAGTTCAAAACTCTATTTCAGCATGTCAACATCAGTTATTTAGTAAAACACTCAGTTTTATCGTTAAACAAGATTGAATATTCACTTGTTCGTTTTGTGATTCTTTCTGGAACATCCAAAACAATCCTTGGCAGTGACCTTGAAATTACAGACTATTCTAATATACTAAAACTACAGGAAAGCTGCGCTTGGAGCAATAATATAAATGAAATGGCGTCAAACTCATAATTAAATAGGTCAGACAGCATCACTCAAAATGATCTTAATACAAGATAATAAATTACATTTTTGTTGTGTGGTCAATAGTGAAAATCAAAACACAAGTTACATTAAAGCGGATCTCCACTCTAAAGTGGAGTCCCGCTGATCGGCACCCTCCCCCCTCCGGTGTCACATTTGACACCTTTCAGGGGGGTGCAGATACCTGTCTACAGACAGGTATCTGCACCCACTTCCCGCCCTACGATACGGGCAAAGGACGGGTTTTTTCTCCGCTTCCCGTCCGTCCCCCGTTGTATGCTGGGAACACTCGGCTCCCAGCACACAGCGGGAGCCAATCGGCGGGCGCAGCGCGACTCGCGCATGCGCCGTAGGGAACCGGGCAGTGAAGCCGGAGCGCTTCACTTCCTGGTTCCCTCACCGTGGATGGAGGGGGGAGCAGCAGGGTGACGAGCGATCGGCTCGTCATCTGCTGCGATCACCGCTGGACTCCAGGACAGGTAAGTGTCCTTATATTAAAAGTCAGCAGCTGCAGTATTTGTAGCTGCTGGCTTTTAATATATTTGTTTAGTGGCACATCCGCTTTAACTTAATCCATAAGTGTAAATAAAATAAATGTGCAAATATATGAAAAAAGTCCATATAAATCAGTGACCACAAAGTGCAAATCCAAAGGATCCGTGAACCAACTTCAGTTTTCCGCCATCAGAAAGGAGACTCACTGCCAGCTTACCAGAAATATAGACCTCCAAATGGCAGGTCAAACAGTGCTCAGGTAAACCACTGGTGGATAACTGAAGGGCCCTCCTGCAGCTCACTTTCTCAGCAAAAGTCACACAAATATATAGTGTAGAATGTGAAAACACCACTCTTTATAATGGAAATGGTACTTACAAACACTGAAGGAAGGATGAGCTATAAATTTACAAGCACCTCTCAACCAAGCATGTGTGATGACATCAGCATTTATTTATTTATTAAAATGCTTATTGGGAGCGCAGTCATTACCCGAAGGCCTCGATGCGCTCATAGAACCAACATATACATGTACATAAGAAAAAAACAAGATGCGCTACACATAATATGAAAATACCCAAAAACGAATAAAATTAATTGTCCGTGACACGGACAATTAATTTTATTCGTTTTTGGGTATTTTCATATTATGTGTAGCGCATCTTGTTTTTTTCTTATGTTTTCACTGTTTTTATATATCCAGTAAGGTGCAGCTTCACTTTATCACATCTGATTATCACTATAGTAGTATTCATTTTTCTACCACCCAGTATATTAGCGCAGTTGCTCTCCCATTTTTTCTCATTTGTCTATATACATGTACAAAACAAATCTCTTATTACTATACGATAACAATATAAAACCATATTATGAACATTTAGAAAACTAAAAATACTAAGGGCCAGATTCACGTAGAGCGGGCGCAGCGTAACGTAACCGGTTTACATTACACCGCCGCAATTTTTCAGATTTAGTGCCCGATCCACAAAGCACTTACCTGGAAATTTGCGGCGGTGTATCGTAAACAGGTCCGGCGCAAGGCGGCCCAATTCAAATGGGGCAGGTACCATTTAAATTAGGCGCGATCACGCGCCGGACGTACTGCGCATGCTCCCGTCGCAAATTTCCCAACGTGCTTTGCGTGAAATTACGACGCGCCAACGTTTTGTGAATCGCGACGTGAAAAAAGATTTACGCCGGGAAAAATAAAAGATTTTAAAAAAATTCAAAAGCGACTCGGGAAAGACAGGCATACTTTAACATTGTTAAAGCAGCCCTATCTTTGCGACGGAAATCTAACACTAGCGACGCCGTAACGACGGGAAAAATCTTCGTGGATCGCCGTAACTCCTAATTTGCATACCCGACGCTGGTTTACGACACAAACTCCCCCCAGTTTGGGGGCCGCGGTACTGCATCCTAAGATCCGACAGTGTAAAACAATTACACCTGTCGGATCTTCTGGCTATCTATGCGTAACTGATTCTATGAATCAGTCGCATAGATAGAACAAGAGATACGACAGAGTATCTGAGATACTCCGTCGTATCTCCTTTGTGAATCTGGCCCTAATATCTTACCCTAATTAGGGCCATACACTTGAGAAAATAAAAAAGTTTTTAAAAACTTCCTAAATTGTAATAAATCCTTCTCACGTCTTATGTATAGAGGTAGAGAATTCCAGAATATTGAACCTTGTGCATCCAGCGTCCTCCCTCCACATTTAGTTCTTCTAAATTTAGGGACAGTCAAATTAGCCTGATCAGCAGATCTCAATGATCTGTTGGGAACGTAACAGGTGAATTTTTCTTGCAGATACCCTGGGCCTATCTTATGGATAGCTTTGTGGACGATACAACCCACTTTGAACAAAACACGTTCAGCAACCGGTAGCCAATGCAGGGCTTTCAGAGAAGGTGTAATATGGTCCCGACGACCCACACCCGTTAATAATCTAGCTGCTGCATTTTGGATCAGCTGAAGCTTATGCAAAGAAGTTTTTGGACACCCCATGTATAGCGCATTACAGTAGTCCAGCCGACTGCCAATAAAAGCATTGATCACGTGGACTTTGTCCACCTCGTCAATGAAATGCAATGTAGAATGCAGAAGTTTCAGTTGGTAGTAGCATAAGCTTACCACCTGATTTACCTGTGCCTTCAATGACAATTTGGAATCCAAAATGATTCCCAAATCCCGAACCTGGGTAGCCGGGGTAGGGGATGGCATAAACGAAACCGGCCAAGAAGGAAAATCATTCAAACTGGCTTTGCTCTGATTACTAATGATAATACATTCCATTTTTGAGCCATTAAGTTTTAAATAATTGGCTCCCATCCAGGACTGTATCTCCTCCAGGCAGGATGCCAAATTCACCTGGACTTCCTAATTTTTAGGCAGCTTAAAATAAATTTGCGTATCGTCTGCATAAACGTGAAAGCTAAGGTTATGGCGCTGAATAATTTACAACAGCGGCCTTATGTAGATATTAAATAATATCGGCGATAACGCTGAACCCTGAGGAACCCCGCAAGACAAGGAACTATTAGATAAATAATACGTCCCTAGTCCTATTCTGTAGGAATGAGGCCATCCATGTCAATGCCATGTCCTCAAACCCGGCCACAGACACCAGCCTTTCCAGAAGTCTGGCATGATCTATAGTTTTGAACGCAGCCGACAAATCCAGCAGTATTAACGCTGAAGCCTCATCGCTGTCCATGGCGCATAAGCAGTCGTCCTTATCTTTAATCAGAGCAGTCTCTGTGCCTCTACCAGGACGGAATCCAGACTGATCTTCATCAAAAATATTATTGGACTCCAAGTGTGGCTGAAGTTGCCACACAGCAGCTCTCTCCATTATTTTAGCTAAAAAAGGCTAGGTCGAAATTGGTCGATTATTGCTTAAATCAGATCGTAACACGTTAGCCTTCTTCAATAAGGGGATTATAACCGCCTGCTTCAAAATACTTGGCACCGTTCCAATAGCAAAAGACATATTAATAATGTCAGCTATAAACGGTGCCAAGGTAACAGCAGAGTCCTTCACCAGCTGCGCAATGCAGGGGTCAAGCGCTGAAGACGAAGCTCTAAGCGACTTGAGAATAGTCAGTATCTCTACACTAGTTACCGCCGAAAAACAGGTGAAACGTATCCCTTTGTATACAGGAGAACTTTCTGTATAACAAGAATCAGGTATATTATTTCTTATGTCTATAATTTTTTGCTTAAAATACTCTGCTAACTTCTCACTTAATTCCAGAGAGAATTCTTCCTTGGTGTCTAAACAGATTGGATTTGCAAGAGTATTGGCCACTTTAAATAATTCTGCGGCCTTATTTTCCGCCAACCTAATTTTCTCTGTTAGGTATGTTTTTTTAGCTTTTTTTATTTCAGCTTTATATTTTTTCAAAGCCGCTCTATATGCCTCTCTAGTAAAGGAATAAGGGTCTTTCCTCCATATTTTTTCTGACGCTCTACAACTCCATTTTAACGTGCGAGTATTTTGATTAAACCAGAGCGGATTATTTGTTGGGGATCTTATATTTTGACTGTTTTTTTGGGGCCAGAAGATCTAAAGTTTTCGTTATTGCTGAATTAAATACTTCTATTTTATCCTCAACAGTATGTATTTTTTTAAATACCCTAATATCTACATTCTCTAGAAATATTCTAGAGATAACATCTGCGGACACTTTTGAATAATTGCGTGTAAGAAATGGTTTAACTACTCTATTAGGTATATGAGGTTTTTTTTTTTGTACATTACCCACTATTTTAAAACCTATAAAAAAATGGTCACTCCAAGCCACCTCTAGCGGTGGGTCAGTCCTGGTTACACAGCCATTATGCAAATATCCAATCCAAAGTATGTCCAGCCCTATGGGTGGGTTTACTCACTTCCTCTGTATAGCCCAGGCTATTAGCATAACGAAGAAGTTTCTGAACTTCTGTATTACTAATATCAAACTAAAGACTTGGGAAACTGCAATACTGAGGCTGATAACAATTCTGTCATATCCTTTAAGACAGTCAAATTCATACTCGGAGGATGATAAATGATAGTGAGGCCAACATTAGCACTTCCCTATGCGTTTTGTCAAGTAAATCATTCTGGAAAGCATCAAAAATGTAATTGTATTACTTATTCTCATATATTCTCATATACTGTACTGATATAATTTATATAATAGTGGCACAAACAATGTTATATGGTCTGTGATATGCAAACATCTTGAGTGAATCTTGCTTAGTTTGAGTCGTCATGACGTCTTGATGACAAAACATATCAGGGTATGACCATACGGCTATCCAGAGTGACATCAAACCGCTGCCTGCTTTGAGCATCATCACGATCGTGGAGAAGCTGGCGAGCGATGAGAGACAGCGTGCAGACTGAACGTTGTTCCCTTAATCTTATCAATGCTTGTTTTTGTATTACATTTGTACGTTTAATTTGTGGGAGGATTTTTTAGCAATAAACTGATTACAGGATTACGCTATGGAATTTGTTTTCTTTTCTGGTGTGAACTAATGCTTGGAAAGGCATCCAGTCTAGAATGTGATTCACCGCAGATGGACAGTTTAATTGTATAAGGCGTAAAAGATTGGAGATCTGGTGAGTGCAGTATTAATAGGGAGAGGATTACTCACAGCATGGTTCCGTAATTGTGATCACTTTGGATACCTTTACCTGTATATTCACTAACAAGTTTGGAATATGTTTGAACTTTCCTGAAAACAACATGGTGTGGTTGGCACTGAAGGACCGCTGCTAATGCTAATGCTTCAATGACAGATGTTTATGCATGATATATATTGACAAACTTATTTTATAGCAGCAGTCTTTATTTAATGATCTTCTAGTTTTAAGTGTATGTTTATATGTGTTTTACATGTGCGCTAGGAATGGCGTTTAATTCACTATACATATATATATATATATATATATATATTTTTTTTTTTTTTAAGGCAAATATAACATGTTTTTTATTTTAATAGAAAAACAAACGAGACTTTACAATCACTTTAATGACATCAGGACTTTAGACTGGTTGAGCATAGGGGAGAAGATGCTGTGGGGATTGGTCTAGCAGTGAGGATGTGCAGAGGATTCTGAAATCTTCTTTAACAAGTCTCCTAGACCTAAACGAGCAGTTAACCCTTACAGTGCGGGCTCAGCCCCACTGCATTGGATAACTTTAAAGTTTCCCTGTGTTGAGCATATTGGCTAATATCAGTGTAGCTTGCTACCTAGTCTTGGGTAACGAACGGTGCCAGTACCACATAGCCTTGGGGGTTTCCCTTCAGATGCAGCCCATGCTGCTATTTGGAGGGATGCCACTGGGAGTGTACGGAAGCCATCACCTTTCCCTACCTTCCTTTATGGTTGACAGTGAATTAGACAGGAGGAAGTAATGGCGGCAGGTGCTTCAGAAGCACCAAACACACTAAGGCTGGTTGTGGCTGAGCCTAAATGAAGCAATATCAGCTTGTACTTTATTCAGAAGGAGCGGATGAAGGACTCTCTGGGCATGGTGAGAGAAAGCATTTTCTGCATGCTGTGTTTCCCTAGCACCAGATTGCATGATTTTACTTTCTGGCAGAGGAGGACCTGCAAACATGTCTGAAGCGGAAGAGCGAAAAGGAAGGTGAGGACTGAGGAGATGCTGGAGGGGATCACATTCCTGTCTAGTGAGACCAAAATTCAGGCCCCCTTACATTGCACATGTTTAATCCTTTTGTGTGTGATTTTTTTCTATGTTACTGTGAGTCTGTGTCGACTGGCACAAAGTTGATGAATGTCCGGGGCACTTTAATGGCCACCAGAAATTCTGGGTGGTATTTAAAGCGGATTCAAAGGACATAGGTGGCATGTAACACCCACTTCAGGTCTTCTCTATTGGAAGTAATCGGGGCTACCTATGGAACCCAGGGCAGCCATTGTTCTGCAGACAATGTTTTTCTTTTGGCCACATGAAAGACCAGCGTGCCAGGTGCCATAACTGTATGTGCACCTGGCAAGACAATATCCCAAGGTGTCAGAGGTCTTGGCAGCGGCTGCGGATTCAAGGGAGGCTAAAGGTAACAAGGGCACAGAAAAGAGGATGCTGTCTAATGCCGATGTGACAAAGGAGGTCACCCCTGTAAGTACAGTGAACTCTAAAGAAAGGAGCACAGCACTAAATGGAGGTAGGTTAGCCTTGTTTGAAGTTCAAAATGGAGGTTGGATATTGCACACCAGAGTAGGGGACTGTTACCATTCTACTACAGAGCCCTGTGTTGTCACAGCATGTTTAAGTTGTACATAATAAAGGTACATAGACGTAGGTAGGGATAGGGATCCATTCTGAAAGATATGGTAAATGTGCGTTATATCCCACTTATGCCATTTTAGGGCCTGTTGTAATTTGGCTAACTCTGGATAGTGATTATTGTGCCATATGGGGCTGAAAGGAGTGAAACCAGTGGAGCGTTGGAGCTGCTTAGACTTATTCCAAACCTTTTGAACAAGGGTGTATGTGGGTAAAAGGTGGTTAGACTTGGCAAAGCTCTCAGCCTCCAGAACAGTGAGTAAATTGGGAACCTCCAATGTATGTAATAGAAAATCTAAGGAGGAATCTAGGTTAGGCCGGCTAAGACCTGTGTTGGTGAGCACTAGGCCCTTCCATAAGTGTTGCAATTGTGCAACCAAGTAATACAGCCAAGGGTTGGGCATGGCTAGGCCACCAGCATCCTTGGGCCTTTTCAGATACTCCAATCTCAATCTAGGTGTTTTATTATGCCATAGCAAATGCCTAAAAATGGAGTTCACCTCCTGAAAGATGCTTAATAGGATAACTATTGGCGTATTGTGTAAGAAATATAGTAGCTGGGGCATGAAGATAATTTTCACTAGGTTCACTATACCTGCCAATGATAACCAAACGTGGTTCCAGATTTTAATTTTGTCCCTGAAGCGACATAGCAAAGGTGCTATATTTTAGCGACAAGAGTCTTCCAGTTGAGGAGTAATCTGTATACCTAAATATTTAAAGGTAGATGTGACAGGTACTGGACAGACAGTAGTAATGGGTCACAAAGGGTTTATATCTAGGGGCAGCAATGCTGATTTATCCCAATTTATAAAGAGGCCTAAGAAATCCCCAAATCTAGTGATAATCCCCCAATAGCAACATGGTATCATCAGCGTAAAGCATAACTTTCTCCTGCGGCTCACCAAATTGAGACACTTCTAGATCAGAGTTTTGCCTGATGGATGCAGCCAGAGGTTCAGTCACCAGTGCGAACTGTACAGGCGACAGTGGACATCCTTGACGAGTGCCCCTGCCTAAATAGAACATAGGAGAAACCCTACCGGCCTCCCTAATAGCTGCCACCAGATGATTATACAATAGTTTGACCCATGACGTAAAGATAGGGCTAAAGCCAAATTTAGATAGGACAGTCCAAAGAAAGGGCCATTCCACACTAGCAAAGATCTTGGCCTCATCTAGGGACAACAGTGCCCTACCACCCATATTATCTTCTCTGGCCTGCATATTGAGAAATAATCAGCGCAAATTGACAGCCGTAATGCACCAATAGAGGACCCTGAGTTCTGTGATCTAGCAATTTTGGCAAGTAGCCTCCCAGTTTGTTTACCCTCCTTGTAGAAAGCTAATTTAGAAAAAAAATGTTTCTTATCTGCTGAGGAAAATACCACACAGTTAAGAGCATCTTGAGCAGACACCCAAGACCCTCTAGTAGAGTTTGTGGAGTTGTCTATATACACCTGCTTACATTTTCGAAACCTGTTGCTCAAGTTAAGCACGTAAACCATGCGTGTTGCGTTTAACTCCATTAACCTTGCTGATAAACACCTCTCACAGGCGTGCTTTAAAAGCATCCCAGCTTTGTAATAGATCAACATGATCCTGATTTGATGTCACAGGCGTTAAGTTTCCAAGGGGCTGGTAATAAGGAAGTCTTGGGTTTTACTCATAGGTGTGCGCAGCCTATTGCATAAGGGTGAGCATCCCAAAGCTCCAACACATATGCATTTGACATATTTACCGGCCTCTTCCCCGCTCTACATCCTGAAATAATAGGAGAAAGGAGGATCAAGGGAGCACATGGGGGACCCGGGCAACAGAAGGAAGAGGAACAGGCAAAAGAGGGGTGGCATATATTAGTACCAATCCCCTAAATATTCCTCCTGTGGCAGCTGAATGTTGACAAAAGGGAGAGGAGGAGAAGTCAACTTTCAGCTGCTGCAGAAGAAAAATACAGATTGGTTCCACTAAATTCCACCCCCGCCACCTCTCCTGTCCAGGTTCTGAGGGTCAGTAAGGAAGGATTGCGGTTTACCTGTCACCTTCCCATCATTGACAGGTTGCTAACCCCAGGATTAGGGTGTTCCCAGGCACACCTGGCAAACCCCTTGCGCATGCCTATGGTTTAGTGTTATGCCGCGTACACACGATCATTTTTTGGCATGAAAAAAACATTGTTTTAAAAAAATGTAATTTAAAATGATCGTGTGTGGGCTTCACATCATTTTTCGGGTTCTGAAAAACGACAAAATAATTTCTGAGGCAAAGGAGATTTGTGGATAGTGAGGTGTGCCTGAGGGAGGGGTGTTGGAGAATTGAGAGGGTAATACATTTGTTTTGGGAATGTGCATTTGCAAAGAAAGTATGGAGGAGGTTAGAAAAGACGGTGAAGGGTTTGACTGGTGTAGATAGAATGAAATATGAATTGTATTTTATGGTTTGTGTGATTTAGGAAGGGAGGGGGCAAAAGTGTTGTGGATATTGTTAAATTGTATAAAAAAATATTTATGGGATGTGATATTTTGTTTTTCAGGCAAGAAGTGATAAAGACTGTGTGGCCATGGTCTGTGCAATGGTCAGTTATGTTCACACCAGAACATGGTGCAGGAAACCTGTGCTGCATTCCCACACTGTGTTCAAAACGCACTGCAGTTGTGATCTGCAGCAGGTGTCGTTATTAAGTTAATTACACCCCAAATGCAGTGCACTTGTCTGCACTAGATCGCAAGGTACAGAAGCATTATGCAATCCGGTTGCAGTGAGTTTCCAGAAATACGGCTAGAATGGGCTGAAATCGCACCGCACAGAACTGCATGTGAATTTCACAGGAACAACTAGCGCGTTCCTGTGCAATTGACACTATGAACCAGCCCTAAAAACACTAGGAACAATTAATTTAGATTAGACTCAGTTAAACTTACACTGGACCGGCTCGACATCCCCCCCGGTAGCGCTAACCTGGAGTCCGGCGATCCCCCACACTGACAGAACATATCACCGCTGTACTGGGCCAGGGATTTGAAATCCCTGTTACTTTCTCTCCTCTTTGCCTGCGGATGGGCTACGCGGATTCTGATTGGTCGGCGCCGACTAATTAGCTCCTAAACGTGCCTCCTGATGAGAGGGATTTCTAAGTTTCGGAACCACTAAGGCGCAACCTGATGTCTCCTAGCGGGCGATTACCGCGCTCCAGGTCAGCGGGACTTGGGGAGGGTTTCCTGTGTAAGTTCACCTCACAGATTTTTCTGTAATGGTGAACTTACCCTTTAACTCTGAAAAGGAGAAATAGTTGCATTGTACTTGTGTCACGTGGTCATAATATGTGTGTCTTCTTTAATACTAAGAAACATTACGCTATATTAAAAAATTGTCGTCTTAGTAACTGAGGGCACTTCCGCTATCGGTTGTTAACTTAGTTAGTAGTTACAGTGTAATTAGATCTATTTATGGCTTAAGGGGGGCTGCATTACATCTGAAACTGGTGTCATTTGTACCTTTATATATCCTGCCTCACATGTGCTTATGTGATTTGGTCAGTAATACTGACAGAAAACTATGGCCCTCAGCTGGATTCCAGTATTTCGGGAAAAAAAATATTATTTAAAAAAAGGTAGTGTGTACAGTAAAAATAAAAAATTGCATATTAATATTGTGTCATAATATGTCTTCTATCAAGTCAACAGGTAGAGATACACATGAAACATTGTATTACTTTCACTTATGCTAAAAATGCCCATTGTTTACAGACATTAAAGCTGAACTCCAGGATTTAATGTATGCAGCACTTACCCTCTTAGAAGCCGCTGTTTTCCTGGGTTCTCTATTCTTATGCCGTACACACATGCGGCATTACTGACTGGAAACGTTCCCGTCAGAAATCCAGAGGGGAAAGCCGAGGACCTGCTCGGTCAGTCTTTCCCCCTACACACGGCCGGTTTTCCCAACAGGAAAACTGCGATGGAGCTTTGGTCGGGAATCCCGGCCGTGTGTATGCTCCATTGCAGTCTTTCCCAACAACCACCGGGCAAAAGACAGTTTTCCAGGCGAAAAAAAAAAGAGCTGGTTCTCTTTTTTTTGTCCGGCGTTTTTTGGGCAGTTTTCCATTTGGAAAAACTGCGAGAAGCATACACACGGCCGGGATACCTGGTATGGAATGGCTCCAAACTTCGGTACTTAAAAATCTCCATAGGCGACTCTTTTTTTTACAGGTTACCAGTTTAGAGTTACAGAGAAGGTCTAGTGCTAGAAATGTTGCTCGCACACTAATGTACGCGGAAAAAACACACATGTGTAGTTTGAACTGCATTTACATATGTGGGCGGGACTTACATGTGTTTGCTTCTGAGCGTGAGCTGACAGGGGCGTTTTAACAACAATTTTTTTTTATTTTACTTAATGTTTTTATTTTTAAACTTTTTTTACATTTATTTTTTTTTTTTTGATCACTTTTATTCCTATTACAAGGAATGTATGTAAACATCCCTTGTAATAGGAATCTGTCGTGACAGGTCCTCTTTATGGAGAGATGCAGGGTCAATAAGACCCCACATCTCTCCTCCAGGCTGGAAAGCATGAGATTGGAAAAAAAAATCACCAATCTCATGCTGATAGCCGTGGCTTTGTTTACATCTGGGGCCTCTGACGGTCATAGAGATGACTGTTGACCACCTGGTCACCGAAAATCTCTATGGTCGTCATCCGGCGGCACCCGATTCTTTCTCCGGGTCCCCGATGGCACGGGAGAGACCAGAGAAGCACCGGATGCCGGCGGGAGGGGGGAACTGCCGCTATGATCATTCTTATCATACACAGAATCGCCGCCTAAAAAAAATGATATCAGTCAGATATCCTTGCACACAGTCAGGGATGTTATATGACGGCGTGTGGTATTGAAGTGGTGTAGGGTGTGGTAGGGTATGGCCAGCAGCCTCTCTCCAACCTAGGGTGAGATACATCCCCTCCCGCCCTCCGTCTGTGGCTCACCAATATCGTAATAAAGTAAGCTGACGTTCACACTGGCCACTAGTGTGAATGAAAGGATTCTACACCAAGATACACTGACCACCAATGTAACTGAGACATTTCTCCTACTTACATATTTGTGTGTCGGGAACGCATGCAAAAACGCTTTCCTGACACCACAGAAACGTGCCGCCCTTTAGCAGAAACATAGCAGGGCCATCAATTGTTAATGAGACCCTCACGCATCTGACATGTGCCGGGGGACCGTGTGACTTTGAAAAGGGGTTAGGGATTTTTTGCGTATTTCTAGCGCATTTCTAACGCACAGAGCAGCCCATTGAAATGAATGGGCTGCCCTACACGCTACCTAAATTTTTATCTACCCTGTCTGTACGCCTTTGCATCCTAAAACCCATGCTAAATTCTGCTCCCCAAACCTTCCCCATCCTCTCCACTCCAACCTCCTCCCCCCCTCTTCAACTCTATCTGCCTCCTCTGCTCATCCTTGCACCCCACCTTCCCTACTTCTATACACCTTGTTCACCTGTGCACCCCAAACTGTAATTCCTTCTCTGCCTACCTCTGCACACCCCACACTACCCCCCCCCCCCCCCCCCCACACACACACACCAATTTGCTTACATTGGCAGAGCAGGCGGATGTTAGGCTTAATGACCACAGTTGCAGGCAGGGCTTTTTTTACATATGAAAGCCGCCGGCCGCCGCTATTTACATATGCATGCCAGGTTTTTCTTGTAAACACAGGGTCTGCAGTTGAGTCCTATTCCATAGACACCAATAGGGCAGAGCTGGGCAGCACTTCACGTTGAGATATTGGGACACAGCAGAGGACTAAAACTTGAAGGGATGAGAAAATTTATAACCAGGATAGTTGTCAAGTATATGGCAGCTGCTTTGGGCCTAACAACAATGACAGGGCCCAGGGCAGCTTCCCCTTTTGCCCTGCCTTAAAGACGGCACTGAGTACACCCCATGTAAACGAGGCCTAAAAGCCTAATACAATGCCTAAAATTGGAGCTGGAAGAGTGAGGTACTAAAAAGTCTATAAACTCAATAGAACAGTTCAATGAAATGTTACCAAATTGTCTCCAAATGTATTCAACATGAATGCTAAAGGGACATAACAGTCAAGGGGACAGTGTCTCCATATGTCCACAGCCACCATATCATGGAATCCTCATACCCTCCCAGAGCAATCTGATTACCTGTGAAGGATTGGATGTGAACGCAGACTGTCTGCGTCCAGGGTCAATCATTCACAGGTATTCATGCGAGGGACTGCGATTAGCTGCAGGAGCCATCAGCCTTCTACTGTTTTCAATGGGGCCGCCACCTGCAGCTAATTGCTTGGAACCTCCGCTGGGTCATTTAAGGTTGGGTTCACACTATTGCGAACTGGATGCTGTCTTATCCGCATCCAATTTTCATAGCAGGAGATTGTGACTGGCTCTCAATGGAGCCGGTTCACACATCTCCGGAACATCGCCGGTGCGAATTGTACAGGAGCCCTGTGCGTCTTTTGGTCAGGTCCGAATTCAGCCAAAAATTTTAATTCCGGGGGGGGGGGGGGGGTCAGGGTTGCCACACAATGTAAACACACAAGTTCCCAAAATAGTATCCCCAAAACACATGTCCCCACACAGTAAAAACACCTGTCCCCACATCAGGGCCGTCTTTAATATGGTTTGGGCCCTGGGCAAACAATTTTTTTGGGCCCCCCTCCAGAATATTTTGGGCCTGGCTGGTTCACATGTATGTTTTGGCGGTCCTCATTTGTGCAGGCACAGCAGCCCATTGATTTGAATGGGCTGCCATGCCTTTGTTTCCTGCAGAAAAAAGGTGCATTCAGCATTTTAAAAATACAGTTGCCTTGAAATCCATTTTGCTTTTGCACCATGCTACTTACCTGCAGTTCTTGCACACACAAACGCACTGTGTTTTTAAAAGCGTGACCTAAACGTCTAAAAATGCAGCAAGTTTGACAGTGCGGGAACTGCAGATAAGTCACAGCAGACAGCAGAATGGACAGACAGTGCTGTATTTCAGTGCTTGATGGGCATAGGCGTGCCGTGTGCGCAGCCTAATACATGAGGCATGCGCTTTTCTTTGCAGGAAACGCAGGCATGGCGGCCCATTCAAATGAATGGGCTGCTATGCCTGCGCAAATGTGGGCCTCCAAAACACATACATGTGAACCAGCCAGGCCCAAAATAAGCCCATCAAGCAGTTAAATACAGACAGTAATGCCATGTGCTCTGAGGCCTTACTCAGCCTGGACTGCAGGTCTGGTCTGTGATTTAAAGAGTTCCTCTATTTTACACATGGCATGGCATGGGGGTCCCATGGTGCTAAAGCAGAATGGACAGACGGTGCTGTGACCCCCATGCCATGCCATGTGTAAAATAGAGGAACTTTTTAAAACACTGACCAGACCTGCAGTGAATCATCAAATATTATAAAGACTTTGGGCACACTCTACAGAAAACTTCTTTTACAATATAGATTAGCAAACAGTGACATACCTTGAGGAGCAGGACATGAAGAAGTCAGCCTCGGGAAGAGCAAACTGGGGATGTTATAAAATCACATTCTAATTCACTTTTATATACAAGCAGCACCCAGTGGCAGGAAGGGAGAAGTGCACATCTAAAGGGAAGCCAGGGGTGCTGTACATTTTAAAACACTGGGAAGGGAAGCAGTACTGTCACTGGCTGCGTGCCGCTGATTATTTTCAGCCTGATTTGTGAGCAGCACAGGGGCTTAACGGGCGGCAGGGCCGCCATCAGGAATTATGGGGCCACTTACACAGCTTCAGGCAAGGGCCTCCTGGAGCAGAGAACCGGGATGGGGGGGTGCTGCCGCCTGAAATTGAGAAGCAGGGGGGGGGCTGCCGCGAATTTAGAAGCGGGGGGCCCTTTACAAAAAAAACTAATAAAAATAAAATAATACAAAAATATATATAAAAAAAGGGGTGTAGCCATCCCAGATGGTTGCTTTGGGCCCCCAACAGTGACAGGGCCCAGGGCACCTGCCCCATTTGCCCTGCGGTAAAGACGGCCCTGCCCCACATATGTAACAGTAAAGTCACTTGTCCCAATGATCATCTTCACACATATGTCTGTGATCACCTGCGCACATCTGTACATAATCATCAGCGTACACCTCCCTGTGATCACACAAACCAATTATTATACACTTAACAGGATTTTTTTTTACCAAAGACATGTAGCAGAATACATTTTGGCTTAAATTTATGACAAAATTTGTTTTTATTTAATTTCTTTTAAAATAGAAAGAAGAAAATATTGGTTTTTTTTTCCAAATTTTCTGCTCTTCTTTCGCTTATATCGCAAAAAAAGAAAAAAACGGAGTCGTGAATAAATACCTCCAAAAGAAAGCTCTATTTTTGTGAACAAAATGATAAAAATGTAATTTGGGTACAGCGTAGCATGACCACACAATTTTTCATGGAAAGTCTGAGAGCGCTGAAAGCTGAATATTGGCCTGGGAAGGAAGGGGGCAAAAGGGCCCTGTATTGAAGTGGTTAATTACCACCATAATCAGCCACAGAACTTGTGTTATTAATATGTGTTCGGTTTTAAAGGGATGAGGTGGCACGGGGGGCATAGTTGAGGAAGTGGGATAATATGAGGCGGTAAATAGAAGCTAAGGTGTTTTTGACTGAACAACAGAGGGTGATGAGGAGGTAGAATACGTGTCGGCCAGTGTTTCTCAATTCCAGTCCTCAGGCCCCCCCAACAGCTCAGGTTTTCCCTCAGATGAAAAGGCTGTGGTGATTACTAAGGCCCCATACACACCATAGAATCCATCCGCAGATAAATCCCAGCAAATGGGTTTCAGCGGATAGATCCTATGGTGTGTACACGCCAGCGGATCTTTATCCGCGGATATATCTCCCCTGGGATGGATTCCAGCAGATCGGATATTCGCTGACATGCAGAACAAATCCATCTGCTGAAATCCATCCCAACAGATGGATCCGCTGGTCTGTACAGACTCACCAAATCCATCCGTCCGAAGGGATCCCCCGCATGCGTCGCAATGATTCAACGCATGCGTGGAATTCCTTATATGACAGCGTCGCGCACGTCGCCGCGTCATAATCGCGGCGACGGCGCGACACATCATCGCCAGAGGATTTTGGCGCGGATTTCAATGCGATGGTGAGTACACTCCATCGCATTAAAATCTGCTGAAATCCTGGAGAGGATTTATCCGCGGAAACGGTCCGCTGGACCGTATCCGCGGATAAATACTCCCGTGTGTATGGGGCCTAAGGCAGTGAAACCGATCAAATCACCTGTGCAAAATAATGGAAATCCTGAAAACCTGACCTGTTGGGGGGGCCTGAGGACTGGAATTAAGAAACACTGGTGTCGGCTCAGGTGTGGGGGGAAATTATGCAAGACTAAACAGAGGTGGAGCACCATGGATGTGGGTGGGATATAAATGAGGGGATATGGAAACGATAAACAAGATATGTGGTGATATAGCTATGGTGGAAAGTAAAACCAGACTCTACTGATAGAGGTGTACATGAGGATTTAGGAAGGGTCTGCCAGGTAGGCTACTATTTCTAATGGTGATCTTGCTTGGGTTGAATAACTGAAATGCAAACAGGACAAGTCTTTCTAAAACAAGCCTTTTTTTTTTTATTAGTGCTGCTGTTCGGCAATGTCTGTTATGGTCTGTTCTCATGTTCTGCACTGCTATGGTCGCGACTGCCTAACGAGCTTCGGGCACCTGCTGCCATCTAGTGGCTGAAATCTAGTACTACTAATTTTGTTCATCAATCGCGTTATGTGCACCGAGACGATATTGGGACTTTGTCTCCCTGGTCGCCATGTTTGATCCCTCCTTCTGTGACACAGGTTTCAGAGCTCTTGTTATTACCGGGCCGCAGGCTTCTTTCAGCTGTTCGGATCATGTAAGTATTGTGTGCTGCCAAAGAGGACGTGATGTTCTGGTCTGCAGATCCATTGTGCAACATCACTAAAGATAGGATTTCTAACAAGGAAAGGTCCTTACTCTTCTAGTTATGGGAGATCCCTTCCTATTTATTTTTATTACCATCCACTAATTTCGAACGGTAAACAGATCATCCATTTTCAGACAGCAAAGCAGACACAAAAAATAGGAGCTGCTGTGTGTGGCCAATCTCCTACTGATGTGTGCCATGGTAGATCTTTTTATTCCATGGTGACCCTTGCCCCCGGGTCTGATGGCTCAGATTTCTGCATTTTTCAGGTACGAAAACTTTGCTGTGAACAAACCGTGACGCATTCATGATACATTCATTTCTGCAGAGGTATCCTTTATTTTTTGTATCTTAGTTTATTTTTTCTTTTGTTTTTTACATCCTGTCGATTGGCCCAGGTATCATGTGATAGCTGTGGCCCAATCACAGCATCACAATACTAAGCATAACAACCATGAATGGAAGCCATTGTCTGTTTTATTTACAGTGTAATCACATACCTCCCTCCCACCTTTTTGAGATGGGAGCGAAGGACACCTATTTGCAAAAGTATGTAGACATAGGACACACCCCCTTACCCAACTGCCGACCAGCCGTCGCAGTTAGACGGCGTTTTTCAGGTGCTTTTGGGCTAAAAATAGTGCCTGATAAACTCGTCCCCTGCAGCCCTAGTGTGATGCCTCCCCTGCAGCCCCTCCCCTGGGGTGGTGAGCTTGCAGAACGTTTGAAAAAGTCTTGCAAGCAGCGTCTTTCGGGCGGTGTATACACCGCTCCTTCACCGCCCCTGCCATTGGAATCAGTGGGCACCGCTGCCAAAGTGCCTTTAAAGCGCTTTGGCAGCAGCGCTTTGCGTGCGCTATTAACCCTTTATTCGGCCACTAGCAGGTGGTTAAAAGCTCTAAAATTAATGGCACCCACCCCAGTGTGAAAGTAGCCTTATACTGCAGCAAGTTGGCTCAGCTGTGCGAATACATCGGTTTGTGCACTGGCTTTTGTGGGCGCACTCCCGCTGCAGGATCTGTCAATGTAAACAAACAGATCCCCGTTCTGACAGGGGAGAAAAGAGAGATCAGCTGTTCCTAGTGATCAGGAACAGGGATCTCTCTCTTCTCCCAGGCAGCCCATACAGTTAGAAACATCTCCCAGGGAACACAGTTAACCCCTTGACCACCCCTAGTGTTAACCCGTTCCCTGCCAGTGCCATTTATACAATGATCGGTGCATTTTTATAGCACTGATCACGATATTGGTGTCACTTGTCCCCAAAAAGTGTCAATTGGGGTCAGATTTGTCCGCCACAATGTCGCAGTCCTGCTAAAAAATCACAGATCGTCGCCATTACCAGAAAAAATAAAAAGTTCCTAAATCTTTCCCCTATTTTGTAGACACTATAACTGTTGCGCAAACCAATCAATATACGCTTATTGCATTTTTTTTTAAACAAAATTATGTTAAAAAAGAATACATGTCGGCCCAAACTGATGAATACATTTTTTATTTGGATATGTATTATATCAGAAAGTAAAAAATATTGATTTTTTATTTTTCGAAATTATCGCTCTTTTTTTGTTTATAGCGCAAAAAAAAAAAAGGCAGAGGTGATCAAATACCACCAAAATTTTATTCAGGTACAGAGTCGCACAACTGCTCAATTGTCAGTTAAAGCGACACAGCGCCATATCTCAAAAAATTGCATGGTCAGGAAGGGGGTAAATCCTTCCAGGGCTAAAGTGGTTAAAGGAGAATTGTACAAAAAAATTATTGGTTAAACCCACAAGTGCTTTTTTTTTTTTTACCACTTTTTTTGTATATTGGCACCTGAATATTTACAAATGCATATTTAGCACTAGGAAACACTTTTGGATAGATAAATAGCACATTCTATATACAACTATATATATCATACCAAAAAGAGGGGGGAAAGAGGGACTGAGGGACATTGTTCCAAATCAGGGACATTCCCTCAAGGACAGTTGGGCGCTATGTGATCGTTATGACCAATCATAACATTCACATGATACCCCAGCTGCTCACAGCATTTGGGTACCGATCTTTGTGATCTGCTGTGTCCACCAGACACAGAGGTCACGGGTTCACGTCACTGAACCGGAAGCTGATACCCGCTCGCAGTATAATTACCTAGAGCTGGTTAACTACTTGCCGACCAGCCGCCGTCATTTTACGGTGGCAGGACGGCTCCCCTGCGCGAGAGCCCGTAGCTATATGTCGGCTCTCGCGCAGCCCTGGCTCGCCCCCGACTCCCGTGCCCGGCGGGCGCAATCGCCGCCGGGTACACGCGATCGCTCGTTACAGAGCGGGACCGGGAGCTGTGTGTGTAAACACACAGCTCCCGGTCCTGTCAGGGAGAAAAATGCTGATCTTCTGTTCATACAATGTATGAACAGAAGATCAGTCATTTCCCCTAGTGAGGCCACCCCACCCTACAGTTAGAACACACCCAGGGAACATACTTAACCCCTTCCCTGCCCCCCAGTGTTAACCCCTTCACTGCCAGTGGCATTTTTATAGTAATCCAATGCATTTTTATAGCACTGATCGCTAAAAAAAATGCCAATGGTCCCAAAAATTTGTCAAGTGTCCGCCATAATGTCGCAGTACCGAAAAAAAATCGCTGATCGCCGCCATTACTAGTAAAAAAAAATATTAATAAAAATGCCATAAAAATACCCCCTATTTTGTAAACGCTATAACTTTTGCGCAAACCAATCAATAAACGCTTATTGCGATTTTTTTTACGAAAAATATGTAGAAGAATACGTATCGGCCTAAACTGAGGAAATTTTTTTTTTATATATATATATTTTTGGGGGATATTTATTATAGTAAAAAGTAAAAAAAAATATTTTTTTCAAAATTGTCGCTCTACTTTTTGTTTATAGCGCAAAAACTAAAAACCGCAGAGGTGATCAAATACCACCAAAAGAAATCTCTATTTGTGGGAAAAAAGGATGCCAATTCTGTTTCGGAGCCACTTCGCACGACCGCGCAATTGTCAGTTAAAGCAACGCAGTGCCGAATCGCAAAAAGTGCTCTGGTCTTTGACCAGCAATATGGTCCGGGGGTTAAGTGGTTAAATGCGTAAAATTTTCTTTTTTTTTCAATACCAGAATGCATACACGTGTCCTCAGAAGCAGATTTTTAAATTTTGTGTTATGGATCTGAACGCAGCTCATGTTTACGCACCTGTGTGAATGTTTCCAAAACAATGCAGATGTGTTCAGATCGGTAAAGAAAAAAACATGAAAATGTGCTTTATTGAGGCCGTGTGAACGAGGCCTAAAGTGGAACTTTTGTTAGAAAATGAACTCCCCCTAGATCACTTCAGGCTGACCTCTTTTGCAGGTATAGCTTTGTAAAATGTTGAAAATAAATGTCTATACTTTTTAAAGCCCAATAATACACGGTCTCTCCCTGCTCTGCACATGCTCAGTTGCTCGATATTTTTAGGCACTGCCGAATTTATAAAGGCCGATCTGCTGTCAGCCTTAAAGAGAAAGTAAACTCTGCAAAATATATATATATTTTAACCATCCCTGCAAAGTAAAGGCATAATGTGCTAGTGTGCATTGCATACATTGCATACTAGCACATTATGTGACACTTACCTGCAAACGAAGCCTGCGTCGTCCCTGCTGCAGACCACATCCATTATTCTAGGCTTACCTATAGGTACAAAGGCCCAGATTCTCGTCCAGCCGCGTAATTTTGTGCGGGCGTAACGTATCCGCTTTACGTTACGCCTCCGCAACTTAGACGGGCAAGTGCTGTATTCTCAAAGCACTTGCTCCGTAAGTTGCGGCAGCGTAGCGTAAATCGGCCGGCGTAAGCCCGCCTAATTCAAATTTGGATCAGGGGGGCGTGTATTATGTAAAACTACTGTGACCCAACGTGATTGACGTTTTTGCGGAACGGCGCGTGCGCCGTCCGTGGAATTTCCCAGTGTGCATTGCTCCGAAGTACGCCACAAGGACATCATTGGTTTCGACGTGAACGTAAATGACGTCCAGCCCCATTCACGGACGACTTACGCAAACGTAAAACCATGAAGTGGTGTTCTTGGTCACTAACAATGTTTTAGATAGGTGGTATGTATCAAAGTGACATCCGCACAAATGGCAGGACCCAACTTTTTCCAGCATTAAATTCTTCCAGACCCACAACAAATGGTGTCCAATAGCGGTTCTGGACAATTTGTTATCACACCTGCCGAGCCATTCTAGCTCCAGCCCATTGTTGCCTATTCCTTCCAGGTACGACAGCACTATAAAGGGGAAGTTCAAATCCAATGGCGCCACCCTTGGGGCTGCTTTAGCTGATTTTGTGTTAGTAAAAGACGATTTGCGCTTTTCTGTCTGTTACAGCGTGATGAATGTGCTAGCTCCATAATGAACGCAAGTTTTACCAGAACGAGCGCTCCCGTCCCCTAATTTAGTCTGAGCATGCGTGAATTTTTAACCGATGGACGTGCCTACAGAGGATCGTTTTTTTCCTATCGGTTAGTTAACCATCAGATAATTTTAAAACAAGTTCCTAGTTTTTTAACCGATGGATAAAAAAAACGATGGGGCCCACACACGATATGTTAGTCTGATGAAAATGGTCCATAAGACCGTTTTCATCAGACAAACCGATCGTGTGTACACGGCAATATAATGGCTGTATGTTGAGTTATTTTGAGGGGACAGCAAATTTATACTGTTATACAAGCTGTACACTCACTACTTTACATTGTAGCAAAGTGTCATTTTTTTTTCAGTGTTGTCACATGAAAAGATATAATAAAATATTTACAAAAATGTGAGGGGTGTACTCACTTTTATATAGTAACCTGAACCATCAATCTGCATATAGAACTTGGCAACAATCTTTGTTCATTAATCCTGTTGTGTCTAAAATCACACTTATCATTTTAAAGCTGTACTTTACACACTAAATCTATTGCACTATATTTTTCATTAGGTCAATGCAAAATATGCGGGTTGCAGTAATTGGAGGAGGCCTGGTTGGTCTCTCAACAGCTCTGTACATAACTGAGTCCCTTCCGCAATGTACTGTCACTGTGATTTCTGAGAAATTCTCTCCGAACACCACTGGTGATGTGGCCGCTGGAAGTCTCATACCTCACGCTTATTCTGGTGAGTGAGGCCTTATTCACTTCTGTTTTCAACATAAATTCTGCAAGTAACATTGCCTTTTAACATATACTTTTTGTTTTGCAAGACACCCCACTTCATCATCAGAAAGACTGGTTCAAGGAGACGTTTGACTATCTTTTTAAAATTGCAAACTCTTCAGAGGCTGCTGAAGCCGGCGTTGGCTTTATTTCTGGGTAAGAAAGCACCCCCCAAAAATGTGAAACTCTTATTTCTTTATTATGCAAAACATTCTCTCTCTCTCTCTCTCTCTCTCTCTCTCTCTCTCTCTCTCTCTCTCTCTCTCTCGTATAATGAGAAGCCCCAACAAAAAGCTTGCAGCACCCTGGAGGAACCCAGATGCCACCCCAGGGTGCCGCAGCACCCTGATTGAGGAACACTGCTAGTGTTTTACATGCAATTTTGTTGCTTTGACCTAAAGTTGAGGTATTGGCAAAAACAATTTTTGTATATTTGCTCAGTGAAAATAAATTATCTCCAATGAGGGGTTTTATTCAACCTGCAGTCTCTCTTCAGTGTAAGAACTCATGTACACTGTTGCTGCTAAATGGACGTTTAGGAGCAGTTGGGTATTTTTTACAACTGCTCTTGAACTCTCCTCTATAAATAAGTTCAGACGCTGAGTTTAGAGGCATTTCAAGTGACAAAAGTTTACAGGCTTTTTACATTTTTGTCTCTTTTGAAAAAATATATTTTTTTTTTCGCAACGCAAACGTGGCATGTAAATGCGGCAAAACAGACGTTTTCAACGTGGGTTACTATCTGTCAAGTTACATTAAGCCTTCAACATCCAGCACTGAGACTCGTAGTTCCAGCTGCAGTACACCGGACGTTGCTCAGTCATTACCTAATCAGAAAAAGCCTTGTACTCTTTTTACTGAATGCAGGGCATTCTGTGAATGGAGGAAGTGTGGATGGACATTATGGTCTAAAGACCTTGTAAGGGATAATAAGTGCAGATGCTATGCATGAATCTATCCATTAGTCATAGAGGGGGTGGCTGGAGAGAGGGTCCGACGGCGCCCCTGTGCCCTTATGGATGCACCATCACTGGTGACTATAGTCCCAACTGCCTTGAGATCATTCAAAAGCTCCTCCCATGTAGTTCTGGGCTGAGCCCTCACTTTTCTTATGATCATCTTTCCCCTATGCTGCAAAATTTTGCATAGAGCTCCAGACCGAGGGCAATAAATGGTTATATTGTATTTCTTTAATTTGCGACTAATTGCTCAAACAGTAAAGGGGTATGGGGGATGAGTGTGACACAATTATGACCCTACAAAGGTACCATGGAACCAGGGAACATAGACCATATTAAAACAGAATAAAGTGGGACTTTACATGTACCTTGCAAGGTACCACCGTCTCCGGTATGGGCGGTTTGAGGGGTCTCACCCTACTGGTCAATGACAGGGAGGGGTGGACACTGTAATGGATATTGAAGAGGCGGATAGATTCTGGCAGTGCCCCAAAAATGACACAGCCCTAAGGGCGCGTTCCGGTGCTGTGCGTTCCACCCGGCAAAGTACGCAGCCAGAAGTGACGTGGATAGAGAACCGCGTCAATCCGGAGCTAGATGGCATGCCTTCTGCCCGGGTGATGCCTCTGTGGGATGCCAGATAGATCACAGGGATCTAAAGAGGAGTGAATACTGGAACAGCAACTTTTAACACCTATGATAAAAAATGATAAACCCTTAATTTCTTTGTAAGTGGGCAAACTTTCAAAATCTGCAAGGAATCAAATAATAATTTTTCCCACTGTATGTCTAACTGGCAAAACACTGAAGCAGTAGTGCAAATCAAGGGAAGGGTTAAATACTTTCCCAGCAGACAGCATCAGGTGGAGCCTAATTACTGGGATGTGCTGGCTGCTGGGAGACACCTGCAATTTGCAGGGAGTCCATCACCTTCGGGAACCACAGTGTTCCAGGTTGTGATAGAAGAAAAAACTTACTGAAAAATAGAAAAAAAAATAAAGCATGGCACCTCTGAGTTTTGGTAAAGTACATAAACAGTATAGCCAAAACATGATTTTTAATTTTGGATAGAGTGGGGAAAGGATGAGACCACTTTTGTTAATTTTTTGCATACGGTGTGAAAAGATTTACCTTTCCTGAAGGCACAACGAGAACTCAGGATGGCTTAGGGAAACTTCCCTCTTAGCTATTACCGGAACAGGGGTCTGCATTGGAAGATTTACTTTCACATCTGACAGCTGTAAAAAAATAATATATATATTTTCATCCTGGTCTTAATGGTCACCAGGACAAATACAACCCAAGTTCCAAAAATGTTGGGCCGTGGTGTAAAATCTACATAAAATAAACAGAATGAAATTTGCAAATCTCATAAACCCATATTTCATTCACAATAGAAAACATATCAGATGTTAAACAGAGAAAATTTACCATTTGAAGAAAAAAAATAGGGCAATTTTGAAATTAATGGCAGCAACACGTCTCAAAAAAGTTTACCACAATGTAGCGTCCTCTGTTCTTTCGAAGCTCTGTAAACATCTGGGAACTGAGGAGACCAGTGGCTGGAGTTTTGGGAGAGGAATGCTGTCCCATTCTTGCCTGATATAAGATTCCAACTGCTCATCGTCGTAAACATGGGCCTGTCCCATATTTCTTGAGACCAGCGTTATTTAAACCAAAAATTTGTTGTTAAAATGGTTACCCCAAGTTTTTTACATTTGAATTCCTGGCTTGGGGTTAACACCAAAGAAGGTAATGGCAGCAAAATACACCAGGCTGGCTGTACTGTCTAGCAAAGCTTTGTACAGAACTGGATGGACAGAAATACAAATCCTTTGACAGGTGAAGCAGCACTTGTACTGTATGTATTTTCTTACTTTGTATCTACTTAATATCCTGGAGTTAAGTTATAAAAATAAAAATATTTGGTGTTATTTTCATCAGATGGCAAGTATTCAAAATGCCCCCTAAGGATGCCTTCCCATTTTGGGGCAATGTTGTTCTGGGTTTTCGTTTGATGACAGAGGCGGAGCTGGAAAAATTCCCATCTTACACATTTGGGCAGGCCTTCACCACACTAAAATGCCAATCTTCACTTTATCTGCCATGGATGGAGAAAAGGTGATTTTTTTTTTAATGTATTTATTGTAAGGAGGTCAACCTTCAGTTCTGGGTATGTTATGAGAGAAGACATAAAGGTGTCCGTTTATGAAACAGAGGTAAGCTGTCATCCTTAGGATAACGGTTTATCTTTTGTGTGAAATTGAATAGATTGCAATTCTCTAGGGTGCCAATCAAACACCTAATAATATTATTGTGCCACATCCTACATAATCTGGAAATATTGGAGTTGAGAATAATGGACTTTATAGGCATGTAAAAAAGTAGTTATCAAATTTTAAGAATTCACATAAAATTCATAACATATACAGACAATAAAAAATACATAGAACAAAGTGGTTTCTCTGGAGGATATATATAAATATATATATATATATATATATATACTTCCTGTGGGGCAATACTGAGGGTGTCAAGAAATGCCCGCACTGATAAATGTGTATTCCTCTTGGTGGTTTCCCACATATCCTTATGGATTAAAAGTTATAATCTACATGTTTCGCGACCTGAACGGTCGCTTCTTCAGGAGCTTCAATGTTTCTAATCGAGAGAACATACTTTAATTAGGATACAGAAAGCACATCAAACCTTATAAATATATACAACTATATATGTATATACATATTATACAAAAAATCACTTATAACAAAGTGCTTAACAGAGAGTTCAACACTAACTTGCGCCAGGGATACATATATATCAGTGCGGGCATTTCTTGACACCCTCAGTATTGCCCCACAGGAAGTGTATATATATTTATATATATCCTCCAGAGAAACCCCTTTGTCCTATGTATTTTTTATTGTCTGTATATGTTATGAATTTAATGTGAATTATTAAAATATGATAATACTTTTACGTGCCTATAAAGTTCATTATTCCCAACTCCAATATTTCCTGATCTCTCATGTGTACCGGTTTATGTAGCTGAGATGAGGAACAGGGAACATGTTCTCAGTCACAAATGGCCAGTTTATGAAAGTGAGGTCTGAAGATCTCACTGGCCGTTACATATATCTTATCTTACAAATATCTTCCTCCCAGACTCTTCAGATCAGAGGTGCAAAATCTTTGAGAGAAGCTGGTGTGATTAGAGGAAGACTTCTTTCTTCCTATACTGTATATCAGCACCAGTGGGTTAAAAATGAATCTATCTCTATCTCGGGGGTGCAGGCATCTGAGAATGCTTCATCCAGAGAGCAAAGTAGCTATACAATATGGGGACGCCACTCAACCTATAATGATGGATGGAAATGGCATCAGCCTCAGCTTCTCCTTGACCATGCCCACTGTTGCGTTTTGCCCCACCACCAACACTTAATCCTAGAGGTAGAATGGTGAAGTAAGACCTGAACAGGTCTTACAGTGGTGTCACTGAAGGAAACATTTCCAGTGGTGTCAATCTAAAGAGAGATTTGGCAGTAGTATAAAGAGGAGAGGGGAGCTGGGAGGGTGGGGCATTGAACAGTAATCCACAGTGGATCCCTGAGGAGGCATTCTGTTGCCTCCTCACTGCCTGTGTTTTGCGGGTACTTTATTGCAGACAATAGTAATACAGCAGAACAGAACACAAGCTGTGGTCTAGTACAGTAATCAACAAAGGTGTATACATACAAAAATAGTTATGACAGGCAATAAAAACCATTAAGGAACAGGTACATAGCAGAAGTAAATTAGACATAACATATCATGAGAAAGTTGGCACTAAAGTACCAGGGAAGAAGACCTCTTGCGCTAAAAGGATGGACAGCTTATACCCAGGAGCGTAGCAAGGTGGAGACAGGAGGAGGGGGGAAAAAGGGGGATGGGGCAGGAGAAAAACACAAGGAACCAACGGGGAGGGAGGAGGGAAGGGCAAATGGAGAGGAGTATACCTATCCAATACCGGGTCCTGTGCAGAATTCAGAGATCCTAGGCAGAACACCTCAGGTCAGGGTCCAAGGGGGAGCATAGCTTATCAAACTCCCAGAGACACCCTCTATTTATATATGTTATTTTATATAAAATAATTCCCTCCCATGAGGGTACTTCAGGTTGGGCCGAGGATGACCATTTTATAAAAATTTGGCATAGTAAAGGAGAAATGCTATTAATAGTTTAAAATGGTGGGAGCGTTGCTCATCATCTGGAATTCCTAGTAGGGCTAAGGATGGGGTGGGTGATAAGGTTAGCTGTTACCTAAGATGTTCCCAAAACATGTGCAAGTAGGATCCCGGCTGGAGTCTACAATAGGGACAGAGGGGGTACTGTTATGGGAATATTCTGTGAAGCATAGAGGAAGTATAATACAACCGGTGGAGGAATTTAACTTGAATTAATTTATCCTTAGAGGAAACAAAAAGCCTAGCCCCCTGCTCTAAACAGTCCTCCCTGTCCAGAGAGGAAATCTCAGTGCCTGTTTTTAACCCCTAAAATTCTGCACCAATGCACTGAAATGGCATTGCACGTAGTTATCGTGTGGCCTAATTTAGTGAATGCGTTGCAAGCCATACTGCATGCCAAACGCAGCAGAAGGTTTATTCCTTGCCTTTGCTTTTGCAGCGTAATAGGGAGCAGTTAGAGGGGCAGTAAAAAAAAAATGTGTTTCTACCATGTTTTTACTACCCCCAAACCATATGTTTAAATTAATCCAGAGGGAGCAAGGTTGACTATAAGAGGGAGAGGGAAGCTTTGGGGCCAACTTGCTCCTCCCATCCTCTGTGTACTGTTCAGACCTCTTCAGTGCCGTACCTGCCCAGATATGAAGCTTTGTCTTCTTCCCCTCTCCAAGTCATGTGATCTGATACTCTCCAACCATGCTGAGAAGGGGATGTCTGTGTTGTCAGCATGGGCATTGCCCTGCCTGCTCTCCTGCACAATTTACACTGGTGTTTGAGGGAGGAGAGAAATAATCCTTCCTTCAGTAGCCTCTGTTGTGGTCTCTATCTGAGTGACAAGAGTACTGGCAGCCTCACTCCTGTCATTCAGACAGCTGGAGAATGAGGAGCTCTCAGTGCCTCCCTCTCAACATTGCAATATGGTACCCAGGAAAGGTGCCATTCTGCCCGCCACCTTGTCCCAGTCCTGCTTAGATGGCACCTAAAAATTTTAAATGTTGATCTTATATTTTAAAAGGGGTGCTTTTGAATTTGTGTTGCAATAGTAAGAATGCCATCGGGGAGTGACACTGTGGTGGCACAGTGGATTGGTCTGTGGCAGAGCTGCAAATTTTGATAATAGATTTTGCCCCTGGAGTCCCTGAGTTATGGGAAGTCAGAGGTGATTCAAACCACCCACAACCAAAATATACATTTTTGGAGTTCTGAACAGTCCTCTAGATCTAACTTTTCTCTCTATGCTTTTTGTCATAGATTTAAAATGAATGGTGGATATATAGAAACCAGGAAAGTACATGATATCTGGGAGCTACATGGCAGTTATGATGTGGTTATGAATTGCACCGGGCTAGGTGCCAGAGATCTGGTTGGTGATATGTCAGTATTTCCTGTGAGAGGACAAGTACTGGAGGTCCATGCCCCCTGGCTTAAACACTTCATTAGAGATGGAGATGGCAGCACTTACATTTATCCTGGACAAGATGGTGTAACCCTTGGTGGAAGCAGAGAAAAGGATGACTGGAGACTCTTACCAGATGCACAGACCAGCAAAGATATAAGACACCGTTGCTGTAATCTTGAACCTTCTCTGCATGGTGTTGCGGTAATCAAAGAGAAAGTAGGGCTGAGACCAACAAGGGCTGCAGTAAGAATAGAACAAGAGATCCTTCGCAAAAATAAGCAACATCTTCCTACAGTACATAATTATGGTCATGGTGGAGGTGGGTTTTCTGTCCATAGAGGTACAGCTAAGGCAGCCACAGAACTGTTGGTAAAGTTGATCCCAATGAAAACACAATTTTATAGCAAGTCAAAATTATAATTTATGTTATTTTCCTGTTCTTCGGTACAAGTGTATGATTTTTTATTTATTTTTTTGGTAAATTGGATAGACTGAATTATATTACTAAATACTATGGGCTAGATTCAGAAAGAGATACGACGGCGTATCTCCTGATACGCCGTCGTATCTCTAAATTCCGTCGGTCGTATCTATGTGACTGATTCATAGAATCAGGTTACGCATATAAATGCCTAAGATCCGACAGGTGTAAGTGACTTACACCGTCGAATCTTAGGCTGCAATTCCAGGCCGGCCGCTAGGTGGCGCTTCCGTATTATTACGCGAGGAATATGCAAATGAGGAGTTACGCCGATTCAGAAACGAACGACCGCCCGGCGCTTTTTTTTTTTACGTCGTTTGCGTTCGGCTTTTTCCAGCGTATAGTTAC
Organism: Rana temporaria; assembly: GCF_905171775.1. NCBI lineage: Eukaryota > Metazoa > Chordata > Amphibia > Anura > Ranidae > Rana > Rana temporaria. The sequence goes on along the minus strand of NC_053492.1, from coordinate 265,431,276 downwards.
CCCTGCTATATGAGGTGTAGCTAATGTTAAGTATGGCTGTCGTTCCCGCCTCGCATTTTGAATTTTTTACATTGTTTGCGTAAGTGGTTCTCGAATACGGATGGACGTAATTTACGTTCACGTCAAAAGCAATGACGTCCTGGCGCCGGAATTTGGAGCATGCGCACTGGGATATTTTACGGACGGCGCATGCGCCGTTCAATTAAAACGTAAAAAACGCGGGGTTAAGGGAAATTTAAATAAAACACGCCCCCTACATCCCGATTTGAATTACGCGGCCTTACGCCGCAACACATACGCTACGCCGCTCTAACTAAGGGCGCAAGTTCTTTGTGAATAAAGAACTTGCGCCCAAAGTTAGAGCGGCGTAATGTATCGGAGATACGTTACGCGGGCCGGACAGATACGCCAATGTATCTGAATCCGGCCCTATATGACCAGTTATACTTTTACATATGATTTTCTGAACCATGATTAACTGGTCTGAAGATTTAACTAACGGTGAAGAGCAACCTAAAGGCATAGGGCCAGTTCCACAAAGAAGTTACGACGGCGTATCTATTGATACGCCGCGTAACCTCTAGGTTGCTCCGGCGTATCTTTGTTTTTTATCCACAAAACAAGATACGCCTGAAGCTGGGCTAGATCCGACTGGCGTACGTCTTAGTACGCCGTCGTATCTAAGGTGCATATTTACGCTGGCCGCTAGGTCAATTTCCGCGTCAAGTATGCAAATTAGCTAGATACGCCGATTCACAAACGTACGTCCGGCCGGCGCATTTTTTTACGTAGTTTCCGTAAGGCTTTTTCCAGCGTAAAGTTACCCCTGCTATATGAGGCGTACTCAATGTTAAGTATGGACGTCGTTCCCGCGTCGATTTTGAAAATTTTACGTTGTTTGGGTAAGTCTTTTGCGAATAGGGCTTTGCGTAGAATTACGTTCACGTCGAAAGCATTGGCTTGTTGCGGGTTAATTTGGAGCATGCGCACTGGGATACCCCCACGGACGGCGCATGCGCCGTTAAAAAAAAAAACGTCATTTACGTTGGGTCAAGACGTATTAACATAAAACACGCCCCCATCTCATCCATTTAAATTGCGCGCCCTTACGCCGAAACAGTTACACTACGCCGTCGTAACTTACGGCGCAAATTCTATCAGGATACGGAAAATACGCTGTAAGTTACGGCAGCGTAGTGTATCTGAGATACACTACGCCGGACGTAAACATGCACCGCGCTACGTGGATCTGGCCCATAGTCTAGTGGACTGTCATTATCTGTCTTATAAGTTTTAAAACTCCTCTGTGATATATATAATTTCAGTTTCTTTTTAAAATGGTTATTGCGAATCCCAAAGGGGTTAGCTCAGTACCCCTTTTAATGCCTGGTTCACACCTATGCATTTTTTTTGGTGCATTTTCAGTTTTGCTGAAACACACTACAGTCCATTTAACATGGTTTCCTATGGATGTAGTTCACATCTGTGCATTTTATGGAAAGGGCTAGAGGTTTTTTTTTCTGGTTTTTGGTTCCAATAGTTTAAAGATGTGTATTGAAAAATGCAATATGCAAACTGCAACCTACACAAGTGTGAATCGCAGCTATCCCCTATTCAGGTGTCCGGCCCCTTTTCAGGCGCCGGGCACCTGAATTACACCAGCGGGGGTGTTTTTTGGAAGCGCCTGATTAGAGCCATCGGCTCTAAGGCTGCATTCACACCTCGGCGTATATACGCCTGAAGCGAGACGCTCGTGCCGCTGGAGGGGCGAATTTCCATTGCTGTCTATGAGATGGTTCACATCTCACGCCGAAACGCCGTACGCCTGCCGCCTGAAAACAAGTCCCGGGCCCTTTTTTTCAGGCGGCTTTCGGCGTTCGGCATAGACAGCAATGGAAATAATTTGTAAAAAAGTTAAACAAATCGCGGCAAAATACGCTGCGTACGCCGCGTTGTAGTGTGAATGCGGCCTAATAGGCGCCCAAAAAAGTAAACAGCAGGCGCCATGCTGGGCGTTCGCTGTTTACTCAGCTGTGTGTTAGCAAAGCGATGAACCGTTCTGTGTAGACCCAACCACTAATATTGTCATTAGAGTAACCGCTTGTTTTCCCAGGTATCTTCACTACAGGGGAGATTTTTTGCTAGTGTGTTTTTGGTTACAGCAATGGTGAGGGGAATTCAGGGATATTTTAATTTATAGGAATTTATTTGCCTCACTTCTGTGTTTATTTGAGCAAATTTCAAATGTACCTATATGTTTTTGAAAATTGTATTTTTAGTTATGATCCTAATAAAAAAAAAATATATACAAAATGACTGTGAGTCTTCCATGTCGTTTAGTGCATTTACCAGTCTGTGTAATTAGAATTGTATGTAATCTTTAGTTTACTATTCAAAAACACACATTAGGACAATCCAAAGACAGGCTTCATTTCCTGCTAAACTTTGCTGACCTTTTATATTTATTTATCTTTCAGTCTGCACATTCAAAAAGAAAAAAAGACTTTGGAGATTGCTATATTGTAAACCAGCACATGTATTTTGATATATTATACTGTATGTATATATATATATATATATATATATATATATATATATATATATATATTGCATTAATCACTTGCTTACTGGGTGCTTTTACCCCCTTACTGCCCAGGCCAATTTTCAGCTTTTTGCACTGTCACACTTTGAATGACAATAGCGCGGTCCTGCTACACTGACTGTACCCATGACATTTGTATAATATTTTTTTTTACACAAATAGAGCTTTCTTTTGGTGGGGGTGTTGTGTTTTATTTTTTATTTTATTTTTTTGCTAAACAAACAAAAAAAGACTGAAAGGCCAAACGTTTTCTGCTATATTTCTTTGGTAATAATAACCAAATCAGAGTATATTATTTAGTCTGTGTGAAAGCTACAGTTTATAAACTCTGGTACGTATACTGTATTTGAAAATGTATTATCCTGATGTATAAGGGGGGGGTATAAGTGTACATTAAGGGGACATTTTTAAAAGAAATGGAGCAGACAAAATCTGCAGCAGTTTTGCATAGCAACCAGTCACTTTTATATCTTTTGTTTTCAACGCTTAACTGAATAAGCATAGTTGCCAACTGTCCCGAATTTCCCGGGACATTCCCGGGATTTACGCACTTTTCCCGATTTTTATTTTGTCCCTGGAAATCATTTTTTTCCTGATTTTCCGCCGCCGCTAGAGGTCCATGGCCAGCAGAGACAATGTCTCCACCGGCCGCCATTTCTAAGAAGACCGAAACCCAGGTGGCTAGTACAATAGAATATAAGGCTGCTGCAGCCCCGCCGCAGGTCCGTCTGTTATGGAAACTAAGGGGCGGGGGTGGGCGGTGCCGCAGCAGCTTTATATTCTATTGCAGCCATGCGGCCGGCTCCGCCTCTACTTTGTTCCCCCTCGGGGAACGGGAAACTGTAATGGCGGCCCAGACACTAATATACCGATGCAAGGACAGCTCCAATAGGGGGACACCTGACTAAGGACAGCTCCAATAGAGGTAACCTGACTAAGGGGGGCTCCAATAGGGGGACACCTGACTAAGGGGGGCTCCAATGGTGGGACACCTGACTTACGGGGGGCTCCAATGGGGGGGACACCTGACCATAGTTGCCAACCTTGCAAAAAAAAATTGGGACACTTTTTTGCATGTAGGCGGAGCCTTGCTATAATTATGGGCCAGGGCATTCATTTGTAGGCGTGACATAGCGTAAGAGTAAAATGCAGTGCGCGTAGCGCGCCGCGGCAAAAAAGGGAATAGTTTACGCTGAATAGTGGGTGTGGCTTAAATGGGCGTGGCCCGAAAGGGGTGTGGTTAGAGTCTGAGATGAATGAGGGATGGAGGGAGAAAGAAAGAAAGAGGGAGAGAAAGAGGGAGAGAAAGAAAGAGAGATGGAGGGACAGTAGGCCCAGATCTTACACCACAATAGAAATATGTGCATTCCAGAAAGTTTAACAAATCAGCAGATAAAGATACTCCAAACACCTGGTGTTAGCAATTCAATCATCCCGGGACCATGGTTGTTATGGTGTCAGGATGATTGAATTGCATTATTTCTAATATTACATTGTAATATAGAATGAAATCATTCAACTCACCATAATGCAGAATCAGTGGAAGCCCTGTGCGTCAAGTGCCACCAGATGCCATCAGGTGTCCCCAGCAGAGTCCGTCCTTACATCAGGCGTCCCCAGCAGAGTCCTTCCTTACATCAGGCGTCCCCAGTGGAGCCCCTCTATACATCAGGCGTCCCCAGTGGAGCCCCTCTATACATCAGGTGTCCCCAGCGGAGCCCCTCCTTACATCAGGTGTCCCCAGCGGAGCCCCTCCTTACATCAGGTGTCCCCAGCGGAGCCCCTCCTTACATCAGGTGTCCCCAGCGGAGTCCCTCTTTACATCAGGTGTCCCCAGCGGAGTCCCTCTTTACATCAGGCATTCCCAGTGGAGTCCCTCCTTACATCAGGCATTCCCAGCAGATTCCCTCCTTACATTAGACATCCCCAGCGGAGTCCATCTTTACATCTGGCGTACCCAGCAGAGTCCCTCCTTACATCAGGTGCCCCCCCCATTGGAGCCCCCTTAATCAGGTGTCCCCCCCATTGGAGCCCCCCTTAGTCAGGTGTCCCCCCCATTGGAGCCAGCCACCCTTAGTCAGGTGTCCCCCTATTGGAGCCCCCCTTAGTCAGGTGTCCCCCCTTAGTCAGGTTTCCCCCTATTGGCGCCCCCCTTAGGCAGGTGTCCCCCTATTGGAGCCGTCCTTGTATCGGTATATTAGTGTCTGGGCCGCCATTACAGTTTCCCGTTCCCTGAGGGGGAACAAAGTAGAGGCGGAGCCGGCCGCAAAGGTAAAGAAAGAAGCTGAGATTGGCTGGCATGTGCACCTGCTCCAGGTACTGTCTGCTCCAGTCTTGATAAATTCTCCCCATTTATACTTCCAATTTAAAAGCAGAAATTGTGCAGAGAAAGCAGCAATGAGACCTGGTAGACAGGGGGACAACGTGGAACCTTTTATTGTCCTGGATGTGTTCCTGACAGTAACATGATGTGCCAGTTTTGGCTTCAGAAATCTGTCACTGGTCTGCTTGCAGTGCCATGAAGCTGAACTGAAAATCTTTTGCAGCATTGCCACTAGATGGCAAAATTTGACTACATCTTTAGTATTTAATTGCAGTTGCACATTGTTCCTTAGCTGGGGTTTAAAGGAAAGATCTATAACTAAATCTTTGGGTGAATTCGATTTTTTTATTTTCTAAAGTCTATACCATTTTAAGCATATCCTTTTTTTCCTATAAGTTACTTGCTCCAGTTTTTGTAAGTCATCTCTTTTATACTTACCAGGAGAGTATCTGTCAACACAGACTGGAAGCTTCATTTGCTTTAAGCAAGAATAATTCTTATTTTTGCTTAAAGTGTATGTATCACAAGTAGATCGTCTAGATAGGCTGTTACCGCTATGCCCTGTACCCTCAGATTTGCCAACAGAGGGGCTAGTACCTTTGTGAATACCCGGGGCTAGGTAGCCACACCAAATGGAAGAGCCACAAACTGGAAGTGGCGATCTTCTACTGCGAACCTTAAGAATCTTTGGTGCGCGGGATGGATAAGCAAATGTAAATATGCGTCTTTGATGTCTATAGACGCCATGAATTCTCCGCCTTGTAGGGAGGCGACCACTGATCGATTAGTTTCCATTCGGAAATGGCCAAAGTTCAGAAACTGAATTAGAGATCTTAGATCCAGGATGGGTCTGACATCTCCGTTTCGTTTTGGAATCACAAAGAGGTTTGAATAAAAACCTGAACCTTGCTCTTTTAGGGGTATTTCTGTGATCAACCCTTGGGACAAAAAGTGATCCAATCCTTTGAAGAAGGATGCTCTCTTTAGTGGATCTTTGGAGGGCCTTGAGCTTTGGAACTGAGAAGGTTGGATTTCTCGAAATTTGTATCCTAGGGATACTGGGACATATTCTCTTACATTTTCAGCGGGCGGTGCGTAAGCCATTTACACTTCGCCACCCAACCTACAGGAGCAAGTGCTGTATTCCCCAAACACTTGCTCCGTAGCTTGGGGCGGCGTAGTGTATTTGGCCCGGCGTATCCCCGCGTAAATCCAAGGGGGCGGCTTCTATTTAAATTAAGCGCGCCCCCGATTCTAACGGACTGCGCATGCGCCGGGCTTAAAATATCCCAGTGCGCATGCTCCAGTTCTCGAGGTAAAACGTCAATGACGCCGATGTGTGCGTCATTGACGTAAAGTCGTATTCAAGAACGACTTAGTAAAACGACGTACCCGACGGGAAAACACGATGCGGACCGGACGCCATACTTAACATGGCCTACGTGGGACTGGCGTAAGGTTACCCCTCATATAGCAGGGGTAACCTTACGGCTACGCAAACGACGTAAGCGACGGTTACGCGACGCAAATTCGTTCGGGTATCGGCGTATCAGGCTCATTTGCATAAACAAATGAGACCTGAACGTAAACGCCACCTAGCGGCCGGCGGAGTAATTACATTTAAGATCCGACAGTGTAAGTGACTTACACATGTCGGATCTTAAGCGTATCTATGCTAAAAATGATTCTAAGAATCACTCGCATAGATACGCGGGCCAAAAAAGAGAGATACGATGGAGTATCCTGAGATGCTCCATCGTAACTATACTCAGAATATGGCCCACTGTGGATACTACCCATCTGTCCTGGATTTCTGTCTGCTATGTCACTGAAAACTGCCGAAGTCGTCCCCCCACTTGGCCGAGCGAGGGCGCCCCTTCATGAAGAGACTTTGGGGTTTTGCTTGTTAGCTTTTGAACCCCACTGCTTCTTGTTTTTCTGGGCTTGGTATTCCTTATCCTTTGTGGCTGGCTGGAAATTCCATCGCCACTGGCTGGAGCTAGATCTACCAGGAGCTGGGGAGAGAGAACGTTTAAAACAAGGACGCTTGTTTTTCTTCTTCTCTGGTAAAAGGGTTTTACCACTCAATATCTTTTGGATATATTTCTCCAAATCTTCCCCAAAGAGGTGTTTCGCCATGGAAGGAGAAGTGGGACAAAAGCTTTTTGCATGCTGACCAATGCTTTAGCCAAAGAATTCTACACAAAAGCAACAGCTGCAGCGTTATGCGGGATGCCTGTTGGTTAGAATCTCTAATGGCATCCACTATAAAACATAAGGCCCTGGGCATATTCTCCCAAAATTTGATCTGTTCAGAAGTCAGATCTTTCATCCCCTGTTTCACCTGGTCCTTTAAGACCTGACAAATACCCTCCGATGCTACAGCAGGTTGGGTTACTGCGCCTGCCAGGAGGAAGGAAGATTTTAGTAAAGATTCCAACCTTTTTTCAGAAGGATCTTTAAATACTTGGGCATTGTCTACCAGACAAGTTAGGCTTTTGTTTACAGAAGAAATCGCTGCATCCACAGAAGGCAGACTCCACTTCTTGGTAAACTTCTCCTCCTTAGGATAAAGCACTTCAAACTTCCTAGGAGGAGCAAAACGCTTATCTGGGTTTTTCCAGTCTGCGTAAATCAGATTCTCCAATAAAGGATGAATCGGAAAGGCACAGGCAGTCTGCAGGGATTTTAATGAGCCCAGAGAGGAGACAGTTGATTCAGTTAACTCCTTAGAGGGTAATCTGAATGTGGAGCGCACTGCTTTAGTGTAATATTGCACCTGTAATTTTAGAACCTGTGAGACAGAAAAGGGTTCCTCTGGTAGCTCGGATCCCTCCGAGTCCCCAGATGGGACCTCATCCTCCTCAGATCTTTCCGCAAGAAGATCTAAAACAACAGGAGATCTGCTTCGCTTTTTGTCCCTTTCTGAGGACTTTGCGATTAACGCAGTGATTCTACCTTCTGAATTGTTTAGGGCTGTTACCAAAGTGTCTTCAGTGACATTTGCAGGCACAGACACCACAGGAGAGGCTTCAACTCCTGATAGAGGTAATGGCTCATCCTGTATAAATACTTCAGGTATTACAGGAGATGAGGGTACCGAGCAGGCGTGGCTAGAGCCTCCTGTCTTTGGCGGCAATGTTTTTCTGCTTCTCCCAGAGACTCTCTTTTGGGAAGACATAATGCCAAGCCAAGGTACCAACAAATGCATATACTACTGTGCTAGTTTAGCAATCTACATATAAGTATGCAACTAATAGCACACAGTTTCATGCCAGAGTGGGTGTCTATCCTTGGGGAGTGCTCAGCCAACCACATGGAGATCTTACGTGCCCTTTAAACGCTTCTGTGTCCCCTGCAGGGAGGCTACAGACATGTGAGGTTGTTCCTTCCTGTCTGACCGCCATTATGAAGCATGCCCGCGCACCCCAGTGCCTCTTCAGATCCGCCCCCCCCCTCCCACTGAAATCGTGATAAAGCGTGCGCGTGTCCTAGGGGCATCCTCCGCACCCCTGTGCGGTTAATGGCGTTTCTCCTGTGTTTGGGAGATCCTCCATTCTCTGGAAGGAGGAGGAGGGCAATGGCAGAGCTTGCAGCGGAAGGAGTATGCTTGTCGTTTGGACTGACACTGCTTTGGAGCTTGGTGAGTAAAAACTCCTCCCAGTGGTGGCTTAGAAAATTACACCCACTCTAAAATAGCAAAAGTCCTTAAGTTTAACACCTAGGACTTTTTCTTAGACTCGCCTTGTCCCCACCGCAGGTTTTTCTGCCAGGCAGATACCAATTTTCCCCCATCACGGCGGGGTCTGTGTGCCAACCTTCAGGGGTATGGGTTCCTACTTAAAGGAGACCTCTTCCCTGGGCCTTGTAAAAGACTCTCCCAGGACTTTTAGCGTATAGAGCGAAAGTGCTGGTCCTCCAAAGAGAGAAATTACAGGTGACACCTCATCCACGAGGTCCAGATACCATCCAGTTTTGGCGTAATAAATTTAAGTGTCTTGGATGGACCCACAGTGTAGCTCTTTTCTTAGGCAAAGCTTTCTTCAGCACATCTTTTCCTCGCGTCCAACACCTTAGACACTGGCGGAAAAAACTAAGGTACTTCCCTGATGGGAGGGGTTATATGGAGGGGAACTGTCTTTGATTGGTTGTGCCAGTGTCCAATCACCTCTGGTTACCATACAACCCATTATGTAATGATTTAAGGCTCTGTGTCCCGTGGTGTACGATAAAGAAAAGACAAAAGTCTATCAAGTTCAACCTATGTGTGTGATTATATGTCAGTATTACATTGTATATCCCTGTATGTTGTGATCGTTCAGGTGCTTATCTAATAGTTTCATCGATGCCCCCCACTGAGACCACCAGGTTCTTTACTGTAAGAGCAGCAAGGGTGTGGAAATCCCTTCCACATCCTTGCCGCTCTTACAGTAAAGAACCCTCTGCGTAGTTTAAGGTTAAACCTCTTTTCTTCTAATTTTAATGAGTGGTCACGTGTTTTGTTAAACTTCCTTCCGTGAAAAAGTCTTATCCCTATTGTGGGGTCACCAGTGTGGTATTTGTAAATTGAAATCATATCCCCTCTCAAGCGTCTCTTCTCCAGAGAGAATAAGTTCAGTTCTTGCAACATTTCCTCATAACTAATATCCTCCAGACCCTTTATTCGTTTTGTTGCCCTTCTTTGTACTCTCTCCATTTCCAGTGCATCCTTCCTGAGGACTGGTGCCCAGAATTGGACAACATACTCCAGGTGCGGCCGGACCAAAGTCTTGTAGAGCAGAAGAATTATCATCTTATCTCTGGAGTTAATCCCCTTTTTAATTCTTTTTGCTTTGTTAGCAGCAGCTTGGCATTTCATGCCATTGCTAAGCCTATCATCTACAAGGACCCCCAGGTCCTTTTCTGTCCTAGATTCCCCCAGAAGTTCTCCCCCCAGTGTATAAATTGCATTTGTATTTTTGCCATCCAAATGCATTATTTTAAATTTTTCTATATTGAACCTCATTTGCCATGTAGTTGCCCACCCCATTCATTTATGCAGATCTTCTTGCAAGGTTTCCACATCCTGCAGAGAAGTTATTGCCCTGCTTAGCTTAGTATCATCTGCAAATACAGAGATTGAACTGTAAACCCCATCCTCCAGGTCGTTTATGAACAAATTAAACAGGATTGGTCCCAGCACAGAACCCTTGGGGACACACTACCCACACCTGACCATTCTGAGTACTCCCCATTTATGACCACCCTCTGAGTTTTCCCTTGTAGCCAGTCTTCAATCCATGTACTCACCCTATGGTCCATGCCAACGGACTTTAGTTTGAATAGTAAACGTTTATGGGGAACTGTGTCAAATGCTTTTGCAAAATCCAGATACACTACGTCTACAGGCCTTCCTTTATCTAGATGGCAGCTCACCTCCTCATAGAAGGTTAATAGATTGGTTTGGCAAGAACCATCTTCATGAATCCATGCTGGTTACTGCTAATGATACCGTTCTTATTACTAAAATCTTGTAAATAATCCCTTATCATTCCCTCCAGTGTGTTTATAAATTCCTGTTTGAGCTGAAAACACCCCTTATTGCCCTGAAATCTCAAACAGCCCTGTGCACTACAGAACACCTCCCCCGGTGTTAAGAAAATATAGAGAAAGGGGGTTGTTTGCTTTAAGGCTTTTTACTACCTTCACATTTGATATGCACGTGAATGTTCTAGGTCAGTGACTTATCAGGTAGTTATATTATTAAGGATGTACTATATGTCACCATGGAATAAAATCCTTTGTACAAAGGAAGCCCAACTTTTTTATATAGGCTTTAGCATTAGCCTGGTAATACGCAAGTTGGGTGCACATGGAGTATTACAGGACCAATAGGAAAAGGTAAGGATAATATAATATCTTGGCGTGAAAAAACTATTTTGAATGCAGTTAGCATTATGTGCTGCAATTCTGCAAATTCCAAATGCAAAAAAAAATGTGTGAACACACAAAAAGAATCAATAAAGGCAGCCTGTCCCCTATGTAATATAAATGACGTTTTAGTGAAAAAAAAATAAAAAAAATAAAGTTACACCCAAGCAATGAAACAATGATTTTGTGTGCCCTTAAATAACCTTTAGTATATCTTTTACTGAAAATTAAAAAATTGATGCGCAAAAAATGGAACTACCACTATTTTATTCTCCAGGGTCTCTACATTCAGAAATGATGTACTGTTTGGAGGTTTTAACCAATCTTCAGGCCCAAAATGATTTTTAAACGTATGCAAAAGACGTAATAACAGCCCTGGCAGCAAAAGGGCTAAAAGAATATACTTCTATACCCACAAAAGTTCCAAAAATATACATAAATAACACTAACTTGTTCTTACAGCAGAATAAATTGTGAGATATAATATCCTTCTGAGAGTACATTTCAACAATAACAATCTTCATCTGTAAATCTAATACCACTGGTTATGCCACTCCATGTCCCTTTTATTGTGGTATTCTAGAAACTGCAAGGCCATGCAAAGAAAGGAATGTGCTGAGATGTAAACTAAGCCTACTCCCTATGTCTAGGTATGTAGCAGAACATAGTTTGGCAGAAATATTATAAATACTTGTCCTTATCTTATTCTTTCCTGTTTTTTCTCAGCAAATGTCACTGATTAGAAAGAAATATATATACTATTTGTTTGATCCTGCTGCCTCCTTTATCCCTGTGTGGTGCGGCCACATTATTTGAATGGGTGCGTTTAATAAGAGGTACCATGGCTCAACCGCCATTCAGACAGACAACAGCAAAATGATGGTCCAAAAGAAAGCAAATTGTAATTTAAAACTGTGCTGAAAATTTCTGTACTGGGTGAAATATGAAGACTGACAATATTGCCTCCTTCTGAAAATGCTACTTGCCTGGTTCCTGGCACTTGCATACATCACTGACAGTGAATAAGCGCACCGTGAATGAAGAAAAAGGGGTTGATTTACTAAAGGCAAATAGACTGTGTACATTGCAAGTGCATTCGCACTCTGCAAGAGAATTTGTTCCAGAGCTTAGTGAACGAGGGGAAGCTTCACTTTGCAATGAATACCAAATCACATACAAGGGAAAAAAACACAGGGCCAGATTCTCGTACAGCGGAGTATCTTTGCGGTGGCGTAACGTATCCAATTTACGTTACGCCTCCGCAACTTAGACGGGCAAGTGCTGTATTCTCAAAGCACTTGCTCTGTAAGTTGCTGCGGCATAGCGTAAATCGGCCGGCCTAAGCCCGCCTAATTCGAATTTGGAACAGGGGGTGTGTGTTATGAAAAATATCCATGACCCGACATGATTGACGTTTTTCACGAACGGCGCATGCGCCGTCCGTGGACATATCCCAGTGTGCATTGCTCCAAATACGCCGCAAGGACGTATTGGTTTCGACATGAACGTAAATTACGTCCAGCCCCATTCATGGACGACTTACGCAAACGACGTAAAATTCCGAAAAATGTTGTCGCGGGAACAACAGCCATACTTAACATTGGTACGCCGCATATACGCCTCATATAGCAGGGGTAACTTTACGCCGGGAAAAGCCTAACGTAAACGGCGTATCTGTACTGCGTCGGCCGGGCGTACGTTCGTGAATTTGCGTATATAGCTGATTTACATATTTCTAAGCATAAATCAGCGTACACGCCCCTAGTGGCTAGCGTAAATATGCAGTTACGATCCGACGGCGTAAGAGACTTATGCTGGTCGGATCTAAGGGAAATCTATGCGTAACTGATTCTAAGAATCAGGCGCATAGATACGACGGCGCAACTCAGATATACGACGACGTATCTGGAGATACGCCGTCGTATATCGTTTGTGAATCTGGGCCACAGTATTTTGACTCGCACATGACTGGATGATGGAAGTCAGCAGAGCTTCCATTCATTTACTAAGCTCTGGAGCAAATTTCCTTGTATAGTGCAACAGCACTTGCAAAGTCAACAGTCTATTTGCCTTTAGTAAATCAACCCAACGTAAGGTAAAACTCCTGCACTGCATTCTTGTTCCTGGTCAAATATTCAAGCCATTGGATTCACATGACAGTGAGACAAATTAGTGTATTCCGATGGAAAGATCAGCAATTTCTTTGTTAGCAGAGAACAGCTAAAACCCAGTTTAGCTTGCATCAATAAAATGTTTGAGTTCTTCAGCATGATTATCTTATTTTTAAATCTACAGTTTTCATTAAGCTAATACCTGGTTATCCTTCCATGAAGGACCTTGATCGGGCACTTCATGTTTCAGGGTGAAAACGCTCTCCCAGTTGCTCGCCCACATTGTACACGAGTGGTCCTTGTAGACTCTGACAATGACACACATTACGCAGGCATAGTCCACTGCTGCCAAGGAACCCAGCTTGAGAAACGGCACAAAGACGAAAAGTCTTTAATTTTAAAAAAATATTCTTTATCATACACTTTAATTAACTAAAAATCATTCAGCTAGGGTTTGCAGCCTAGAACGAAAAAAAATAGTTGAGACTACAAATACTGTAACTGCAGACTTTTAATTGAAGGACACTCCTGTCCAGGGATCCAGCACTGCCCTCACCAGAGTCAGTTCTTTGCCAGTCTTCAGTCCCTGGCACTGGTATATTTACTAAGGGAAGCCGGCTGACTCCTTGCAGTTTCACAGCCAGCTTCCCACTGCACATGCGCAAGCTGCGCTTTGTGAATGGTCCTGCACCCTTCTGGGTCCTGTGACGTGTCTCCAGAAGGCTGTGGGCAAAGAAGGGGGGGGGGGCAAACGTCCGCTCAGATTGCCTAGGCACCTTCTCCCTCAAAAAAGTTTAATGTGCCAAATGTGTTAGAGGAGGAGGGGAGGAAGACATAAAGCGGAACTTGCCTTTTAGGGTGAAGTTTCTATTTTTAAAGCCCAACAAAGCATTCTGACACGTGAAATTATATGCCAAGACATTAATACAAGTTGAATATGTAAATAGTATTTATTAACATTCTCATTCCTCATCCTTGTGCAATGTCTTGAAATAGCACTGTGTCCTATAGAGAATGATTATAATCTGTGGGATGCCAAGGATAACTAAATACAGCTATTGCTATTAGAAGCTCTGAAAGAATGCAGCAGACTAAAGCTCTGTCTACATTCATGGTAACCAACTAAATTTCTATTTTGTCTGATTTTATTGGCTTTAAAACAGGTCATAAATTAAAGTGTAACTCATATAGTACACATCCAGTTACAAAATAGGATTTTTGCTGGCAATAAGTATGGCATTACAGAACCTTATGAAGTACTGTATATATCATCTGTAAAATCATTAATTGTCATGGTGTGTTCATATGGTTTAGCCTAGTAACCTCTGCCATGCTTGGTTGTGTAAAGTAAGAATTATTAGGAATGTAGAAAGAGACGTGGGTTGAAGTATCTAATGGCGCGTACACACGATCATATTTCGGCATGAAAAAAAAACGACTTTTTAAAAACGTAATTTAAAATGATCGTGTGTGGGCTACACATCATTTTTCGGCTTCTGAAAAACAAAAAAAAAACACAAAAAAATCGAACATGCTGCATTTTTTAACGTCGTTTTAAAAATTTTTGTTTTTTCGGGTTGTAAAAAATGATCGTGTGTGGGCAAAAACAACGTTCTAAACCTGCGCATGCTCAGAAGCAAGTTATGAAATGAGAGCGCTCGTTCTGGTAAAACTACCGTTCATAATGGAGTAAGCACATTCATCACGCTGTAACAGACAGAAAAGCGCGAATCGTGGGAGCTGCGGTGGCTCAACACGATTGGCACTGCGCTGACAAGCCATTCACCTCTGCAGCTAGGGGTTTGGATCCCGGTCTCGGCTACATGTGAATTGAGTTTGGTGGTCTCAGCCTGGCTCCCGGTGGGTGTGCTATGCGAGGTAAGCCTGCGCTTAGTTCGCCCACCACCATCCCACAAAAACCACCACACTTACACGCACTCGAAATTGGGTTAACATGCACGCACTTTGACCACGCGGTCTCTAAAAAGAGAGGCGAAGGACTAACGGGGCTGGTTGAGCGGGCTAGATCCTCTCACTCCCTTATAGGGAGTCCCTCTGCCCCGTTGGGCTTCAAAGCGGAGCAGGTAGGGTGGGCTGTGTGGGAGGACCCCCTCACGCACCCGCCATTGCCACCCGGGGCATGGAGAAAGGTGGCAGATTGCCTCTGGGGGAGGCCTGCCTACTCCCAACTCCTGCAGTCCGGCTCCTCTCTCGAGTACACGCACAAAATACACTTTAAAAGAAAAAAAAAAAAAAGAAAAGCGCGAATCGTCTTTTACTAACATGGAATCCGCTAAAGCAGCCCAAAGGCAAATAGAACTTCCCCTTTAGAGTGCCGTCGTACGTGTTGTACGTCACTGCGCTTTGTTCATAATTTTTTTTAAACGATGGTGTGTGGGCAACGTCGTTTTTTAAGAAGACGTTGGAAAAACTTCGTTTTTTGGACATGCTGAAAAACGAAGTTCTTTTTCATGCCGAAAAATGATCGTGTGTACGCGGCATAAGAATGTTTTAACAATACCCACTAGACATGAAGGACACTTCAAGAACTTGTACAGACATAAGGAAGCAAGAGAGCTGACCTATCATAGTTAAAGAGGTTCTTCGGTCTAGAAAAAAAGAAGCCAGCAGCTACAAAAACTGGAGCTGCTAACTTTTAATAAAAGGGCACTTACCTGTCCCGGGGTGGCGCATGCATGAGCCATGCGATGCTATGTGAATAGTCCTGCAGCCTTCTAAGACCTGTGACTTGTCCCAGAAAGCTGCAAGTGAAGAGAGAAGGGATGAAGTTACACTCGTATCGCTTAAGCCGGCCATAGATGGTTTGAATCTCAGCTGGTTCAGCAGGCACTGGCCGAGTTTTGAACCGTCGATGGGCAGGTTGATTGTACCCAAGGCGATCCATAGATCGCCTTGGGTACAACCAGCATAATGAATTTTCAGCATGTGATTATTGCCAGTAGCTATAGCCGCTAGCAACAATAATTGTGTTCTCCCAGCAGGGATAGCTCCCCCCCCCCTCACTTGAAAAACACAATAGCTCTGCAGGAGGGATTCCCCCATCAACATCCATTGTGGAAGGAAAGAAAATCAATTTGTCGGTGGTGGTGGTGGTGGTCTCCAAACTGCGGCCTGAGGACCAGATGCAGCCCTTTGCTTGCTTGTATCTGGCACTATTTCTCCTACTGATACAAGGCACTACTGACACCAAAGATGGAGAGCTATTAATCCCACTTACCCCAATAATGGGGCACTATTCCTCCCACTGACACCAATAATGGGGCACAATTCCTCCCACTGACACCATGGATGGGGCACTATTCCTTCACTGATACCAATGGTGGGGCACTATTCCTCCCACTGACACCAACAATGTTGGATGTTTTTTCACCTTAATGCATCCTGAAAAACTTTTACCTTTACAACCTCTTATGGACTGATGTAATATGTCCTATTACATGACCTTGTATTGGAAAGCATGCTATCATATACTTTTTTCATCACATACCCTTTGCAGCAATAGGGTCTGCAGAGTTGCTAAAAAAATTAATAAAAAAAATATGTGCAATCCCATATTATCAGTGACACTCTTACCAGGAACAAAAAGGTGCAATTAATGTCTTCTATAATATCCCAGATTCAATACAACACTGGATTTTCAGTTAGCCTCTTTCAGACAAATACAAGTTACTGGGTAATAAGCACCTTTAAGCATTTCATAGCGTGCTGCCGCCATTCATCTCTATAATGAATAGAGCTGTCATTCACACACAGCTTGGCATGTAACTATAGCACTGTATTGAACATTACAAGAAAGGATAAAGGTTATATTTTAAGAAGCATGCGTCAAGTGCAAATGGTCATGTTTTACTCATATATAATGCCAGCATATTCTACTGTGCTTTATAGAGAATACTGAACTATTCACTTCAGCCCACGCATGGAATTAAGCTTACAAAAACTCTTATTTCCTTCCTTTTGGTACTGTGCTATGTACCATTTAATGTTGAAGGCAAAGAGATGGTCAGAGACTGCAGACATGATTCAAAAAATGGTTTGGGACTGTAGACATAATTCAAGGGATGGTCAGAGACTGCAAACATGATACAAGAGACAGCCGGAGACTGCAGACACGATACAAGAGATGGTCAGAGACTATAGAAATGATTCAAGAGATTGTCAGGGACTGTAGACAACTAGACATGATGCAAGAGATGGTCAGAGGCTGCAGACATGATGCAAGAGATGGCCAGGGACTGCAGACATGATTCAAGGGATGGTCAGAGACTGTAGACATGATAGAAGAGATGGTCAGAGATTGCAGACATGATACAAGAGATGGTCAGAGACTGCAGACATGATACAAGAGATGGTCAGAGACTGCAGACGTGATACAAGAGATGGTCAGAGACTGCGTGAATAAAGCAAGAGATGGTCAGAGACCACGGGCATGATGAAAGAGATGGTCAGAGACAGCAGACATCATAGAGGAGATGGAGACTGTGGACAAGATTAAAGAGATGATCAGATACTTTGGACATGATACAAAGATGATCAGAGACTGTGGGCATGATACAAGAGATGGTCAGATACTATGGGTATGATACAAGAGATGGTCAGACATCATGGACATGCTGCAGGAGATTGTCAGAGACTGTAAACACAATAAAAGAGTTGCTTCAAGAGGCAGTCATAGATTGGAGACACATTACATGAGACTGCTAGAGATCACTGCTATAATAGAGTAATAGGGAAAACCAAATAAGTGCCTGCATTGTCACACAAAAAGTGCCAACGGACCTGTTCTGCCCCACTTTTCTGTATTTTGTTATGTGTTGCAATGAACTGCAATAGGTTGTTATTGTTTTGCAGTATGCTGATATCTAGTGGTGGTTTTGGGCCACTCAAACATATTTCTTCCTCTGCCCTCCCCTCCTGTTTAGTCCTTGCTAGATCCAGGCCCGTCACTACAGGACAGGCAAACCAAGCAATTGCTTGGGGCCCCGAGTTAGGAAGGGGCCCCCAAGCTGGCTCGTCTGTCTGCCTGCTGCTACGGAGAGCCGCACAGCTGAATCCTGGAGTTCAGTGCCGAAGCGTGCAGTTGCACTGAACTCCAGGATTCAGCTGTGCGGGAGGAGGGGGGTTCGCGGGGGGGGCATTTCGCCACCCCCCGCAAAGTGGCGCGGTCACCCGGGACATCTGCCGCCCGGGGTCCCGCAGCGTCATTTGGCTACAGTGCAGCCGTCCCTCTCTCTCCACTGACTGCAATACAACACAGTCACACTTCGGCTCCTCCCCCTCTTGGCTCAATGTGTACACAGCCAGGAGGAGGAACCCCACCCTGTCCCCCTGTGCTCACCCCACCCTGTCCCCCTGTGCTCACCCCACCCTGTCCCCCTGTGCTCATCCCACCCTGTCCCCCTGTGCTCATCCCACCCTGTCCCCCTGTGCTCATCTCACCCTGTCCCCCTGTGCTCATCTCACCCTGTCCCCCTGTGCTCATCTCACCCTGTCCCCCTGTCCTCATCCCACCCTGTCCCTCTGTCCTCATCCCATGAAAATGACAGGACGAGTCTTAAAAAGGAAGGGGTGCGCAAGTTTCACCAGGCCTAGGGCAGCACAAAACCTAAATACACTCCTGGGAGCGCCGCACACAAGTCTGTCCCGGCCTTCAGTAAGATCGCCGCCGCCGCCATGTAGCAGCCGCTACCGTCGGTCTGTATCCATGCGCCACTCGTGTCCTGCCTGGCTCCCTCTCCCCTCCTCCTCCCTCCCTCACAGTTCGGAGCCGCCAGGAGGAGGCCGCCCACCAGTTCCTGTAGGCTTTGTGTGCGTGCAGGGGGGGGGGGTTGGGGGGCCTCTATGTCCATTTTGCTTGGGGCCCCCAAATTCCTTCAAACGGCCCTGGCTAGATCATCCCCACTTCTTCCATGTTCCCATCAGTTATTGTTAGTTATTCACAGAGACAAAGCTTAGGAAAGTCATTGTCTTCTTACACTTCCAAAGACTGGAGCATCCTCTGCAGTGCAAAAAGCTCAAATAAAATTGCATTGGATTCAACTTCGGTATCTTATTGAAGAGTTAAGCTTGCAAGTTAGCAGGTGGCCATAGGAGGTATGTCAATGTATAAAGCGGCATTTGAAACTGAACAGGGCCGCATGTTGGGCACAGGGCACTACATTGGGTGAGCACTGGAACATGAAGTCTGTCACTTGCAGGATCATCAGGTGAAAGTGTCAGTCAGGGGCGTTCACATCAAAGGACTGGAAAGCTGCAATATATTATATTTTTGTTCTCTGGTTGAGATCCTTTATAGTATACTATACCTACCTTTGTAGAGGCACATGTGCAGGTATACACACACATACACTGTGCAACTAGAATTCAGTTAACCCATTGGAGTGCTTCTGCAGAATGTCAGTAAACACTGAGGGGAATTTACAAAATGTGTGGAGATAAAGTCCTAGGGGTAGATTCAGAAAAGAGATACGACGGCGTATCTCTGAGTCCGGCCGTCGTATCTATGCGCCTGATTCATAGAATCAGTTACGCATAGATATCCCTAAGATCCGCCAGGTGTAAGTGTCTTAGGCTGCAATTTCAGGCTGGCCGCTAGGTGGCGCTTCCGTATGTTTGACGCGAGGAATATGCAAATTAGGATTTACGCCGATTCAGAAACGAACGACCGCCCGGTGCATTTTTTTTACGTCGTTTGCGTTCGGCTTTTTCCGGCGTATAGTTACCCCTGCTATATGAGGCGTAGCTAATGTTAAGTATGGCCGTCGTTCCCGTGCCAAGTTTTGAAATTATACGTTGTTTGCGTAAGTCGTTCGCGAAGACGGCTGGACGTAATTTACGTTTACGTCGAAAGCATGACGATTTGCCGACGTCATTTGGAGCATGCGCACTGGGATTCAGTCACGGCCGGCGCATGCATAGTTTGTTTGGCGCGGGGATGTGCATCATTTAAATGATACACGCCCCCTACCCGCCGAATTTGAATTGCTGTGGACCTAAGCACATTTATAAATGGCTACTAAATCCTATCAAATCATTGGTGTATGTAAGGTGTGAGCAGATACAAGTACTTATGGAAATAGTAAAACATTTTGCCGCCCTAAACATAAAATGTTTCTAATGGTCATTTGCTGCCCTTTTCTCTACAAGCTAAGTATGGCATTCCTTTCCATATGCTTTTCTACTATCTACAATTAAAGCATGCAGTGACAGCTCAGCGGTCTCTAAAGGCCTCTGAGATGTCTCCTACTCCAGTATTCAATTATATGCAACATTCCTCCTCCATGAAGGGATTTATTTCTAACTGCTACACTATGCTCCTTGGGGTATACTTGGAAAATTTCTCTAATTCTGCATGTGAGAAATGGAAGAGGAATGTGGAGAATATATCAGGAGACCTATGGAAGGAAGCCATGGAGGCTGTATGGCTGTGCTCTCTTAGGCCCCTTTCACACTGGGGCAGGAGGTGCGGTGGTGGTAAAGTTCCGCTATTTTTAGGTCACAGGCCCCGGGACTTTAAGGGTGTCAAATAGGTACACAACCAGATGAACACTGATTGAACAGAAATAGATTTTGGAAAAAACTTTAATTATAGAGGATTAATTAAAAACATGAGATCATTACAAATCATATATCAATTGTCTCCTTTATACAGCATTTGTACAGACAATACCAGTTTTCTCTACATGTTTCGCTCAGAAGATGGTCGGACACTTTGGACACTTTTGACACATTTTTGGGACCATTGGCATTTTTATAGCGATCAGTGATATAAAAATGCATTGATTACTGTAAAAATGTTACTGGCAGGGAAGAGGTTAACACTAGGGGGGCAAGGAAGGGGTTAATTGTGTTCCCTAGGTGTGTTATAACTGAAGGGGGGATGGGACTGACTAGGGGAAATTACAGATTGCTGTTCATACATTGTATGAACATGCGATCAGTCATTTCTCCCCCTGACAGGACCGGAGCTGTATGTTTACACACACAGCTCCCGGTTCACGCTCTGTAGCAAGCGATCGCGGGTGCCCGGCGTTGATCGGGCCTGCCGGGCAACGCGCGGCACCAGGGGCGAGCACGCGCCTCCGGCGGCGCACGCGCGCCCCTAGTGCCTGAAATGCGAAATCACGTAATTTTACGTGATTTTGCGCAGCCGAGCCAACCTGCCGCCGTAAAACTGCGGCGGCTGGTCGACTAGTGGTTAATAAACATAAAAAAAAGGCTGGAACTCCCCTTTAAGTTTTTCAAGTCTATTTCTAATTCTGTCCTCTGTTAGCCATGAGGGTTCTCCCGGTGACTTGTCATGAGGATAAACATTGCAGTTTTGGTTACTGAAGCCCCCCGATTCCCTCGTGATATCTGAGGAGAAGAATACATTCAATACCATCTCTCCATCCTTAGTAACCAGATTCCCTTCATCATTCTTTATGGGACCAATATGATCGGACCTCCCTTTCTTACTATTTATGTACTTAAAATATTTCTTGGGATTCTTCTTACGCTCCTCCGCTATGTGCCTTTCGTGTTCTATCTTAGCTGTCCTGATTGCACCCTTACCTTTCTTGCTGCATTCTTTGTAAAGTTGGAATGCTGATGATGATCCCCCAGCCTTGTATTTTGTGAAGGCCTTCTCCTTTGCTTTTATGTGCATTTTTACATTGGAGTTAAGCCACCCAGGCTCTTTCAAATTTGTTGCCCATTGGTATGCACTATTATACAAAAGAAAAGTGCAGCGCAATTGAAACCATAATAGAAATAATAAATGTGAATAAAATAATCAATTATTATAAATACAATATTCAGAGTAAATCCATGAATAATAATACATGGAGCATGTAGCAGGTGAACAAACCAATATATGGAATGATGTGCAAAATTCAATGAAAAATATATATAGAATAAAATTAATGATGAATCAAGCATGTGGCAAGTGAAAATAAGTCCATAAAGATGGTCCACCAGTGCTGAAAGATTCACAAAAAGTGACAATCCCTCCACCAAGAGTCTCTCTAGGTACTTCTCACCTCCCAGCATAGACCCCTGAACTACCAGGAAGTCATGCAAAGCAGAATAAGCCAAAGACCAAATCCTCAGAAGGAGTCCTCCAAATGGTTACTGAATCCACAGATAAAGCTAAAATTTCTTATATCTCAGCAGGCAGCATAGATACATAAGGGAACACAAAATAGATGATCTAAGTCCCTCTTCTGCAATTAGCGGACCTCCAGGTGTTGCAAAACTACAAGTCCCATCATGCCTCTGCCTCTGGGTGTCATGCTTGTTGCTGTCAGAGTCTTGCTATGCCTCATGGGACTTGTAGTTCTGCAACAGCTGGAGGTCCGCTAATTGCATATCCCTGAAAGTGCTCTCCACTTTTTAAACATAGGTCATTTATTGTAAAAACACAGGCTACTCACAATACAGTTGAGCAAAAAACAGCATGTAATCAAATCTTAGTGGACTGAGCAGCAGGCGGGTGACGTCACGTGCAGCCGTGTCCCCCGTACGCGTTACGTTCAATAACTTCCTCAGCGGGGTGTCATTCCATATATTGGTTTGTTCACCTGCTACATGCTCCATATATTATTATTCATGGATTTACTCTGAATATTGTATTTATAATAATTGATTATTTTATTCACATTTATTATTTCTATTATGGTTTCAATTGCGCTGCACTTTTCTTTTGTATAATTTTGTCAGTAGAATTTTGTGTTATTCTTTTAGTGTTCAGCTTGCATAGGGGAGGGGGTTTGTTCTGATTATTTTTGCGCTGATTGCACTTTCGCTTTTGTACATTGGTATGCACTGGCTAAGGCCCTTATTTAATATTCATCCCAACTTTTATCTTCTAGCAAGACTCGTAGTTTAGGGAA
This sequence comes from Rana temporaria, assembly GCF_905171775.1. NCBI lineage: Eukaryota > Metazoa > Chordata > Amphibia > Anura > Ranidae > Rana > Rana temporaria. The sequence goes on along the minus strand of NC_053492.1, from coordinate 265,408,437 downwards.
GTTTGCTCTTTTGAAATTCAGTGTCTTTGTATTCCCCTTATAGTGTGATTTATACTGAAGCTAATTGACCTGTGATCGCTGTTTCCTTAATTGCCTTGTATTTCCACATCTGTGATCAGGTCTGTATTGTTGGTAATCAGTAGGTTTAATAACGCTTTGTTTCTAGTTGGTGTGTTTATCATCTGACCCATGAAATTGTCCTGCAAGACATTTTGGAACTAGCAAACCTTAGATGAACGTATCTATATTCGTATTTCGACAAACGATGTTCGAGTCGAACATGAGTTTGTCTCGAATACGAAGCTCATCCCTACTCACATTCCCTTGTACATAATTTTTGATATACATGCATACCTCTCCCCCTTTTTTACCCTCTCTATGCCTGCAATATAGGGAATACCCTTGAATGTTTGCCAGCCAATCATGAGAGCTGTTGAACCAAGTCTCTGAAATTTCTACAAAATCTAAATCCTCCTTGTACAACAGTAGCTCTAGTTCTCCCATCTTGTCCACCAGACTCCTGGCATTGGTAAACATGCCATGTAGTTTAGACCAGGCGCATACTGCCTCCTTATTGGGTGTTCTGGGTGTTCTGGGTGTTCTAGGTTGCAAATAGGACTTGTTACTATACTAACCTCGGGTTTAGATGCTTTAGTCAACCTACCACTAATGCCTCCAATACTACCCTCTGGAATATGTTCCATGTTGACTATCTCTACCTCTAGACCCTCCCCCCATTGCCTAGTTTAAAAGCCCCCTCTAATTTGCGGCCATCTTCACTCCCAGCAAATCTGCACCCTCTTCATTAAGTTCAGTCCGTTCCTTTTATAGAGCTGGTGACCGACTGAGAAGTCGTTCCAGTTCTCCAGGAGACCAAAACCCTCCTTACTACACCAGCTCCATTTCCGCCACTTGTTTACTTCCCTAATCTCCCTTTCTGGTGTGGCTCGAGGTACCAGTAGTATTTCTGAGAATACTACCTTGGAGGTCCTTTTCCTTATTAGCTCCTAAGTCCCTAAAATCGTTTTTAGGACACTCCATCTTCCTCTGACTTTGTCATTGGTGCCAACGTGCCCTATGACAGCTGGGTCTTCCCCAGCCCCTCCCAGTAATCTGTCCACCAGATCCATGATGTGCCGAACCCGGGTGCCCAGTAGACAATATACAGTTCAGTGCTTCAGGTCTTTGTGACAGATTGGCCTCTCTGTCCTTCTAAGAATTGAGTCCCCTACCACCAGAATCGGTCTTTCCTTTCCCTTTACTTTACTCCCACCCTCACTGGAGGAATATTCCCCTGACAGCTCCAGGACTCACTCAGCTCCAGCAGTGCTGGTCCCTGACTGGTTTCACCAATGTCACTCAATGGGGGAGAATATAATTGGAATGTTCCAGCCCAGGACCGCCTCCCTTGCACTTTCCTCTCTACCCTTCCTGACTGTCACTCATCTACTCTGCTTTGGTGCCTTCCCCTCTTTATCTCCACCCACCTCTGTGCTGGCCCCTGCCAGCCTTTGCCGGGTACGATTCCAACTTTAGTATGGAGGGTCTTCTCAGTGTTGACAGTAAAACAATGTGCTTACATTTTGGACAGCAGTATTCGCCCCTGATCAGATGATCAAGGAACACATACATGCAGCAAGATGTACATCGAAACAACATACTTATGCAAGTCATACATGGTACCAGTGGTCTCCAAACTGCGGCCATTTGTCTACCTTTATCCGGCCGTTGGGGCACTTTTCTTCCCACTGACACCAACAGTGGGACATAATTCTTGTTACTGACATCAGCAAAGGGGCACTATTTCTCCCATTGACACTAACTATAGGGTAATTTTTCTTCATTGACACCAACAATCGAGCACTATTTCACCCACTAACACCAATGATGGGGCACGATTCCTCCCTCTAATGCCAAATATGCACTTTTTACTCCCACTGATAGCAGGAAAATGTCCCTAATGCAATAGGCTGAGCACACCTATACCCGCACTATACAATCAAGAAAAGCAACAAACTCTAGCTTTAGATACATTTAACTGGTTAGTTAAAGGGGTTGTAAAGGTACATGTTTTTCCACCTTAATGCATTCTATGCATTAAGGTAAAAAAACATCCAGCGATTAGCAGCCCCCCAGCCCCCCGTTTTACTTACCTGAGCCCTGGAAAGTTCTGCATCGCAAACGTGCTCGATCGTTGCCCGGCTCTTCTTGGCTTTTCATTGGATAGATTGATAGCAGCGCAGCCATGGGCTTGCGCTGCTGTCAATTAAATCCAATGACACAGCGCGTCAGAGGCGAGGCCGAGTCATATACTCAGTGGCTATGGCTGCCGACTGTATCACTTGGGAGCGCGCCCGCAAGCTAACCCCCTTGGGAAAGAGATTCCCAGAGGGGGTTAGCTCTTGCGGGGGGAGCCGCAAGAGCCGCCGTGGGACCCCAGAAGAGAACGTTCAGGGCCACTCTGTGCAAAACGAACTGAACAGTGGAGGAAAGTATGACATGTTTATTATTTTTTTTTTTAAACCACAAACCTTTAATACAGTATTACTTTAAAGGTTGATTTAATAAAGAAGTAACACATTCACCTAGCTCAGTTAAGTTGTATTCATTTTAAAGGATGCAAAGGATTTATTTTACATTTACCAGCATGTGTTTTGGTATTTGATATGAACACAGCTTTAGTGCGCTTGTTAAATTTTGCTATTGCTTTAGTAGATCAACCCGAATTCATAAGTGCAATGAAAACCTGTGGATTTATTAGACTGATAGCAATCTTACATCATGCTGTGTAGAAATAATGGTAAAGAGGAAAGTAGAAGTTGTGGCCGCTGATAGAACATGGCAATAGATACAACTGCAGGTTGTCCATTCATCAAATAATACCGCTATTTATATCCAGGTTTAGAATGAAACTTTAACAAATCATTGTAGGAACTTGATTGTCTACAATAGAACTAATTACAGTCTGTTATGGTTTTGAAGCATAGCCAGGACTTTTATAGCTAGAGGTTCAATAGGGAGTGCTAAGCAATTTCAGGAGGTCAAGTGAGTCATAATGAATTTCTACTTTCTACAGATCTCGAAAAACGTCAAAGGCTACTTGTACGTAATGGTAACGTGCCAGTGGGCAAACAAAAAAATATGGATTAGCTTACATAAAAGAACCAATGGTAACATTAACAGACATTATCAAGGAAAAATAGATACTGTAGACAAAGTAGAGGTAACAGCATGCACTATTTGATAATAATTTTACAATACCCAGCTGACTTTCTTTGTTGTAATGCCATTGAAGTTCATTGCAGTGAGACACTTTTTCATGGCTTCAAGTGGCTTATATCAAAATATATTTTCAGCTACAAGGGAAATGTTAACAAAAAAGCAAAACTTTTTTTTGCATAGAGTAATGGGGGGTTACAACCCCTGTCAGGTGTGTTTTGCCATTTGTGTGCCATCAAGGAGATATCCCCCAACTTCCTGTCTCATAAGTTAGATAAAATAGGAAGTGAGAGGAAATCCCTCCAAAGTGAGGGAATCCCTGGTTGTCACCAGGATCATAAAAGTTAGTGTACTCAATTAGACGGTTCCTCTTCTGTTCTTGTTCTGGGGAACAATATTTGGGATTTTCCTTGACTTTTCACTTTCAGTGATAACGGTGAACATGACGAATAGAGAGGGTTAATCTCTCTAGGGACACAGATAGCATTAAAAAACCTGACATGTTTTTTAATCACTCTCCATTCTGTCCCAAACCGAACAAAAAACGTTTTGGTTTTATTTATACTTTAACATTGTGTAAAATATTCCAAAATATGGTAAGTAGTGTAAATGTACACTTACTTATTTGTGAAGGGTTTATTTTAAAGTGTTGTTAAACCGTCCATGGTAAACAACATATTGTGACAGTTCGAGGCCCTGCCACTTGGGAAATGGATATAGGAATACAGCAGGGTTCTCAGCAATGCAGAGACATGGGCTCCAGCATGTTTATTGGAGCCGGGGCATGGGCTCCAGCATGTTTATTGCTAGTGGAGAAATTGGTGTTTTCAGTCTTTTTTGGGTTTTGTAATCCTGGATCGGGGCATGGAGCTTCAGGGCTTCAAAGTGGGAAGAATCCTTCAATCCTGTCTCCAGGTCTTGCTTGAGACCTGCAGGTTGTGAGTACACAGGTGTGCAGATTCATTTTAAGCCAGGCCTAGCCGCAGGTCAAGGCTTACATCTGCAGACAGAGTCCTTGTTTAAAGCTAGAGGTGCGCTCCAGCCAGGAGAGGTGAACCACTCAAAAGACAGTACCCCATTTGGAAAATATTGCTTACCTGGACTGTGCACACAATCAGATATCTGATGGAATCTAATCCGATGGATTTTTTCGTCGGATATCCGATGAAGCTGACTTTCATCAGCCTTGCCTACACACCATCGGTCAAAAATCCGACCATGTCCAAATGCGGTGATGTAAAACACTACGACGTGCTGAGAACAATTAAGTTCAATGCTTCCGAGCATGCGTCGACTTGATTCTGAGAATGTGTGGTTTTTTGACCGATGGACTTCCACACATCGGTTTTTCGGTTTTTTATCCATAGGAAAATTTTAAAACATGTTCTATTTTTTTTTACCGATGGGGCCCACACACGATCGGTTTGACCGATGAAAAAGGTCCATCGGTCTGTTTTCATCGGACAACCCGATCATGTGTACAGAGCTCCAGAGTAGTGACAGCTCAGTCTGCAGGACTGAGAGACTTGAGGCAACTAGTGAGTCCAGGAGACTGGAGGGATTCTGTATGTTTTGGAGGAGTAGGAGAGCTGGGGTGTCAGAAGATCCCCTATCTAGAGACCAGAAATGGACCCAAGCAGCGAGGTGCTGTAACTGCTGTAACTAAGGCTGAGTGTGTCAGGAGGGCCAGAGAACTGTGTCTTATGCCTCGTACACACGACCGGTTTTCCTGTCATGAAAAAAAACAACGTTTTTCACGACATGATTCCTCTCCAGCCTGCCTTGCTTACAGACGATCATGCCAAATCCCGGCCGACTAAATCGCGGTGACGTATAACATATACGACAGGACTATTAAGGGGAAGTTCCATTCAAATGGCGCCACCCTTTTTGGCTGCTTTTGCTGATTCTCGTGTTAGTAAAAGTTTGGTGAGAGACGATTTGCGCTTTTCAGTCTTTGTGCTTTTCAGTCCGTTACAGCGAGACAAATGTGCTATCTCCAATACGAACGCTAGTTTTTTCAGAACGAGCGCTCCCGTCTCATACTTGATTCTGAGCATGCGTGTTTTTTTCCCCTTGGAAAAGCATAAACACGAGCGGTTTTCGCAACGGGAAAAAAGACCGCCGGGAAAAACGAGAGCTGGTTCTAATTTTTTTTGCGGGCAGTTTTCTCGTCTGGAAAACTGCTATGGAGCATACACACGGCTGGTTTTCCAGACAAAAAGCAAACATGGCAGTTTTCCCGTTGGGAAAACCGGTCGTGTGTACAAGGCATTAGGGATCGGTACCAAGAGCAGCAGTGCTGCTGACAAGAAAGCCAGGTGGCTCAGCATCTTTTTGGTCATCTTCTGATAAAAAAAACTTGCGTCTGTATAGAGGTGCAGCGTGGTGTGGTACCAGTAAAAACACAAAGTCCAGTTGCAGAGAGCTGAACTTGTAATAACGGAGAATCTAGTAAATCACAACAAACCCGGCAGGAAGGCACCCGACAGGGAACACTCGCTACATGTAAAAGCAATGTGTAGCAGATCTCAGATGTGCCAACAGCGTCTGCCTTGAGGGGCGAAATGCAGCCTGGCCACTTTAAGGGCCAAATGGGGAGGTCTCCAGAAGAATGGCATGTCCCTATTATTTCCCTACTCATCTGAAACCTCTCCCTGCCGCTAAATACTGCCCGTTAGACCTATCCCTACACTACCCACACGCTAAATGCATGCCAAGCCTGAAAGCCAGAGGCCTTATATAGGCTCTGCCTGACCCACGATGGCTGCTAATGTCACATGGGGCAGCAGTCTCCAATCAAATAGCTATCTCAGTGACCCTGGAAACCATAGAGGAACCATGTTCCTCTTGACTTCCTCTCCCTCTGCAATGCCAGTGCGGTTGAGCGCCATCTGCAGCGGAGAAAGTAAAATGCACCTGTCTACATGTGGACAACTTTGTTTGAACGGAAAGTCAGTAAACCGCAGTTTGGAGTGGCACTGATTTTATTCACCCAATATCACAATGTGAAGCATCAACCCTGAGCTCTTTTGTTATTAGTGCTTTTTGCTGAAAGGCTGTCATTTGTTTACAGTCAACCTTTCCACAATATAGCTCTTTCATTACTGGCTATAGGGTGGCTCCACTCTATTGTAGGATCCCCTGGAGCCATTCTTATGTGCGCACACTAGTTACATTCTGATGTGCTGGCAGTTTTGAAGCCCCTACATTAAAAGCCGTGCCCCCATTCCTTTTTCAATGGCTTTGCTAGACAGGACTGTGCATGTGAAGTGGGCAATGCGCACTCAACAACAGTAGAGCTGAAAGTAGAGCTGAGACAAGCAGAGTAATGCACTCTTGATCACTTCAAAAGTTCTTGGGATGTATTTAGGAAAAACTTGTATTGCACACAATTCCTGTTCTGGTATAGAATAGAGCAGTTGCAAAAGTAATATTAGGCCAAACTGAACGAATTACAGAAACATTTTAACTGTTCAATAAAGCAGGCAATAGATTATGCAAATTTCTCCAACCACAGGTTAAAGCTAAGGAAAATTGCTAGATTCCCCCATCAATACAGTCAGTGTTGATGGGAGAATCCCTCCTGCTGCGCTATTGTATTCTGACAGCAAGAGGTTTACCCACTGTTAGAATACAATGATCATTGCTGATAGCTATATCTCATAAAAAAAAACGACAGGCTGGTTGTAATGAAATCGAATGACACATTTGATGACAGGCGGTCCATTTCCATCTGATTGCCCTATAGAGGAGAGCAGAGAGACCCCGCTGAGCAAGTGGATTCCACTTAGCAGAGGTGCCCGTGTGAAAGGGACCTTAGCAACCCCCCAACTGCCCCAGTTTAAGTTGCAATAGCAGCATATTGAGGTTGCTACAGTTGCTATGCTTTGCTTTGCAGCTGCAGCAAAAACTGACAGGCATAGGCCCATCAAACATGACCCATTTAAGGGAATGGGGAAGCACCACAAATGCCCCGCAACCGTGTGCATAATATACGCGGTTTGTGTAAGTCGTACGTCCGGCGTAAAAAGTTATTCCCCATATATGAGGCGCAACCCATGCAAAGGTATGGACCAGGGAACACAGCCGTCGTATTTTACGTTGTTTACGTAGTACGTGAATAGGGCTCGGCGTAGGTTACGTTCACGTCATAGGCAGTGATCCGTCGTATCTTAGGGAGTAGTTCCGACGTGATTCTGACCATGCGCACTGGGATACGTCCACGGGACGGAGCATGCGCCGTTCGTTTTAAGTACTTGTATGACACTCGGCCCATTATTTGCATGGGGTCACGCCTCATTAGCATGGATCACGCCCACTTCCACCTACGACGGCTTACGCCGAGGGAACCCAGTGCAGTTTGGGAGGCAAGTGCTTTGAGAATTCAGTGCTTGCCTCTCTGCGCGACGTCGGCGTAGCGTATATTAGATACACTACGCCGGCATAAATATGCGCCAATGTATGTGAATCCGGGCCTAGGAGTATAGAAAAGTAAATTTATTAAGTATGTAGAAAAAGACGCAAAAGTGTCATATAGACAATAAAAATGGTATATCCAACTTATATACAATAATAAACAAATAAGACCACTATTAGTCCAACCCGACAGCCGTTTCGGTATCTGTGATCCTTCTTCAAGGGGTATTACAGACTTCTTAGGATCAGGGGTTTATATGTCTAATAAAAAAGATATATACATATATTACAAGAAAAACTCAATCATTATTTACAGTTCAAGTGATTGCAGTTACAATGTTCACAGAAAACGAAAAATAATAACAATCCAATTACAATGCTAACAAGAGAAAAGAATACGTATCACTTACAACAGAGTTGGGTTTGAAGGACATCCTGTGTCTCAGCAAAGGACATCCATGTATATTTTGGCCCAGATTCTCAATGGCGTTACGACGGCGCAACACCATTTGCGCCGTCGTAAATCCTAATCTGGCCCCGGGTATCTATGCGACTGATTCCTAGAATTAGTTACGCATAGATACCCATTAGATCTGACAGGCGTAAGGCTCTTACGCTGTCAGATCTTAAAAGCAATTTTTTTTCCCCTGCCGCTAGGTGTCGCATCGTTGTTTTCCTCGTCGTCTATGCAAATGAGGTAATTACTCGAGATTCCCGAACATACACGCGGTCGTCGCTGAGAATTTACGTTGTTTCCGTAGCGTATGCGACACGTAAGGTTGCCCCTGCTATTAGGAGGGGCAACCAATGTTAAGTATGGCCGTCGTTCCCACGTCGAATTTAAAAAAAATTACGTTGTTTGCGTAAGACGTCCGTGAATGGCGCTGGACGCCATTTACGTAAACGTCTAAGCAAATGACGTCGGGGCGACGTCATTTAGCGCAAAGCACGTCAGGTAATTTACCCGACGGAGCATGCGCAGTACGCTCGGCGCGCCTAATTTAAATGGTGCCCTCCCCATTTGAATTGGGCGGGCTTGCGCCGAGCGCTTTTACGATACACCGCCGCAAGTTTACAGGTAAGTGTTCTGAGAATCAGGCACTAACGCTGTAAACCTGCGGCGGTGTAACGTAAAGCACATACGTTACGGTGCCCAGGAGCAAAGTAATTGTTTGAGAATCTGGGCCATTGTATATAGAGACATAGGCCCGGATTCACATACCTTGGCGCATAGTTATGCCGGTGTAGCGTATCGAATATACGCTACGCTGATGTAGCACAGAGCGGCAAGCACAGTATTCACAAAGCACTTGCTCCCTAATCTACGCTGGGTTCCCTCGGCGTAACTCGTCGTAAGTGGCAGTGGGCGTGAGCCATGCTAATGAGGTGTGACCCCATGTAAATGATGGGCCGAGCGCCATCAAGATACGAATAACGAACGGCGCATGCGCCGTCCCATGGACGCTTCCCAGTGCGCATGCTCAGAATCATGTCGAATCAACTGCCTAAGTTACGTCTAATCACTGCCTACGACTTGAACGTAACCTACAACTAGCCCTATTCACGTACTACGTAAACGACGTAAAAAACGACGGCTGTGTTCCCTGGTCCATACGTTTGCATGAGTTGCGCCTCATATATGGGGAATAACTTTGCGTCGGGCGTACGACTTACGTAAACCGCGTATTTTAATGCACCGGGCGCAAGTACGTTCGTGAATCGCCGTATCTCACTCATTTGCATATTCGAATCGTAAATCAATGGGAGCGCCCCTTGCAGCCAGCGTAAATATGCGCCCACGATACGACGGCGTAGGAAACTTATGTCGGTCGGATGAAGCCTATTTTCAGGCGTATCTTGCTTTCAGAGTCAGGCGCATAGATATGATGGCGCATATGTGCACTTACACGGCGTATCTCGAGATACGTTGGCGTAAGTGCTACGTGAATCCGGGCCATAGTCTCTTTAGCTCACGGAGAGGGTATAGATCAAAAACCTCCAGCAAGGGTCGTCCCCTGAGAAAAAAAAAGGGGGGGGAGGGAGGGAGGGGGGGGGGGGGGGGAAAGAGAAGAGGGAAGGAAACAATATTTATATAAATGAGGATACTAAAGTAGCAGGCAAATTGGAAATTTGAATATTAAGAGGTGGCTAGAGGGAAGTATCACATAACCTACCATATATATTTTACGTGGGGGGCGTGGTCTGGGCATGCAGCTGTAAGGACGCGTTTGCCTCGAGCTCCGGAGCCGACACAACTATTAGTTTACATTTCATCGGTTCAGCAGCTTCTTCACCCCGCTGAATGAGCGGAAGAGGACGGGCAAGTCTCTCCCTAAGGCTGGAGCGCAATCGGGCTCCATTAAACGGTTCCTAGCGGCGGATCCTGAAGAGGGTGAGGACCTGGATGGCCTAGGCCGCTCTCCACGTGGCACAGGCTCCGGCGCTGGCTCCGCCTCCCTCCGCAAGTCGGAACCTAGACGCCATTCTCCTGCCTCGTCAGCTTGCTCGGACGGTGAGGGCACTCCACCCGTATCTCGTCAGTCCGAGATACGGGTGGATGACTTACCTACTAAGACGGAGCTGACATCCCTGTTCCAGGGCTTGGAGCGATCCATAAAAAAGGAGCTATCGGCGGTACGGGCGGACCTATCTCAGGTACTTGGCCGGGTTGAGGAGACTGAGCTGCGGCTTGATTGCCACACGGTCGCAATCCGGAATTTACAGGCCACCACCCGCAGCCTCACTATTGCCCACAGAATGGCCCTATATAAAATCGAGGACTAGGAGAACCGTAACAGGAGGAACAATATCCGCATTAGAGGTCTCCCAGAAGCAATGGGGGATGATGATCTCCTTCCCTCCGTTCGCGGTATCTTTACCGGTCTCCTGGGGTTGGCGGCTGACAATCCGCTTAAGATAGATCGGGTCCACAGAGCCTTACGTCCTCGAGCATTACCTTCTATACCCCCAGAGATGTAATTTGCCGGGTGCACCATTACGATATATATTTTACGTCTGTCACATATGCTCAAGGTGAAGCTGCTCTCATCTGTGAAAAGCATGGGGCACCAGTGGCGGGCCTGCCAATTCTGGTGTTCAAGGGAAAATGCTAATCGACCTCCACAGTGTCCGGCAGTGAGCACAGAGCACACTAGAGGACGTCGGGCCCTCAGTCCACCCCCATGAAGTCTGTTTCTGATTGTTTGGTCAGAGACATTCACACCAGTGGCCTGCTGGAGGTCATTTTGTAGGGCTCTGGCAGTGTTCATCCTGTTCCTTCTTGCACAAAGGAGCAGATACTGGTCCTGCTGATGGGTTAAAGACCTCCTACGGCTCTGTCCAGCTCTCCTAGAGTAACTACCTGTCTCCTGGAATCTCCTCCATGCTCTTGAGTCTGTGCTGAGAGACACGGCAAACCTTCTGGCAATGACCCGTATGGATGTGCCATCCTGGAGGAGTTGTACTGCCTGTGCAAACTTTATAGGTTCCAAATATCGCCTCGTGCTACCAGTAGTGACACTGACCCTAGCCAAATGCAAAACTAGTGAAAAACAGTAAAAAAAAATGAGTAGGGAAAAAAAATGACAGACACCTCCACCTGAAAAAACATTCCTGTTTTGGAGGTTGTCTCATTGTTGCCCATCTAGTGCACCTGTTGTTAATTTCAATTAACAGCAAAGCAGCTGAAAATGATTAACCAATTAAAGAACCGCCTCCTGCACATATACGTCGGCAGAATGGCACGGCTGGGCACATGCACGTACAGGTACGTGCTGTGGTATTGTCCAGCCGTGGGTCGCGGTCCGAAGCTCCGTGACCGGGACCGCGGGACCCGCGGACCCGATCGCCGCTGGAGTCCCGCAACCGGTCCCCGGAGCTGAAGAACGGGGAGAGCCGTGTGTAAACACGGCTTCCCTGTTCTTCACTGTGGCGGCGTCATCGATCGTGCGATCCCTTTTATAGGGATACATAATCGATGACGTCACACCTACAGCCACACCCCCCTACAGTTGTAAACACACATGAGGTCACACAAAACCCCATATGGTTAACTCCCAAACTACAACTGTCATTTTCACAATAAACAATGCATTTTAAATGCATTTTTTGCTGTGAAAATGACATTGGTCCCAAAAATGTGTCAAAATTGTCCGAAGTGTCCGCCATAATATTGTAGTTACGAAAAAAAAACGCTGATCGCCGCCATAAGTAGTAAAAAAAATAAATAAAAATGCAATAAAACTATCCCCTATTTTGTAAACGCTATAAATTTTGCGCAAAAAATGTTTTTTTTATATATTTTTGGGGGATATTTATTATAGCAAAAAGTCAAAAATATTGAATTTTTTTCAAAATTGTCGCTCTATTTTTGTTTATAGCGCAAAAAATAAAAACCGCAGAGGTAATCAAATACCACCAAAAGAAAGCTCTATTTGTGGGGAAAAAAGGATGCCAATTTTGTTTGGGAGCCATGTCGCACGACCGCGCAATCGCAAAACCTGGCCGGGTCCTTTAGTTGCATTTTGGTCCGGGTCTTAAGTGGTTAACAACCCCGTCTGTATACACCCCCTCCCCCTCTGCTACTTAAAGCGGGAGTTCACCCATTTATTAAATTTTTTTTTTTTTTCTCCCCTTAGATTCCTGCTCGTTCGGTCTAGGGGAATCGGCTATTTGTATTAAAATATGAGCAGTACTTACCCGTTTTCGAGCTGCATCTTCTTCCGTCGCTTCCGGGTATGGGTCTTCGGGAGCGGGAGTTCCTTCTTGATTGACAGTCTTCCGAGAGGCTTCCGACGGTCGCATCCATCGCGTCACTCGTAGCCGAAAGAAGCCGAACGTCGGTGCGGCTCTATACTGCGCCTGCGCACCGACGTTCGGCTTCTTTCGGAAAATCGTGACGCGATGGATGCGACCGTCGGAAGCCTCTCGGAAGACTGTCAATCAAGAAGGAACGCCCATTCCCGCAGCCCATACCCGGAAGCGACGGAGAGGATGCATCTCGTAAACGGGTAAGTACTGCACATATTTTAAAACAAATAGCCGATTCCCCTAGAGAAAACGAGCAGGAATCTAAGGGGAAAAAGTGCCCTCTAAGGGTGAACCCCACCGCTTTAACTGACCAGCAGAGGGTCAGTTCTGATTCAAAAGTATTCCCTAAATTCTTTTGAGCAGTGTATATGCATTATACCTATCTATACCAGTAGGTGGCACTGCAGTGTTATAGTGTGGTATTCTATGGTAATGTAGTCACAGGATGTACTTTCTGTCTATGCTCAGTGTACTTGTATGTTCCTGCTTCCTGATCATGTTTTTTCTCCCACCGACTTGTTGGAGGTGTGGTGGAGAAGTGGGTACTCTCCTACATATCTGGTGGAGCTGTTCGAAACTACAGCCCTTTTGGCAGGAGGTACATTCGCATATTGCCAAGATTACCTCCTCCACACCTGACTTTACCCCAGGGCAGTATCTTCTTCATCACACCTCTCTGCCACAATCAATCTATCGGAAATCACTTGTATTACACTTAATCAATGCGGCTACTCAATGTATCCCGATACGGTGGAAGGACCCCATTCCGCCTACACTGTTGGATTGGCAGGTGAGGGTGGATAAAATAGAGATGATGGAAAGGTTGATTCATCAGGCTAATGACAACTCTGAAAAATTTAGACACATTTGGAGATGTTGGACATTATATAGGACCCCCACTACTCATAACTCAACATAGGTTCCCGCCTAATGATTCGAATTCCTTTTATAGCTAGATCTTTTTTCTTTTTCTCTGACCGAGGTCTTTCTGGTAAAAAAAGCTATAGACATACTTTTTATCTTGCACTGCTCTGTCTTTCAACTCCTTTCATATTCTTTTAACCCCCTTGGTAGTGCACGAATGCGTGCACCTGCGGAGTGTGAAATAAAATCATAATTTCATTGGGAGGATTTGAAGCCTCTGGGAAAAGAATTTCTTAATTATAGGTAGGCCCGAGGTTTCTATTACCTGGGACTCGTTTTTGAGCAGAAGGTTAAAAACATTTAGGTTTTTGACCAGATGTTTGCGTTATTGAACTTCTCCTTGTTCCTATCCCCCCTCTCCAGTATTCAGCTAATGTTTCTGAAGGGGGTATACGGGACGGGGAATTGCTCCTCATAGTCTCTGTTTATTTAGTTAAATGTCTGCAACTAGGATATATGTGTAAGGATAGAGCGATGAGAGCTATTTTATCATTTAAACGTTATATTCACTAGTTTACTTTATTAGGATGGGTATTAGATAAATGAGACCCTTATTGGTATTCCTTCTTTATATGCAAATATACCTTCGGTACAGAAGACATGTGTTGGGGACGGGTTACGATCTGTTGTTCTTCATTTGGCCTTTGTACACATGTAAGGTTTATATGATATTCTTTGCCAACTTTATTTGTGTCATATTAACCACTTACTTATGTAATGCATATCTGAATGTATTGACATTAACTTTCAATAAAAACTTTTCTGGGAAAAAAAAAAAAATGTTTTTTCTCCATGCTGTAAGACATGTAATATATTTCTCTATAAAAGTAAAGCTGTTTGCTGTACCCAAGAAGCTTCCAGCACTTCATTGCAATACTCTGCACAATAGCAAGAATACACCAAACTAAGGATGTTGTGTAGAGTGCCCCCAAGGCTCTGTACTATCAGGAGATGGATTGGGGTCTGTGGAAGAACGGTAGGATCAGAGAAGACAGGACCAAACAGCCTTTTTAAACAATGCAGAGGATTAACCCCAAAACAAACATGCTTTCTGCATATACAGATTGATTTTACTGTTGTGGGTTTTCGTAAATAATGTAAGTCTTTTAAATAGAGTTTTACACAGTGAACAGGTAGATGTTCTGAATGCCATGTAATAATGAAGTCTGGATAGTATTTGGCCCCCATCACTCTGTAACGTCAGTTTTAGAAATAAGCCGGGTGAAAAGAGCTTTTGTTAGTAGAGCATTGCCTGGAATCTGTCTTATCCAGCAGGTGAAATTCTTTCAGTCATTGACTTTGTTAAAACTCAGAGGCTTTGTTCATTAGAAAATCTCCAGAGTAATGCCATCTTTGTTTTATTTTCTTAAAGGGGGAGGCTTGTCTATTGAAGAGTAAAAGGATGCCTGACCTTTATACAGTAACACTGCAGGTGCTTTTCATCCCTTTTCATTAGAAAACATCCATCCATGGAAAATCCAACATTTTTGCCATCAATCTAGAGACGTTTACAGCAAGATAAAAGATCCTGTAACATATAATTTTCAAAAAGATTTAGGATTAAAAAAAAAAAAAATACATAGATTTATTTTGTGGTGGTATTTAGATGAACAGCAGGACATCCAATCACTAAAGCTGTCGGCATTATCACACAGTTGACCAGACAGCATGAAATGGTATTATAGTCTAAAAGCATTCCCTACAGGTCAGTGCAGTGAAAGTGGGCAGATACCCTATTGTTCCAGACTCCATTCTAATAATCTCCTTCCCATCTATCCTGTACACTGTGCTCGACCTCCAATGCCTTACATTCCAATCATATCTTCACAATATATCATTACAATCAGGGCTCAAGTCCTGCGGGAACGCGTGGGAACGGAGTCACTGCACTTTTTTCACAGCAGGAACGCAGTTCCCTTTGCAGGACTAGAGCAGCCGAGCCACCTGAGCAAATCCTTCAGTAAGCGGCGATGCCCAGCTCGAGTCACTGTTGGGGAGGGCTAACCTTAGTAATCCTTTATGTTACTGGCACTTCCTGTATATGGATTCATCGGGTAGTGTGCGGGTATTCCGTCACTTCCTCGATGCCGCAATGTCTCCTGGGAGCTTTTGTCATTGTTCCCAGGAGACATTGCGGAGGTCTGCCGCAAGTTATCGCGGGATTTAGAATGAACTTCTTTCTAAATCCTGCGATAACTCGCGGCAGACCTCCGCAATGTCTCCTGGGAACAATGACAAAAGCTCTCAGGAGACATTGCGGCATCGAGGAAGTGACGGAATACCCGCACACTACCCGATGAATCCATATACAGGAAGCGGCCAGTAACATAAAGGATTACTAAGGTACAGTGGATCGGAAAAAAAACAAAAACATGCGGTTTAGTAATTATGCATATGAGCTTATCATTAATTTTTTTTGGTGGGGGAGTGGATCTTGGGTGGGAGTTCCCACACTTTTTTCCCCAGGACTTGACCCCTGATTACAATATTAACCCTTCCTTTCTATTTTCTTTTTTTTACCTACAAGCCTCGTACACACGGTCGGGAATCTCGTCGGGAAAAAAACGTTTTTTTTCCCGACGAGATTCCTGGCAAAATTTTCTTGCAAAGCCTAGTTTACACACGGCACAATCAAAAGAACCACCATTCTTTTGAATGGCAAGAACACAGTGACGTCATCGACGCGATGAGCACATTCGATGCAGTCACCGCCATCATGCTTCACCCTACACTACCCTTGTAAGCTACCGCGCATGCGTCGAAGTCTCATCGAGCATGCGCGGGCTTACAGGAGAACAGGTAAGCTTGTAGCCGCATACACACACACACAGTTTTCTCCTCGAGAAACAGGCCGACAAGAATCCTGACGAGAAAATAGAGAGCAGGTTCTCTATTTTTCGCGTCGAGATTCCCGGCAGGTTTCTCGACGAGAAAACATACACACGACCGGTTTTCTCAGCAAAAAGCTCTGCCAGCAGTTTTCTTGCCAAGAAAACCGGCCATGTGTACAAGGCACCAGAGCCGCTCCGAAGATGCACGAACCGGCTCCATAGAGAGCTGGTCACAATCGCCTGCTATGCAAATTGGAGGTGGTGTGAACCCAGTCTAATAGTTTTTAATACAGCCAGTAAGGAGAAGCACACAAAATTTTAATTTAGATCCAATACACACAAATGTTTTTGGCCTCATTCACATCTGAGCGTATTGGAGCTTAAAGCTCCAAAATGCTCAATATCCCATGGTTTTCAGCTGTAACTCTTCACACTTGAGTGAATTGTCACTTGAAGCTTGCAGCTTGAAAAAATGCACAAGCTTCTTTTGAGCTACAAGCTTTGCGATGCAGGAAACCCTGCCATTCAGTGCCGGTTCCCGCATCGCACCTGAATCACACTGTGTTTTACACTGAGATCTGCGAACCGCTGGCGGTGTCAATGTAAAGTTAATGACACCCCCAGATCAGTTTGCAGATCGCAGTGTGAACTGTGAAATGGTGCAGCAATCGGATCCACTAGATGGAGCTGAGATTCCTAGGAAATCAATGTACTAAGCAAAATATGATCAGAGTTTGTGAGGCTGGGCAAATTGTTTATGACATTCATCCAACAATATTTTTTATAAATAGACCTCTAATTATATTCAAGAATCAAACCTTATCATTCCCTTTTATATTAAGAAAACGTAATTATCAGCCTTTGTCAGCATGGTAACATCTGTTGGAAACTTTGGACAGATCAAGCAATGTATTTGAGGATGGTCACATATGTCACTGTCACCTTGGAGAGTTATCTGCTTATCTAGGACCAAGGTAATTGACCATTTGCTATTGTTTTACCTGTGAGACCGGTGCCAGTGTTGTTTACTAAGGGCCAGATTCTCAGAGGAGATACGTCTCTTATGCCGTCGGATCGTAACTGCATATTTACGCTGGCCGCTAGGGGCGTGTACGCTGATTTACGCTTAGAAATATGTACATCAGCTAGATACGCAAATTCACGAACGTACGCCCGGCCGACGCAGTACAGATACGCCGTTTACGTTAGGCTTTTCCCGCCGTAAAGTTACCCCTGCTATATGGTGGCGTAAGTGCGGCGTACCAATGTTAAGTATAGCCGTCGTTCCCGCGTCGATTTTTGAATTTTTTACGTCGTTTGCGGAACTCGTCCGTGAATGGGGTGACGTCCGTGACGTAATTTACGTTCACGTCAAAAACAATACGTCCTTGCGGCGTATTAGGAGCAATGCACACTGGGAGATTTCCACGGACGGCGCATGCGCCGTTCGTGAAAAACGCCAATCACGTCGGGTCACAGAACATTAACATAAAACACGCCCCCCCTGTCCCACATTTGAATTAGGCGGGCTTACGCCGGCCGATTTACGATACGCCGCCGCAACTTACGGAAGAAGGGGTTTGAGAATACAGCACTTGCCCGTCTAAGTTGCGGAGGCGTAACGTAAAACGGATACGTTACGCCTGGGCAAAGATACGCGGATCTACGTGAATCTGGCCCTAAGTGTTCACCCTCCCCATATTAGTGCAAACATGCTTGTGTCTATTGCAGTTTCAGTGACCAATCGCTAGGTAGCTTTAAGGTGGTGTTGTTTGAACTCTTTTACAGTTATTTTTTTTCTTGACGTTTTTCCAGCGGATTCCCCCATCCACGCAAATAATATTCGCTATTGTCACACTGATTCTTCTCCTATCAGGAAGCAGGTCACCCGATTGGCTGAAAGGAGAGGTGATCCGATTGACCGCCTAGGAGGAGACGCATGGCGTGCGGAAGAGAGGAGGGAAGAGATGCACGGCATGATGCAGGGAGAAGGAGGAGATGTAAGGGAATCAGTCAGCCCGCCGCCCGAAGCCATCGCAACCTAGATTATTATTATTATTATTATAATACAGGATTTATTTAGCGGCAACAGTTTGCGCAGCACTTTACAACATGAGGCAGACAGAACAGTTATAATACAATTCAATACAGGAGGGATCAGAGGGCCCTGCTCGTTAGATCTTACAATCTAGATGGGGTAAGTGCGGGGCTGGTAACCCGACCAAACGACCAGGGGGAGGCTGTAGAGAAAGGAACTGGGGAATGTGTGTCCCTAGCCCCTTTCCCTGTCTCAGAGGGGAGATGATGTCAGAGGTCTGTTAAGACCCCTTATATCTCACCAAAGACCCCCCCACCCCTTCCAACAGGGCTGATAAAAAAAAAAGGAATTGCAATAAAAAAATGAATTGTAAAAAATAAAAATGTAAATAAAAAACACACTGACAATGTACCTTTCCCCCCACCCCCTTAAAAAAATAAAGCATTGTAAAAAAAAAAAAAAAAATTGTAAAAACAAATAAATAAATAAAAAATGTAAAAAAAAAAAAAAACTACTGACACATGAGATTTAAAAAAAGTATCGGTAATCAGTATCGGCGAGTACTTAATAAAAAGTATCGGTACTTGTACTCGGTCCTAAAAAAGTGGTATCGGGACATCCCTAATCAGATTGTAACATGTAGGGGGAGCTTGTGAAAAAATGCACTTGTTTTCTTGTTCCCGGGGACAACTGTATGTTCCCAGTTCCAGCTATGACTCCCTTCTCACTAGACTTTTTTGTTTGGAATCCTTCAGTGAGATTTTAGATAAGAAGTGGATTCCAGATGCAGTGAAGAGTGAATGCTGAGGACATTCCTATAGATCATTGATGTGACAGATGGGAAGTGATTTGCAGTCAGCAACAATAGAGCAGTGGATAGTAAGGAAGTAGTAGTTGTCCACATGGTAGTAGTGTCCTTGTCACCTGAATGTTGCAGTCTGTAGAGGATAGACAGGGTCAGGAGGAGGGAGTTACAAGGGGAGGCTCTGGAGGAAAGTCCTGGGACTGCCTCCCTCTTCCAGCATTAGGCTCTCTCACCTCTGGGACATTGCACTCCAGGAATGCCTGCTACAGTCTAAAACTTCTCTCTTCTATGGATTGTGATTGTGGGGTCCTGTGTGCTACCTTCATGCATTGAGCTGGCAGCACCAAGAGGACCATGCTGGCCAGGGAGGTGAGACTGCGATGGAGAGCCTGCACCCTGCGCCTCCTGGTCCTGTGCCTGGCATTCTTCCTCTGCACCCACTTCATGGCTGAGCTCAGAAGAAAGTCCTGGCCACAGGGTGATCTGCTGCTTAAAGGCCAACCAAGAGAGCCTGGCATCTTCATAGAGGGGCACGACAGGAGAGCAGAGGAGGTGCCCAGCAAGAGGCAGGTGATATATGTCAGGAGGAGCAGCAGAGGTGGGGGCAACTCCAATGTGCCCAAGAGGGACAACCTAAAGGTCAGTGACAACTCACTTCAAATCTATTATTCGATCATTCAAAACGATCAAACCAAAAACCAGTTGAATCCCTCCGACTGATTTAGACGCAGTTTTGATGAGATTTGGGTTATCCAGTCAGGATGAAAAATTAACGATCAAATAAACTATCATTTAGCATCAGTCTGCAGAACTGATTTGGTCAATAATTTCATTGCATTTCGATTGATAGGATTATGAGGTTGCCTAGTGGAAAAAAAGAGAGATGATCAATAACTTATCATTAATCGCACCTTCCAGATGTCGATCAAATTCCACTTCCCCCATGTGTGGCATATCAATCATCTGTGTTGTCAACTATCGATTGATTATTCCTATCAGGAGGGATTGATCAGAAAATAAATCGCTCATTTGTCAAAGCGTGTATGGTCGCACTTTAATAAATGATCGATTTCCTTTCCAGTCGATGGGAATAGTCAATCTGTAGTGGACAGCCCATGTGATCAATATGGCACACAGGGAAGTGGATTTTGATTGATGGTTGGAAGACACAAACGCACGTTATCAATCGCATCTCTATTTTCAACATGCAATCTCATAAACTGATCGATCGAAATACAATCTAACGAAGGATCTTTAAAAAGTTTCTTCACTTTTTTTTTACTTTTAAATAGTGCGGAAACTTTTCGAAGACCCCCTCAAATTCACAAGCAATGTATCTCAGCGCTGCCGTTTCGATACTAAATAATTGCTAATGTTCCACCCTGGCCAATCGACTTAATTCGATCGTATAGGATTGATGGGGCGGGAAGTCATGCCTATTCAATTGGTTGCTGATTTAATCATTTTGATGAAATCGCACATTGATCAGATAATACAATCTTGGGGAAGATTACCTATTTGTAAGATGACTTGCATTTCCTGTTGCTCAGCAAACATCCCCTAAAGGGAGGAAGGAGAGAACAACCGATCTGCATTAGGCAGCTAATTAGAGAGGAGCAACGGCTGTAAAAAAAATACAGCAAACGTTTTTGTCCGAGGAACGATCGTACGATTTTCTGACAGTGTGTACACAACTTTCGACAGACAATTCCGACCTTCTCGAATTAACCGTTCCTTTTACGGGAACCAAGTAAAAGTTTTTTTTTCTTAAAGTGGAGGTTCAACCAAAAAATCAATTTTTAACATTACATTCAGCCGAGTTGTCCTAATGACAATCGGCTGTTTTTTGTTTTTTTTTCGTACATACCGACTTTCACCGCCGCTTCCGGGTTTGTCTTGTGCCGGACTGGGCGTTCCTTTCTGATTGACAGGCTTCGACCGTCGCATACTGCGCGTCACGAGTTGCCGAAAGAAGCCGAACGTCGGTGCGCAGGCGCCGTATAGAGCCACACCGACATTCGGCTTCTTTCGGCAACCCGTGACGCGCTGTATGCGACGGTCGGAAGCCTGTCAATCAGATAGGAACGCCCAGTCCCGAAGACGACATACCCGGAAGCAGCGGTGAAAGTTGGTATGTACGGAAAAAAAAACAGCCAATTGTCATTAGGACAACTCGGCTGAATGTAATGTTAAAAATTTATTTTTGGGTGAACTCCCGCTTTAATGTGTACCGTTTTCGTACAATTTTCACATGATAAAAATCAGAAACAAAACTGCGCATGATCAGAAACAATAAACTACAACAACAAAAAAGTCTTTGTTGTATGAGAATTTTTGTGCATTATTTCCTTCTTACTTGCTGCGAAACAAAAGACGATTTTATTATAGTGTGTACCCCACTTAAGGCCAGCCATAGACGGAGCAAATTTTTTTCCTGCAACCACAGGCTGCAGGAAAAAAAATAGTTTGATTCTCCCATCAACATTGACGGGATTCCTCCTATGGAGCCATTGTGTTTTCCTGGCGGGGGGTGAAGCCGTCCCCACCGGGAGAACACAGTGATTATCACTAGAGGCTATAAGTGCTGCTAACGATAATCACATGTAAAATTCGTCAGGCTGGTTGTACCCAAGTTGATCGTCATCATTGGAGTCATTGTTCCCCATCATAGGTGTCATTGGGAGGAATAGTGTCCCATCATTTGGGTCGTTGGACCCCATTGTTGGTGTCGTTGGGAGAATTGTGTCCCATTATTGAAGTCATTGGGCCCCATTGTTAGTAGCATTGGGAGAAATTGTGCCCCATCATAAGTGTCATTGGGAGGAATAGTGTCCCATCATTGGTGTCATTGGACCCCATTGTTGGTGTCATTGGGAGAATTGTATCCCATTATTGGAGTCACCGGGTCCCATTGTTAGTGTCATTGGGAGAAATTGTGCCCCCATCATAGGTGTCATTGGGATAAATTGTGCCCCCAGCATAGGTGTCATTGGGAGAAATTGTGCCCCCAGCATAGGTGTCATTGGGAGAAATTGTGCCCCCAGCATAGGTGTCATTGGGAGAAATTGTGCCCCCATCATAGGTGTCATTGGGAGAAATTGTGTCCAATCATTGGTGTCATTGGGAGGCATTGTGCCCCTTTATTGACGTCAGTGAGGGGAATTATGCCCCGTTGTTGGTATCAGTGGATGAAATAGTGCCCCACGAGCCACATAAAAGCAAGCAAAGGGCCGCATCTGGCCCCTGGGCCACAGTTTGGAGACCACTGATATAGATGATTTTGTAGATGTCAAACATTTCTACAAATATTAGAGAACAGTCCAGTTGAATGTGACTAACTACTCGTTATATGCGCAGCATGCATGGGAACCTTCATGGACAGTTTTTAAATACTGAAGATTCCATTTAAACATCTGACAAGAGATCCATAGAAGTTCTTGTTTATTTATAAACAACAACTTCCAGTCATAGCCATGCTGTAATACAATGTGCATATTGTTAGGTCCCCGAGAAACAAAAAGCTTCCCGCACAAGTGGAGCCTTCTCTCTGCAAGGTTAATTAAAATACTTGCAAGTGAATGAACAAAGTAAAAGCTACAACTGGAGGGAAGAGCTGTGCCCCGAGGTGTTATTACCTTAGTGGTCATTATTCTTTGTCTGCCGTCCTGTAATGAGGTGTGTGCCAGTTATTTAGAAAATAAAGGCTTGTCGTTGTGGCTAAACCTACAGCAATCCAACATGGCAGATCGTTTTTTTTTTTTTTATTAACTGCTTTCTTGCCACATATACATACATATAGTACAATAACCAACCTTTGCTATTTCTATTTGGCTCCTTTCACACCAGCAACAGTGTTTACTGCCCCTTTACATGGTGGATCACTTTTCAGAGGATAGCGAAAGAGGTTTGCAGGCACTCTGGAGGTAATGCTACTACCTCCCAATAATGTTTATCACTACAGAAACTGCCACAGGCCTTTTGTCCCAGCCTATACCAGTTGTTATCAACTTATGGACGAAGGGGGCCTCAAATGTGGCCCCTTACATCACCAAAGGGCTTCTCATTATCTTCAATATATGTAATGCTTGGAAGGACAGACACTGCAGACCTAATGGAGGAATTGAGGATCGGTGCTATTGCCCTAATCTTCTCCTCCTCACGCTGCCTCCTGGGAAATGGGGAGCGGTGTCTTCTGGGATCTTGTGTGTGTCCCAGGAGACATCCGCCCATTCACATAGCGCCACGTGACACGCGCATGCGCAGTAGGGAATCGGGAAGTGAAGCTGCAACGCTTCACTTCCTGATTCCCTCACCGAGGATGGCGGAGGGGCAGCCGAGACCCAATCAAATGCTCGGCTTCGGCTGCCGACATCGCGGGCACCTTGAACAGGTAGGTGTCCTTATTAACCACTTGCCGAGCGCCACGCGCATTTATACGTCGACAGAATGGCACTACTGGGCAAAAGGACGTATATATACCTCCTCTTTAAGGAAGCGGCATTGTGGACGCGCAAGCTCCGTGAGCCCGACCTCGGCTCCCGCAGGCTCGATCGCTGCGGGGATACCCGCGATGCGATCGTCTCACGTGAGGAAGAACAGGGAGATGCTGATGTAAACAAGCATCTCCCCGCTCTGCCTAGTGACAAATAAATAGACACATAACTGTCATTTTTACTAGGAATGAGCTTGCATTTGTTTGGAACCAGGTTTGAATCCAAACATTGAAGCCAGCTGTCATTGTTGGTCCGATGAGTTGCGGTCGGGGGGAATCCCCATCCTGCATGTGACATTCCAAATGAACAGGAATGCTTGGGACATGATTGAAATAATATGGTCACATAGCAATTTGTTTTTACAGTGATCGCTGGCAACAATCGCACCTAATACTTTTCTATTAAAGACTTGGGGCCAGATCCACAAACGAATTACGCCGGCCTATCTATGGATACGCCGCGTAATTTTTAAAATGCCCTGTCGTATCTTTATTTTGTATCCACAAAACAAGATACGACTGAATCTGGGCTCGATCCGACAGGCGTACGTCTTAGTACGTTGTCGGATCGTAGGTGCATATTTACGCTGGCCGCTAGGTGGCGTTTCCGTCGAATTCCGCGTCGAGTATGCAAATTAGCTAGATACGGCGATCCACGAACGTACGTCCGGCCGGCGCATTTTTTTACGTTGTTTCCGTAAAGGCTTTTTTCGGCGTATAGTTACCCCTGCTATATGAGGCGTATCCTATGTTAAGTATGGCCGTCGTTCCCGCGTCGAACTTTGAAAACTGATTTACAGGAGAGCAAAAATGAGTGCCCTTCTGGGAGCCCCATTGAGAAATATGGCCAAAAAAGCTTTGGGCATACTTCTCCTTTAATTTGTTAGTCAAGTAAATCTAAATCTGTTAGTTAATCTGCTATTTCCCCAGATTTACAATGCTGCTGTAAAGGTGCCTTTGTTATACCCCCAACACCCTAAGATACCTTAAAGTGGTTGTAAACTCCCATAGATGAATCATACCTATAGGTAAGCCTATAATAAGGCCTACCTATAGTAGGGTGACCAGACATCCCCGGTTTCAGGGGACAGTCCCCTGATTGAGGACACTGTCCCCGGACCAAGTCTGTCCCTGGTTTTGTCCCCAGATTGGATTTAATAGGGGGCAGGGGCAGTTTCAAATACAATCAGCGCAGAATTAAAATAAAAAAAATAGAATTACACACCCCCGCTCCGCCATGCCTACTAGCATAGGGGGGTTGTATTTTTTCCATTATCTGTGCCCCTTTCTGATGATCGTGTGCTGGTCGGAGCGGAGGGAATATTTCTTCAGTTTCGGGCGCATGCCCATTTAGCTTCGCTCGCAGGGCCGATCCTAGGGTCACAGACGCCTGGGTGCATAAATATTTATGGCGCCCCCACATGGGTGTGATCATCTTACTAACTCCTCCCCTTTGCAAATGGTTCTATGGCTACGACTCAAACAGAGAGATCCCCTAAGAAGTCTTCATTACCCTTGGATCCTCCCATGGTCTTTTAACAATAAAGAAAATTAGTACACTAATGGGACCTTAAGGGGGGTCTCTCTAATGCACACAGAGAGGGCTTCTGTTAGAGAGTCTGTTAGAAAGAGCCCCCCAGACATTACATGGAGGGTGGCACTCGGAGAGCATTACTGGGAGTGCACGGGATGATTGGCAGCAGCTCCGGCCAACCCTGAAGCCTCTCATCATACCGCCTATGGGAGAAGAGCCGACACACGCAGAGGGGGCGGGGCAGACAGACTGCGCCACGTGCACTGGACAGAATAATTAGTGGAGCCTAGTACCGGAACGTACGAATTCCGGGGACAGCGGGAGGTATGCTCTCTTGTCAGTTGCCAGCGGAGAGAGCAAGCGGAATGTGGAACCACAGCACCCGCTACATGCGCTCCGCCTCTGGACACAGACGAGAAGGAGGGAGGGGAGCACTCTGGAGCTTTGGCGCCCTCACCTCTGCGGCGCCTGGGTGCGGAGCACCCTGCCTAGGATCGGCCCTGTTTGCTCGCATTTTCTTCTGCCTTGGCTCAAATCCTAGCCAGCCACCTGCCTATCTCCTTGCCTTCCCTGGTGGAGTGATCTTCCTCCGCTCCCCACCCAGTAGTAGCCGAGGCCCGAAGAGTAAGACTTGAGAGGCTTTAAGGTGGGCGGCGACAGGCAGAGAGTCGCTGATTGTTGCCATTACTAGTAAAGAAAAAATATGTCCCCGGATTTCATTTTAAAAATCTGGTCACCTTAACCTATAGGTACTGTAAATATCTCATACATGTGCACCATTTAGGAGATTTTTACTGTACATGCAGCCGATGACATCATCGACACATGTGCTCTGATGGAATGGCCACCCGTGCCGTTCCTTCGGAGCCCTGTGCCGTGACTGGTGGCGTCCGCGTACATGTGCAGGAGTGATGTCATGCAGCTCCAGCCAGTCACACAGCTGGAGTCCACAGACCCAGAAGGAATATGGGTGAAGATGGATGCGGCCTCCAGCATCCATTTCCTAAATGGTGCACGTTTAGGAGATATTTACACTACCTATAGGTAAGCCATATTATAGGCTTACCTATAGGTACAATTGATCTATGTGAGTTTACAACCACTTTAAGGTATCTTAGGGTGTTGGGGGAGCCACAGCGGTGACAACGCATCTGTGGGGGGCTTTGTTTGCATATAAGTTTCACATAATGTGCTAGTATGCCATGCCTTTACTTTGCAGGTCAGAATTTTTTTTTTTAAATAACCCTGCAGTTTACTTCCTTGGGCTTTCATCTAAACTGCCACACCTCTGATATTGCGATCCACGTATGAATTGATTTTTAGAGGCATTTGACAAGCAGTGAGGAGGCGCTATGATGCCTCCTCATCCTCTTTTTTTTACCCCGCAAGTGCCTAAAAGTAAGAAATAGCTATTTTATTCAGGGATTATACAAGCTAGCTTTTCCCCCCCATAATATGTTTATTGAAAATGTTGTCAAGACATACTGTAAGGCCTCGTACACACGACCGTTTTCCTCGACAGAATCCATCAAAAAACTTGGTGGCAGAGCTTTTTTGCAGAGGAAAACGGTCGTCTGTATGTTTTTCATCGAGGAAACTGTTGTGGATCTCGACGAGAAAAAAAGAGAACAAGTTCTCTTTTTTCTTGTCGGGAGTCTCAATTTCCTTGTCGTTTTTCTTGTCGGGCTGGTTAATGAGAAACACGTTTGTGCGTATGCTCAGAATAAAGTATGAGACGGGACTGCACCTTCGGTAAAAGTAGCGTTCGCAATGCACATTTGTCACGCTGTAACAGACTGAAAAGCGCGAATCGTCTCTCACCAAACTTTTACTTAACACGCAGTAACATGAGATTAGTAAAATCAGCCCCAAGGGTGGCGCCAGTGGAATCGAACTTCCCCTTTATAGTGCCATTGTACGTGTTGTACGTCACCGCGCTTGAGAACGACGAGATTTTGTCTTGACAGTGTGTATGCAAAGAAAGCTTGTCAAGATTCTCGTTAAGCCTAACAAGGAAGGCCTCGTACACACGACCGAGTTTCTCGGCAAAAACCAGCAAGAAACTTGCTGGGAGATATTTTCTTGCCGAGGAAACCGGTCGTGTGTACATTTTCGTCGAGGAAACTGTTGAGAAACTCGACGAGCCAAAAAGAGAGCAAGTTCTCTATTTCCTCGACGGGAATGGAAAAACTTGCCTTGTCGAGTTCCTCGACAGCCAAACAAGTAACTCGACGAGGAAAACGATGTGTTTCGCCCGTCGAGTTCCTCGGTCGTGTGTACGAGGCTGAACTCGTCGAGGAAAACAATGTTTCTTTTACGACAAGTTTCTCGGTCGTGTGTACGAGGCCTAACAGAAAAAATTGATAACAGGTATAATCATATAAAAGGAAACAGTAAGGGCCATCAAACTCTACCCTCATCAGGTGGCCCAACCAGGACCAGTCTTGCTATATTGGGTCGATGTCATTGTCCTAATGGGGTTGATTTACTACAACTGGAGAGTGCAAAATCTGGTGAAGCTCTGCATGGCCAATCAGCTTCAAACTTCAGCTTGTTCAATTAGGCTTTGACCATAAAATCTGGAAGCTGATTGGTTTCTATGCAGAGCTGCACCAGATTTTGCACGCTACAGTTTTAGTAAATCAACTCCAAAGAGTGAAGAAGCGAACCATATCAGACATCTATACAAGCTCCTTATATTAAAACGACATCCTTCCTTTTAATTTGACTGAAGTTCTGGCAGCAAGGATTTATGCTTGGATGAAATTGATAAATGAAAAGAATAAAAGTATGCATGTCAGGTTTTCCTTATTCATTCCTTTCTGATTAAACCACTTCATCAGAGCAGGAATTCTGTTGAAAGATACCATTAATAACAGATTCCCCGTATTTATTTAAGAAATCGTAAATGTATACCCAAGTTAAGTATATGATTTTAACAGATATGATCTAGGAAGGTAACAGGCTAAAATAACTTTGGAGAACAGAGAATTCCAGCAAAGGTCATATGCGTGCAAATAGATACTGCAGTGCTATGGAGATAACAATGTCTGTCTGGTGTCACCTTGGCCAGTGTTATGCAAGGGTTTTATTATCCCTTTACTTATAAAATAGCTTCAACGCACTAGCTGTCGAAGGCCTTAAAAAAAAAAAAAAAAAAAAAAGGCTATTTGAGCTTAACTTTTAAGGACTTGTTGGTAATTTTTTTAAGTTTATACATTACTAAATATTTATGTGTACTAATTGCAAATGAACATTTAATACAGGGTGGAATAATGACATTGGCTATGCAGAGCATAACTGCTTTTATAAACAGAAAATACAGCAGAAGCAGTTCACTTTCACGCACTGGGGTTGATTTTTACTAATGTAGCACTACCCTGAAAGGAGC
The DNA here is from genome assembly GCF_905171775.1 of Rana temporaria. NCBI lineage: Eukaryota > Metazoa > Chordata > Amphibia > Anura > Ranidae > Rana > Rana temporaria. The sequence goes on along the minus strand of NC_053492.1, from coordinate 265,379,975 downwards.
TGCTGGTTTGTTTTGGGTGGCATGTTACCTCGTGGCTCTTCCGCCGGCCTAGGGGTGTATGGTGCATATCAGTGGCGGCTGGTGCTCCATTATTTTGGGGGGGCGCAAACAAAGCCCCAACCAACCCCCCCCCCCCCCCCGGTCACTCGCCCACAATAGGTCCTACAGATATATATACAGACAGACCAATAGAAAGACAGACAGGCATTGTGTGGAAATAGAGACAGATGGATAAATATGCAGACAGATAAATAGACAGATGGAGAAATAGATAAACATTGGGTAGGAGGGGGGGGGGCAGATAGATAGATAGATAGATAGACATATAGATAGATAGATAGACATATAGATAGATAGATAGATAAACATACAGATAGATGGATAGATAGATAGATAGATAGATAGATGGATAGATAGATAGATAGATAGATAGACATATAGATAGATAGATAGATAAACATACAGATAGATGGACAGACATATAGGTAGATAGATAGATAGATAGATAGATAGATAGATAGACATATAGATAGATAAACATACAGATAGATGGACAGACAGACAGACAGATACATAGATAGATAGATACATAGATAAACAGACAGACAGATAGATAGATAAACATACAGATAGACGGACAGACAGATAGATAGATAAACATACAGATAGACGGACAGACAGACAAACAGATAGATAGATAGAAAGATAGATAGATAGATAGATAGATAGATAGATAGATAGATAGATAGATATACAGATACATAGATAGATAGATAAACAAACAGATTGATTGACAGAAAGACAGACAGACAGATAGATAGATAGATAGATAGATAGATACATAGGTAGATAGATAAACATACAGATAGATAGATAGATAGATAGATAGACAGATACATAGGTAGATACTCAGATAGATAGATAAACATACAGATTGATAGATAGATAGATAGATAGATAGATAAACATACAGATAGATTGACAGATAGATAGATAGATAGATAGATAGGTAGATACTCAGATAGATAGATAAACATACAGATAGATAGATGGATAGATAGATAGACAGATACATAGGTAGATACTCAGATAGATAGATAAACATACAGATAGATAGATAGATCGATATAGATAAACACATAGATAGATAGATAGATAGATAGATAGATAGATAGATAGATAGATAGATAGATAGATAGATGGACAGATACATAGATAGATAGATAGATAGATAGAGATAAACACATAGATAGATAGATAGATAGATAGATAGATAGATAGATAGATAGATAGATAGATAGATAGATAGATAGATATACAGATACATAGATAGATAGATATATAGATAGATAGATAAACATATAGATAGATAGATAGATAGATAGATAGATAGATAGATAGATAGACAGACATTGGGTCTAAGGGGAAGAATGAGAGATAGATAGATCGATAGATAGATAGATAGATAGATAGATAGATAGATAGATAATCAGATAGATAGACATTTGGTCTAAGGGGAAGAATGAGAGATAGATAGATAGATAGATAGATAGATAGATAGATAGATAGATAGACAGACATAGACATATAGATAGATAGATAGATAGATAGATAGACAGACATAGACATATAGACATATAGATAGATAGACATATAGATAGATAGATAGATAGATAGATAGATAGATAGATAGATACTCAGATAGATAGATAAACATACAGATAGATAGATAGATCGATATAGATAAACACATAGATAGATAGATAGATAGATAGATAGATAGATAGATAGACAGATACATAGATAGATAGATAGAGATAAACACATAGATAGATAGATAGATAGATAGATAGATAGATAGATAGATAGATAGATAGATAGATATACAGATACATAGATAGATAGATATATAGATAGATAGATAAACATATAGATAGATAGATAGATAGATAGATAGATAGATAGATAGATAGACAGACATTGGGTCTAAGGGGAAGAATGAGAGATAGATAGATAGATAGATAGATAGATAGATAGATAGATAGATAGATAGATAGATAATCAGATAGATAGACATTTGGTCTAAGGGGAAGAATGAGAGATAGATAGATAGATAGATAGATAGACAGACATAGATAGATAGATAGATAGATAGATAGATCGATAGACAGACATAGACATATAGATAGATAGATAGATAGATAGATAGATAGATAGATAGATAGATAGATAGATAGATAGATAGATAGACAGACATAGACATATAGATAGATAGACATATAGATAGATAGATAGATAGATAGATATAGACAGACAGACATTGGGTCTAAGGGGAAGAATGAGAGATAGATAGATAGATAGATAGATAGATAGATAGACATTGGGTCTAAGGGGAAGAATGAGAGATAGATAGATAGATAGATAGACATTGGGTCTAAGGGGAAGAATGAGAGATAGATAAGACAGACAGATGAGAGAGATTTAGTGGTGAATGGGAGAAACATTTACTACGATCAGCAGTCCCCCATCACCTCCCCCCCCCCCCTTCTGCTCTCCTCTCGAGTCCAGCTGCACACAGCTTCAAGTCTGTATGCTTGGAGCAGCACTGACTGTAAAGAGGGGGGAGGGGGGGGGGGGTCCTGCTTCACCTTTCCCCCCAGCTTTTCACTCGTAATCTGCTGGTGAAGACAGAGACATGTGCCTGGCAGGAGAGGTCAGCCACCAGCAGATTACGAGTGAATAGCTGGGGAAAAGGTGAAGCAGAATCCCCCTCCTCCCTTCACACAGTCAGTTCGATCAGAGCATACAGACTTGAAGCTGGGGGGGGGGGGGGGGTGCTGGGGGGGGGGGGGGTGCTGGTGGTGACGGGGCTGGCTGTGAGTGGCAATACTAGCGCGGAGAGATGCTGTGGGGCCCGGTGGTGGTTCGGCTGGTGGTGGTGGTGGCAGGCATGGATGGATTTAGCTGCGGGGAGTGGAGGTATAAATATAACAGCTTACCTTCAATGGCGCCGCTCCTCTGATGCCCCCACAAGCACTCCAGAAACCGGAAGTGATTTAAATGGCACTTCCCACTGACCTCTACTTCGGTCCCCGCTGGCCAATCCCATCACACCACTAGGGCATTTTAACAAATCACTGGAGAGTGGGAGTGTGTGCGGGCGCACAGCTTGCGCCCTGCACACGCCCTAAACACGGGCAAATCAGCTTTCCAGCCTGCAATCAGCTGATTGCAGGCTGGGAAGCTTTCCATAGACCGCCGCATGTCCGGCGCCTGATCACTCTTAAAGTGACATTTACAAAAAAAAAAAAAAAAAAATTTTTTTTTTTTTATTATTTTTTTTTACAGCTTGGGGGGGTGGGGGGGCGGCGCCCGAGCGCCCCCTATGGACGGGCCGCCACTGGTGCATATAGCAGTAATGGAATGTCCACGACAGGTGTCTTTTGCTGTGCTCTTTATTACCCAGCCGGGTAAAAACATTAAAACTTGCGATGAAGAGTAGAGGTGAAGTAGAAGAAGAAGAAGTAGCAGACTCAGGCACAACAATAGGGAAACAGTCCTGCTTCCAACAATGCTTTGTATTCTCTGCCACTCTAGCCAGAGTGGGTATAGCGTACCTGGACAGGCCCACTCTCACTGACCTGGCAGCCAGAGTACCGCTCGAACTTGAAGGAAAAGTCTCTGCCACAGACCCTCCTGAAATGGACTCAGGGAAAAGCCTCTGCCACAGGCCCTCTCTGTGATTGCGGTTACAGAGATGATCCTCCTAGATAGAATTGCGTCTGGAACTCCTTCAGATAGTTCTCAGGTACCAACTGAGAGGTGACCAGTCTCTCAGTGTCCGGCTACCTTGATCCCCGGTGGTTTGTCGAGACCCTATTGGATCGCCAGCCTCTCATTGGCTCTCCTCAGATGGACTCCACACCGAAGAGCTATCCTTCTTGGGGTCTTCAGGTTTGGGAACCCAGTCGACCACTGGGCTCCTTGCCACAGCTCAAATGTTCCGGACCAACATGGTCCTGAAACCAGGAACTCCGCGTGGCACGCGCACCCTGGCCTGGAAGGCCATTACGCCGGGGCGCCGTGATGAGCAGTCACCCTAGAGGTGGGTGCCGCACTCCGAAGAAGAACCCAGAACAATGGCGTCTGCCCCATAAATACCCTCCCCCAGCATGCACAGCGAGGCTCAACCCTCCTGATTGGCTGTTGGGGAAGTCGGTTAAAACTCTGATCCTTCTCTAAATTTGACTAGCATCGGTACCTTTTAAGTAACCAGGCGCTACACTAATAAAGGAGTTTTGAGTGTTCACCTAGCAAGGTGAATGTTAGTGAATAATGTGAAGCTTTCAAAAAACAGTTTGATTTGATTGCGTCCTCAACCAAACTGTCAAACAATAAATTAGCTGGTGTCCTAACTGATCTCGTGTGAAGCTCCATGGCAGTTGCATATCAAGAAACAGCCGACACACAAATGCTTCTTCTTGATGCAGTTTATATGCAGCAGTAAAAAAAAAATGCTCTAGCAAAGCGCGGTGATGTACAACACGTACGACGGCACTATAAAGGGGAAGTTCCATTCGGATGGCGCCACCCTTTGGGCTGCTTTAGCTGATTCCGTGTTACTAAAAGACGATTCATGCTTTTCAGTCTGTTACAGCGTGATGAATGTGCTTACTCCATTACGATCGCTAGTTTTACTAGAACGAGCGCTCCCGTCTCATAACATGCTTCTGAGCATGCACGTTTTTTTCACGTCGTTAAAGCCCACACACAAGCATTTTTTACGACGTTAAAAACGACAACGTTAAAAACGTTGTGAAAAATTAGAGCATGTTCTAAATTTTTAATGGCCATTTTTTACATCGTGAAAAATGCTCTGGAGCTCACACACGATCGTTTTTAATGACATTAAAAAAAAATACTTATTTTTTTACAACCCAAAAAACGGTCGTGTGTACGCAACATAAGACTGAGATGCCATTAACGTTAATGAGTGTGTAAAGGTAGGTGTCTCAATACTTTTGGTAATATAGTGCATGTCATTTCCCTATTTTTTTTCATAACAGCTTTTGAAATAAGTGTATGCAGATGAAGGGTTATTTTTTAGTTGGATGTCTATCTAAAAAGCGCTTGTGGATTTAATAAAAATATGGATTTTAGAAAGTCTATAGAAAAGTGTTTTGTTTTCAGTTCAGGGTAATTCAATTTTGTAAAAGAAGACAGAATAGGGGTGGCTGTTATGAGTCATATTGGAAGATGAACACTTAGCTGACTTGTACTTTGAACATGTAAAAACAATTGAAATGACTTGAAGAATGGGCAAGTTGTCAGACAGGCATTGAAGCTAATGTGAGAGCATGTGCCAAGCTGTATATACGTTTCTCACCCACATGCCAGGTGTGTCTGCAGACAGAATTCACTGACTCATTGCAGAGAGAACTGCTGACAACCATAATTACCGCTGTCACAATCCACCGCGGCTTTCTTTTCAATACCTCAGGAGGTGCTTTTCACTCCTTTGTTACAAAGTAGGAATTCGAACATGAATTTTTGACTTTTTTTTGGTATTCTTAGACATAACAGATGTATGACATTTTCTGGTTTGATTATAAAATTACGGTGAATTCCAAATGAGCTTTGCTTAACCACTTGCTTACTGGGCACATATACCCCCTCCTGCCCAGGTGAAATTTCAGCTCCCGCACTGCGTCGCTTTAACTGACAATTGTGCGCGGTCGTGCGACGTGGCTCCCAAACAAAATTGACGTCCTTTTTTCTCCACAAGTAGAGATTTCTTTTGGTGGTATTTGATCACCTCTGCGGTTTTTATTTTTTGCGCTATAAACAAAAAAAGAGCGACAATTTTGAAAAAAAAAATCAATATTTTTTACTTGTTGCTATAATAAATAGCCCAATTTAAAAAAAAAAAAAAAAAATTCTCAGTCTAGGCCGATACGTATTCGTCTACATATTTTTGGTGAAAAAAAAAATTGCAATAAGCGACTGGTTTGCGCAAAAGTTATAGCGCCTACAAAATAGGGGACAGAATTATTATTTTTTATTACTTATTATTTATTTTTTTACTAGTAATGGCGGCGATCTGCGATTTTTATTGGGACTGCGACATTATGGCGGACACATCAGACACTTTTGACAAATTTTTGGCACCATTCACATTTATACTGCGATCAAGGCTATAAATATGCACTAATTACTGTATAAATGTGACTGGCATTGAAGGGGTTAACACTAGGGGGTGAGGGAGGGGTTAAATGTGTTCCCTGCATAGTGTTCTAACTGTGGGGGAAGGCGGAGAGTTTGTTTTTCATTTTGTGCAGTAGCCACTCAAGAAGGCCTCTTTCACATGGGAAAACAAGAGGCGGTTAGAAAAAGGCGGTTGAGTTCCTGATTAGCCAGCTAAAACATGGCATACAGTTGAAAGGGACTGAACACACGCTGTGGCAACCTAAAGTGGAACTTTATCCATAACAACTTTTTAGCAAGGAACATACATTCTACATGAATGCTGCAAATTGCCTCCAGCAGTGTTCCTGTTTTGTTCTTGCTGGAGGCTGCCATTTTGCTGAAGCCCCAAGCCCCAGCAGTAAACAAGGAAGCGGAACTCAACTCATCGATTTCACAGTTTCAAAAAACAGTTTGATTTGATTGTGTCCTCAACCAAACTGTCAAACAATGAAATGGCTGGTGTCCTAACTGATCTCGTGTGAAGCTCCATGGCAGTTGCATATCAAGAAACAGCCGGCACACGAATGCTTCTTCTTGATGCAGTTTATTCCAGCATATGCAGCAGTATTTAAAAAAAAAATGCGGTCATGTTATTACTGCTGCATATACTGCAATAAACTGCATCAAGAAGAAGCATTCGTGTGACAGCAGTTTTTTGGAAGTGTTGTGGACATTCCAGCCTGAGCACTGACACTCGGCTCTGTATTTATCTCATCTTGCAGTAGAGCTTGGGAACATTTCAGTGTACTTCATGGCAGTTCAAACAGAAGCAGCTTTCTTGGTTGTAAATAATAAAAGGTTATAATTCCACTTTAAGGCTGTCAGCAAATCAGCCTCTACAAATTCAGCAATGCCTAAAAATAAAGAGCAACTGAGCATGTGCAGAACAGGGTGAGACGGTGTAGTATTGGATTTTAGGCTGGGTTCACACAAAGCACGGAGTGGCTCACAGCAGGAATTCGGGGCGTCTCCATTCACCGGTTTAGGTCCGATTTCATCCTGAATTTTAGGCTGAATTCGGACCTGAAATGGACCAAAAGACACACAGGGCTTCTGTGCAAATCGCACCGGAGCCACTCCGGAGATGTGTGAATCGGCTCCATAGAGAGCCAGTCACAATCTTCTGCTATGCGAATTGGATGCGGGGTAAACCGGATCCAATTAGCAATAGTGTGAACCCAGCTTTAAACAGTATAGAGACTTTTTAGATTTTACATAGCTATACCTGTAAAAGGGGCCAGCCTAAAAGTGATCTAGCAGGACTTAATTTTCTGACTAAAGTTCCACTTTAACACAGCATGTTCTGTTGGCAGGTGGCACCACCTGTCAAACTCTCCCATTCAAGTCATTGGCATTATGTCCCAACCGCAAGCCAGGAGTTAGTTTCATTAAAATTTGCAGTTTGTCAAATAAAAAAAATAAAATGTAGGAAGCAGCAGGATTGCTTCCTGAATGCCTGGAAAGCCACTGATTATGAGCTCTCTGAAAAGCTATCCATCTTGGAAGCTCTAGCGTGAACTTCACCTTACTGCCCTTTGAGCCAGGGTTTATTCTTCCACATGTTTGGATTATGACTGGCTGCTGTTATAGTCTTTTCTTGGACAGGAGTGTGTAAAAAAAAAAAAAAAACCCTGCCTAGTTCTTTGGGATCAGCAGCGACGAAAATTAAGTCAGCACTCTCTTTAATGAGATGTGGTCAGACACCAAGGGCCAGATTCACGTAGGAGGGCGCATCTTTAGGTCGGCGTAGCGCATCCTATTTGCACTACGCCGACGTAACATAGTGAGGCAAGGCCAGTATTCACAAAGCACTTGCTCCGTAAGTTACGTCGGCGTAGCGCAAATGGGCCGGCGTAACCTCGCCTAATTCAAAGTAGGCATGTAGTGGGTGGGCTACATTTAAATTAACCGTGACCCCATGTAAATGAGGGCCGTTCGTACGGCGCATGCGCGCGCATGCTCAGAATCACGTCGCAAATACTCCCTACGTAACGACGTCGGCTCAATGCTTTCGACATGAATGTAACCTACGCCCAGTCCAATTCACGTACGCTTATGCAAACGATGTAAAATACGTCGTCCATACCTTGCATGGGCTGCGCCAATTTTTTGGTGGTTTATCTTTACGCCTAGCGTATGTCTTACGTAAATGGCGTATCTTACTGCGACGGGCATTCGTACGTTCATGAATCGGCGTATCTTGCTCATTTACATATTCGACGCGTAAATCCACGTACACGCCCCTAGCGGCCAGCGTAAATATGCACATAAGATACGACGGCGTAGGAGACTTACATCGGTCGTATCTTGGCCAAATTTAAGCGTATCTGGTTTCCAGAATATGCTTAAATATACGACGGTGCGCATTCGGACTTACGACGACGTATCTACTGATACGCCGTCGTAAGTCTACATGAATACGGCCCCAAGTCTGTCCCTCCCACCTATGCCTTAACTTCATGGGCAGCTTATGCAAATTCTGACTTTGTCAAGGCTCCTCCCCCGGAGACAAACGACTAAACAATACAACAACGTTCCTGCGCTGATCAAAAATTTACATACCCCAGTATAGTAGATTAGGATGGTTACCTTTAATAGCCATTCAAACCCCTTTGTGTCAAATTGTGTGCATATTATCAGGCCAAAATCACCAGGGTATGTAAACTTTTGATCAGGGTAATTTGGGTATTTTCTGTTGTGATTATGATTTAAAAAGAGTAAACACAGTTGATTTGATAATAAATGGCTTCAGCCAAACACTAACAAAATAAATGTTTTTGTGTTATCATTCATATTCTCTGAAAAATGGAATAGAAACCATTGATTCTTCCAGGGTATGTAAACTTATGAGCACAGCTGTACCTCCAGTGTAAGAGTGAAATTAATGACACAATGACAATTTCCATGTAAGTAAGCAAGGCTAGGGACACACTTGTGTAGCTTGGCAGTCCTTGTCAGGTGTCCAGGGGGTGCCACCTCCTGAATCCCTGTCCATTTTTTTTTTCTTCTTTTGCTGAGAGGCAATTTACATTCGGACTTATGCACTGCAAACACGAGCCAAGTGTCCCCATTGACTTGTGAAAAGCACCCTCTGACAGTATATGATGGCTATATTGTGAAAATGGCTTTAGGGCTGGTTCACACCACAAAAATGCACTCCAGATCCGTAAAAAAAAAATCGAAAAAATGTCCTTACGTGCACTGTGTCCGGGCGCTGGGCGCCGGGCACAGTTAAGTGTGAGTAGTGCCACGTCTGTGCAATCACGAGATTGCAGACGTGGCGCTACATTGGCAGCAAAAAAATGCCTTTGTGGCTATGCCCATAGCGCCACAGCTTCCGATGCAATGGACGTGCACTTTGGCCGTGTGGGTGCACGGCACCCAGTATATTACTGTGCCTGTGCCGACGTCAGGAAGTGACGTCGGCACTCTCTAGCCCAAAGGGACGCACCTCCGTGAGCCTAGCATGGAGGTAGGCAAAACTTCTCAGAAGCAGTTTCCCCGTTCGGCTCTGCGCCGGCATCCCCCATCCACCCACCCGCTCATTAAGTTGTTCTGTGTTGTTCTGTGGTATCGTCGAAAATAGCACCCCCCCCCCCCCTTACTCTCTTCTTTTAGGCTGCGGAGAAAATAACGAACGGCCGGCATCCCCCATTGAATCACCGCCCCCAACCCCCCCCCCCCACTTTTTTTCCAGATCACGGAAATAGCAGCCGGATTAGTCAAGTCCCCCCCCCCCATCCCCCGCTTATTACAGTTCTTTGATTAATGTCTAGAGCATGGAAACCAAATGTCCCCCCCCCCCCCTCCCTCCCTGCTTATTAACTTTTTTTTTTCTAAGGTTCGGCGGAACTAGCTGGGACACTTGCATTGGTCCCAGCTAGAGCAATACCTACATTTTAGCTTTAGGGCTCAGTCAAACCATACATGCATTTTTTTTAATGTTCAGCTACAAACAGCCCCATAATGCATCCCCCCACTTATTATGGGGCTGTTTGCAGCTGAACATTAAAAAAAATGCATGTATGGTTTGACTGAGCCCTAAAGCTAAAATTTAGGTATTGCTCTAGCTGGGACCAATGCAAGTGTCCCAGCTAGTTCTGCCAAACCTTAGAATTTTTTTTTTAATAAGCAGGGGGACGGACGAACGGACGACATTTGGTTTCCATGCTGCTATTTTTGGCGAACATGAAATAAAAAACTGTTAATAAGTGGGGGGATGCATTAACACTTTCGTTATTTTTTTTTAATGTCTGATGAAAATAGCACCCTTATTCCCCCCCCCCCCAGTGCAGTTATTTCCGCAGCCTCTGTTAATCTCATGCAGTCAATATGTCCCCAGTATGGTAATATTGTGCAGTATGTCCGCAGTCTCTGGTAATATCATGCAGTATGTCCGCAGTCTCTAGTAATATTGTGCAGTATGTCCGCAGTCTCTGGTAATATTGTGCAGTATGTCCGCAGTCTCTGGTAATATCATGCAGTATGTCCGCAGTGTCTGGTAATATCATGCAGTATGTCCGCAGTGTCTGGTAATATCATGCAGTATGTCCGCAGTCTCTGGTAATTTTGTGCATTATGTCCGCAGTCTCTGGTAATATTGTGCAGTATGTCCGCAGTCTCTGGTAATATTGTGCAGTATGTCCGCAGTCTCTGGTAATTTTGTGCATTATGTCCGCAGTCTCTGGTAATATTGTGCAGTATGTCCGCAGTCTCTGGTAATATTGTGCAGTATGTCCGCAGTCTCTGGTAATATTGTGCAGTATGTCCGCAGTCTCTGGTAATATTGTGCAGTATGTCCGCAGTCTCTGGTAATATTGTGCAGTATGTCCGCAGTCTCTGGTAATCTTGTGCAGTATGTCCGCAGTCTCTGGTAATCTTGTGTAGTATGTCCGCAGTCTCTGGCAATCTTGTGTAGTATGTCCGCAGTCTCTGCTAATATTGTGCAGTATGTCCGCAGTCTCTGGTAATCTTGTGCAGCATGTCCGCAGCCTCTGGTAGTCTTGTGCAGCATGTTCGCAGTCTCTGGTAATCTTGTGCAGTATGTCCGCAGTCTCTGGTAATCTTGTGCAGCATGTCCGCAGTCTCTGGTAGTCTTGTGCAGCATGTTCGCAGTCTCTGGTAATCTTGTGCAGTATGTCCGCAGTCTTTGGTAATCTCGTGCAGTGTGTCCGCAGTCTCTGATAATCTAATGTCCATTTAGAGTCCTTCATTACTAACAGTGTAATTTTTTAGTTTGTTTGCACCGATCTGTAAGGCTGCGCTATATACCATGATTTGTGATGCTGGGGCTATATACTCTGTCCTGTGATGCTAAGATGTATACTCCTGACACTATGGGTGGAAGCAAGTGGAATACAGGGGACGGAGTGGGTGGATTCTATAAGAGGTGTGGCTTATGAAAAGTGGGAGGGACCAAATGTGGAGGGGAGGGGTCTTGCGCCCCCCCATCCTAAAACTTCACCAGCCGCCGCTGATTCCAGATGCTTTTTTTTTTTCTTTTTCCTGTTTTTTTTTACTGTACTGCGTTCCATTGCATTTTTAATGTGTTTTACCACATTCCTGTACAGTCCAGTGCAGGAAAAATGCAGCATGTTCTACTTTTTTGGGGGAACAAGAAAACCCTGAAACTGACCACACTGGTGTGAACTATGCCATTGGAAAACATATAACCTACTTTCAGGGCCACCATCAGGGGGGTACAGGCAGTACACCTGTAAGGGGCCCGATGGTCCTCAGGGGCCCGGCCAGAACCCCCCCTTTTTTTGTCAGCACCCCCCTCCCACCTCAATTTGCGGCGGCCGGACCCCCCCCCCCCACGTCTCAATTTGCACCCCGGTCCCCAATTACACAGCACCCCCCCTTCTCAATTCACAGACCCCCCCCCCTGCTTCTTAATATGCAGCACCCCCCTCCCCGGTTCTCTGTGTAAGTGGCCCTAAAATTCCTGATGGCGTCCCTGCCTACTTTTCATGCGTTTTTGATGCAGAAAAAAAATCCAATGGACTGCGTGTGGTGTGGGCCCTTAAAGCGGATTTCCGTCTGCAAAAATAAAAATAATAGTCAGCAGCTACAAATACTGCAGCTGCTGACTTTAAAAATAAGGACACTTACCCGAAGCCGACCGGTCCCTCGGCTCTGGGCGGAGGCGCCGGCATCTTAAGTAAGGGAATCAGGAAGTGAAGCCTTGCGGTTTCACAGCCTGTTTCCCGACTGCGCATGCGCGAGTCGCGCTGTGCGTTCTGACCGGCTTCTGGGACCTGTGTGCTCCCCCCTAAAAGGTGCCAAATGTGACACCAAAGGCGGGAGAAACCGGATAAGTGGAAGTTCCATTTTTGGGTGGAACTCCACTTTAAGAGAAAAATATTTGGTATGTTATTGTGGTGGATTGGGGAAGAGTAGTTTCTGAAAAACTTTTAGGATATCCTGGAGTTCAGCTTTTTTGTAACCACAGAACAATTATTACACAATCATATGTATTTATGTCAGTTAATATTTTCTGTGAGATTGAAATAGGTGCTCATTCTACTCTAATGAAGTATCAAAGTGTACCGTTGCATTGTACATCACACATGGTCCGTGGGCCAAATCCGGCCCTCCAGGCCATTTCATGTGGCCCTCGCACCTCTCCTGCAGGAGAGTTCCAGCCCTCCTCTGGTCCTCCTCCAGACCCTTCTTTTCTGCTTTCAAGCAATGCATCCAGCTTTTTTTTCAGCATAAGAAAGAGTGGGGGACTCAACTTCGGACGGTGGGGTGGCTCTTGACATCTAATGTAAGGGGAGGGGATGCGCTGTGATGTAAGGGAGAGTGGGAGACTCAACTTCTGATGGTGGGGTGGCTCTTGACATCTAATGTAAGGGGAGGGGATGCGCTGGACATCTAAACTTACAGATACAACCGGCCCTTTTGAGGGCAATCATAATGCTGATGCGGCCCACAATGAAATTTAGTTTGACACCCCTGTTGTACATCCACAGAAAGATGAGAAGAACGTTACAATCTTTTGGCCGTTTCCTATAACCTAAACATACTTTACAATGTTCTAAAGATTTAGACTGACATAACTCATAATTTATTGAAGTTCTTGTTGGTGGTGGTCTGTTGTGAAAATGTGCTTTCTGAAATTCAGTCTCAGTATAAACCTTCTTGCTTCTGGGTAAATACATTAAGTGAACAAGAGCTGAATGACAAGGCAGACATGTGAATCCATGTTATAGACATTAGGTTTCCGCCTGGGGCTGAGAAGAGTCATAATTGAGATAAATGTGACTTAGGGCTTCTGTAACATCTCGGAAAAAGAATATTCTTTTAATAAATCTACAAGCGTGTCCTGTAAACTTTATATAGTAGAACAGAGGTATAAGGTAACATTAAGGTGTATCTAAAGTCAAAACTTTCAAAACATTAACGTTTATCTAAAGTTAAAATAAAAAGATTTTTTGCTTGCGCATGATTGGATGACTAAAGTAAACAAATGTTTTTTGTTTTTTTTACTGCATTCATTGAATGATATCTATAGCCAATTGTTTTTAAAGCGGGGGTTTCGCGGGATATCGTTTTTTTTTCTTCCCTCTAATCAGCGGGTCTTACCTTTAATCCCGCACTAACAATGTGGCCCACTCTTTAAGCCATCCGATGCGCTGTATTTAGATAAATTGTATATTTGATCCTGATCCGATGGACGTTTCCATCTAGCCTGTGGGCAAACTGAAGCCGACAGGGTCTTCTTCCGGGATAGGGCGAATGCTGGCCTCCCAGCATTCACCGCTCGATCCCGCGCATGCGCAGTGTTGACGGCGAGCGTCGCCGTCAACACTACATGGTTAGATGTCGCGCGATTACATGACAGCGCGTCGACGGAGGAGTTGCTAAATTGGAGTGACAGGACGGGGGAGAATGGACTTACACGCCCATTCCCCGCAGGAGATATTGATTGACAGGTCGAAACATCGAGCAGGAAACGGGTAAGGAGGACTCAAAAAAAAAAAAAAAAAATCGTTTGGTGTTTATTTTTGCAGAGCATTTGAATAGACAGCATGTTATAAAACAGGGTGAACCACCGCTTTAAGTGTTACATTGAGTAGGGAACCCCAGTATTAGTGTTTTTTTTTTTTGCAGCCTTTTTCTTCTTGGGGAAATTCCATATCCTTTCCTATCTTGTAAACCAGGGTACTTCAAACTTGAGAAGCAAAGACCCATTTTACTGTCCTTCAGGCTTTAGGGGGGCCAGACTGTGGCCAGTGAGAGTAAACCATTTGCTATGGTTTACTCCTATATGAGAAATTGTGCTCCAATTGTGTTGGTTTCTGTGGGAAGAATAGTGCTCCATCATTGGTGTCGGTGGGAAGAATAGTGCTCCATCATTGGTGTCGGTGGGAAGAATAGTGCTCCATCATTGGTGTCAGTTGGAGAAACAGGGTCCCATTGTTGGTATCAGTAGGAGGAATAGTGGCCCATCATTGGTGTCGGTGGGAAGAATAGTGCCCCATCATTGGTGTCGGTTGGAAGAATAGTGCTCTATCATTGGTATCAGTTGGAGGAACAGTGTCCCATTGTTGGCATCTATAGGAGGAATAGTGTCCCATCATTGGTGTCATTTGGAATAACAGTATCCCATTGTTGGTATCAGTGGGAGGAATAGTGCTCCATTGTTGGTGTCAGTGGGAGTAATAAGGCCCCACCAATGGTGTCAGTGGAAGGAATGATGGTCCATCTGGTAAGCGGCAGTGTTATTGTTTGGTGGAAGCACTATCCTGTCTGGACTTTTTCCTGGACTATTGGATTTGTTGAACACTGGGGATATTTAAGTTTATATGGAGAAATAGTTCCCCAAGGGTCAAGTACAGGCAAGCAAAAGGCCACAGTTTGAAGTAAGAAGCAAGAGGAAATCTCACCAAAGTGAGATAAACCCTCTTAGACTGTTGTCATCACAACAAGTGTCCCCATTGGAACACTTACTCTCTATTTCTGTTTCGATAGCATCTTAAAATTTTGGACTTTCCCTCACTTTTGGTCCCAATGACAATGGTTACGGTCAGAACCCAGAATTGAGCTGTCATTGCTGGGCCTATGAGTTGATTGTCCTTCCTGCAGCTGCATGTACACAAAGAGGTGGGGATACTTGTGATATTGACCAAGTGGCTATATTGGGTTAATGTTGTCACAAACCTCCCCTTCCCTCCGCTGCATGTACACAAAGTGAAAAAGAGGGGTGTACTGCGCTAATTCGATGAATAGTAAAGCGGCAACTAAAATGTTATACAACACTAATAATATTGGTCAAAGGAAGAGCTGCACTGTTGTAAGCTAAAATGTGACACTAGTGATAATGAAGTTCTAGATAAATATCAATTAAAATTATGAAACACAGACTGAGTGAAAAAAAAATTATATCTGTAAATAGGTCTGTGAGACCTCAATAGGATAACAGGAAGGGGTTAATTCCTAAATTAGGTAGAAACCTGAGAATTATCAAGTGAATAAATAGCAGTCCGTGTTACGTCCCTCTAGTGATGAAACGTTGGGAGGAACGACGTTCTGACGTCACCGCGTTGTGTGCCAGACCCGGAAGATATGGGCTGCTGAATCGAAGAGCCGGCCAGATCGATTGTATTTTATATGCCTTATCTCACTTCTTCGATGTAAGTGTGCATTTTTATGTTACTTATTCAATTTTTAAGGGTTTTACGCTATGCTAGTCCCTTCCTTTTTTTATGTGATGCATCCTGGATTGCTACGTTGTTTGAGACATCTATGCAATATTGAACCACACTGAGGCATTTTTGCTACCAATAGAGACCCCAGGATGGGATATCAACCATATGCGCATATTGATCTACTATAATTAGAGATCACGTCCATCTGGTAAGCGGCAGTGTTATTTTTTGGTGGAAGCACTATCCTGTCGGGACTTTTTCCTGGACAATTGGATTTGTTGAACACTGGGGATATTTAAGTTTATATGGACACTCTGCATACATTTTTATTATATTCACATTTTTTACCTTTGACTCTTTGTTAACGGTATTCCTAAGGTTTTTTTTTGGTTTGTTCACACGGATTGCTATTTATTCACTTGATAATTCTCAGGTTTCTACCTAATTTAGGGATTAACCCCTTCCTGTTATTCTATTGAGGTCTTACAGACCTATTTACAGATATCATTTTTTTCACTCAGTCTGTGTTTCATAATTTTAATTGATATTTATCTAGCACTTCATTATCACTAGTGTTACATTTCAGCTTACAACAGCGTAGCTCTTCCTTTGACCATGTACACAAAGGGGTAGGAACACTTGTAACAATCTTAACCTATTATTGGTCAATGTCATTGTCCTAATGGGGTTGATTTACTAAAACTGGAGAGTGCAAAATCTGGTGCAGCTATGCATAGAAACCAATCAGCTTCCAGATTTTATTGTCAAAGCTTAAATGAACAAGCTGAAGTTAGAAGATGATTGGCTACCATGCATGGCTGCACCAGATTCTAAGTCCTCCAGTTTTAGTAAATTTCCCCCAAAATGTCTACGTGGGTCAATGGTGTCACGAGCATCCCTCTCCTTTGTGTGCATACAGCTACGAGGCAAGGCAGCTCATTCACCCCAGCTAATCACTACTAGTCAGCATTGTCACCAGAATGCAGCTCATAGTCTCAGCAATGACAGCCTACTTTTGGGATTGGACAAACATAGTCCAAAACCTAAGCTCATTCCTAATTACTGAGATAAATACAGAGATTGATTTCTCCTAGCAGAGACGCAAACAGTAATAAACCCTGACAGGAATTCTAACCCCTCACCATTCTATTCAAAACTAAAAAATATACACTTTAATGAAAGTATAAAGGCAACAACTTTACAGTCAGTATATCACATCACTCACGGAAGAGGAGAAACCTTGCAGTATTTTAGCAATGAGACAATTGGACATCCTTGTCATGGCCATTTAAGCAAGAGAGTGGTCAGACAAGGAAGACCCACTTTTCTTGTTATATTCCCAAAAACAAATAGAAACACTAAGGGGTCAATTCACTAAAGCCTCGTACACGCTAATAGTTTTTTTTGTCTTTCAACCTAGCGGGTTGAATTAAAAATAAACTCACAGCTCAGGTCGGAGCAGGTGTACTAACAATCCAATGTTAGTACAGCGATCTCCCCTGCTGGGCTATTGTGTTCTAACAGGGGGACAACCTACTGCCAGAACCCCTTGGTCATTAGCTGAGAGCGCTGATCGGGAGCCAGTTGGCAGACCTTATTCGGCCATGACTCTAGAAACATACACATGGCCCCCGACATTTAGCCTGTGTGTACTAGGCTTAAGAATCTAAAAAAAGGGGGTGGGGCAAGTGGTATTTTCCCGGTACTTTAATAAGACATTACAACAATTTAATTAAAATCAATAAAGTTTTATTTTACATATACAGGGAGTGCAGAATTATTAGGCAAATTAGTATTTTGACCACATCATCCTCTTTATGCATGTTGTCTTACTCCAAGCTGTATAGGCTCTAAAGCCTACTACCAATTAAGCATATTAGGTGATGTGCATCTCTGTAATGAGAAGGTGTGTGGTCTAATGACATCAACACCCTATATCAGGTGTGCATAATTATTAGTCAACTTCCTTTCCTTTGGCAAAATGGGTCAAAAGAAGGACTTGACAGGCTCAGAAAAGTCAAAAATAGTGAGATATCTTGCAGAGGGATGCAGCACTCTTAAAATTGCAAAGTTTCTGAAGCGTGATCATCGAACAATCAAGCGTTTCATTCAAAATAGTCAATAGGGTCGCAAGAAGCGTGTGGAAAAACCAAGGCGCAAAATAACTGCCCATGAAATGAGAAAAGTCAAGCGTGCAGCTGCCAAGATGCCACTTGCCACCAGTTTGGCCATATTTCAGAGCTGCAACATCACTGGAGTGCCCAAAAGCACAAGGTGTGCAATACTCAGAGACATGGCCAAGGTAAGAAAGGCTGAAAGACGACCACCACTGAACAAGACACACAAGCTGAAACGTCAAGACTGGGCCAAGAAATATCTCAAGAATGATTTTTCTAAGGTTTTATGGACTGCTGAAATGACAGTGAGTCTTGATGGGCCAGATGGATGGGCCCGTGGCTGGATTGGTAAAGGGCAGAGAGCTCCAGTCCGACTCAGACGCCAGCAAGGTGGTGGCGGAGTACTGGTTTGGGCTGGTATCATCAAAGATGAGCTTGTGGGGCCTTTTCGGGTTGAGGATGGAGTCAAGCTCAACTCCCAGTCCTACTGCCAGATTATGGAAGAGACCTTCTTCAAGCAGTGGTACAGGAAGAAGTCACCATCCTTCAAGAAAAACATGATTTTCATGCAGGACAATGCTCCATCACACGCGTCCAAGTACTCCACAGCGTGGCTGGCAAGAAAGGGTATAAAAGAAGAAAAACTAATGACATGGCCTCCTTGTTCACCTGATCTGAACCCCATTGAGAACCTGTGGTCCATCATCAAATGTGAGATTTACAAGGAGGGAAAACAGTACACCTCTCTGAACAGTGTCTGGGAGGCTGTGGTTGCTGCTGCACGCAATGTTGATGGTGAACAGATCAAAACACTGACAGAATCCATGGATGGCAGGCTTTTGAGTGTCCTTGCAAAGAAAGGTGGCTATATTGGTCACTGATTTGGTGTTGAATGTCAGAAATGTATATTTGTGAATGTTGAGATGTTATATTGATTTCACTGGTAAAAATAAATAATTGAAATGGGTATATATATTTTTTTTGTTAAGTTGCCTAATAATTATGCACAGTAATAGTCACCTGCACACACATATATCCCCCTAAAATAGCTAAAACTAAAAACAAACTAAAAACTACTTCCAAAAATATTCAGCTTTGATATTAATGAGTTTTTTGGGTTCATTGAGAACATGGTTGTTGTTCAATAATAAAATTAATCCTCAAAAATACAACTTGCCTAATAATTCTGCACTCCCTGTAGTAAACACATTTTTTTAAAAAAAAATTAAATATTACATATTAAATTCATTCTGAGTAGTCGTGCCACCTAGGTTGGGGTTCCACTTAGAATGCCAGATATCTCCAGTTACTATATGACAAGAAAAGGTCAAGCTCTCAACATGTTTCGCGGATTCTCTGCTTCTTCAGGAGAGCAAAAAGGAAAACAGGAGGAGTATACACTGAAAGGAAAAATAAAATATATACCGTAAATATAAACATAGTTATGAAACATATAGAAGACAGTGGTGAATATCCCATGTGTTCTAAAGGTGTTACAGTCATTGGTGATATCTACCTTAAAGGCTGAACTAGCAAACAAAAGAGGCATCATCAGGTCAAAAACATCCCTGGGTGAGCATGGGAGCAAATCTAAAGGATCCCTAAGGAAGTTAGATAGTATAATGCAATTAGTAAGCTATTGTCAATTAGTAAGCTATAGTTAATTGTAAGATAATCAGCTGAAAACATACATACCAAGCTTATTGCTACTAGGCTTAAAGCGGAGTTCCAGCCTCTTAGTGTTTATTAAAAGTCAGCAGCTACAAAAAGTGTAGGTGCTGACTTTTAATAAACAGACAGTTACCTGCTCCACGGTCCAGCGACGCGGCCACCCGGAGCGTCACTCCTCTCCCCCCCCCTCCCCAGCCGGCTCCTCCATTCATACACCTGGCCATGACAGCTTTTCGGCTTCACGGCCGGGCACTCGCTGCGCATGCGCGAGTCGCTCTGCGCTCTATGAGTGGACAGGCGATCTCCTGGGACCTGTCACGTGTCCCTGGAGATCGCCTAAAGGAAGGGGCCGCCTAAGGTGAAAAGAGAAGTCGCAGAGGCGGTCCCTGGGCAAAAGGAGGAAGTGGGACAGGAAGTCCCATTCCTACAAAAGCCCCCACTGCCCCTAAAAAAAATTGCGTGCCAAATGTGGCATGTAAGGGGGCGAGGAGTGTTTAAAGTGGAAGTTCCACTTTTGGGTGGAACTCTGCTTTTAGAGATGAATACCACATAAATTTCTAAGCTAAAATAACTTATGTGGTATTTATCTCAAAAGTGTTCAATTAACTAAAAAAAACGCGTTATTTACCGAATGCGCTAAATATTTTGTTATTTATCACTTACATTTAACGTTATATTTGGCATAGTTTGTTCGCAATATTTTTTAAATGCTTATACTGCACCAGAGGAAGATGGTTCTGTAAATAAATGCACACAGAAATATTGTGAAACTATGGAAACATTCTAGCGTCCTTTCATTGACAGAACTGTCTCCCTCTGGTGAAATGTTTAAATTTATTTTCATTCCTGAGGTCAGGGAAGAATATTTTTGCACTTATACAATGTATACTTTTACCTTACCAGCTAGTGCAGTTTCCCCTCATTGTTATTTTGTATATTGTTAAAATATCGACTGCGTACTATCAGGTGATAAATAACAAATGTGTGTATTCTTTAGCAAATTTACTTTAATGATTTATCAATTTTTTTGTTGCGGTATTTACCTCACGTTCAATATTTTACTTTGATGAATATTTTACTTTGGTCACTGTACTGAGATGGACCTGTCAGAGCCCCGCTCTCTTCTATGGACATCCGTTCCCATCCGATCCGACCCGCTGGATGGATGGCGAATGTATCGATATACGTCTGTTTTCAGCAGATCAGAAGCCAGGCGGGTGTCAGCAGACACATATGCGCTGACATCCGCCTCCCTATAGAAGTCAATGGTTGGCCCGATCGGATTTGCCTGAAAAATGGACAGGTGGATGCAACCGGTCTGATCGTGTGAAAGGGGCATTATTAGTACAAATATAAAAAATAGAGGTGGGACACATAGGCCCTAATAGTAAAAAAGACAATGTAACAATTTATACAATGATTGCATATGTACATACTTCAAACCATCATATGACCAATACCCAATTGGTATCAAATGCACCCCAGGTACTGCCACTGATACTGTGGTCAGTCCACACGAGTTTCTTTGATGCATTCCAACATGTTTCAGAGTTATTCTCCTTCTTGGGAAACACTAGGGAATTTTCCCTTCTACAATACAAATATAGATGCTCACCAGATAGCATAGTATAACTAGCGTATTAAAAATGTTTTATATACCAAAGTACCATACAGGCTGTTTTAGAATATTTACAATAGTCAATGTACAATATACAAACAAACAATGAAATGGATCAAAGGATCCCTGATGGATGGAGCTGAAGTGTAACCTCCTCGTGGGATGGACAGGCAGGACCCCACGAAGGGCCACCATGTAACCACAAGGACCACCCAAAAAAAAAAAAAAAACAGCATCAGCAATAAAGGTGGTGATACCTGAAATTAGATATAACTAGGGATTACTAAACCAAGGTGTATACGTATATACTGTGTGTGTATATGTTTTATATATATATATATATATATATATATATATATATATATATATATACATACACACACACACATGGGCGTGTTGTACATGTTAAGGTCAATCCAAACTTGATCAAAAGACAAGTATATCAATTAAAAAAGAGTGGTTTGGCCAACTTCTGTCGGACATGCATGTTGGAAAACCAGCAACCAACCTACTCTCAATCAGCGCTCTCAGCCAATGGCAGGAGTGTTCTGGCGGTGGTGGGGGGGGGGGGGTTGTGCATCCCCTTGTCAACACAATAGTTCAGTGGGGGAGATCGCTGTAGTAACTTTGCATAATTTCTTTTGTTCAACCCAAAAAAACAAATAGTGCGTACCAGACTTTGTTGTTAGTGTATTTTAGTATGTTGCTCATATTAAAGATTAGTCTGATGTAAATGTTAATATACCAAATGATGTCACTGTAGTTAATGCCAAGCATCACATTCATTTTCAAAATAACACTGCAGCAGTGTTCAAAAAGATTTTCTTTTGTGTCAGGAAAGGTGAGGGCATGTACTTTAGGGCACCTTCACCCCTCCAGTCCTAGACTACACCGTACAAAGCCCAGCCTGTTTGGTGCTCCCTATGGGTTGACAAAGCATCAAACACACTTGAATAACCCCAACATTATGCATGGCTGTATTAATAGGGTTTAAGGACTTTAGCAGCAACGTCTCTCTACCTCCACCCACCCACTACAACCATTAAGAAGAGGCTTTACTTTCCATAGAAGCTTCTGTATTTTATTTCCACTGGGGGAAGCAGTAAAAGTCGGAGAATTAGTCATAGCTATTCCCCTATTTAATATATATCATGTAAGGTGATGGAACATATCATAGTTTCGTTTGTGTGAAATACAAGTGCCAATGGAGGATATTGGAAATGTTTTTACATTGACCAGCTGATGTGTACAGAAAAAGAACAACTGCGCCTCTTTTCTTTTCTTTGTATGTCTTTTGCAGAGCCAGGAGAGTTTTCACAAATTAGAATCTTAAATCTAGACGCATGTATGAAAAGAAAACCTTTGGTATTTCCATGCATCATGTGTTAGGTCATGGATACACCCAGCCTGCAAGTAAGGTTTTATGTGCCATGTAAAATTATCCCTATGAAGCAAAATTGGCTGTTGCCACCTGGCTGCATAGAGTGTATACTATGGCCAACTCTGACCGAAAACAGCTGTTATTTCTGCTACAGGAAAACTTTTTTTAATGTCCACGGCTACGACATAGTCACACCAGTCTTGTTATAGTGATTATAAACTTGACTATTGATTGGAAAGCCTTGCTGCACATCTGCTAAATCAATATTTTTTTTATACAGGGGTTCTTTTAAGCTGGCCATAGATAGGTAGAATTTCAAATGAAAATGTGTTCGTTTTTCTAATCATTCATGTTTATTTTTGACCGCAATGACAAGAAAATTTGAAGAATTATGCCGCGTACACACGGTCGTTTTTCGGCATTAAAAAAAAATGACAATTTTCAGCATGTCCAAAAAAGTTTTTCCAACTTCATCATTAAAAACAATGTTGCCCACACACCATCGTTTTTGAAAAATGATGAACAAAGCGCGGTGACGTACAACACGTACGACGGCACTCTGAAGGTGAAGATTTATTCGCCTTTGGGCTGCTTTTAGCTGATTCCTTGTTAGTAAAAGACGATTCACGCTTTTTTGTCTGTTACAGCGTGATGAATTTGCTTACTCCATTACGAATGGTAGTTTTACCAGAACGAGCGCTCCCATCTCATAACTTGCTTCTGGGCATGCGCGGGGTTAAAATGTCGTTTTCGCCCACACACGATCATTTTTTACAACCCGAAAAACTACATTTTTCTTTTGTCGTTTTTCAGAAGCCGAAAAACTATGTGAAGCCCACACACGATGATTTTAAATGACGTTTTTAAAAATGTCATTTTTTTTTCATGCCGAAAAAGGACCGTGTGTACGTGGCATAAGGATGGAAAAATTTCCTCTAACAAAATTTCTAACAGTGTATGTGGTTTTCATTCAGTAGTCCACTCATTCCAAAATCAAATGTTAATAGCAAACAAAATCTTTCGAATGATATTTGAAAGTTCTGACAATTCTTTGTATGACTTTTCCTAAGACTTTTCACTCTATATATCTATCTATCTATCTATCTATCTATCTATCTATCTATCTATCTATCTATCTATCTATCTATCTATCTATCTATCTATCTATCTATCTATCTATCGCCAGGTTAGCAATGTCTCCTTTATCTCTTCTTTCCTCTAACTATTAGTCAGAAGGATATCTCTTATGGGAAGTGAAAACTTCCTGGCTGATGCTTTGCCTACCAGTGAAGGTTAAAGTAAGTGTAAAGTCTCCTTTTTTTCAATAAAAATAACAAACATGTTATATTTACCTCCTCTGTTGCAGTGGATTTGCACAGAGCAGCCCATATCCTCCTCTTCTCAGGTGCCTCTTCCGTGCTCCTGGTCCCTCCCACCTATCGAGCGCCCCCACAGCAAGCATTTTGCTATGGGGGCACCCGAGCTGAGTCACAGCTCCCTGTGTCCATTCAGACAGGGAGCTGTTGCCCGCCCCCCCCCCTCTTTTTCCTGATTGGCTGACTGCCTTTGACAGCAGTGGGAGCCCATGGCATCTCTGCTGTGTCTCGGCCCATCAGGAGGGATAGTGTCGGATGGCTGAGACAATCGTAGACATATCTGGACAGACATGGGGCTCAGGTAAGTATTAGGGGGGCTCCTGCACACAGAAGGCTTTTTATCTTAATGCATAATTCATTAAGATAAAAAAACTGTCTGACTTTACAACTCTTAGATTTGGTTTCAGTTTAGACTTCTATCCACCAGAAACAAAAATGTCAGTATTTGGTAGGTGCTGGAGAGTTAAAACCTGACTGTTTTTATTTTGTTTTTTACATTTCTAAAATACTCGCAGGTGCTATATTGGTAAAATCTCTGCTTTTTAGCTTTGGTCTATACACATGATATGACTATTACGTTCCTATTCCTGTTTTTCATTTATTTATATATATATATATATATATATATATACACAGTATGTGTCCCAGTGTAGCATTGTTGTTGTCACCCTCACATGCACACTTCTGCTGAGACACTACAAGCAGTGTACTAGGACACAGTGTGCCTGAAAGCTCCCAGTTGCCAGCCCATGTCCCACACCCAGCAGTACTGTACTGACAGCAGCAGCAGGAGAGAGGCTGGAAATCAGCATTGTATTCTCCAGGTTGGTCTGAAAAAGGCCTGAGACTTCCTGAGCTGCAGCTTCTTCATGTAACAACCTTGACCTTGAAACAGAGAGAGAGGAATTGTGTAGTCATGTGACTGCTGAGAAAAATGACATAAGATGCAATAAACCAGATATTACATTGCATACATTATACTAACAGTACATGTAAGTAGAATGCTGTGCATGTTTGCGAACAGCAGGCTTTACAGCCATTAAAGTGGTTGTAAACTCTTACATATACGCAGTTAAGTGACTAGCCCAGGTGATAAACAGATGCAACAAATCCTCTTTCATTAGTTGTACCTGTGTATCTGCAGGTTCTCTTCTCTACATCTGTTCAAAGTCCCGAATTTATAAAACTTGTCTGAGATTCCAGAAAGCAGAGAGCTGAAGTTACACACTGTAGAGCTCTGAGAGCTGATTGTAGGAAAAGAACACCCCTTCACACAGAACACAGGGACAGAGCTCAGACTGTCACTCACAGGCTGTGTGCTAGAGCTTCCTCTCCTGTCATCTTTTTTCTCTTGGTCTCAGGAAAACTTGTCAGGCTTCACCTTTTCTCTCCAATTCTCCAGGTTGTTTGTAGGCCCTCGCTGTCCTTAGGTACAATGCAGAAATATTGGTCCTGCATTGTATATGATGAGGTCAGAGTGTGACCATAAGCCAGAATTCCAAAGAGAAGCAGCTTTAGGGGACCAGGAGGAAGCCTGCTGGAGAGATGAGCAAGTTAAAGCTGTGTTCCAGCCTGGGAAAAACTGTTTTTAATATAAGGACACTTACTTGTCCAGGGAGCCCCTGATGTCGGCACCCCACCTAATTTTTCAGATCAGTTCTCGGGTGCTGCCGCTGTCAAAAACAGGTAACCATTCGCCCCTCCCCACTGCTGTCAAAGGCAGTCAGACAATCAGGAAAAAGAGGGAGTGGGGCTGGGCAACAGCTCCGTGTCTGAATGGACACAGGGAGGTGTGACTCAGCTCGGGTGGCCCCATAGCAAAATGCTTGCTGTGGGGGCACTCGAGAGATGATAAGCGGAGCTTCCACTTTTGGGTGGAACTCCACTTTAAGCACTGCAGGTTTTTCCTCTACTCCTAGAATTCACAAACTCTTTACCCTTATATTGTGGAGAGGCCCCACTGTAGGGGTAATGTTTTTGGTGCCAAGAGTGGGGTTTTTATCATGACTAAATAATGTTTATTGACACCAAAGCCTTGACACTATTCATACATTCACTGCAGGTGAATCTTCCGTCTACATGTGTTCTAATATACAGGGAATGATTTATGGCCAGTGAATGTTTGTTAAATGTCACATTCACTGATTTATAAATGTTCCCCAAAGTTATATTGTAAATCTTTCATTTTTTTTTTATTCTCTCCATGATTATTATTATTTGTTTTTTCTGTCATAGCCGGTACGATGGCAAATTGATCTTCAGCCCTGGGCTGGCCCTTCACATTCACTTGAAGAAGAAGCAACACGCTTTCTAAAGTACATCTCAAAACCACAGGTAGGTTAAAATTGTGTTGAAATAAGTAAAACATAAAGCCACATTTGCAAAAATAAAATAAAAATAGTAGATGATAATAGCAGTCAAATTATAGTTATTTCTTTTTCTAAAATTGCCTTATTTTGCTGATTACTGACTCCCTCGGAGCCAACAAAGAAAGACAGAACATCAAAAAGAAAGGCTTTCCTCTGTAGATGTTACATAGAAAAGCCATCTCTAGAATTCAGGTCAGGTACTCAGAGCTGATTAGAAAGTCTGAAAATCTGAGCAAGGAATATATTTTTCTTTCTGATTTCAAAGGTGATTGCAGCAAATTTAGTTGGGACTTTGTTAGGTTTAATCTGTCATGTTGTCTTTCATTTTGCTTACTTTAAGTGTTGACTGATCCCCTGCTAAGCTGAGTGGAGCGGCTGGATGATAGGTCCATGTCTGCTCCGTTTATGCAGAGTGGTCACGGACATAGCTTGCTCTGCTCTATGAGCAGCCAAATGTACATGGACTGGCTGTCCGATACACCCAACTGCCCTCTGATCCAATCAGATCAGATCCCCTTCTGTTTGTTTTTTGCTGGATCGGATCGGAGGTAGCCGGGTGTAAACAGACATCCAACTGCCCATAGAGGAGAATAACGGGTCTGATCTGGTCCACCTGAAAAACAGACAGAAGAACCCGCTCTGACCTCCTGTGTGAATGGGGCCTAAGAGCCGGCACGACATCGGGGGCGACTCGGCAAGGCGTCCTGAAGACGACTTCAGAGGCGACTTGCAAAATGACTTCTGTATAGAAGTCAATGCAAATCGCCCTGAGTCGCCCCCGAAGTCGTACAAGAACCTTTTTCTAAGTCGGAGCGACTTGCGTCGCTCCTATTAGAACGGTTCTATTGAATAGAATGGGATGTGACTTGTCAGGCGGCTAAGTCGCCTGACAAGTCGCCCCAGTGTGAACCGGCTCTAAGGCTACATTCACACAGATAAATGGGGCATATAGTTTGCTGCATTCAAAGGCAGCTAAGTGCTGCCTCCGGACATAGCAACGCTCTGTGCTATGGGCACGTGCAAATTAGCCGATTAGCTGCAGCCAGAACCACTGACCCTAAACGCACACTGTTTGTATCCAGGGTCGGTCAAAGGCTCTATTTGTATCTAACTGGCTTAACAATCCAATAATCAAACAGTTTCAATGCAGGAGGGCTTTGTACAGCAAGTCCATATCATTAAACAAAACATGTGCTCATCCAAGCTACTAACTAAAATCGGGTAATTTCCTGACTAACAGGGTTCCCCCGAATGGACTCCCAAAAACAACCAGGCAGCACCTGTACCTTTTTAGTGTTTTGTCAGCACTCAGCTTTTTCACAGAGATTTTTTACACTGCAGAAGACTCCAACAGCAGAGAAAGATTGAGAGAACCTTGAGAATCATAAGAAAATAAGTATTATTTCTGATGCCTGTTGCTTTATGTGAATATATTAGTATACGTTTTTCACTATACCACAGTGTCCTGATGGGTAATCTGTATTTTTCTATGACTGCATGGTGGTGCCATCCACAAAATCACTACACTATGAACTGTTTAAGCATCTAAGGTATGCAACAGATATGACACAACAGTCCCAAACATCAGTAAACTTACTGTACTCTATAATACCAAAAGTATTGGGACACATGCCTTTACCTGCACATGATCTTTAATGCATCTTAGTCTTAGTTCAATATTGAGTTGGCCCACTCTTTGCAGTTATAACAGCTTTAACTTTTCTGGTAAGGCTGTCCACAAGGTTTATGAGTGTGTCTATGGAAATATTTGACCATTCTTCCAAAAGTGCATTTGTGGGGTCAGGCTGTGGGACGAGAAAGCCTGGCTCACAGTCTCCTCTCTGATTCATCACAAAGGTGTTCTGTCTGGTTAAGGTCAGGACTTTGTGCAGGGTAGTCAAGTTCCTCCACCCAAACTCACTTATTCATGTCTTTATGGACCTTGCTTTGTTCACCGGTCCAAATCATTTGGTGGAGGGCGGATTATGGTGTGGGGTTGTTTTTCAGGGGTTGGGTTTGGCCCCTTAGTTCCAGTGAAGGGAACTCTTAAGGCCTCAGCATACAAAGACATTTTGGACAATTTCATGCTCACAACTTTGTGGGAACAGTTTGGGGACGGCCCCTTCCTGTTCCAACATGACTGCGCACCAGTGCACAAAGCACAGAACACAAAGACATGAATGAGCGAGTTTGGGGCGCAGAAACTTGACTGGCCTGCACAGAGTCCTGACCTCAACCTAATAGAACACCTTTGGGATGAATTAGAGCGGAGACCATGAGCCAGACCTTCACATTAGTGCCTGACAAATGCGTTTCTGGAAGAATGGTCAGACATTTCCATAGACACACTCCTAAACCTTGTGGACAGCCTTCCCAGAAGAGTTGAAGCTGTTATAGCTGCAAAGGGAGGGCCAACTCAATATTGAACTCTATGGACTAGGACACGTGCGTGTAGAGACAGGCGTCCCAATACGTTTGGTAATATAGTGTGTATAAACCCTTTTCACAGCCGAGAGGTAAGATGGACCTAGCAGTGTTAATTTTGACATCCAATATCGATTTAGTTTTAGTCATAGTCTTTAGAAATGCTAGGGGGGGTTTTCAAAGTGATTTCTCATCATAATAAATTATGGAGACATGAGATAGATGGGCGAGTTTTCTTTGAATATTAAAAATGAATTAACTAGCGTTTTTGGTTTGTGGTGCTCAGAGGCAGTGTAGTTCCGCTTTAACAGGCAGAGCTCTGAGGAAAGCAGAAGTTCAGGTTGGTAAATGTCCCTCCATCACATTTTCGTTCCATTTACATTCGTTGATGAAAATTGGAATTGATTTTCATCATAGTTTTCATAAATTTACTTAATTCAAATTTTTCTTTTGTTTAGTTTTCCTCGCTGAAAAAATGCAGCTGACAAAAATGATGGAAATATTTTTGTCAACAAAATTAACACTAGAACCTAGTAATGGAGGCTTATTGCCATTGAAAGATCTACAAAACCTCCAGGCTTCAGGACCCAGTACAGGGTTTGTTATGATTCTGAGAAAACAAAATAGTTTCTTTTCTCCACATCCACCATAAACTCTGGAGCTCCTCACTATGTGTTGGGGGAGAATCTCATGACACATTCACACCATCCACAACCCTTCTGCCAGACAGTACCTGTGTGTGTTTGTGATAAGGAGTGCTCTTTCAAGTTGTGTTCTGTGATAGAAAGTAAAAGGAATTCTGTTGTCCTCCAGATTGTATGTTCCCGACCAGTGACAAATGGATTGACGGAGAAGTCTGAAGACAGTATAAAGCCTTGGACAATCTGCCTGGATCCCAAATTCAGTTTGGAATATCAGATCAAGAATAAGCAATGTCGTGTTTACTCATTAGGGTAATGTTTTCTTTCTTTTTTTTCAATCTATAGCCAAATCTATTCTTTAATCAATGATGTGATGTGTTACGTAGGTGTGTAAAAATCGAATTTATCTGATGAACAGATTTTTTTTTTAAGATATAACAGAGTGGTATCGTATTATTTATTGTGTTCTCTCTAGTGTACTGAATCATTCTGTTTTTCCTGTTTCCACTGATCACATTTTTTGGAACAATGGGGAGACATAGAAAGATGCTGTGAATAAAAGAAAAAAATAGGTAGACGTATAGCAGATTGCTTTTTTACAGTACTCATGCTCAGATAAAGGCTCAGGTCACTTTAGCTCAATTTCCAACAATTCCCTGGATTCCTGGACATGGCCAGGGAGTATAAATTCCTCAGCTTTCCTTCTTCAGCAGTTTAGAGAGGCCACGCCTGATAAGGCAGAAGTAGCTGAGCAAGTGATCTGCGGCCAGGTAGGATGCCCTCCACTGTCAGAACCTGAGGGCAGCCAGGCCAGAGCCTTATACCTTATATTCTCTGGAAAACGCAGCTACTGGAGAAGACCATCCCTGATTTCTGTGCACCCACCCCTGTATGCCAGTCAAACTTAGATGTTTGGCTGTGTCCGTTCAGCTGCTTTGTCTCCATCCACTAACATATGTTGCCTGCACACAGTCCCTCTCTGTAGTTTGAAAGGCAGGCTCTGTGAATTCTGTGACACAGTAATGCCCATACCTTCCCAACTTTCTGAGATGGGAATGAGGGGGCACCTATTAGCAAAGGTATGTAGACATAGGACACACACCCCTGCCACGCTCCCTTAAAGGAGAATTGTACAAAAAAAGTGTTTTTTTTTACCACTACTATTGCTTTATATTGTATTTTGGACTTTACAACTGCAGCAATTTAGAAATTGGATGAAAGGTTTAGCACTGGGGAACACTTTTTGATAGATAAGTAGTGCTTTTTATATAGAACTATATATCTGTAGATCAGACCAAAATGAGGAAGAAATTAGGAGAAAAGAGGGACAGAGGGACTTTGTTCCAAATGAGGGAAAGTCCCTCGAAATCAGGGACAGTTGAGAGCTATAGGAATGCCTATCAACAAGGGAAGGGTGAATACGTGTCATAGAATTCAAGGAAGTAAATGTGTGGAAATCTTCACAAAGTAAGTGTACAACCTTCACGATCTTTCAGATTAAAAGGAGTCAGCACAATGTAGACATGAACATGATTTTACATTCTGACCATGGACATGCTTTAGTAAACTGATCAAATGATACTAAGCAAGAGTCAAAATTAGGTAAAGTGTACTGTAGTTTTTATTTGTATTGCACCACTGTCTGGAAAAACAAACCTGAAATTGTTTCAGAAAGGATAAAACAAATTGTGGCAAGTCCCCTGTAAATGCTAATTGCAAAGTCATACCAGAATTTCACGATATAAGTTTTTTTTATCACATTCTGTGCACGCTTGTACCATAAAAACTATACTGCTGTTGCGATTTATGGCTCCATAAAGATTCAAACTTGGCTATCATAAAAAGTTCTTTCCCTTGGCTGTGCCAATGCTGTTCTATAAGGGGCACTTTTAAACTCTGATTTAATCTTCAAACCTCTGATTTGCCATGATACCTTAGCAAAGTCCCTTAGCAATGTAATGTCCTACATTTTCAAGGACTGGGAACTACCAAAGTGTTAGCCCTGGTTCACATTGGTGCAGCTTTGAAATTGCTCAACTTCAGTGTGATTTCAAAGCCGCAGATCAGTGTGATTGATCACATGACCTTTGTTCTCAGCTGCATTAGGGGATTTAAGAGCTGGAGAGTGAAGATTGCAGGTGGCAGACAAACAGCAGTACACTGATATTCTCAGTGAAGAGATGTGCTGGGGTGGGGGGTCAGCACAAGTCTGACCACTGAAGGACAGGCAGGCTGTTCTCCCAGCACAGCCAGAAAACTAACCACACTTCGATGGATGTGCTACTGGCAGGATCACACAAATGAAACAATGCAAAGAGAACAGGATATTTTTTAACATGGTACAACCGATGCATATCAGGAATCTGAAATGCTTGGGGTAAGGAAAATTGTAACCTCTTATTTGCCTTTATTTCCGATCCTCCCCATTCAATTTCCATTCCTCCCCATTTATTTCCAATTCTCCCCATCCAATCCTCCCCATTTACATGACACCCACCTACTTTTTGATAATTTAAAAGGCTTCTGTATCATATCCATGGCTCCTGAAAATGTCCATTGTGATGAAAGCACAGTGCGAAACGCGTCAGATTTTCCTGATTGTGTGCTGTGGCATGTGATGTTTTGTGACCAGTTTTAATAAAAAGGAACGTTTTTGTAGTGCGGCTGTCCCAGCTTCTTCTCTTCAATGGAGCCTTTGGACACTGATGTCATCATGCATGTCAAACATTGGTGTATGCATGCACATAGTTTCACTAATATTTAATATTTTAGATAGGAGATATTATATATAGTGGATTATACACTTTTTGTATGACGACTTTTTGTCAGCAATTTTTTTGAGATTTGGACATTCTTTTAAAGTGGTTGTAAACTTCTGACATGAAATATGAACAATGCCAATTCCTATATAGTGTGTGCTTGTCTCAACCCAGAGCACTAACTATCTGTGTGAGTCACTTCTGATAAGTTTTCCTGACACCAAGAGGTAAAAAAGGTAACAGTAACAAGCTCCAGCCCACAGCCTGTGATTGACAGCTTCAGCTCTGTTGCTGTGTGCTGTGTGAAGAGAGGGGGGGGGTCTCTTCCCTCCAATGAACTCTCAGCTATTCTCAGTGAGTATAACTTCAGCTCTAGCCCCCTGCTTTCTGAAAGCTTAGACAAGCTGTATAAATTCTGGACTTTGATCAGCTGTAGAGAAGAGAATACTTCAAATATACAGGTACAACCTATGTAAAAGGATTTGTTTTATCTCTGTGTATCATCGGAGGCTAGTCACTTTACTCAGTGTATGTAAGTGTTTACAGCCACTTTAATAAATTGATCTAAATGATCTATACCATTGGAGCATTTTGTTTATTTTTATGGGGATATCTGAGGACCAACTGATAATGCAACGTGGGGAGCCGTGGCATGCAAGTTCTGGATCAACATGCATAGAGATTGTACAATACTGACCTCTGGCAATTGGGATCCATTTCTCAGGGTGTTGGCATTGAAAGTTTATATGGTGTCAAGCGTGTGTGGTGGCAACCAGGTGAGGAGTACAAAGACAAGTGTGTCTTGCCTACAGTCAAGCATGGTGGTGGGAATGTAAAGGTCTGGGACTGCATGAGTGCTGCCGGCATTGGGGAGCTACAGTTCAATGAGGGAACCATGAATGCCAACATGTACTGTGACATACTGAAGCAGAGCATGATCACCTCCCTTCAGAGACTGGGCCGCAGGGCAGTATTCCAACACGATAACAACCCCAAACACCTCCAAGACGAACACTGCCTTTCTAAAGAAGTTGAGGGTAAAGGTGATGGACTGGCCAAGCATATCTCCAGACCTAAACCCTATTGCGCATCTATGGGGCATCCTCGAATGAAAGGTGGGGGAGCGCAAGGTCTCTAACATTCATTAGCTCCATCATGTCATCATGGAGGAGTGGAAGAGGACTCCAGTGGCAACCTGTGAAGCTCTGGTGAATTCCATGCCCAATAGGGTTAAGGTAGTGCTGGAAAATATTGACGCTTTTGGGCCCAATTTGGACATTTTCACTTAGGGGTGTACTCAATTTTGTTGCCAGCGGTTTAGACATTAATGGCTGTGTGTTGAGTTATTTTGAGGGGACAGCAAATTTATACTGTTATACAAGCTGTACACTCACTACTTTACATTGTAGCAAAGTGTCATTTCTTCAGTGTTGTCACATGAAAAGATATGATAAAATATTTACAAAAATGTGAGGGGTGTACTCACTTTTGTGATGTGCAGTTGTGTGAAAAAGTATTTGCCTCCTTACTGATTTTTTTTCTTTTTTTTGCATATTTGTCACACTTAAATGACTCATATCATCAAAATGTTATTATTACACAAAGATAACCTGAGTAAATACAAAATGCAGTTTTCAAATGATGGTTTCATTTATTAAGGCAAAAAAGCTGTCCTAACTTGCCTGGCTTTTATGTGAAAAAGTAATTTCCCTCTAAACCTAATAACTGGTTGTGCCACCCTTGACGGCAACAACTGCAATCAAGCATTTACGATAACTGGCAATGAGTGTTTCACATTGCTGTGGAGCAATTTTGGCCCACTTTTTTGCAGAATTGTTTTTATTTAACCACATTGGAGGGTTTTCCAGCACGAATGGCCTGGGTAAGGTCACGATACAGCATCCCAATTGGATTTAAGTCCAGGCTTTGACTAGGCCACTCCAAAACCTACATTTTGCTTTGTTTGAACCATTTGGACTTGCTGTTGTGTTTTAGATTATTGTCCGGCTGCATAACCCAAGTGCACTTGAGCTTGAGGTCACAAACTGATGGCCGGACATTCTCTTTTAGGATTTTCTGGTAGAGCTCAGAATTCATGGTTCCATCAATTATGGTAAGTTGTCCAGGTCTAAAGCTGCAAAGCAGCCCAGACCATCATGCTACCACCTGACTGTTGGCATGATGTTCTTGTTATGAAATGCTGTATTCGTTTTATTCCAAATGTAACTTGACGGACACCTTCCAAAAAGTAAAATTCTAAAAGTCTTGGGGATAATCAAGATGTTTTTTGGTAAATGTGAGATGAGCCTTTGTGTTCTTTTTGGTCAGCAGTGGCTTTGGCTTTGGAACTCTCCCATGGATGCCATTTTTGCCCAGTCTCTTTCTTATTGTTGAATCATGAACTCTGATCTTACCTGAGGCAAGTTAGGCCTGCAGTTCTTTAGATGTTGTTCTGGGTTCTTTTATGACCTCCTGGATGAGTCGTTGTCATGCTCTTGGAGTAATTTTTGTAGGCCGGCCACTCCTGGGAAGGTTCACCACTGTTCCAAGTTATCTCCATTTGTGGATAATGGTTTTCCCCATGGTTCAATGGAGTTCCAAAGCCTTATGCCGCGTACATATGATCATTTTTCGGCACAAAAAAAACGTAGTTTTAAAAAAATTTAATTTAAAATGATCGTGTGTGGGCTTCACATCATGTTTCGGGTTCTTAAAAAACGACAATTTTTTTTTTAGAAAAAGCAGCATTTTTTAACATTGTTTTAAACTATGTAGTTTTTCAGGTTGTAAAAAATGATCGTGCGTGGGCTAAAATGATGTTAAAAACTCGGGCATGCTCAGAAGCAAGTTATGAGACGGGAGCGCTTGTTCTGGTAAAACTACCGTTCATAATGGAGTAAGCACATCACGCTGTAACAGACAGAAAAGCACGAATCGTCTTTTACTAACACTGAATCAGCTAAAGCAGCCCCAAGGGTGGCGTCATCCGCATGGAACTTCCCCTTTATAGTGCCGTCGTACGTGTTGTACGTCACCGCGCTTTGCTAGAGCATTTTTTTTAAACGATGGTGTGTGGGCAACGTCGTTTTAATGATGAAGTTGGAAAAACGTTGTTTTTTCTACATGCCGAAAAAATTTGTTTTTTTTCATGCCGAAAAATGATCGTGTGTACGCAGCATTAGAAATGACTTTGAAACTCTTCCTAGACCAATACATGTACATTACTTTGTTTCTAATCTGTTGTTGAATTTTTTTAGATTGTGGCATGATGTGTGGCTTTTTGTGATCTGTTAGCGTGCTTCACTTTGTCAGACAGCTTCTATTTATGTGATTTCCTGATTCAACAGGTTTGGAGGTAGGGGGAAATTACTTTTCACAGCACTGTTTATATACGGTACTGTATGTATGTATGTATGTGTGTGTATATATGTGTGTATATATGTGTGTATATATGTGTGTATATATGTGTGTGTGTGTGTGTGTGTGTATATATGTGTGTATATATGTGTGTATATATGTGTGTATATATGTGTGTGTGTGTGTGTATATATGTGTGTATATATATGTGTGTGTGTGTGTGTCTATATATATATATATATATATATATATATATATATATATATATATAGCATGTATATATATTTTTCCATATATTGAAGCTCAAAGGCCAACACCGTTTGAGTTTTCTGGGCCAGCTTAATAATGAATGTGCTATTTGTGTGAAAGCAGTAATGCGTCTCTGAAGTAAAGGCCAGTCTATGAAATTCTACAGAAGCAGGACGTGGGGAATGTTTGTGCTGTGTTCCTTCATCCTGGCAGCGCTGAAGCTTTTAAATTCCCTGTGGGCTGCATCTTATCCTCCTAGATGCTTGGCAGACGTTTCTGCTGGCAACCTAAGACCTGGCAAACATTATTATATAGATACATTAAGCCAAAAATATATTTTATTCCCCATTTTGAAAAGCTTTGTGTGATTTATTTTCAAATACATCAGTATCCAATAAACGGTTAAATGTCGAATTAGAAAAATATGATGTTATTGTAGACATAATAAGGTACATCCTGGGGAGATTGAAGTCTAATTCATATGAATTATTTTGAAATGAAAGAAGATTTGTTATTAGGCTTTCATCATCTAGATCAGGGGTGGGCAAACTTTTTGACTCGAGGGCCGCAATGGGTTCATATTTTGGACCCGGGGGCTGGACCAAGAGTAGATGGACGGTGTGTATGTGTGAATTAATATAAATCAAATGCAGCCACTGTGCCATGCCATCAAACGCAGCCACTGTGCCATCAATTGTCACCACTATGCCATGCCATCAAACGCAGTCACTGTGCCATGCCATCAAACACAGCCACTTTGCCATCAATTGTCACCACTGTGCCATGCCATCAATTGTCACCACTTTGCCATCAATTGTCACCACTGTGCCATGCCATCAATTGTCACCACTTTGCCATCAATTGCCACCACTATGCCATGCCATCAATTGTCACCACTTTGTGATCAATTGTCACGACTGTGCCCATCAATTGTCACCACTGTGCCATCAATTGGATTAGCCAAAAAACTGGCTAGTCATAACTTGATGGCAGTCAGATGCTTGATTGCCCTTCAATGAAAGAGACGTACCCCGCCAACACCAACAGAGCTCTATGCTATACAAGGATGTAGAGTTTATGGATTCTCTAATGGCAAACCTGGTTGATAAGACAGATTGTCATTCGGCGGTCTGGGAGCCCTGGCATCTCAGAGAGGATCCCCCCAGAGAAAGCTGTAATGAGCAATTCCTGTACATATCTGGAAATGAGCAATGTCTGACTTACCTAAGTGAATGTAGCAAAGGTCCGATGCTGCATCTGTCCCCTACTGTCTCTAAGACTAAGAATTGAGCGATCAAAGACCACTGATCGCTAAGTTCTCAGAGCTCCATGAGCAGAAAGCTGATGACTGTCATTTGGTTTTCTGCTCATCCTTCACTCGCTCACTGGAGCGCTGGGCTGTGGAGAGGGTGGGAGCGGCGGGCTCAGGCTCTCTGCGGTTTGCTGAGAGGCTGAGCCAGGTGCCAGTTCAGGCACCTAGGTAGATCCCGAGCATATTGTCACAATCTTTCCCCACCGGCTCTGTGACATTAGCGGACAGCAAGTAAGTAAGATGAATGGCAGCCTCAGCCCGGACTCCAGCCAAGCACTCTGCCTCTTGGAGCTTAATCATGGGGATCGCACAGGTCGCAGGAGTGCAGAACCAACTGCACCCCAGTAATACACAGTAGAAGTACAACCAAATGTACTTCTCACTTAAACAGAGCTGCAACACCTTTTATAGTAATAGTGTATATGTATTGATTTAAAAAATATATATATATATATGAAAGCGATTTGATCTTGTGTCTTAGCTTAAAAAGCTATTTTGAGCCATTTGCTGTGTAAAATTGAATTACCTTTATTGATGCCTTCCCCCGAATTTGGCTGTTGCTCCATTAGGTAAAACTGTTACTTTCATTCAGCCCCCACAGTGGAGTAAGCAACAAACTCCCAGTGCTGAGACTTGTAGGTCTATCTGTATTATATTGATCATAGCAGATTGTTTTTTGTACACCTCCTCCATTCAGAAAAAGCCTTGTATTCTTTATACTAAATGCAAGGCTTTCTGTGATGGAAGCGGGGGAGGTTGTGTGATGTATATCCCCCAGTGTAATGTTAATAGGTACATTTGTACATTTGTAATTTTTTTAAATATATATATATATATATATATATATATACAAAAGACGAGTGAACATTTTTTTTTCTCTGAAAATGTATGTCGCAGCAGTAAAGCATAACTTTCAGCTGAATAAATACATTAAAATAGAAATGCCAGCATTAGTTGATAATGTATATCTTTAAGGATTAGTCATCTGAGCAAAGACTTCCATAACAACGCGAACAAACATCAAAAAATATTCCTACCCTCAACAAATCTGTGTACTACGTTGATCATCTGATGGGTGTATAAATTCCGGCCATCTGTATTCGCGATCGACTTATGCAAACGACGTAAAAATTCGAAACTCGGCGCGGGAACGACGGCCATACTTAACATTAGCTACCCCTCATATAGCAGGGGTAACTATCCGCCGGAAAAAGCCGAACGCAAACGACGTAAAAAAAAAGCGACGGGCGGGCGTTCGTTTCTGAATCGGCGTATCTCCTCATTTGCATATTCGTCGCAAGTAAAACACGAAACGCCACCTAGCGGACAGCGGAAGATTGCAGCCTAAGATCCGACGGTGTAAGTCACTTACACCAGTCGGATCTATGGGAGATCTATGCGTAACTGATTCTTATGAATCAGTCGCATAGATCCGACCGTCGGATCTCAGAGATACGACGGCGTATCAGGAGATACGCCGTCGTATCTCTTTGTGAATCTACCCCTGTGTCTCTGGACTTGGCTCCCCTTTATCATAGCAACTTTATTCACAGTTTACACTACACATTTCTCTGACTATTGGAAACACATGTTGTAATAGAGTCTTTCCTTACCGTTCCCCTGCTGATCTGGAACTGTAAACTAGAAGATAAGAAGCCGGATTAATGCACTGATTTTGAAATCTCTAATAATTGGTCCGTTTTTACGCATAGTCTTTTGTGCTCACTTTTTTTTGTACCCTAGTGTCTAATATTAGGATGATGTATCTGAGACTTAAAGTGATTGTAAACGATCACCTTGTAACACAACCGTTTAAATAGAAATGGAAGTCAAAACATTTTTGTATAGATATAAAAACAAAAAAAAACATTATAAATTACATTCCCTCTGTTCTCAACTGCATAAGAGCTGGGGAGGAGAAGAAACCGTACACTACTGATCTTCCCAGTGAATGGCTGTGCAGTGGGGGCGTGTCAGGACAGGTCTGATCATTGGAGGAGAGTATTCTGAGTTCCCAGCATAGCTAGAGAACTGACCACTGTGTGCTCTCCTGCTTAGGGTGGTCGGTTTCTATTAGGAAAGCAGAGGGCCTCACATGGGAAGCATGGGGGTAGTAAAAACTACGCAATGGGGGGGGAGCCTTATTCGCCGGGGGGAACTTTTTCTCAAGGACGTCAATCATCTGGGCGAAGTCCCAGATGACATTGCGGCACAGCATAGAAACGCCTACTCCCACGGGAGTGAGTACCCGGAAGCCGGGTGAAAAATAGCCATAATAAGGTATGTACAGCCAAAAAAAAAGCATACTGTACATCAGGGGTGCCCAACCTTTTGAAGTGCGAGGGCCACTTAAGCCATTTGGAAACTGGTCACGGGCCACAATCAGCGGAGTGGGCGGATGGCAGGTCCATGTCCGCTCTGCCTATGCAAAGCAGACACGGACACAGTCGGATCAGATTGGAGGTAGGACACAAGTCGGTTTACATCTGCCACTCCTTAGAGGTGAATGGAGAGTCCAATTGGGTCGGGCTGCTTTCACACTAATGCGCTGCGGTTTACCCGCACAGCAGGTGCAACGTAGTGTAACTTTTGGCTTTTCTGCACTTTGCAATAGACTTCTATTATATTCTGCAGGTTTGGTGCACTTTCAGAAAGCTCACCAAACTCGCAGGTAATAACAGAAGTCTATGGCTCAGTGCTCTGCATCTGCGGATTAGTTTGTAAGCAGCCCAGTAACCACTGCAGAACAGATATACCCATATATACACTGCGATTTTAGTAATAAACTGACCTTTAATAACAGTATTCTATTCCATCCCAGAGCAGGAGGCCGCGGGCCAAATCAGAGGGCTCCGTGGGCCACATGTGGCCCCCGGGCCACTGGTTGGGCACCCCTGCTGTACATGTTGGAAGTATAAGGAATATGATCTTGTATACATGAACCTCCGCTTTAATACAAACGTGGAACAGGAAGAAAAACACAAGTCTAAAATGTATACAAAAATGTATACATTATACATGAAATACATTAATACAAACATGGAACAGGAAGAAAAACACGAGTCTAAACTTTATTTTAACAACTTTATGTGCTTACTTACTGAAAACACACAACAGTTATCATTTAGGTAATATTGTTTGAAAATAAAACCCAGAAAATGTATAAATAACCTAAAAATAATTTTGATATTTTTTTTATGTCTGTTTTGTGTTTTCTATTTGTTATATAATTAATTAGAAGAAGATAATGAAATATAAGAATATTTTTTATATTTTAGGTTAGGAGAAGATGACAGCATATTTGAAGTAAACCTGGCCACTAGCGGTTGTGAAGTCCATCGGTTTGATCCAAGTCTTGGGTCTGCTCACATCCATGAAGGGGAGCGACTTTGGCATCATCGACTTTCAGTTGATTGGAGGGATCCCAAACCAATCATTTCCCCACATCGATTACATGGCAATACTAAGAAGCTTGGAGCCATTCTCAATGAATTTGGGCATTGGAAGGTAAAAAATAATTCTGCTGATTTGTAGAATGTTTTTCCAGTAAAAAAGGTTCATTGATGTTTAACACATAGTACAGGTCAGGTGAAAAGAATACATGGTATAGGCAGGGCCAGATTAAGAACATCATGGGCCTGGTGCTGAGGATTTTGGTGGGGCCTTTTAGGCTGCATTCACACCTCCGCGAAAAGTAACGCCGCGTACGCGGCGTATTTTGCCGCGAATAGTGTAACTTTTTTTTTTACAAATCCTTCCTATTGCTTTGTATGGCCGAACGCCAATGCCGCCTGAAAAAAAGGGTCCGGGACTTTTTTTCATGCCGCAGGTGTACGGCGTCTATGAGATGTGAACCATCTCATAGACAGCAATGGGAATTCTCCCCTCCAGCGGCACGAGCGGCCGGCGTCGGGCGTTTTGTCGCGGAGGTGTGAATGGGGTGTAATAAATAATAAATAAATGCGTGGGAATGACATCCGGCCAAGGCAAGTGACCAAAGGCACAGAACCCAGAAGGAAGACCGGGTGAAGATGGAAGTGTCCAGGCCCCGCCTGATTCATCGCAGCACTGGAGGGCTCAGTCTGAAAATTGAAGTGTACACTAATGTGCTAATATGCTGTGCATACTTGTACGTTGTGGCATAACCTACCCCAGGGCCTCTAAAAAGTAGTAATGTCAGGAAAGTTTACTACCGCTTTATTATCACAGGATCCCAGGAGCCTCTCATGGGGCCCCTACTGACCCAGTGGCCCTTGGGCAGTGCCTAAGTGCACAGTTGCCAACATTTAAAAAATATTTTCAGGGACACTTTTTTATAGAAGTGCTATATTTAGAGTAGCTGAGATCCCCGATGTTCCTCTATACATCATAGTAGTAATCACAAAATTAAATGAGTACTAATAATGGGGCAGAACAAATATGAGAACTGATATTTCCTTTAGTTGAACTAACAAAAGTGTGTCCATTCTA
Source organism: Rana temporaria (assembly GCF_905171775.1). NCBI lineage: Eukaryota > Metazoa > Chordata > Amphibia > Anura > Ranidae > Rana > Rana temporaria. The sequence goes on along the minus strand of NC_053492.1, from coordinate 265,338,329 downwards.
GAGCTGGTAACATTGAGGATATTCAGTATAATTTTAAAGAACTGTTTTTGTGGGTAAGCGACATAGGGGAGGAGTATGGACGGTATATAAGTGGGAAGTATGTGCAGGTGAGGGAGAGGAATGTGGAGGGTCTAACAGTGGGCACTATGTACAGGAGAGGAGTACAAAGGGTACGGAAAAAAGCACTATGTACAGGAGAGGAGTGTGAAGGGTATGACAATGGGCAGTATGTACAGGAAGAGTGAGGGGGTATGACAGAGGGTAGTACGTACCAGAGAGAAGTGTGGAGTGTATGATGGGGCAGTATGTACAGGAGAGGAGTGTAGAGGGTATGACAGTGGGCAGTATGTACAGGAGAGGAATGTAGACGGTATGATAGTGGGCTCTATGTATAGGAGAGGAGTGTGGAGGGTATGACAGTGGGCACTATGTATAGGAGAGGAGTGTGGAGGGTATGACAGTGAGCAGTATGTACAGGAGAGGAGTGTGGAGGGTGCGACAGTGGGCACTATGTACAGGAGAGAAGTGTATGACAGCAGGCACTATGTGCAGGAGAGGAGTGTGAAGGGTATGACAGTGGGCGCTATGTATAGGAGAGGAGTGTGGAGGGTATGACAGTGGGCACTATGTACAGGAGAGGAGTGTGTAGGGTATGACAGTGGGTACTATGTATAGGAGAGAAGTGTGGAGAGTATGACAGTGGGCACTATGTACAGGAGAGGAGTGTGGAGAGTATGACAGTGAGCACTATGTACAGGAGTGGAAGGATATTTAGGGACCGAGTAGTGGTTAAGCGGGTCATACATGGATTGAAATTACACCAATTATGCAGAGACCAGCCATAGTCAATCTATGTATGGGCTATCTGGTTTTACACAAGTCAATCTATTAATCGACTTGAGTACAACCAGCCTGTTAGGTTTTTCCCAAAACAATCAGTGCTGCCAGCTATAGTTAGCAACACTGATCATTGTATGCACTGGCAGAACACAATAACACTGCAGGAGTGATTCCCCCATCCACAGGTCAGCAGGTGAGAGGGTGTGTGGGGACAGGCTGGGGAGAGATACTAGTCAGTGGCTGGGTAGGCACTGGTAGTATCAGAGCCAGATACACACAGGTTACATACGCCACGATCGTTAGAGCGAGAACAATAATTCTAGTACTAGACCTCCTCTGTAACTCTAAACATGTAACCTAAAAAAATGTAAAGCATCGCTTAGGATACCAAAAAAAATTGTGCTAACTTAACTAACTAACTGTTTTTTTAATGAATGAAACATTTTTTTCCAAAAAAACATGTTTGAAAAATTGCTGCGCAAATACCGTGCTAGAGCTGCACAATTAATCGTTAAAAAAATCGTGATTTCGATTCAACCCCCCTGACGATCTCCAATGCAGAGTTTGCTGATTCTTTCATATAACAAGTGGAGAGACTTTCAGCTGTCAAAAGAAAATATCTGGGCAGTCTGCCAAGTTTTTAACAGGAAACATTGTAACTGACACTTCCTTCTTAGATCAAAGGGATACACTTCTGTGTGTAAAGAAAAAATCTGGGCAGTCTGCGAAGTTTGTAAACAAAATGAAACATTGTAACTAACTAACATTGTAACTAAATTTAACCACTTAAAGTCCAACACTTGTTTCTTAAAGCGGGAGTTCACCCATTTGTAAAAAAAAAATTTTTCTCCCCTTAGCTTCCTGCTCGTTCGGTCTAGGGGAATCGGCTATTTGTATTAAAATATGAGCAGTACTTACCCGTTTTCGAGCTGCATCTTCTTCCGTCGCTTCCGGGTATGGGTCTTCGGGAGCGGGCGTTCCTTCTTGAGTGACAGCCTTCCGAGAGGCTTCCGACGGTCGCATCCATCGCGTCACTCGTAGCCGAAAGAAGCCGAACGTCGGTGCGGCTCTATACTGCGCCTGCGCACCGACGTTCGGCTTCTTTCGGAAAATCGTGACGCGATGGATGCGACCGTCGGAAGCCTCTCGGAAGACTGTCAATCAAGAAGGAACGCCCATTCCCGAAGCCCATACCCGGAAGCGACGGAGAGGATGCATCTCGTAAACGGGTAAGTACTGCACATATTTTAAAATAAATAGCCGATTCCCCTAGTAAAAACGAGCAGGAATCTAAGGGGGAAAAGTGCCCTCTAAGGGTGAACCCCCGCTTTAAGTTAGAAAGCAATATTATTTGCTAGAAAATTACTTGAAACTGCCAAACATTATATATATTTTAGCAGAGACTCTAGGGAATACAATGGCTATTGCTGCAATATGTTATGTCACACTGCATTTTCCCACTTCAATGAATAATAAAAACCATAAAAACAAAACAGTGAAGTTAGCCCATTTTTTTTTTTAATGTGAAAGATGATGTTACGCCGCAACAATCGTGAGAGAATCGTGATCTATCTTCTAAGCAAAAAAATTGCAATTCTCATTTTAGCCAGAATCGTGCAGCTCTACACCCTGCAACATAAAAAGTGCAAAGACCACCATAGAGTCATTTTCTAGCAAAAAACAAATGATTTTTTTTACATGTAGTAGAGAAGTGTCAGAATTGGCCTGGGTGGCAAGGGGTTAATTACCATAAGTAATATACAAATAATTATTATAAGCACTGTGATCCTATCAGTCTGCTGTAGTGTGTCAGCTTGTATTTATATTGGCCGCTCTGAATGTAGCTTCTGACAGACTGTGCAAGCAGGCCCGTATCTCCGGAACTATAAATGATAGCCGACCCATATTTTAACCAGTTGTGGGGTAGCTCTTCCCATGCCTACCCCTAAATGTGGGGTTTCTGTGACCTCTGGTCATCGAGCTACAACCCCCCAAATTCGATCTTAGAAAAAAAAAAATTTTTTTTTTTTTTTGGGCAAATGGGCCTATCTTGAGAAAGGGGCCTGGAGCTGCAGCTCCATCAGCCCCATTGTTAATCCGGCCCTGGGTGTAGGCATGAGTAGGAAGTGTACATTGTACAAAGTCAATACACAGGCTTTGGTCTACATATTACCAGAAAATATATGCATACCAATCCAGAATAATTGGGAGGGGAGGAGAAGGGGGAAGGGGAATAAGAAGGGGGAGGGGCAGAGAGGTGGAGGAAAAGGGGATGGGAGCTGGGGGCATCTTTTAGTTATATGACATAATATATCCCCCCTACACCCTTCATGTAGCTTCGTGTCTGACTCCCAATTAAAATACTGTGTGTATCCTACTTCAGGGTATATGTAATATGTGTGTATATATATATATATATCATATTGTAAAAAGTGTTGGGACGCCTGCCTTTACATGGACTTTATTGGTATCCCAGACTTAGTCCGTAGGGTTCAATATTGAGTCGGCACACCCTTTGCAGTTATAACAGCTCCAACTCTTCTGGGAATTACTTTCATTGTTTTGTTTCAGGGTATAAATTATTATTATTATACAGGATTTATATAGCACCAACAGTTTGCTCAGCGCTTTACAACAAACAAAGGGCAAACAAAAGGGCAAACAAAAAAAGGGCAAACAAAGGGCAAACAAAAAATTCCTTCTAGTAGTGATTATTTGCTGGTTTTGTACTATAAAGGGATCATTTTTGTTTTTTAACCCTATCATGACAGGTGATACAAAAATCATGCTACTGCTACTAAATGTTATAGGGACAGCAGGCGCAGATAACTTGCATCAAGCTACCTGCTTGACAAGGGAGTCAGTCATACATAATATTATATTACAGTCCTGTCTGAAAATCTGCAAAACTGTGTTTTATTTTTTTTTTAACCATGCCTCGGAAGGTATTACCCCCTTCCTGACCAGGCCATTTTTTGCGATAAGGCACTGCGTTGCTTTAACTGACAATTGCGCGGTAATGCAACACTACCCAAATAAAAATGATGTTCATTTTCCCACAAATAGAGCTATCTTTTGGTGGTATTTGATCACCAAATCATCTGTTATAAAACACATCCAATTTTTTGGTAGAAAAATTCCAATAAGTGTATATTAATTGGTTTGCGCAAACATTATAGCGTCTACAAACTATGGGATGTATTTATGGACTTTTTTTTATTGTTTTTACTAGAAATGGCGATGATCGGTGATTTATAGCAGAACTGCGACATTGCGGCTAACAAATCTGACACTAAGGCCGCGTACACACGGTCGTTCCGAACCGATGAGAATGGGCCGACGGGCAATTTCCATCGGTTCACCGCTGAAGTGGCCTGATGGTCTGATGTACGTACACACCATCGTTCCAAAAAACGATCGGGTCAGAACGCGGTGACGTCAAACACACGACGTGCTGAATAAAACGAAGTTCAATGCTTCCAAGCATGTGTCAACTTGATTCTGAGCATGCGCAGGTTTTGAACCGATGCTTTTCTGTACTAACCATCGGTTTGGACCGATCGGGCAGCGGTCCATCGGTTCGATTTAGAAGCATGTTTTAAAATTTTGGACCAAAGGAAAACAGACCGATGGGCTATACACATCGTCAGTTTGGACAGATGAAACTGAACCTCGGTCCATTCTCATCGGTTTTGTCCGACTGTGTGTACGCGGCCTCAGTGACACTTTTTGGGGATCAGTGACACCAACACAGTGATTAGTGCTAAACTGTATAAATAACTCTGACAGGGAAGGGGTTAACATCATGGGGCAATAAAAGGGTTAAGTGTTCTCTTAGGGAATGCTTTCTAACTGTGTGGGGGATGGACTGACTGGAAGAAGAGAGAGATCTGTGTTTCTGATTAGCAGGAATACAAGGGATCGGAGGAATCACGTACAGGTACATGATTTTGCGCTTAAGGACCGCCCCACGTACATATACTGCGTCAGGGTGGCCCCTAAGTGGTAAATAAAAAATGTGATCTCTGAGCCTGATATGTACCAGCATGGAGTAGATATTCTGTTCCTTAATCTTATAGCTGATTATATATATATACAAAATGTAATCAAAATATTGTTAATATTATATGATAACTAAATTATACACCACACTTTTTTTTAGGTTTTTATCAGATTAATTGAATCAATAATCGGCCAACTAATCGATTATGAAAATAATTGTTAGTTGCAGCCCTAATATAAAGAGTAAATTCTACCAGTAAACATAAGGCACTCTCGGTCCTCTGATTTATGAGATATTACATCCCACACTAGGAGCTCTTAATAAAACCACCATTCTCCATTCCTCTATCTGGTGACTAGGCAGACAGCAATGTCCTCTTATGATCATGTTAGCCAAAGTACGTATTTACCAGGTCTGTACAAGTTTATCTTATTATTTGGATATATAAGCCTTAGTTCAGTTGCATCAGTGCTGGCAGGTTGAATCACATTCTGACATCTTATATTTATATGACATATCCCTAAAAGAATCTGGTAAACCACTGTAGCCAATACAGCTCAAGCTTATGCAAAATAGAGTGCAAGGATTGCCAAACAGAACTCCAGCCACCCATAGCATGCAATCAGAGTGAATGTTTTACTAAAGTCACATTAGTAAAAGTTATATTCTGATTAGTTGTTATGGCAATTGCATTTGCCGGAATGGGTCCAGGAAAGAGTGGGATCTCTGCCTAGCAATTTCACATGTTTTGCTGCATGAAAACACAATTTGTTTTCTTCTTGCACTGCTTTAATGAGTTAGCCTAAATTTGCTGGTTTCCGATTTTTGAGATGGCTTTTAATGTTTGAATCTATTTGTAAGAAAATTACACTTTCTTTATAGCCACTTGCCGACCGCACACTGTAGTTTTTTCTTTCTAGGTAGGGGGTGCGCGCGCCCACCCGCCTGGCTGTACTGTCACTGGCTCCAGCACATGCTGATCAGCAGTTCTGGCCCAATTCTTTATGGAAGGGACAAGCTGATCGTCCTGCCGTGTGTATGTAGAACAAGTTCATGGCCAATGCCCTTCGAACAAAAATCCATGGAAAAGGCCGATGGAAGTCCGATCGTATGTATGAGGCTTTAGTAAAAGCACCACACAGTAAACATAGTTAGGCACACATTTAACCCTTTGATTGCCCCAGATGTTAACCCCTTCCAGTGTATATCATTAGCACTGATCACTGTATTAGTGTCATTGGAGATGTCAGTGGCAGTTAGCCAGTTCCCACAAAATGTCATTTAGTGTCAGATTGCCCGCCATCCCATTATAAGTCGCCATTACTAGTATAAAAAAATAAAAATAAAAAATAAATTCCAGAATATATCTCATAGTTTGTAGGCGCTATAACTTTCATGCAAACCAATCAATATACACTTCTTGGGATTTTTTTTTTTTTACCAAAGATATGTAGCAGGATACATTTTAGCCTAAATATATGAAAAAAAAATTGATTAAAAAAAAATGTTATTGGATATTTTTTTTTATAACAGAATAAAAAATGTATACAACATGCCCGGTAATGATCCAATGCCACCAAAAGAAAGCTCTATTTGTGGGGGAAAGAAATTATATAAATTTTGTTTGCGTACAACATTGTATGACCAATCGCCAGTTAAAGTAGTGCAATGCCACCCTGGCCTTGGCCAGTTATGGCTCAGGAGGTTTAGTACATGCCCCACACTATATAAGGCCGCCTGGAAGTCGGCCTTGTGTAGTGTGTTGCGGTGGTTTACAGAGAGAGACAGAGAGAGAGAGTGTCATTTTTTGGAGTTAGAGCAGGCAGGCAGGCTAGTCAATTAGTTACAGTGTGTAGAGGATATATATGCATCCCAGGTGTTGTATATATATGTATACACTGTATTGAGTTTAGCTAGATCTGATTTTCCTAATATATTGACAGGCAGGCAGGTGATTGTGCTAGCTGCAGTATTTTCACTTGGTGTACTGTCTGTGTCCTCTGCACAGTGTGCACCTAAAGCTATGTCAATAGATGTGCTGGTGTTCTCATATTAATTCCTACAGGCAGGGATTTTCTCATATTAATACCACAGGCAGGGGATCATTCTGCAAGTATTTTCATGTGGTGTACTGTGTCCTCTGCACAGTGTGCAGTGCACCTAAAGCTACGTCAATAGATTTGCTGGTGTTGTGATATTAATTCCTACAGGCAGGGATCTGCTCATATTAATACCACAGGCAGGGTATCATTCTGCAAGTATTTTCACGTGGTGTACTGTGTTCTCTGCACAGTGTGCACCTAAAGCTACGTCAATAGATTTTCTGGTGTTCTCATATTAATTCCTACAGGCAGGGATCTGCTCATTTTAATACCACAGGCAGGGGATCTGCACGTATTTTCACGTGGTGTACTGTGTCCTCTGCACAGTGTGCACCTAAAGCTACGTGAATACAATTGCTGTTGTTCTCATATTAATACCACAGGCAGTGGCTGATCAGCAAGTATTTCCACTGCGCCCATTCCTGCGCCCACCAAGAGTAACTGTGAGGGCTTACAGTGTTGAGGCACCAGCACCACCAACAAAGGCCCAATTTTTCTGCCCCTGTTTAACAGGGGCATGTAATTACAATTCTTGATCTAATATTTAACAGCAGGGCCTATTCCTGCGCCCACCAAGAGTAACTGTGAGGACTTACAGTGTTGTGGCACCAGCACCAGCACCAAAGGCCCAATTTTTTTACCACTGTTCAACATAGGCATGTAATTACAATTCTTGATATAATAGTTCACAGCAGGGCGTTCCAGCGCCCACCAAGACTAACTGTGAGGGCTTACAGTGTTGTGGCAACACCAACACCTAGGGCCCAAATTTCTGCAGAGTATATACAGCAGGCCCCTACTTTCAAACATCTAACTTACAAACGACTCCTACTTGCAAACGGAAAGAGACAACAGGAAGTGAGAGGAAATCTACCCCTAGAAAGGGAAATTCTCTTCTGTAAGAGGTGTCTCCTGTCCACTGATGCTTTATCACTAAAAAAAACACATTTCCAAAAAAACATTTGTCATTGGGACAGAACGTGAGGTGCAATCTTCTGAACAGATGCGCACAGACAGCAAAACACATGTTACAGGGGTGATAATCCTTCTCTATGTTTCCCAAAATGTTTAAAAATAGATTTTTTTGGCTGGAGCTACACTTTAAAAAAGTACCAGTTCAAAATTACAAACAGATTCTACTGAACAACAAACCTACAGTCCCCGCCTGTATACTGCTGTCAGAGGCATTGCTAGGGGGGTGCGGGGGATGCGATCCGCACCCGGGTGACACCTGCTAGAGGGGTGACACCATCCCGACATTGAGTTTTTTTTTTTTTGTTCTTTTTTTAGCTGACATGCCCCAGAGGCGTACTAAGTGGGGGGCGGGCACACTGGGGGTTGTCAGGCTGATGCCCCCCCCCCCCGTGACTGCCGAGCACCGCGGTACAAGAGGAGGGGAGGTTGCGGGGTGACACCGCTGCACCATCCATCCCCTCCTCTCACAGCTACGGGCTGTTAGCGGTGCTCGGCACACAGGCACGGCCGAGTGAAGCCGATGCCGCCTCCCCCTCCTCCCTGTTTGTGTGTACAAAGGGGGAGGGGCCGAGGGGACCTTCTGTCCATGTGCTGTGACCGTCGCTGCGATGATCTGAGAAACTGAATGGGGAGGGGGGGTGTTTGCACCTGGGGGGGTTTCACTGGGGGGGGGGTGTTTGCACCTGGGGAGGATTTCACTGAGGGGGCGGGGTGTTTGCACTGAGGGGGGGGTTGTACTAAGGGGGGGTTTGCACTGGGGGTGTTTGCACTGGGGGGTTTTCACGAAGGGGGGGTTTGCACTGAGGGGGGGGGATTTTCACTGAGGGGGGGTTGCACTGAGGGGGGGTTTCACTAAGGGGGGGTGTCTGCACTAAGGGGGTGTCTGCACTGAAGGGGGTGTGAACTGAAGGGGGTCTGTGTAACTTGCAGGGGGTCCAGAGCTGTGGGGGATGTATAATGTAAAGGGGTCCAGAGGTGCAGGGGGCTGTGTAATGTAAAAGGAGTGCAGTGATGCAGGGTGCTGTGTAATGTAAAAGGGTCCAGAGGTGCAGGGGGCTATGAGATGTAAAGGGGTCCAGTGATGCAGGGGGCTGTGTAATGTAAAGGGGTCCAGAGGTGCAGGGTACTGTGTAATTTTAAAGGGGTCCAGTTATGCAGGGGGCTGTGTAATGTAAAGAGGTTCAGAGGTGCAGGGTGCTGTGTAATGTAAAGGGGTCCAGAGGTGCAGGGTGCTGTGTAATGTAAAGGGGTCCAGAGGTGCAGGGGGCTATGTGATGTAAAGGGTTCCAGTGATGCAGGGGGCTGTGTAATGTAAAGGGGTCGAGTGATGCAGGGTGCTGTGTAATGTAAAGGGGTGCAGAGGGCTGTGTAGTGTAAAATGGTTCAGAGGTGAAGGGGGTTATGTGATGTAAAGGGGTCTAGTGGTGCAGGGGGCTGTGTAATGTAAAGGGGTCCAGTGATGCAGGGGGCTTTGTAATGTAAAGGGGTGCAGGGTGCTGTGTAATGTAAAAGGGGTGCAGTGATGCAGGGTACTGTGTAATTTTAAAGGGGTCCAGTGATGCAGGGGGCTGTGTAATGTAAAGAGGTCCAGAGGTGCAGGGTGCTGTGTAATGTAAAGGGGTCCAGAGGTGCAGGGGGCTATGTGATGTAAAGGGGTCCAGAGGTGCAGGGGGCTATGTGATGTAAAGGGGTCCAGTGAAGGGGGCTATGTGATGTAAAGGGGTCCAGTGGTGCAGGGGGCTGTGTAATGTAAAGGGGTCTAGTGATGCAGGGTGCTGTGTAATGTAAAGGGGTCCAGAGGTGCAGGGTGCTGTGTAATGTAAAGGGGTGCAGAGGGCTGTGTAGTGTAAAAGGGTCCAGAGCTGCAGGGGGCTATGAGATGTAAAGGGGTCCAGTGATGCAGGGGGCTGTGTAATGTAAAGAGGTTCTGAGGTGCAGGGTGCTGTGTAATGTAAAGGGGTCCAGAGGTGCAGGGTGCTGTGTAATGTAAAGGGGTGCAGAGGGCTGTGTAGTGTAAAAGGGTCCAGAGGTGCAGGGGGCTATGTGATGTAAAGGGGTCCAGTGGTGCAGGAGACTGTGTAATGTAAAGGGGTGCAGAGGTGCAGGCGGCTGTGTAATGTAAAGGGGTCCAGAGGTGCAGTTGTGGAGAGGGGTACACAGTAGTAACAAAGAGATATTGAAGGATGCAGAGGTATGCAGGGGGCACAGTGGGGTGTTTTTACATTTTAACGTGGGGGGGGGGGGGTTGCCAGATATTGGATCCGTCCCGGGTGCCAAATGCTCTAGGTACGCCCCTGGCCTATAGGCTCCTGAGATGTGAATTGTAGATGCACACATTCCTGCAATGCAAAAGTGGCCACCTAGGACAACTGTAATAAATTTAAGCTGTGTGCCCATCGGTGTCCCTTCTTACATCAGGTGCCCCATCAGAGTCCCCCTTATGTCAGGTGCCCCCATCAGAGTCTCCCTTCCATCAGGTGCCCCCATCAGAGTCCCCCTTCCATCACAGTCCCCTGTTACATCTGGTGCCCCATCAGAGTCCCTCTTACATCAGGTGCCCCCATGAGAGTTCCCCTTACTTCAAGAGCCCCCCTTACATCAGGTGTTCCGATCAGAGCCCCCTTTACATCGAGCGTCCCGATCAAAGTCCCCCCCTTACATCAGGTGTCCTGATCAGAGTCCCCCTTACATCAGGTGCCCCATCAGAGTTCCTCTTATATCAGGTGTCCCCATCAGAGTCTCTCCACACATCGCAGTCCCCTGGTACATCTGGTGCTCCCAGGTGCTCCCAGGTGTCCATCAATATAGACAGACTCCAGACAGACTGGGGTAGATTCAGAGAGAAGATACGACGGCGTATCTCCTGATACGCCGTCGTATCTCTGAGTCGGGCCGGTCATATCTATGCGCCTGATTCATAGAATCAGTTACGCATAGATTTCCCTAAGATCCGACCGGCGTAAGTGTTTTACACCGTCGTATCTTAGGCTGCATATTTACGCTGGCCGCTAGGTGGCACTTCCATAGATTTACGCGAGGAATATGCAAATGAGCTAGATACGCCGATTCAGAAACGTACGTCCGGCCGGCGCATTTTTTTACGTCGTTTACGTTAGGCTTTTTCCGGCGTATAGTTACCCCTGCTATATGAGGCGTATCCTATGTTAAGTATGGCCGTCGTTTCCCGCGTCGAGTTTTGAAAATGTTACGTCGTTTGCGTAAGTTGATCGCGAATAGGGCTGGACGTAATTTACGTTCACGTCGAAAGCAATGACGATTTGCGGCAGAATTTCGAGCATGCGCACTGGGATTTTTTTCACGAACGGCGCATGCGCCGTTCGTAAAAAACGTCAAATACGTGGGGTCACAGTTAATATAGATAAAACACGCCCACATCATCCACATTTGAATTGGGCGGGCTTACGCCGACACAGATACGTTACGCCGCCGTAACTAAGGGTGCAAGTTGTTTCTGAATACAGAACGTGCGCCCTAAATTACGGCGGCGTAACGTATCTGAGATACGTTAGCGGACAGATAGACCATTCTATCTGAATCTACCCCACTGTCTTCATTTCCCTGCAGTGCCTTGCTGATATTGAGCTGTGCCAGCTCTCTATCGGCACCTCCAGGCTGGAGGGGAACACCCAATCCTCTCTCCAGCGTTCTTAGGGAGCCACAGTCCTGAATGAATGTGTCCGGTTTTCATGCAGACTGAAAACCGAACACATGATTTAAAATCCCTAGCCAGGTAGCATAGTTATAATTTTCTTTAAACCATTCAAAGAATACAAGGAGATCTGTAAATAGGTAAGGGGGGAGAGGGGTGGACAAACAATTCTGTGGCTTCCGCATATGAAAGACGCAGCAGACCAGGCGAGAGCTATACTATCTGGCCTTACACCACTTCCATTGAGCTACATAGATCAACACAGGCTCAATGCCAGGGCAGATAAAACAATTGTTTTCTATGTGTCCTGTTCACACCACAAGGCTGCCTTAAGGTGGGTTGCAATCGGGGATAAGCTCAGGTGGGTTCAGATACTAGTCTGAACCCCTTTGAGCTATTCCACCAGGAAGCTGTCACTGCAGACCACCAAGACATTCCTCACCCTGCAGCTGTGTGTTTACATGCCCCTTGTATCCTTGTGGCTGCATGGTGGGGAATGATTGGCCGGGTGTAGTAAAAGATTTCTGGCGGGATGGGTCAGGCAAGTTTGGCATGCCTCAGGTCATCCCTAGTTGCAATGCATTGCATAAAAATACAGATTTTTTTTTTACAATGTATCACATCTCACCTCATGTCTCCACCAGATACCACACCGACGTTCAGCTGCAGCGCATGGAAATACATGAAATGGAGTTTTGTCCTAACCTGTTAGTAACCAGAACTTGGTTTAAAGGTGGACAATACATTTTTAATTATCTGGTGTTATATTTTATCTGCACTTAGCCTTGAAGCTATTTAATTAGCCGTATTTAAAATCAAAGTTAGCATCTGGCAATGCCTTGTTTATCTCTGCCAATGCTAATCTAGTAAGTGCACACAGGAATTATGAAAATAATTGTGATTTCTTTAGATGATTAGCCATGGTGGTTGAAACCTGGAACATTGTCTCACCCAAAAGTATCTAATGTCAAAGTACACTATTATCTAATTACAGTAATATTTAATATAAAATCATATTTCAATGGCTGCATGTCAGTTTTAATAACATTCTTTATACACAAATATTACACTGTCTGGCAGGATTGAGGACAGAGGCCCAGATTCTTGTACATTGGCGTATCTCTGCGGTGGCGTAACGTATCCGATTTACGTTACGCCGCCGCAACTTACACGGGCAAGTGCTGTATTCTCAAAGCACTTGCACCGTAATTTGCAGCAGCGTAGCGTAAATCGGCCGGCGTAAGCCCGCCTAATTCTAATGTGGAAGGGGGGGGCGTGTTTTATGTTAAACTACTGTGACCCGACGTGATTGACGTTTGACTTACGCCTGTCGGATCTAATGGACAGGGCCGGACTTACCATTGGCCTTGACTGGGCTCAAGCCCAGGGGCCCCACCCAATAGGGGGCCCCCTTTAAAAAAAAAAAAAAAATATTTTTTTTTTTTTTTTTTTTTTTAGGGGTCCGGAGGTCCCCAGGGGCCCGGGGGCCCCCAGGGCCCTGGACGGCAACCCCCCTTTTTTTTATTTATTTTTTGTAAAAAAAAAATTTTTTTATATATTTTTTATTTTTATATATATATAATATATATATATATATATATATATATATATATATATATATATATATATATATATTTTATTATTATTATTATTAAAGGGCCCAGGGGTCTCCAGGGCCCCCGGATGGCAACCCACCTTTTTTATTTTTTTATAAAAAAAATTACATTTTTTTTTATATATATATATATATATATATTTTTTTTTATTAAAGGGCTCAGAGGTCCCCAGGGCCCCATGTGGCAACCCCCCCTTTTTTATTTTTTTTATAAATGTTTATTTTTTTATTTTTGTTTATTTTTTTATTTTTTATTAAAAGGCACAGAGGTCCCCAGGGCCCCGGATGGCTACATATATTTATATATATTTGTTTTCTTCTTTATTTCTTCTTTTTTTTGTAAAGCCCCCCCGCTTCTCAATTTGCGGCAGCCCCCACGCTTCTCAATTTCAGGCGGCAGCACCCCCACCCCCCCTAGGTTCTCTGCTTCAGGGGGCCCATGCCTTAAGCTGTGCAAGGGGCCCCAAAATTCCTGATGGCGGCCCTGCGCATACCTCCCAACACGCACGGATTCTGTGGGACTTTCCCGCACAGACAGCTTCTTCCCGCAGTCCCGCAAAAGGGTTAAATTTCCCGCACTGCAAGAGGAGGCAGCACGGAAGCAGGAGGAACCGGAGCGGTGTGTGGAGGACTGTGGCTGCTGAAGGGAAGAAAGCCGACAGCCGGGCTAATGACAGTCTGTGGCCCCGGCTGTTGGCACAGGTGAGAGGCACTCCCCCCTCAACAACTGCAAAATCCCCCCCGCTCAACAACTTTAATGCGCTCCCCCCCGCTCAACAACTTCAATTCGCCCCCCCCCCCCCCGCTCAACAACTTCGACCCCCCCCAATTCTCGGCTCCAGGGGGCCCCTTCAACACTCAAGCCCAGGGGCCCCCACCACCCTAAGTCCTGCCCTGCTAATGGATATCTATGCGTAACTGATTCTAAGAATCAGGCGCATAGATAAGACGGGTCGGATTCGGACTTACGACGGCGTACATGGCGCTACGCCCTCGTAAGTCTTCTGAGAATCCGGGCCAGTGTGTATGTATCACCTAGGTTTCTCACAAACTGTCTATTTCCAGTGCCATTCATCAACAGGTAATCGCTACATGTTTGATTGCACGAGAATGACAACAATGGCTGCAGGCTTTGTCTTCGCTGCTTTAAAAAGGGCTTCTCATCCACAGCTGTCCTTAGAAAATTCTACTGATTCACCCACTGGAACTTGTAGTCAGCCTCATACTGTGTATGAGCAGGGTTTTTTTTTTTCCGGAAAATAGGTGCAGGAACTCTTCCATGCTCAGTGTGCAGTGTTCAGGTGTGCGCTACATGCAGAGTGCAGAGTTCAGGTGTGCGCTACATGCAGTGTTCAGGTGTGCGCTACATGCAGTGTTCAGGTGTGCGCTACATGCAGTGTTCAGGTGTGCGCTACATGCAGAGTTCAGGTGTGCACTACATGCAGAGTTCAGGTGTGCGCTACATACAGAGTGCAGAGTTCAGGTGTGTGCTACATACAGAGTGCAGAGTTCAGGAGTGTGCTACATACAGAGTTCAAGAGTGCACTACATACATAGTGTAGACTTCAGGAGTGCGTCATGCACAGGTTGTGAAGTTCAGGAGTGCCGTATGCACAGGTTGTGAAGTTCAGGAGTGCCGTATGCACAGAGTGCAGAGGAGTTCAGGGGTGCGCTACATGCAAGGTGCAGAGTTCAGGGCTATGCTACACCCAAGGTTCAGAGTTCAGCTCTTTTCCACTGCTTCTAACCTCTGCATATAGCATCCACATCTTATTTACATCCCTGCTCAGCCCCGATTTTGTGCGTAAACACCCCCTCCACTGCCCTCATCACCCCTGCCATTTAAAGCTCCACCATTTTCCACATGTCTTACCTTTGCAAAAGCACACAGCCCAGCTCTAGTACTCCCCCCCCCCCCAAAACACTGTGCGTGACTCCGCCTCTCTCACTTGCAGCAAGATCATCCAGCAGATGCACTGGCACCTGGACATCCAGATTCATGACCACACTGTACTCGGGAAATCTGCAACACCCTTGTCCTCACCCTAAATGCAGGGCATAGAGCATGGGTGCTTGACCTGTGGCCCTCCAGCTGTTGCAGAACTACAACTCCCATGAGGCATTGTAAGTGGCTGACAATTACAAGCATGACCCCCAAAGGCACAGGCACGATTGTACTTACCCATGGCATAGAGGGATCTGTGGAAGCCGCTGGGAAAAGTAAGCTTTCGCTGATAAAAACAGAAGCTGGGCTTATGTTTTTTATAAGTTGCAATGGTGAGCTGGTTTTAAATGGTTTTAAATTGCCAATAAATAAAATCATAACCAGCTATAAGTTGGGAACTGGTCTAAAAACGAACATTCAGCAATCATTTAGGCGAGATATCTAGAGTTTACAGTTAAAGGTTTTATAGGACAATAAAATGACAGAACAAATTGGCAGTAGCACTAGTTTGGGGTTTATTAGCTTCTGTGAGATTGTGCAATTTCCTGAAATTTATAGTAAATTAAAAGCAATGAATCTTGGCAGCCATAGATAGTACATGTAAACTACGCAGAGGATATCACAAATAAATACCATATGCCACAAGAACACTGTGTATAAAGTCTCATCCGCCTTGTTTTTTTTTTCTTTTGCATTGTAGTTTGTATTGAGTGATGTTACTCAGGTTGCAGACCCAGAAGATCTGCCACATCAGTCTATACAGTAGCAATCATATTTCCTCTAGTGGCCAAATGCTACACAAAGTCTAGATATTTGTAGCAAATGTATCAAAAAGAAAATCACTGTCTTTCATTAAAAAGGATTACAGATCCCTTTTCCACTAGGCATATACTTTCTAGTAATAGAATGTTGGAACAATAATTGGAATAAAATCGGCAGAAGTGGAAAATAAGGGATTTGACAATTGCTATGATAATCAAAATAACCAAATTGCTGTGACATTTTAAATGTAGTGAGTGGGCTGTAGTGTTGGATGGCTGATCTTTATGGACAGCTTGTGAACACATAGCACACTGTTAGATCACAATACTGCAGAAAATGACTATAATATAAAATTGAAGGCTCACACACATAGAAAAAGGAAGAAATAGTGTAAGGTCATGAACACTGACTACCATGTTGCCTTGTAGCATTAATGATACTTATGCCGCGTACACACAATCTGATTTTCCATCAGAAAAACCTTTGGATGGTTTTTCCGACCAGAATTTTGCTCAAGCTTGGCTTGCATACACACGGTTACACAAAAGTTTCCTAAACTTTCGTCTGTCAAGAACGCGGTGATGTACAACACTACGACGAAGCCGAGAAAATGAAGTTCAATGCTTCCAAGCATGCTTCAAATTGTTTCACAGCTTTTGCTCAATACTTTGTTGGAGCACCTTTGGCCCTAATTATAGCCTCAAGTCTTTCTCTTGAGTATGTTAAAAGCTTGGCACACCCATTTTTGGGCAGTTTCTCCCATTCTTCTTTGCAGGTCCAATCAAGCTCCATCAGGTTGGACTGGGAGCGTTGGTGCACAGCCATTTCAGATCTCCCCAGAGATGTTCAATCGGGTTCAAGTCTGGGCTCTGACTGGGCCACTCAAGGACATTCACAGAGTTGTCGTGTAGTCACTCATTTGTTATCTAGGCTGTGTGCTTAGGGTCATTATTCTGTTGGAAGATGAATCTTAGCCCCAGTCTGAGGTTCAGAGTGCTCTGCAGCAGGTTTTCATCAATGATGTCTCTGTATATTGCTGCATTCATCTTTCCCTCAATCCTGACTAGTCTCCCAGTTCCTTCTGCTGAAATTCATCCCCTCAGCATGATGCTGCCCCCACCATGCTTCACTGTAGGGATGGTATTGGCCTGATGGCCTGATGCTGATGAGCAGTGCCTGGTTTCCTCCAGATATGATGCTTGCCATTCAGGCCAAAGAGTTCAATCTTTGTTTCATCAGACCAGAGAATTTTGTTTCTCATGGTCTGAGAGCTTTTCAGGTGCCTTTTGGAAAACTCCAGGCGGGCTGTCATGTGCCTGGTTGTTCCTCTGGAAGGTTCTTCTCTCTTCACAAAAAAACACTGGAGCTCCATGAGAGTGACCATCGGGTTCTTGGTCACCTCCCTGACTAAGGCCCTTTCCCTCGATTGCTCAGTTTGGCAGGGCGGCCCATTTTAGGAAGAGTCCTGGTGATTCCAAACTTCTTCTATTTATGGATGATAGTGGCCTCTGTGCTCAATGCGACCTTCAATGCTGCAGAATTTTTTCTGTACCCTTTCCCAGATCTGTGCCTCAATACAATCCTGTGTTAGAGGTCTACAGACAATTCCTTGGACTTCATGGCTTGGTTTGTGCTCGGACATGCACTATTAACTGTGGGACCTTATATAGACAGGTGTGTGCCTTTCCAAATCATGTCCAATCAACTGAATTTACCACAGGTGGATTCCAATCAAGTTGTAGAAACATCTCAAGGATGATCAGTGGAAACAGGATGCACCTCGGCTCAATTTTGAGTGTCCTGGTAAAGGCTGTAAATACATATGTGCATGGGATTTGCTAAAAATGGCACCCTCCTATTAGTACAAATCCCCCCCCATCCCATAAACCTCTTTCCCCTCAGCCACAAATTCCCAGTACAAATTTCTTCCCACAACCCAAAGCCCCCCTCATAGCCCCTTTTCAGTTACGTCCACAACCACAGCACATACTGCACTCTCAGCCCCAATACTTCCCACCTGCACAGACCCTCTTCCTCCTCCCCAGTGGAGTACTCTAGGGATAGGTTGTCCTATCAGTTATCTGAGGCATAGCAACCCATTGGTTTGCTGACATGAGGAAGAGCCAACCATTACGGTAGGTATGAATAGCAATTGTTCATAATTGTCAATTGAATTTTCACACCCATAAGACCAACTGTGATTTGTGACACTCTCAGATCTCCAGATATCCTTACTCAGGGAATGCATGTTGAAGACATTATATAACTTTACAGATTAGAAATGCAGACACATTTACTTCTATAAATTGCTGGGTCAAAGTGCATTTTTGTTTTTTTGCCCACCCAGGTTATGTATTGCACTCTCCCCCTACCTCATTTGAATGGTGATGTATACAAGTTAAGTATTCATTGGGGAAGGGGAGCAAAAAAAGATCTGGAACCTTTTTTCTGAAAGTACACTAATCCTTTCAGGCCTAAAAGATGGCTAGGAGGGCATAACAAAAGGAAAGTAAAGAACGAGAGCATATTATAGTCCAGGTAATTTTCATGACAACTCTAATGCAAAACTATTGAGCAAAAACATAAAGATTTTTGTATTGTACATAAAAACAGGTTATAAACAACATACTGTTGTGAAAATAAATACGCTTGGTTCATTCAGTACTTATCAGCCATGCCCAAAGGGTGAAAACTAACCAGGTTTGAGCAGAAATAATTATCCAATTCTCATCTTGACAGACAAGGTATGGTAAGGCATGCAGAGTTTTTAGACCTGAAAATTTCATTTGCCCTTAGGTTAGGGTGCAAGTCCAGTGGTCTGACATTGTGAAGACAAAGGAAGTATTACTATACAAAACATATCATTTAAACTGGCTCTAAAAAAGTAAAATGTGCACAGAGGTTTCAGCTTATGTGGTGGTAACATTTCAACAGACTAAACCGACTGCTGCTGTAAAGCATGTTACACAGTGTTCTCCCTTGTCACTTTAATATCTTGTTTGTATGCTTCTTACAGCTTTGAATTTGATATGAATTACCAAGATATAACACTGTGCTGAACAAGAAAACATGCAGTTTAAGGAAAACACCATAGCGTTTTTCCTGACGGGTTAAGGTGTAGTACATTGGCTAGAATAGTAGCTTTCATTGTGTGGTTGATAAGGGCCATTTAGTAAACCTACCCATTTGGTGACCAGAATTTCAGATTGTGATCCAGGGAACCCCTACCTACCATGCCCACTTTTATTTAAGGGATGGGGCTAACTGTGGTACCCCAAATGGTGAATGTGGCCAAATTGTGCTTGCAGTTGGAGGAGCATAAATGGGTATAATTAAATTAAGCCTGAGCCCACTCTGCTCTAGGTCTATAAAGCATAATGTGCAGAGGTCAGGAGTGCATAACACACAGAGTGCATGGGTCAGGAGTCTGTAATGCACACAGTGTAGAAGTCAGAAGTAAGTAAAGCACAGGATGCTTTGTAAGCAAAAAGTACCATCTCTTGCCAATACAACCTCCCTACGGCAAAACCACCTCTGTCACAAATCCCCCCTTCCCTCCCGGAATTGTAATTAATGGTCCTTGTCATTGCTTTGCAGCTGCTGTTGGGTTTCGATTCCATGGATCCACCTTGTTTTTCATTCTATATGTTACTTATGCTGCAATTTGGTAAAATACATGGGCAACAAAATGATAATCATGACAATACATGAACGAAAAGGCAATTGGGGTTAGGACGATGTACTATGGCCCACTGGGGGCTCACCATGGACTGAACAGGCATCAAGAAAGGGCTTTGAATGCAGGTGACAGTAGTAAGTAAATCAGAGATCCGTAGTATGTAATGCACAATGAAATCAGGAACAGTCCCCTGAAACCGGAGACATCTGGTGACCCTAATGTAAGAAAAAGTTATTATCAGTAACGCTAAAGTCGGCCAGAGAAAGATCGAAAGAAACTGGACAAATTTCGATCTTTCTATGGCCGACTTTAGCGTTACTGATAATAACTTTTTTAGTTCCTTTCGATCTGTCTATGGGCAAGCTGGTTGTACTGAAGTCAATCCATTGATCAACTTCAGTACAATCAACATGTTTTTTTGTTTTCTACCCAATCACTGGAAGTAGCTTTAGCCACCAGCATCGATAAATGTATTCTGCCAGTGGGAAGACTCCACGCCAGCAGAACCCAATAGCACTGTGGGAGGGTCCCCCCTTCAACACTGACTGTGTTGATTGGGGGAATCAAGCATATTTTATTTTCTTCAACCTGTGGTTGAAGGAAAGAAAAAATGCATAATGTATGACCTGTCCTTAGTAACTAGATTGATTTATTAAAACTTTTTTTGCAGTAAGAAGCGTGGGTGATAATTTTGAATTGCTGAAGCCTACATTGCTTCTACAACTGCATGAAACATTTGCACCTATCGTTTTTTGAACACACCTTTGTCTGGAGCTCATACAGGAACAATCGGACAGATTTTTTACAGAACACAGGGACAATTATTATAATGGTGCCGAGAGGATGGGAGCATTTAATAGAAGATATGAGGGGGGGGGGCACTGGTACGAGCAGAGTGGGGAGGGGGGAGAAGAGGACAGAGGAGACAGATAGCAGGCTGTGGATGATGGAGGCACACAAACAGGCCAAGATTTCAGGGCTCAGCAGCCACGATTATCGTGGTCAGTTTGCAGAACGGAGGGCATAGTCAGGCAGGATCAACCAGGTATTACAGGTGATACAAGGGTCCAAATGACACAGCACAAGCACTGTGCTGTATAACATACTTTTCCTGCTGAAAGATGGCCACTGCCATTAGGGAATACCATTTTCATGAAGGGAGTTTACTTGGCCAGAGACAATGTTTAGGTAGGTAGTATGTGCCAAGTAGCATCCACATGAATGGCAGATCTCTAAGTTTCCCAGCAGAACATTGCACAAAGTATCGTACTGCCTCCTCCAGCTTGACTTCATCCCATAGTGCATCCTGGTGCCATCTCGTACTTAGGTAATCAACGCACACTCACCTGGCCATTCACATGATGTAAAAGAAAATGTTATTCATCAGAACAGGCCACCTTCTTCTATTGCTCCATGGTCCAGTTCTGATACTCACGTGCGCATTGTAACCACATTTGGGTGTGGACACTGGTCAGTATAGGCATTCTGCGGCTATACAATCCAATAAACAAACTGTGATGCATGTTTTTTCTGTTTAAAACAGACCGACTTCAGGGACAACATGTTTACTTGCATGACAAATATATTCCACCAACTTTTAGATGCTATTGTAACAAGATAATCAATGTTATTCACTTAATCTGTCAGTGGTCAGTGTATATGGCTCACTGTGTTTTTCAAAATAGTTGTGCTGTTGGTTGAGACGTAAAAAGAATCTGCCACAAATTCTCTTATAGTGTATGTCAGTGGAGTTTTCTAAACCTTTTTTCTATCAGAAAAAGATGCTACAGTTTCCTACTTGTTACCCTGCTGTCATTTTCATAAAAAAGCACCTTCCATTGTTTTCACTGTATAACATTACTACAGGTCTATTTTCTTTGACAGAGGGGTGGGGGTTGTGCTTTTCAATAATAGTGTATAGGTCTTCATCACTGCATGATTCAAAGATGTGTCAAAGATTTGTATTTTTCCTAAGTTTCCATCATTTTTTGGCCATAAGAATCATGTAATTTTGAGAAGAATATTGGTTCTGTCAGTTCAGACAAAGAAATGAGTGCATCTCATCTGTACGGAAGCATCAACTTAATATTTTTCGATAAAATATTCTGTTTATCTAATTGGCGGTCACCTTGAAAATTATAGGGGGCCCCAAGTGTGACCCACCAACCCTTTCAGAGGGCCACACAAGAACAATGCATTTTCAGGAGTTGAGGTGCATTTGCATAGAGTAATGCCACATACACACGATCAGGCTTTTGCCCGGCCAAATGGAATCCCATCGGAGGAAAAAAGAACATGTTCTATATCTAAACTCCGATGAAATTCATTGGATATTCCGATGAAAAAACTCTGATGGGGCTACACACGATTGGAATATCCAATGGAAAAAGTCCGTCTGACTTTTTCCATTTGAAATTCCGATCGTGTGTACGCGGCATAAGGCTGTAATGCACCTCAGCTCCTAAAAATTCTGGTGTGCATTTTGTGCAGTGTACCACAATGCACACTGAACAGAAAAATGGTGTTGGCAGATGCAATAAAAATTCCCAGCATTGGTGTCAGTGACAATTAT
Organism: Rana temporaria; assembly: GCF_905171775.1. Classification (NCBI taxonomy): domain Eukaryota; kingdom Metazoa; phylum Chordata; class Amphibia; order Anura; family Ranidae; genus Rana; species Rana temporaria. The sequence goes on along the minus strand of NC_053492.1, from coordinate 265,316,166 downwards.
AACTCCCGTTCTTTGGTGTCAGGGACTGCAGTAATAACCCCTTTATTGGTGTCAGTGGACACAATACTAGCCTCCATCATTGTTATCAGTGACCATAATATCCCCCAGGACTGGTGTCACTACTATTGGTGGTCAGTAGCAGTGCTCCTAACTTCAACCCCTGCAATTATATTTAACCCCCATCCCATTGGTGGTCAGTGGCAGTGTTTTTTAAACTCCCCTCCACATTGATGGTCAGTTAAGTGGAGCAGAAATTTAACTCGCTGCATTGGCGCACAAAAATTCTCTGGCTTTGTGAGTTTGCTTGATGAGCAGTAACGTTTATTCAATACAAAGAAGGAAACGAGGCAGAAGGGCAGCTCTTTTATTTAGACCAGTACTGTACTTGTATGGTTGGGCGGAAGCCACTCCACCTGACAGTACTGTCTTTATTTCAGTGCCAGTGCTTATGATTCCAGAAACCTGCTGCAGCTACCTAAAACTCCTACAGGTGCACAACAGGTGGCAGACCCAGCAGGCTACACACAGAGAGCCATTGGTAGCATGTTGGTCGCCAGGGGTTTATGTAAGAGATCTTTCACAGATCATGTAAACACTATGGTGGTTATTTACGAAAGGCAAATCCACTTTGCACTAAAAGTGCAAACTACAAGTGCAAAGTGCACTTGAAATTGTACTGAAAGTGCACTTGGAAGTGCAGTCGCTGTAAATCTGAGGGGATAGATCTGAAAGGAGGGGAAGCTCTGCTGATTTTACCATCCAACCATGTGAAAGCTAAAATGCTGTTTTTTATTTTTCTTGCATGTCCCCCTCAGATTTGCCTTTCATAAATAACCCCCTTTGTCTTTAGTCTGAGAAGAGATTGGACCTATAAACAATAGATGGCAGTTGGAACTACAAGCATGATCTGAGTCTGAAGCCCTGTACACATGCTCGGTTTTCTCGGCGGTAAAAAGTCCGCCGAGAAAACCGAGGGGAAAGCCGAGAATCCGTCAGGAAAACTGCCATGGCGCGTTGGCCGGGAATCCCGGCCGTGTGTAGGCTCCATCGGCACTGCCTCGCAGTCTTTCCCATAGGTAAGTAGTAGATCTGGCAGAAAAAAAAACACTGGGAATCCCGACAGGAAAATAGAAAGCAGGTTCTCTATTTTCCCGAAGGGATTCCCGGCTGTTTTCCTGATGGGAAAACTGCGAGGAAGCATACACACGTCCGGTTTTCCCGGCCAAAAGCTCTCCTGGCAGTTATCCTGCCGGGAAAACCGGTCGTATGTACGAGGCTTCAGACACCCATATCTTAGGGAAGGCAACAGTGTTGGGAGCTGTCAAAGTACACCCCCGCATGATACTGAAGAAGCCTGGATGGTGTGCGAGAGTTCTTTCTAGCTTTGGGAATGCTGCTTAAAAACAAAAATGACAGATCATCTCACACCTATAAATCTCTATGCTTTGATTGATGGTCTTCTCTGTGAAATGTGATAAGTTTGATGATAGCTACAGAAAGTAACTGATTCTACTTTGTTTTTGTAATGCGTTTTCCAGATTGATGTCCTGAAGGCAGACATGGAGAGTGCAGAGTGGAAGATCTTGGAGAATCTGATTTTAGAAGGTATTGTGGAGCAGATAGGACAGCTTGTTGTGGAAATCCACCTTCACTGGCCTGGGTTTGAGGTCAGTGGAAATGACAGCACTGTTGTGAGATTCTGGTACAGCTTGTTCAAAGAACTTGAACGAAAAGACTTCAGACTTTTCTACACATATAAGGACTTATCTAAACCACAAATGTTCCTAAAGAAAGAAGCTTTTAATGCAAGCAGTTGTTATATCCTCAGTTGGGTTAACACCAGATGGTCATGAAATGAACATTTCTACAGAGTTATTGACAGAAGCCTCTATTTTACAGAAATCTGCTGGATGGAGAAATATTTGTTTATTTAAAAATTAAATTTGTATACTTTTTTTTACATGAACATTTTCTGCTGATCACTTTATTCATTGCAGTACTTTTTTTTGTACCATATTCAGTAAAGTGTTTGCCTATTACTACTGGTTTTGTAAGCAGATCAATCTCCTTTAAAGTGGATGTAAACCCTCCATACACCCAGTGAAGTGAACAGCCTCAGATAATACACAGGGATTAACCAAATCTCCCCATAAAGGGTTTTATATGTATATCTGCTGTTTTCACATTTATATACCGTTTAGAAAGTTGAGATCGTGTTAGGAGATTTTCTCTTCCTGGTTAACACAGAGTGTGATGTCTGGGCATACAGCCAAGATAGCTAACATTGCTGATTGGAGGAAAGGCACACACCCCCTCTCATCATAGACAGAGACTCTCGGAGCTGTTTTGTAATAGGAGCTGCTCTCTGCTAATCTATTTTAGCAACCTCCTCCAAAAGATTCAGGCTGCTTTTGTCTAAAAAGTCAAAAAATATGTCAGGAGTTCTCAGGCTGATAACAGAGGAACCAAACCTTTCAAAAGAGAGCTATAAGACTTAGATCATTGAAAAAAGATAACAAAATACTGCAGATATATGTGCCAAGCTCAAATTTCATGAATCGGGTTTACATCCACTTTAAGGGCAGATATTATGATTCTGGTGCATTAGAGGTTTGTTTTCCAAGAATTAAACTGTATTTGTGCTTGTTCATGAAATTCATCTTCATCTTTAGAAGGATTGCTGGAGTGGTCACACCTATACAAAAATGTTGCTAGACTAAGAAGACATTTCATACATATTATAGAGAGGTAAAGATGCTGTGGACTTTTAGCCATTTCATTAAAAAAAAATGATATGTAAAGCCCAGTACACACTATGAGAAAAGCAGAAGAAAAATTCAATAGGAGGCACGATCGTTCAATTTTCATATAGTCTGTACACAACTTTCAACATCCGATTCCGACTTTGCAAAAAAAAATTCTGAAGGGACAAACTGCAAAGTTTTTCTTGCACATAAACAAAACTAACAATTTTCATATAATTTGTACCATTTTCGGACTATATTCGTACAAGAAATATCAGATACAAAAGACTGTGCATTAACAGAAACAACAAATTTATAATACGAGAATTTTTTTACATTATTTCTATCCTCGCTTCCAACTTGCTGTGAAACATTGAGGAAAACCGGCCGATCGCTTGCCCGATTTTCTTATAGTGTGTACCCCACTTGAGGACCTTTGTGTATCTAACCAACAAGAGAATGAAATCCATCCAATAACAAGGCATATAGGTGTTGATTTACTAAAATTGGAAAGTGCAAAATCTGGTACAGCCCTGCACAGAAAACAATCAGTGTCCGCGTTTTATTGTGCAGCCCACTCTAAAATAAAAATAAGAGTCCTCAATTACATGTTGTGGGCTGCCTCTGGCACAATGCTTCTCCAAGACGGTCTGAGTTGCAACAAGGGACATGAAGCTGAAGCACTGACTAGCAACACCTGAGCCAACAGTTCTGATACGTGTTGTTGTAAAAGCTGTCACATGACTACTCCACTACAATGACTTTTGCGTTATTTACATGACTGCATTTTCCATTTTAGCCTTTCGTTATCTGTGTTTCTCTAACCTGTCACCAAGTCCCATCAGTAGGACATATTTAGCAAGCGACCTCACCTGTGCATAGATAGAGTAACTGAAACGCAGTTTACAGACCTGGGTGAAATACCTACCAAACTGTTGGAGGAACTTTAGAACTTGTTCAAGAAACGCTGAAGTAACTATAGCAGATGATTGGCCTAAGGAATTGTATCCACTAATGAGATTAAGATATCAGGCATTGTATTATCTATCGTGCAGATTATTGGAGGGAGAAGGGCGATGAGGCCTTCTCCTGTGTTTTATGGATTTACTGGTACCACATCCTTCACAATTACTATTGCATAAAGGAAAAAACCTAAAGCACACAACTAAATAGAACAGCATAGAATGGAGGCAGTCGGAGGGTATCAGAGTCGTACTTCCTAGATTTTGTGGAATAACTCCTAGGAGAGTTGATGACTATACTATTTTACTCCATTTACTGTAAGGCCCCATACACACGAGAGGATTTATCCGCAGATACGGTCCAGCGGACCGTATCCGCGGATAAATCCTCTCGAGGATTTCAGAGGATTTCTATGCGATGGCGTGTACACACCATCACATTGAAATCCGCGCTGAAATCCTCTGCCGATGACGTGTCGCGCCGTCGCCGCTATTATGACGCGGCGACGGGCGCGACGCTGTCATATAAGGAATTCCACGCATGCGTCAAATCATTACGACGCGTGCGGGGAATCCCTTTAGACGGATGGATCCGGTAAGTCTGTACAGACGAGCGGATCCATCCGTTGGAATGGATTCCAGCAGATGGATTTGTTGTGCATGTCAGCAAATATCCATCTGCTGGAAATCCATCCCAGGGGAGATTTCTCTGCGGATAAATATCCGTTGGCGTGTACACACCATAGGATCTATCCGCAGAAACCCATTTGATGGGATTTATCTGCGGATAGATTCTATGGTGTGTATGGGGCCTCAGGCTCTTTTGTAGATCGTTGGTTTTTGCTCCATCCATCCATGTTCATCTTGTATCACCTTTTATATGTGTGTTTATGTTGTTTACAGCTTTGACAGACAGTTATACATAAATAAGTTATCTTTCTGAAAAAGCAGGTTCCGTCCTGCGAAACGCATTGAAGAATACACTCAAGATCTCATGAGTGAAATTTCTTATTTTGAAGTTGCATTATGGAAGGAATTACTATGAAGGGATAATGTAAACTAGTTTGTAAATGTCCTTATGAGGTTTTTAAATTGTAAAGCCTTTAGCCTTTTTGCTATACGTGCAATTCTGTCCCTTATCAGGGACTTTTTTTTATGGAATTATGTAATAAAATGTTTAAACATAGAATCTTTTTTGGTGTGGTGTCGTTATAGTTCTATTTAGTTGTGTGCTATTGGGGTTTTTTCTTTACGCATTAGATTATCTAATCTGCTGAAGCCTACTTGTGGCCACTCCTAAAATTTAAACAAAGGTATCTCAAATAGTAACATACTACTCAGGCCACCGATGGTGCTTAGTCATTTTACACAATGCTAATGCGTATTCCATTTTAAAAGTCTGTGGCACATAAGTCCTTTATTTAGTAAAGAACTATATAATTTTCGAGAAACATATTTGCAAATAAGTTCCTGTATGGTCATTGTATGTTTAAACAGAATGAGATAAATGTGAAGTTCATGAAACACAACTGGATTGTGTTGACAATGTTTAATTATATTATTTGGTGTAAGTTAAGTATTTATTTGAATCAATTTTCTGTCTCTGAAAAAATGATTGACTGGTACAATAAAATGGCACAATATAACATACATGATTGTTTTATGTGTTTTTTTCTTCTAAGTAATATCTATAAAAAAAACGATTTCTGTGCTTCTAAAAGCCATGTGCAGTTTTTGTTTTCTTAATTGATGCCAAAGGTGCAGCCTATAAACAGTATACAGGTACCAGAAATAGGTTGGCATCAATATCATAGGTATTTATGGGAATCCAGTCTGAGGAGGACATAAATGTTGCCCCTGACAGCTTTTAAGTTGATTTTCAGTTAAAGACATTTAAAATATAAGTCTACCAATAAAAAATAAATAGCCCCAAAGCAGCCCCAAACCTCCTCTTCTAAGGTAAGGTGAGGCTTGTAGATTTTCAGGTAAAGACATTTAAAATATAAGTTTACCAATAAAAAATAAATAGACCCAAAGCAGCCCCAAACCTCCTCTTCTAAGGTAAGGTGAGGTGAGGTGAGGCTCATAGATTTTCAGTTAAAGACATTTAAAATATAAGTCTACCAATAAAAAATAAATAGACCCAAAGCAGCCCCAAACCTCCTCTTGTGAGGTGAGGTGAGGCGAGGTGAGGCTCATAGAGAGAGAACAAGCAGAATCTTCCCTCTGCTTGTTTCAGGTTCTGGGGTATGGTAGCAGGTCATAAGTGGCTCTGAGGAAAAAAACTTACCGAGATATAGGCAATCACTGTAGCTAACCGTGAATAAAAATGATTCAAATATTACAGTATTGCAAATACACTCATGTTATTGGAAGCAAAGGAATCCAACTCAAAATGAGCTCAAGCTGTTCAAATGTAATTACAGATGCAAATATACACAATGCTGGAAAGGAAAAGAAACAAAATCAAGTTTGTGAAAATGAAGCATAAGGACCATCTACTGAAGAGAACATATGTTTTGATAGAAAAAAATAGGTGGATTTCTTAATGATAAGAACTAATAGCACTGATATACTCAGCAATTGTATGTACAGTATACAGTCTCCAAAGTTTGGATTGCAGAAGTGATTTAACTATGAGACTTGCTACTCCCAAACTCTGAAGCACTTATCATCAGAGGTACTTACAAAGTGCCTGTTCTCATCCAATAAAAGAATGGTGTTGACAGCTCCCAGATGCCTGTCATACTCTTGGCGAATTTCCCCAGTCTGAATATCCAACTGAAATGTAACAGACATCCATTATATCGACATAGATGAACTGAGTTCTGATAAATCCAACACAAATAATAGGATTTTTTTTTCCTTAACAGGGAATGTATTTGTAACATACTGTGGCAGAGCGAGGCTCTGTCCCAATGAAAATGATATTGAAGTGGACACAGAGTCTGCATATCGGCTGAGTGTAGAGCTTACATTTTAAAACAGGGAACTGCTCTGGCAGTTTTCTCAGATTTATTTATCTCTACAAGGGGCTCTGTGGCTTGGAGATTCCTCAGAGATATGGGTGGGACGGGATCTCCAACGCTGTGTCTGGGTTTTAGAGACAGCCTGCAAGCTGTGTGCCCAGGTGCACACAGCTCATATAATGAAGGGCTGGGGAGAGCAGAAGTGGAGGAAGTGTGTGCAGCAGTGGCTGCTGGTGTCTCTGTGTTGAGACAGACGCTGTGTGTGGATAGACACTGTGTGCGGACAGACGCTGTGTGTGGACAGACGCTGTGTGCGGACAGATGCTGTGGGCGGACAGACGCTGTGGGCGGACAGATGCTGTGGGCGGACAGATGCTGTGGGCGGACAGATGCTGTGGGCGGACAGACGCTGTGGGTGTTGAAGGGCTTCAAAGCCGTGTGCAACCAAGACTGGGGGTCTGGAGGAGCTGCTGGTTTAAGGGACCAGTTCTTATGGCAGCAGTGCTGTCAAAGAATAGCCAGGTGGGCTAGTATTTTTCAGTTGTTTCTGATCATCGTTTAAACCCCTGCGTGGGATTCCTGAATGGACTTTTTTTTTTTTTTTCTCCTTTAATAAACGTGGGCTACCAGGCCCTTAACGTTATATGCCTGTTTGGTGTTGACTCACTGCACGAAAATGCATCTACCACAAGAGCGAACAACCCCCAATGTCACAATACACAGCCCCTAAATTTGTTAAATGGCCACACGTATACTCTGTTGCAAATGCTGCTTTGTAAAACAGATTCTTAAAAGATATAAAGGGGGTTATTTACGAAAGGAAAATCCACTTTGCACTACAAGTGTAAACTACACTGAAAATGCACTTGGAAGTGCAGTTGCTGTAAATCTGAGGGGTAGATATGAAATGAGGGGAAGATCTGCTGATTTTATTATCCAATCATGTGCAAGCTAAAATGCTATTTATTTTCCTTGCATGTCCCCCTCGGATCTACAGCGACTGCACGTCCAAGTTCACTTTCAGTGCAATTTCAAGTGCAGTTTGCACTTGTAGTGCAAAGCGGATTTGCCTTTTGTAAATAACCCCCAAAGTGTATCTTATTTTTGGATATTTTGAGATAATATGTATCTTATTTTTTGACTAGAAGAAGTGTGTCCATTTAAGAACCAGTAAAGGTGGGAATATTACAAACAGTGGTGAGCAAATTGTTTAGATGCAAAATGCGCAGAAAACTATATTATAGGGCATGAGGGGGGCCAATATCAGCAGAAAAGGAGCCCCAAGGGTATGGCAGTGTGCAGTATGTGTAATGGGTTAGTGCAAAGCGGAACAGTAAGAACGTCAGATAATGGGAGGTGCTGTCCCTGGCTGTGGAGAAGTGTGCTGTCAAACAGAAGTACCGTGTTATGTGTCTTTTATATACAACATAAAGTGCTACTTAAAATTAAAAGTATCAAAACTGATCATTTAGACCATAGTATATACAACCAAAAGGAGTGCATTAAATCAAATAAAGACAAATTAAATCAATACAACATTACTTCATCCAACAAACAATACAGTGAAAAAATAGATAAATAAATTGTGCAAGAATATAATATTATCATAAGCCCCTTAAACCATGCAGTGTGTAAACAAACATCTTCCACAAAGTGAGACATGTGATAGCAGGTCTTCAGTATGGTAAAGTGCCTATTCTTTACACCCTTCAAGATGCATACCAGTGATATAACTCACTCACCAGATTTGACTGACCACTTGTTACAAAATATTCAAACAGCGCAGGATAACATTGCTCAAAAACACAGAACCCCCTTTTTACATTCCAGCCCACCTTTACATAAGATGCAACCCTTTACATCACAGCACCTCTTTACAATACAGTGCCCGCTTTACATTACAGAACCCTTTGCATCCAAGTCCCTCCATTTACATCACAGCTCCATTTACATCACATCCCCCTTTACAATACAGCCCCTCCCCCCTTTACATCAATGCCCTCTGTCCCCTTCACATCACAGCCCTCGCTTTACATCACAGACCTTTCCCACTTTACATCAGGGTCCCCCCTCCCTTTCAAAACAGTGTCCTCTGTCACTCCTTCACATCACAGCCCCCCTCCTTGTACCCAAGTCCCATTCACTGTCCCCTTTCTTAGCACCTCAGACCTCTTCACAGCCCCCTTACTTGTATTCAAGTCCACTTTAAGTCCCTCCCCTTGTACCCCAGTCCTTTTCACAGCACTCTTCCTTGCATCCCAGTCCCCTTCACAACCCCCTTCCTTGCATTCCAGTCCCCTTCACAGCCCCCTTCCTTATATCTCAGTCGCCTTCACAGCTCCCTTCCTTACATCCCAGTCCCCTTCCCCGCTCCCTTCCTTGCATCCCACTCCCCTTCACATCCCCATTCCTTGTATCCCAGTTCCATTCACAGCCCCCTTTCCTTGCATCCCAGCCCCTCTTCCTTGTATCCCAGTTTATTCCACAACCCCCCTCATTGCATCTCAGTCCCTTTATAGCCCCCTTACTTGCACCCAGCCCCCCGCCTTGTATCCTAATCCCCTTCACAGCTTCTAATACTTGCACGCCAGTCCCCTTTACATCCCCCTCCTTGTACCCCGGTCTATTTCACAGCCCACTTTTTTGTATTCCAGTCCCCTTCACAGCCCCCCTGTATTGCATCCCAGTCCCCTTCGCAGCCCCCCTGTATTGCATCCCAGTCCCCTTTGCAGCCCCCCTGTATTGCACCCCAGTTCCCTTTACACTCCTCCATCCTTGTATGTCTGTCCCCTTCACAGCCCCCTCCTTGTATCCCAATCCCCTTCACAGCCCCCTCCTTGTATCCCAATCCCCTTCACAGCCCACTCCTTGAATCCCTTTAGACATAATTTCCTATTGGGAGTATCTCACCAAAAATTACATTTTTGTTGCAGGGAATGCCCGATATCTAACTTGTATCTTAGTGCAGACTTATGGGAAAATCAGTGAGACAATCACACAAACAGGAAATAATGTTTCTGGGGGACGTTCTGTACACATTCTGTATACAGAACATCTCCAGGTAGTCAAATTGCATTGCATTTTACAGAAAATGACAGAGCTGCAGATTGGAAAGGTAATTTTTAATAACATTCAATTACAATATCACTTGAGTTGCAAATTGTATATGCCATATATGTATATATTTTTTTTCTTGCCCCCCCCCCCCCCACGAAAGAAAAGTGACCATTTAAGTGTGTGGCTGCTTTCATCTACACAGAAAGAGCTTGGGCCTGTGTGGATACTTTATGCAAAGGGAGGAGGGATGCCCCTCTAGGAAGGGTGTCTGGATATGTAGCTCTCCTCCAAATAGGAACAGCAGGTACAGGCTAACCTTAGGCAATTGGATGAAGAGAAAATTCTGGACAGCCGCACTCAAAATCAATTTTCATTGGCTGGAGGGAACGACGTGGCTAGGTGGGAAGGCCGGCCTCTTTTCGTTGGCATAACGTAGTGCAGCCGGCCTATTGCTGAGCTGTACTTGTGTGGACCGGAATTTACACCCGGATACTGAGAGCCGAGGTGTGGGAGAGCCGGGCACCGAGAGAGAGGACCTATGTATCTATGAGGAAGTGATCATATCTGGATATCTGTCCTTTGGAGTCCCTGCTGGTCTGGTGCCTCAGTCCGTGGATGGAGTTTCCTATAGGCTTTTGAGCCTCTTGGTTGTGGCAAGTGGCTTTCCATTAGGTGGTGGTTTCATCACAAGAAGTCATTCTCACGGTGGTGCTGTTTTATCCTGTTTGCGGGGTCTGCCTCGATCCCCTACACACAACTTGGGACTTTTTATTATTTATACCCCTATTATGTTATTATCTTTGGGGCTCAGAGACTTTGTTCTTCTCTATTAAGTACTGGCACCCTGTTGCTGGTTTGTTCTATTGGCGCAGTTTTTATTTTTGTATTACTCAAAATCAATGCCTTTATTAAAAAAGAGGTAATAATCCAAAAAATACAAGCCACAGCAAACAGCGGAATACAGGAGCTGACGCATTTCACACTTTCAAACGCGCTTATTCAATCATAGCTATGAATAAGCACTTTTGAAAGTGTGAAACGTGTCAGCTCCTGTATTCCGCTGTTTGCTGGGGCTTGTATTTTTTGGGATTATTTTTTTCAAGGCATTGATTTTGAGGGTGGCTGTCCAGAATTTTCTCTTCATCCAATTGGATACTTTATACACATACTAGTCATTTACTAGCTCATAATCCTCCAAGTGTTGTGATGGTGAGAAGCATTTGTAACACTAATGGGTTGACTTTGATATTTTGGTTCAAATGGCTAATATCCTAGAATACATAAGTTCTACAATTTAAAATAAAAAGTAAAAAGATGAGCTACTGTGATGACCACAGCACAAGATTGAACCTTTCAATTGCATGTGTAAGAAAACTAGGAAGCATTTGCAGTTTTTAAAGACACTTTCCCTCCTCTTTCCATAAACCAGCCCCATGTTTCTCCCTTCTCAAAAACAACATGTAAGATATGCATGTTGTTGGTCCAACTAAACAGAACACATCTAATAACAAGCAAACAAGAAGGTCTCAATATATCTTTAAAAAATATATATATATATTTACTTGTGTTCGCTAATTAAAACTGCATAGCCTAGGGCCCAGGCTGAATTGTCTAGTCCAAGCACAGGATTTGCAGTCGGCAGATGTTCTTTTACTTTACCAGCTGTTGTAACCACATCAAAGCTGTAGTATGAACAGAAGTATAAAAACCTTTCCATATAAATTATAACAGTTCCAGCCCAATGCTCTGAAATGCTGCACACTGCTCTGAGGTTTTAGGAAATGGAATAAAAACCTGCCAATATAAACAGCACAGTATCCTCTTGGAAATGTTGGATGCAATAAATCAAAGCAGAAAGCTCCCCAGTTTACAACAAATGACTCGTCTGCAATCATCGATAACTTAGGAGTTGATTTACCAAAACTGGTAAGTGCAAAATCTGGTGAAGATGTGCATGGTAGCCAATTAGCTTCTAACTTCAGCTTGTTCAATTAAGCTTTGACTGGGGCTCCCGTCCATTGAGGGCGCATGGGTGCCGCCCCCCCTATCCATGTGTCTGGACTCCTTTCAGGACATCGGCGCATGGATTCCAATGAGGGAGGCTGTTTTTTTTTAAGCACCGATAAGAGCCAGAGGCTCCAATCGGCTTCAATATGGGGTTGGGTCGGGTCGCAGAGAGTGCACTCCGAGCCTTTTCAGGTGTGTTACAGCAGCGAATATTGATTCGATGTTGTAACACTGATCCTCCTCCCTGCCAATCAGATAGCCTGTTTTGACACTGGTCACCCGATTGACTGAAATGACAGGCAATCCTATTGGATGCCTAGGAGGAGGTGGGGATGAGCTGGAAGACGCCATGTTTACACACACAAATCCCTGTGCTTCCGCTCCTGCACACGAAGCCCAGGCACATCGGGTTCCCCACCATGCAGCGGGAGCTGTATATACTGTATACGGGATTTCGTCCAGGAGAGCCATAATCCCGCTCAGTATATCTGCATGAGCCGGTCGGGAACCGGTTAATAACAAGGTTCTAGATATATTTATGAAAAGAATGACCTAATCTTAAACATGTTAACCCACAGTATTACCTTATTGGAGATTAAAAAAAAAAACACTTTAAATTTTAAACATGCAAATTATACCTTTTAAAAGGTCTTAAAATGGAAATCAAATCATCAAATCAAAAAGGTAGACTTTTTTTGGGAGAAATTAAGGAGGACTAACTTATACAAGTTCTGTCTCAACTCGTGCCACTGAGAAAGTCTGTCTCAGACACTTAATTATTCTCTGCTTTATGTTTGCAGTCTGCTATAAATGCTGTAAGCAGCAAATGTCATAACTGGCACATGACACATAAATGGTCGCTTTCTCTAAGGTATTAGATTAAAGGTTCCAAAAAGGGCATGTGTCATAGATGTCTACGTAAAACAAGTAACAGCATGCACAGATACACTGTGTGCAGGTGGCTTGTGGAATTCAGTACTTGTCCACATCCTCTCGCCAGATGATATCTAAAGAGCCCTGCCATCCTCAGGGTAAAAACAGGTTGCTCTACAATGGGAGGTGATATAAATGTGTCTGAGCACCAATGAATGAAAAACAATGTACAACTTGCAGATAAACACTTAAAGCATATTTATACCAAAAGAAACTAAAATGTAATATCTTGCAACTTATCTGCATTAGCTTTCTTTTCATGCTTTTTTCCCCCTTTACAGGTGGTCCCCTACTTACAAACACCTGACTGAAGCCGACAACAGAAAGTGAGAGGAAATCTATCCCTAGGAAGAGAAATTCTCTCCTGTATAGCCCTGTACCGCTTTCATCGGACAAATCGATCGTGTGTGGGCTCCATCGGTTTGTTTTTCATCAGTGAAAAAAAATAGAACATGTTTTAAAATTTTCCTATGGATAAAAAAATTGATAGAAAAAAACGATAGTCTGTGTGGAAGTCCATCGGTCAAAAATCCAGGCATGCTCAGAATCAAGTCGACGCATTCTCGGAAGCATTGAACTTCATTTTTCTCAGCACGTCGTAGTGTTTTACGTACCCGCGTTTGGACACGGTCGGATTTTTGACTGATGGTGTGTAGTCAAGACTGATGAAAGTCAGCTTCATCGGATATCCGATGAAAAAAATCCATCGGATTAGATTCCGTCAGATATCCGATCGTGTGTACAGGGCTTAAGCGTAATTATGGGAAAAAGGTGTCTCCACTGATGCTTTATCACCAATCCTTCTTTCCCTAATAAGCCAAAATTTTCAAACTCCAATTGTCATTGGGACAGAAAGCAAGGTGAAATCTTCTGAACAGGGGCACAGACAACAAAACAAATTACAGGGGGTGATAACCTTTCCCTATGTTATCCAAAAAGCTTAAGAATATATTTTTTTATCTGGAGCTACACTTACAAAATGTACCTGTTCCAACTTACAAACAGATTCAACTTAAGAACAAACCTACAGTCCCTTGTTTGCAGGGCCGGTGCTACCACTAGGAAAACTAGGGAGCCAATTAGGGCGCACTGCTGCCTAGGGGCGCACAGACACTGGTTTCCCTCCGCATCTGCAGGCTGCAGCATGCAACTAACTCGGTCCCAGGCAGCTGCTGGTGTAATTAGAGGCGCATCGCAGCACTGGAGCCAGCTTTAGAGGAAGCCGATGCTTCCTGTATAGCACTGCCTCTTGTCAAATGGTTAGGACAAAGGGGGTGGAGTCAATGGGGGCCGCAAAATTAAATTTCGCCTAGGGGAGCAAAAATCTTTGCACCAGCCCTGCTTGCTTGTAACCCGGGGACTGCCTGTATTTTCACCCAGTGGCTAAGCTCACTCCACTGTATCTATGGAGGGTGCCAGGTTGTCACACAGGCTGGACTTTAAAAAATGTTTGCTTTTGTTAATCTCCATTACATGGAGGTAACTGAATATATAGCCAACACAAGAAAAATAACATTGTTTTTGCTTCCAGTTCATCTGATACTGCATTTCAGGAAATCGGCATCTATTGTAGTCGCTAAAAATGTGCTTAGGCTGGGGAAAAAAAAAAATGCAGCCACTACACCAATATTGCATCTATAGTACATATAAGGGTTACTTTTTTTAATCACATGTGAAAACAAGTCAAGTTGTTACCAGAAACAAGATCTAATTTGTCTTGTGAGACGAACAAGTATTCTAGTAATAATAATTTTACAGGAACAGAATGTTTGTGCACCAGTTTTTTCAGCTAGGATGACTTTAACTAAATACGTCATATAATGTAATAAAAAAGGCCTTAAAGTGGGTGTGAACCCTTACATTGTAAATCATGCCACACAGTTTAAGAAAGGCACAATGTTTTTATACATAAAAACTTAATTGGAAATACTTTTTTTTTTTTTCCAATGTATATAAGCTGGCGAATGACCACTATTCCTTGCTGTATCCCAGGCTTAGAGAGCGGGGGTGGAGTCTCTTTATGACAATCAGCCGACCTGCCAACAGCACATATCCCATCCACTATCACTTAAGGAGTGGGGGCATGGCAGAAGCAGCCTGTGGGCAGGCTAAAACAGTTAATTAGGTGCTGTTCCCGCTGGGAGAGTAGGAGCTAATGCCTTTTCTTTTTCTTTGATCTTTTTGGCTGGTTCCTGTCTGGGTCCGGCCTCACTTGTCTTGTGCGATATAAATTGAGTGCGTGGTTCGGCTATTTATTATAGCAAAAAGTTCTCAAAATAGTCGCTTTTTTGTTTATAGGGCAAAAAATAAAAACCGCAGAGATGATCAAATACAACCAAAAGAAAGCTTTTGTGGAAACAAAAAAAAAAAAGAAGTCAATTTTGTTTGGGTACAGCATCGCAGTGCCGAATTGCAAAAAATTGCCTAGTCATTAAGCAGCCAAATCTTCCAGGGCTGAAGTGGTTAAAAGTTGAAGTAATCATGGCCTGTTTTTTCACCTCTCTCAAGGGGCTCATGATGTATAAAAATTAAAAGATATTATTTCTTCTCAAAAGGTCCAACAAGCTGATCACGTGGTAAAGAGCTGCCGATCAACTCTACCTCAATCTGATCAGCAGACACTGATCACAGAGCGTGATCACAGGATGCCTTCATATGATACCATACCATAACCACCTTCTGAACAGGGGGAGCAAACAGCAATAAAAACTGTGAAAAATATATCTGCGCTTCAAGTAGTAAAGCAACCAGCAGCTGTGCACTATAACCCAGATATCATGCACAGAGGTAATATTTAAATAAAGTGCATTAGGAACAATAAAGTGCAATTCATGCAAATAGCACAAAGCATGCGATATGTGCAAAGACAACCAAGTTAATTATAAAGTGCAATCATTTAAATATCAACAGTGTAAACCTAAATGTTAGAATATAACAAAAGTGCAGTGAAAAATATTATACAAACAGAAAAAATTCATATGCAGCAGAGTTTCATCAGAAGAGTCTCATGAAGGAAAGGTGCATTGGAAATGATGATCAAACACTTGACAGTGTAATACCAGTCACCACAAAACGCAATGAAGGCTTCCAAAAAAACTCGGAGGTCAAAGCGCTTGCTTGGATCTTGGATCCACTAAAAAGAAATCCAAACTTCTCTCCCCTGCAGCCTTAGATAGTATACAACAGGAGGTTCACAGGTGAGGAGGGCGCAGAGCCAGAGCATGCATGTATATGTATGTGTATATATATATATATATATATATATATATAAATAAACAAAAAGACCCCACACAGTGTGATATTGTCTCTTTGCAGTTTAATAAAAGTAGTGCACTTACAGATTGTAAAGCGATTGCGCAGTAGCTCGTGTACGTAGCTGTCCCAACAAGGTAAGCCTTTAGTTATACTTTAAAGTCATGTAGCAGACATTTGAAAAAAGGATTTAATGATCTGGTATCTTTCATAAGAAAGAAAAGAAAAACAATATATGCCCTCCTATTCATTCTGTATTGTAATGCAATTGTACCGTCTCCCTTTTTATTGTAAATCGCTGCCTAAACTGTTTAGTGCTATATAAATACTGTATAATGATATGCCAGGCATCACCAAATGGTGGACCGTTATCTGGGTCCGGACCCGCAGTCATGCCATTTAGGAGCCGTCTCTTTCCCCTAGTCGCCATCACTG
Source organism: Rana temporaria (assembly GCF_905171775.1). Classification (NCBI taxonomy): domain Eukaryota; kingdom Metazoa; phylum Chordata; class Amphibia; order Anura; family Ranidae; genus Rana; species Rana temporaria. The sequence continues at coordinate 265,299,807 of NC_053492.1, read as the reverse complement.
CCCCCCCCTTGACATCATTCCCCCCCCACACACAGCCAGAGTAGTGTCCTCTGCCCACCTTCACTCTGGGAAGCAAAACATTTCTGGACCGATTGTGGGACGCATAGCATTGAAAAGAATACAGGAGCAGCTGTGGTTAACCAGCAGACGATTGGCTGCAGGGTGGTCCTAGCAGCCAATCACCTGCTGTTTAATCCAAAAAGTTTATCCCAGCAGCTCCCGCACGCCATTCAATGCTACGAGTCCCATACTCGGTCGAGAAACGACATTCCTCCCACTCTCTGCTCTGTCTAAAGTAGGAGAGTGAAGGGGCAGGGGAAACTACTAAGGGAGGGCAGTGCTCAGGAGGGTAAAATGTGAAGAGGGGCAGTGCTGTGGGGGGGGGGGGGTTATGTGAAGAGGGCAGAGCATACTATTGTGGGGGGTTGTTATGCGAGAAGGGGGTGGGAAGTGCTGTAGGAGGAGATGTAAAGGGGGCAGTCCTGCTGGGGGGGGGGGGGGTGATGTACTGTTAGAGATGGATGTGAAGGGGAAAGAGGACAGTACTGTGGGGTGGGGGGTCATGATTTAGAGTGGGTTGAGGACTGCTGTGAATAAAGGGTGTGTGTGTGATGTGAACAGGGGTTCAGTATACTATTGTAATGGGGGGGGGGGGGGGGGTGATGTGCAGGGGGCCCCAAGAACATGATTGTGAATGGGAAACGGATGTGAAGTGGGGGACTGACGTGGGGGGGGGGTATCACTGAATTAAAGCGGTTGTATAGTCCTATAAAAAATATATTTATTTTTCATACTAGCTCATTATGAAATACTTACCTGGTCCACTCCGAGGTAGCTGACATGTTGCCTCAGCGTGTCTTTCGGGTTACGCGGCTCCAGCGCCGTTAGTGGCTGGAGCCACGATGTCGCCACTGCCGCGCATGCACGGAAGACTTCTTTCCGGCAAGTGTCTGCCGGGCCTTCAGCCGAGAATCCCCTGTGCGCATGCGCCGCTGCAGTCAGCGGCTCATTGCAAGAGGAATATCTCCTAAACCGTAAACCTTGTTATAGGCCTACTTGTGGGTAAAAGTTCCAAAAATGACTATACAACCGCTTTAAAGGATCATGATATAGAAAGAGGGAGCTGAAAAAAAATAATAAAAGTTTGGACCTCTGGTGGAAGATAGATTTACTGGTCAGGCCTCAATGAATTTTAAATTCATTATTTACCCCCGATTTATGCATTTATAATAGTTTGTGGACCATTTGCATGCTGTACACTTTTTTTAAATGTACTTGAAAAGTACCACAATGGTGTAAACTTATGCTGGCCATACACTATATGAAAATTCGGCCGACATTCGGTCGTTAAGAAAGATCTTGTGTTTTTCGGCCAGTTAATGGGCACCAAATCGATAATCGTTTGGACGTTTTTGAGCCAAAAAAACGAAAGACAAGTTTGTAAATTTTCTGCCGAACGAACGATAAATCGGAAGGTTAATGTGTTTCCCGTCCGAACTTTCTGCACTAGGTATATGTAAAAAAAAACTAACCATTTTTTTTTTTTATGTCCACTGAACGATTTATCGGTCATTACATGATGGCACTATCGTTTGCGCTCACGAACGAACTTTAGTTTTTCGAAAGTTCGTTCGGACAATTTTTCGTGGAGTGTATGGCCAGCATTAGGCTTACTAAAAACACAGGTTTCTTGCATATGCATTTGACTGCATCTGGTGCAAATTAGTCCTTAACCACTTCCCGCCCAGCCTATAGCAAAATGATGGCCGGGTGGTGGTTCCATTATCCTGACTGGACATCATATGACCTCTTTCAGGATAACAGCCAGGGCACGCAGCGCGGCGATCAGTGGTGTGGCATGTCAGTCTGACACACCGCAACACTGTTCTCTGTAAAGTCTGATGAAGACTCTTTACCACATGATCAGCTGTGTCCAATCACAGTTAATCACGGTGTAAACAGGAAGAGCCGTGTATCGCCTTTTACTCACATCTGACATACGCGAGTACAGGAGAGCTGATCAGCTGCTCTCCTGACAGGGGGGTCTAGCTGATTATCAGCGCAGACCCCCCCCAAAGATGACCACCAGGTATGCCAATCTGTGCCTAAAAAAAAAAATCTGTGCCTAAAAAAAAAAAAAAAAAATCTGTGCCTAAAAAAAAAAAAAAATCTGTGCCTAAAAAAAAAAAAAAAAAAAAAAAAAAATCTGTGCCCAAAAATAGCAATAAGTGCCCATCAGTGCCACCCCATCAGTGCCCGTCACTTAAAGTGGAGGTTCACCCTTTAAAACATTTTTTTGACATCACACGTAGTCGCGCCATCCTACCGACAGAATGCCGTTGTTTTTTTTTTTTTCTCAGCACATACCTCTTAATCCCGATTTTCACCTGACGGCAATCCCGCGGGAGTGGGCGTTGCCAAGCACTGCCCGTGATTGACAGGCTTCCGAACGGCGCATACTGCGCGTCACAGGTTGCCGAAAAAACCCGAACGTCGGTGCGGCTCTACACGCACCGACGTTCGGGTTCTGTCGGCAACCTGTGACGCGCATTATGCGCCGTTCGGAAGCCTGTCAATCACAGGCAGTGCTTGGGAACGCCCACTCCCGCGGGATTGCCAGGGGGGTGAGACTCGGGATTAAGAGGTATGTGCTGAGAAAAAAAAAAAAAAACACACCGGCATTCTGTCGGTAGGATGGTGTGACTACGTGTGATGTCAAAAAATGTTTTAAAGGGTGAACCTCCACTTTAAGGATAAAAACATACTTATTTACAAAATTTTGGAACAAAAACTATTTTTTTTCTTCAAAGAAAAATTTTGTTTAGCAAAAAAATAAAAACCACAGAGGTGATAAAAATACCACCAAAATAAAGCTCTATTTGTGGAAACAAAATGATAAAAATGTAGGTTTGGGTACAGTGTTGGGGGGCGGGGCTGGTATTGAAGTGATTAAACAGTTTATTAATAGAAGCACCCATGTTTTTATTCTTCCATTCACTTTATTTAAAAAAATATCTTACATATTATACCTTTTTAGCCATCTCCCGGTGTATGACAACAACAAAAGAAAACAAAATTATACAACGTCTGTGCCCTAATAAAAATCACCAAGCACAGACTAAAGCAATGTAAAAAGACACAATTAAAATTTATTTTGACATACAAAAAAAAAAAAAAAGTTTCTGTACAGGTATCTTCAGTAATGCACAAATATTTAGAGACGATCTTTGAGTATAAATATACATGCAGTCATATTGTTGTATCAGATACAGGTCTAAAAATATCAGCTGAAACACTGAAGTCTTTCTTGCCTGAGCAGAATAATTAGATGTATACACAGTTTTTTCACCACTATTCTAGTTTGGTATAAAATGGCAACGATGTAAAAATATCAACACATAGAACAGTTCTCTACACAGCAGCACAATTGTTGTCCCAGCCAGGCGAGAAGTGAAAATGGAGAAGAATCGATGTGTAATGTTTTCTCTTTGCTTGGAGTCTCATCTTTGTTTCAGTTTGGGGGCTGTATATGCTTTGTACCTCTTTTCCTGGTTTTTACCAAAACCATCATAAAGGACACCCACCCTGGTGATCACAGCCAAAAGTGTATATATCCATGTTCTAAATTTCGTTTTCTAAAATCAGATTTTCTGAAAATCTTCTGGCTCAAGGAAATAAAATAAGGAAATACATCAATACTGTTTGAGACAAGAAAATCCGGGAATATAAATAGCAAGGTTTTCATACTGAATGAGAAGAAGTAATGTCTACACCAGGGAAGAAAGGCAATGATCCGGCACAAGTGCAATTCCTGTTCATCACATCCCTTTCAATTGTAAAGTAGTCTGATCAACCATTCCCTGGGTGCAAGCTCCATCAGAAGATAAAGGTCTTTACACATAAGCACGTGGTCCAATCAACATATGATGCTGAGCTGTTAGTCCCAAAGTTTGATGAGGCCATCCCATCCACATGTGATAACTTTAGATGTCTCATGTGGGTGCCATACTGCACCTATGCACACTTTATCATGAGCTTTCAATCTGCTGTACAGTTTAGTGGTCTTCCAATCCCAGATGTTCAGCTTTCCATCAGCATCACCGGAAACCACATAACTAAAAGTAATAAATACAAATACATGGTTAGGGATATCAATGATATATTACAATCAGCAACTCAAATTACCATTACCAGAAATTTTGAAAAACAGTATGTACTTCTAATAATGCAAAGTGGCCATTTTTTTAATTTTTGGATCCTTTCACATAGCGAAAAATGTGACTGAACTGATGACGTCCAAGAAAAACAATGATCAATACCGATTCTAGTTACATCAGTTTAAGGACCCATTCACACTTGTAAATGGGGCAGTTTGTGATTAGATGTGGGAGAACCAGTGGGGTTCCTTGCAATTAGCAGCAGATGTGAAGTCCCAATGAAAGCAATTGGAGGCTGACAGCTCCCCTCAGCTATTTGAGGCTGCTCACTTGCTCATGGAGCGATAACCTGTGCATGGATGGCTCTGGACACAGACTATTTACATTCACAAGCCCATAGGTATGAATTGCAGTCCAGGTGAAAAATGGATGAAAGGCCAAAACAAGTTTAAAACCACACCAAGGTGGCCACTGGCCACCTCAGGAAAAAGAGCGCAAGCTTCTAGAAATGGCCGCCCCCTGTAACTACCAGCATTACAGCGCGGCTACAAGAAAATGTCCGTCAGCCGCATTTCAATAGCAGCAGCGAGCTGAGGACCCTCCCCATGGCAGACCACCCACACAGAGAGCGGGCTCAGAACACCCCGCAGCCCTCAGCCAGGATAAGAAAAACAACCCCTCAGGTACACCCCAGGTCAGTCACCGCAGGCCCATGTATGGTGGAGGAGGAAATTAATGGGAGGAGAGGAAAGGGAGGACATGAGACGCCCTAATCGCCCCCCCCCCCCCAGGAAAGCCCAGCTGTTCCATCCTGCCAAGACAGGAGGAAAAGTACTTACCCGTCCCTGCGAGGACTGCTGGCACGTTCCTGACAGACACACTTCCGAGCAGTACGGAGTGCACTGTGACAGACAGCTTAGCAGCCTGGTCATATGTGAGCCCAGGAGCACAAAGCTCATCGGCCACCCCTGGAGCAATGGGGTATGTCGTGGCCGCTCGATGGCCGGACTGGGGGGGGGGGGGACGGGGGGACTACAAGGATCTATATTATCCAGCCCGTCACCCAGCCGGCAGTTGATAGAAGATCTCAGGATCAAAAAAATAAGTAAAAAATAAAATCTTTAAAAATAAAATTTCTTCAGGACCATGCGCCCAAGGGGAGCCAGGTCCTTCTCTACTAGGCAGAAGAAAAAAAAATGGAGCTGCTCAGTGCAGTGAGAGGGGTTATGACCAGAGGGACCGCCCCCTGGGCGAGGCCGTTTCAGCTTTGCTAAATTGTACATGTTTTAACCATCAACATGTCTGCCTAGTCCTCTCCTAATAGACAGAACATAACCCTACAGTCAAGAGTATAAGGAAGCTGTGTCCATCCATGGACGAAAGAGAAATAAACATTTTATACTCGCCTGCTCTGTGTAGTGGTTTTGCACAGAGCAGCCCAGATCCTCCTCTTCTCTGTCTCTTGCCAGTGCTCCTGGCCCCTCCCTCCTGTCAAGTGCCCCCAGAGCAAGCAGCAGCTCCGTTTGTCTATTCTGACATGGAGCTGCGGCTCGGCCCCGCCCCCACTCCCCCCAAATGGCTGACTGAGAGCAGTAGGAGCCAATGGTTCCCTTTGCTGTGTCTCAGCCAATCAGGAAGGAGTGTTCGGGAAAGCCGAGGCACTCGTGCACATCGCTAAATAGAGATGGGGCTCAGGTATCAAGGGGGGCTGTGGCACACAGATTTTTTTTTTATCTTAATGCATTAAGAGAAAAAAAACATTCTGCCTTTACAAGCACTTTATACCTTATATAAGATAGGACCAAGTTTATAAATGCTTTAGGTCCCAATTAAAAATCCAGTTTGCTGAGAGAAAAAAAAATAGGATTTTTTTGTACTCGCTGTAAAATCCTTCTCTGCCGTCCATGGACGGACACAGCTCCTTAAATCTTGACAAGTGAGTTATGTTCCTGTTCACAGGAGAGGACTAGGCAGAAACATGTTACTTTAACAGAGTTGAACAGCCCCGCCCAGGGGCTGGTCCCTCCGGACGTAACCCTCCTCCCTGCAGCATGCAGCCTCAGTTTGTAACAAGCAGTACAAACATAAAAAGGAGGGATGGGTGCTGTGTCCGTCCATGGACGACAGAGAAAATGATTTAATGGCGAGTCCAAAAAAAAGGAAGGTCGTCTGCGCACCACCGCCTTATCCTTATGGAGGATCAAGTATGGTGACTTGCAAGACAAGGCCGCCAACTCAGAAAGCCTTCTGACAGAAGTAATGTACACCAAAAAGGCCACCTTCTGAGCTAGTGTCGAGAGGAATCTCTCCGATGTTTTCAAAAGGAAGGTTCCTGAATAACCGAGAGCACCAGAGTCAAAACCCATGGGGGAAGGGGTGGGTCAAGAGGGGGGAAGTTTATGACCAAACCCCTTGCACAAAAAGGTACCCACCAGAGAATGGGCCGCCAAAGGCGGCTATTTCCTATAGCCAAGTTCTATTTGGTAAATACACAAAGGACAGGCATGCACAAATCATGACATACTACATAATGCATAAGATGTATTAAATTGTATTATTGTTATTTGTTTAAATTTTAACACACTGATTCTTAATTATTGTTGGATTGTAAAACAAATATTAGTATACAATTCAAGACAGACCTGCAGAGACACAACCAGATACAAAAAAAAAAAACAATTACCGTACCTCATGTCTGGTGAAAAGTCTACTTGACAGGCATAGCCTGCAACCATATGACCCTTGAAAATCTTCTTTTTATTCAGCCTGAACCTATTTTGTGCACCAAATATTAAAATTTGGTTGTCCATTGATTGACATGCCAGCCATTTACCTGTAAATTAATTTGAACAATACAGTAAGACAAACAATCCATAACCATCTATTAAGAAGCAATGCAACAATTAGAAAATAAAAGATCTGCAAATCAAAAAACTTACACTAGACTGCAGAACTCTTCCGCCTAACGGTGGGGCTAGAGGCAAATCTATCTTCAGCATTCTGCCTAACAGAATGCTGCAACTCATTAGTTAGGACTGCTCATTTTTTTTGGGCTACCCCTTTGTGCTAGTACAGCCAGCCAATGGTCCAAACTAAAGAGATCACTGGATAGTGATTCAAAGAGCTTTGTCTATCTGTCCTTCACTACAAGAAAGATTTTGCTCATGCTCTTAATTCCTGCGCTGCTACACAGGAGAAGTGTGCCATCTGCTTCAGGCAGGGGACTTGACCTACTAAATTCTAGATCAGCTAGAGTCCTCAAGTTGTGCAAAGCTTTGCTCTGAAGTATCCTACTAAAAATCCCCTACCCTATCCAAGTTCCTACAAACTAAATCTACAAAAACACACCTAGACTGGTATTTGACTACATTGAGACCTGGCTGCAGAAAATACTTTGTGCCTGACTGCCAGAGAAGTGAAGACTGTCTAGGCAATACTCAAGCGGCTCATACGATCATAGCATTACATGTGCATGCATTCATGCGCTGTGGCAGCGCAAACCCAAATGTTGCCATCGGAAGAGAGATACCCATTAAAAGTTCGCCCTTCTATTTCAGTTCTGGTGCCAAAATATATTGGATTTCCCATCATTCTATTTTCAGAACAATGGTCACCATGACACATACAGTGGGTGAATCTTACCACAGACCGCTGTTAAAAAATAAAACCCCTCTGCACTCCAATAAAAAACAGAACATTTTAACTGTTAATTTATTTTTGCTTCTCTCTCATTGATGGGTTTGCTTGGTTCTCAAGCTTCTAATGCCCCCTTTACATGCACTGACAGCTCTTTGGATTTCATATGGTAAGGTCACACTTTAAATCAGTAACAGATCTTTTCTTTTAACTGTTTATCTCTTATGTTCTCAGCGACTACAGGCACCTGCAGCTTTAACTGCTTCCTAGGCATACCTTTGCTGGGCTAGTTGACAATCTGACACTTCTAGGTACTGCTAGAGTTAGCCCATTTCTTCTCACCCCCTCATATTCCTAATGGCCCACTACAATGATGGGCTGCCTCACTGGACTATATGAATGCCTGGAAAGGGGGCAATAAAGCTTTTTCAAAACAATTGCCAAAGTTTTCAGAGCAACCTGGTATTTTAGCCTGCACATAATATAACAGCCGGCAGTTCTATTATTATATAAAAAAAAAAAAATCAAAGTAATAAAGGTAGGGGACAAGTCAGTGTACCAGACATAACTTGGGGTTTACCAATGTGTCACTTCCCCAGAATCTGTCCACTTCACCTTGCATTATACTTACCATTAGGAGAAAGTGTAACAGCTGGCATTGAGTGCATACTTGGCTCTGCTATGTATTTGAAATCCACAGGGATATCCCTAAAAAATAAATAATGAAATAGTCAAAAGGGGTATATGAAACTCATAGGTTTTATATATTGTATGATCCAGCATGTTGTCCGGCATGTCATTCAAAGAAAATGCTTAAAATATTGCAGTATTGAAAACTGCCTCATGTTATTGGAAGCAAAACTGACAAAATGTAATTGCCGAAGGAACCGAATCCAACTCTGAAAATGAGCTCAAGCTGTTCCAAGTGTAATTACAGATGCAAATGCACTCAACACTGGAATGGCAAAGAAACAAGCAAAATCTAATTTGTGAGAATGACGAATAAGGACCGCATGCTGAAGAAAAGCATATGTTTTTTTTGATAGAAAAATAGGTGAAAGTCTCAATGATAATAATAATAAAAAAAAAACTAAAATATAAAAAACTGCACTGATAAAACTATGCAATCATTTGTATACCATATCTGGATTACAGAAATATTTCACCATGAGACTTACCATTCCCAAACTCTCAAGCTTTTATCATCAGAGGTGCTTACAAAGCGTCTGCTCTCATCCACAAACGTAATGGTGTTGACAGCTCCCAGATGCCTGTCATACTCTTGGACAATTTCTCCAGTCCGAATATCCCACTGGAAATTTAACAGACAGTCATTACATGGACATAAATTAACAAAGTCCTGATAAAGCCAAAACAAAAAATATATTTTTATTTATTTATAACGAAGAATGTATTTGTAACATACACACTCCTTAAAATAAATTAAATGAATACATTTATACTTTGCAGTAAATACAAATTTTTAAGGATTGTTATAAGAGTTTATCCCCATATGCTTCCAAGTGACACATGAAGCAACATGGCAGTTAGTACCCGCAGGCTTTTTAGGGTGAATGAGCCGTATATCTGGATTCTACCAGAAGCACAGAAAATCTGGCATCCCAGTTCCTGTAGAGTAGACCAAGATGCAGTCATTTCAGTAAAGTCCCATTGTCTTTAGTCTACAAACCAAGTGTTGGGGGAGAAAACACATTTGCTCATCATAAATCAAAATAGTGGCTTTTTGCTTAGAAGGCACAATGTTTGTGGCTTATGGTTGCCATAAATTGTTATATCCTGCCCACTACATGATACTCAATTACTGAGCTAATAAGGCTTTATTAAGGAAGGATAACAAGAGCTCTAAGCAGCTCAGTGGCTAATCCCTGCATGAGGGGGCCAATTCTTCCACCTTATTGTTAAAGCAACACATTTTGTTTCCAATTTATAAAAGAAATCACTGCTATATATTTCGCTATACAAGCTTACAAGCAACCTACTAATGCAATACCTGCAAAAAAAAAAAACTCTGCTTAGTGTTTCCACCGGTCCAATTATTATAATATTAGGTTTTGCCAATTTGCCTCTCCCACAGCATACAGAAGGGGAAGTCAGGCTGTAAATCACAGCCCTTCAATCAAAAAACAGAGCGACCCATAGAGATAAAGATACCACCTTGGCTAAAAATTAAGAGAACAGAGGGCGCCTCCTGGTTAAGCGTTATAAAGCTTTAATAATACATAGATGAAAGTGTAGACTTACATATAAAATAGTAGAATACAGTGTAGAGATTCGATTGGTAGGTCCTGAGGGGGATGTGACATCTAGCCGAGCTAGTTGTTAAGCCGATCGTGCTCCCGGGTAGACCTCCTATGTCGGACCGTCCATGTAGCAAGTAGAACCAGCTGGTACGGAGGACTAGTTGGAAACGAGGCCCGGAGAGCAGCGTGAGCCGCGGTGACGTCACTGTAGTCACTGCCAGCACTACAGTGAGGTCACCGCGGCTCACGCTGCGCTCCGGGCCTCGTTTCCAACTAGTCCTCCGTACCAGCTGGTTCTACTTGCTACATGGACGGTCCGACATAGGAGGTCTACCCGGGAGCACGATCGGCCTAACAAATAGCTTGGCTAGACGTCACATCCCCCTCAGGACCTACCAATCGAATCTCTACACTGGATTCTACTATTTTATATGCAAGTCTACACCGTCATCTATGTATTATTAAAGATTTATAACGCTTAACCAGGAGGCGCCCTCTGTTCTCTTCTTTTTTGTACATGTTGGAGTCTTTGTTCTGGTCTCCCCTGCTTTTGGAAGGCTTGCCCCGGAACAGCGGTTGGGTCGATCAGCTTATCATAGAACAGTGCCCTCCCTCCGTTCCCCTCCTCACCACTCATCATCCCCAGGTTTTATTTATTCATTTATTTGCATCTCCCATTCATTTTTATTTCTTCATTGCAACAAGGACTTACAACCTGTACAGTGGACTTTTCCACTAATGTGTTACTGCTTTGTAGCGCCACAACTCCCATCTTTTTTGGCTAAAAATTAGCTTGCCAACAGTTTTTATCCTTTCCTATAAATGTTTTTATTCACATGCAATTTGCCGTGTAAGAAAGCGCAACTACTCCAGGAAGAGTCAATTCCCCAACACAATGTCCTCATTCAAATGGAAGTCCAAGACCACTTTAGGTAGAAACGTTGGACAGGGACGAAGAACCACCTCGTTTCTGTGGACAACTAAATAGGGAGTACGACAAAATAATGCCGCCAACTCCGACACCCTACGGGCAGATGTAAAAGCCACCAAGAATGCCACCCACTGGGACAACATGGGTAAGGGTATCTCCCAAATATTCTTGAATGGAGGTTATTGGAGAACTGAGAGTACCAAGTTCAAATCCCATGGCATCAAAAGAGACCGTACAAGACGGGGGCGTGGCGACCGGACTCCAAGATGGACGTGTAGCCTGGGAGCTCCGTTAGCCTGCCGGAGATATTCAGCCACCATGAGCGCACATCGGAGACACCCGAGCTCACACGCCGCAGTCTGGCTCACGAATCCCCGCTGAACGACACGGCGATGGGGAGAAACCGCAAGAAGCCGTTGCAGCCGCAGAAGCTGGATAGCTTCTTCTCCCTCACAGCGCGCGGACTATCACAAAATGGCGCCGGCGTCAGTGACAAGGCACAGGACATCGGGACTGAAGCACACCGCGCCAGCCGCGGCTCTCCACCCGACGGCTCCCGCCCGACTTTACCGCTCAGCGGCTCATCCTCGGGGACAGATAGCCCTACTACCAGGAGCCCGGTCAAAACCAAGCAGCGGAGGGACTCCCCGCCCAGACCTCGGATCGAAACAGGGATGGAGGTAAGCGATCCCTCTCATGTCACCACGGGCACTCAGGAACACGGGGGGAGACCCCATAGCTGACTTCCCCACGGCTGACAGACCAATATCAGACACGATGCTGAAGGACATGCTGCTGTCCCTGAGTTCCTCCTTACAATCCGACCTCTACAGGGGGCTAAACGAATGTCAGAGGGAGGTACACGCTTTGGGCAGTAGGGTCATGCAGGTGGAACAAAAGATGGAGTACACCTCCTCATACAACACAATGGTGGAGGCACACTCGGATCAAAAGGCAGATATTGAATGGCTTAAAAACAAAATGGCGGACCTTGAGGACAGATCTAGGAGGAACAACCTCAAACTCAGGGGTATTCCTGAATCCGTTCCCCCCACCCAACTCCTACAGTTCGCCCAGACCCTGTTCTCCACTTTGTTACCAGAAGCAACGACTCAGGACCTCCTAGTCGATAGAAATGATGGCTTAGGGACCCTGTGAATCCTATCTGACGACACCCCCAGTGATGTGCTATTAAGGGTACACTTCTACCACATCAAAGACCAGATGCTGTAGATATCCCGCAAACCTGGGGGAATGCCTCAGCAATACGCCAACCTTAGATTATTGCCTGACCTGTCCAGACACACGCTGCAACGTCGCCGCAATTTGCTGTCTGTCACCAAAGCACTGAGGAACCACAATATCCTCCATAAGTGGAAATACCCTGCTACGCTCACAATCACTCACAATGGCAGCACCATCTCTGTCTCCAAATTAGAAGACGGCATAGCAGCCCTACGTCAATGGGGGATACTTCCCGACCACTCCTCCCCGCCCTCCACCACAGCGAATCCCCAACGGATTCAAGATGACTGGCAGGTAGTGTCGCACAAGCGGGCTCCCAAGAAGAAGACCGGTAGAAGCGTACAAGTTTGAATTACGTCCATACACAAATATCTCCGGAGGTGAGATGTTACTGACTCTCTTTTACCCCTCGTTAGCTCAATAGCAGCTACGACTGCTCTAGGATCGTTTGATGGATCCATCTTTTACTATCAACCAGATGATCATTTTTGTTTTGTTCATTTTTGTTCTCCTTTCTTGTTCACATGACATACACAGACTCTTCCGGATCCCCAATGATACCGATGCCGATAGATATGGGAAACAGTGCACCCCGCCGCTCAAATCGGCCGCTCATACGGCACGCCTTGAGGGAACTGAAAGCACAGGCGCACTGCCACCACTCACAATAAAACCTAACCATCGCAATGACAATTAAAATCCTTTCACTTAACGCTAGGGGCCTAAATCACCCGGCTAAGCGGTTCTCCATGTGGAAAGAGGCCTGCAAGGTGGGAGCGGACATCCTTTGCGTCCAGGAAACCCACTTTCAATTGGACAAATTTCCATCCTGTTCACACAGAGACTTCCCAAATGTTTACCTGGCCCTCAACCCCAAAAACAAAAGTGGCGGAGTACTACTGGCAGTTAGAAACTCACTTGCCTTCCAACCCAAAGATGTGATTATAGATGAGGGGGGCAGGTACGTGATTGTGTCCGGTGACATCAATTCCAGGCCATACACGATCATCACATTATATGCCCCGAACTCGCACCAATTGCGTTTTATCAGGAAAGTCCTAAAGAAAGCGAACTCCGTAAGATATGGAAACCTCCTGGTCTGCGGGGACTTCAACTGCACCCCTGATCCACTAATCGACACCTCCTCAGGCAAGACGAAAGGCGCGTTGGCCCTCCAACCAATAATTCACTCCGAGGATTTGTTTGATGCATGGAGGTGCCATCACACGAACGAACGTGATTACACTTTTTTTTCCAATAGGCATGGCTCGTACTCCCGCATAGACATGTTCCTAACGGACAAGTGGTTACTACAGAACGTGGAAACGGTCACAATCCATGATATCACGTGGTCAGACCACGCTGCCATTTCAATGTCTATTGCAGAGAAGGGAGTCTCCTCCTCCCTACCCATCTGGCGCTGCAACCCCAAAATCCTCCAAAACCAGCACTATCGGAAGTCCATCTCAGAGCACTTGACAAACTATTTTTTGATTAATTCTGGCTCTGTGAGGAATTCCTGCATAGTGTGGAATGCGCACAAGGCTTTTGTGAGGGGCATCCTCATACAGGTTGGAGCAATTGAGAAGAGAAAACATTCCCAACAGCTCCAAACTGTCCTCACGGACCTACGCAACACTGAATCCCAAAACAAACAGTCTCCCTCGGCTTCCCTGACCACTAAACTACAGTCCCTCAGAGAACAAATTAGGGAGCTCCTGGCACAACAATACGATAGACATTTATGGCGGCTGCGGCTCAATTATTATTCCAATGCCAATAGGGCAGGTAAGTACCTGGCGAATAGACTCAAAGCTGCACGCACAAAATCTAAAATAGCTTACTTAACAAGCCCAACCTCTCCAAATAAAATCACTAACCCTCAGGAGATAGCCGACCAATTTGCGGACTATTATAGTTCTCTATACAACCTACGTGATGACGCTACCACCTCCCAGCCTAGCGTTGACAAAATACAAACGTTCCTGCGGCAAATAAACCTCCCATCACTGTCCACGCAACAGCTTGAGGAACTTAACTCACCAATTACGGCACTGGAGGTGGAAAGAGTTATACACTCCCTCCCTCTTGGGAAATCCACGGGCCCTGACGGGTTCTCAAACGAGTACTTTAAGACATTCCAAGAGATCCTAGCGCCCCATATGTCAGCACTCTTCAATGCGGCTGCAGGCTGTGCATCCCTTCCCCAAGAAATGCTAAGGGCTCATATAGTGACACTGCCAAAGCCAGGTAAAGTCCCTGACACCCCAGCCAATTTTTGCCCCATTTCCCTCCTAAACACCGATGTCAAAATATACGCCAAACTTCTAGCCTCGAGGCTAACACATATCATTCCACTACTTGTCCGAAGCGACCAGATGGGCTTTGTGAGGGGGAGACAAACTTCCGACGCCACAAGGCGCATTATTAATGTGATACACCATGCTGAAAAAACTCAAACGCCTTCTCTGCTGTTATCTATTGACACAGAGAAGGCGTTTGACCGGGTCCACTGGACCTATATGGAAATGGTTTTGAACAAATTTGGGTTCCAGGGTTCCATCTTAAGAGCTATACTGGCTCTCTACTCATGTCCCTCTGATACTGTGTATTCCTCAGGATTTCTTTCTAGGCCATTTCCCATTACGAATGGAACGAGACAGGGGTGCCCCCTGTCTCCGACCATATTCAACCTGATGATTGAACCCTTAGCTGAAGCCATCAGGTCGAACCCAGCAATTACGGGCTTCCAGTTTGGATCTGATATGCACACCATCAATCTCTTTGCGGACGATGTCATACTGCTACTATCTAACCCATCTACGTCCCTGAAGGAAGCCCATAATGTCCTCACGTCCTTTGGGGAGATATCATATTATAAGGTTAACTTCAACAAATCACTGATTTTGGACATGGGCGTGCACAACCCAGCACAAAACTTAATCTACAACGCCAATTGCCATACACCTGGAGTCAGGGTAGACTCACATATTTGGGTATAACGCTTACGAATAAGGACTCTGCACTTGCCAGAGCCAACATGTCCCCGCTGGTGAACAAACTGGAAGCTCAGCTGCGGCATATGTCTAAAAGAGAAGTATCTTGGCTGGGCAGGATTTCTGCCTATAAAATGCTAATTTTGCCGCAAATACTTTGTGTTCCGCACAATACCGATCCACATACCTCACCTATATCTCAAGAACTTAGCACAGCTCAGCTGGAAGTATGTATGGAACGGGAAAAAGGCTAGATGCTCACGAAACAATTTGCTGTCACACAAGAGAGTAGGTGGGGCGGGCCTAGCGGACATTCATGACTACTTATGGGCGACACGTTTAGACCAAATCAAACACTGGTTCCATGACTCTAGCAATCCTTTATGGGCAAGGATGGAAAAAGCCATGTCACCGACTAAGGACCTAAAACTACTACTACTAAGCGACAGATGGGCGCCTTGGGACCTGACCAAGCAACCCCCCACAATACGGACGTCATTGAAGGCCTGGAGATTCCTCGTAGAAAGCAAACGACAGGACGTACATGACATTGACTATGCACTGCCCCTGCAGCTGCTGGAAGCTAAAATACCAATGTTGACTGTCAAAAGCCTGACTACACAGGGTATCGCGAGTATATCAGACCTGTACGTGGGTGACACACTGCAGTCGGCTGACCAACTCATGACACAATACCACCTACACAATAACGCACGGTTCAACTGTTTCAGAATCACACACTATCTACAAACATTGCCACCACCATCTATTACTCTTCCGAGCACAGTCTGGAAGTTTTACTCTACAGCCAAAACAGATACCAAAGGCATATCGTTCTTCTATAATATGTTTCAAGACAAGTTAGTGTTCTCCAAAACAGCAGCAATGACAAAATGGGAGGTGGACCTAGATACCACTTTCTCGACAGAGCAATGGACACATGCCTTTAAGGCTATTCACAAAGCCTCTCATTGTGTTAAACACTGGGAATTGACAATCAAAATAGCTAACAGGTGGCATTACACCCCACTAAGAATAGCCACATTCTTCCCGGGAGCGTCACCCAGCTGCTGGAGAGCGTGTGGACACACAGGTAATCTCCTACACATGCTGTGGCACTGTCCTACTATAAAAGGCCTTTGGAACCAAGTCTTCCGACTCATTTCGACTTTGACGGGGGTGATATCATCACCTGATCCGGCTTTAGCCCTCCTTCACATGGATATCGACAGATACCCATGCAACATGAGACCAGTTGTCACCCACATACTGTTAGAAACGCGTACCATGATTCTACGACATTGGAAATCCAATAAGGCTATAAACGTGTCGGACATAGTTGCAGGGACCCATAGGAATTACACATTTGAAAGACTTATAGCTATCAACAATATGAAATGCAAACAGTTTGATGCCTGTTGGTCCATATGGCCCAAATGTTTATGAGGATTCTAAAAAGTTCTGTTACACTGTTTTGATTTTTGATTCGTGACTACTGTTCTCTTCTGTTTTCTGTCACGTAAGCTCCATGGAAGATGTGTATGTCATTTCCCCTGTGTATGTCATTCCTCCCTATTTTCCTTGTTATCCCTGGAAAAATATTCAATAAAAAATATTGAAACAAAAAAAAGAGACCGTACAAGTGGAGCAATGTGCCGGACTCCTTGAATCAAGGAATGAACTAAAGAATACATGGCTAGGGGTCGCTGAAAGAAGATTGCCAAGGCAGACACCTGGCCCTTGATGGTATTCAAGGCCAATTTCTGATTAAATGCCCTGTTAAAGAAAAGCCAAGATCCAAGCTATAGAAAATGAGAGAGGATGACTGCCAAATCAACTCACACCAAGGAGATGTACACTTTCCACGCACAATGTTATTTCTTGCTAGAAGTCGACTTCTTCGCCTTCAACATAGTAGGGATCACTTATCCAGACAGACCTCTAGGCCTCAGTACCTGGCTTTCAATAGCCAAGCCATCAAAACCAGCGACTGTAAAGCAGAATGGAAGCTCAGCCCTTGGGACATTTGGTCCTAAGAGGTAGCCCCCAAGGGACGTTTACAGCCACCAGAATGACCAGAAGACTTACGCCCTTGATGCTTCGCAGGCACCGCGGAAGAAAAGGAAGGTATTGGCCCAAGGATGACTCTAGTGTCTACCAGAGGAATCTGTGACATTGTCACAAATCTCGGTGGCTTCCTGTTGAACCAAACCTGCTGAAGGAGCAAATGTTTGAGTAGAACAAGACCACCCTGGTCAGCATTAAATCCAGAGTCAGACCCAGGTGATTCAATCTCCTGGACGGGGATAGAGGGGGGCTTCAGGAAGTTTGGACATTACCTGAACTTTTGTAGGAATTATATATGCACAAGGAGACTCGGGGCCCCCTGAAGCAGACAAACACTGCCCCCTCCCCCTTCTTTGGGATATTCAAAAGGCTCAATTTGTGGATTCCCTCGACGCTCACGAAGGAGGTCCACGAAGCAGGAAACCAGTGACGATGTCCCCGCCCACCCCAGCTATATGTGAGGGCAGACCTTCATGCTGAAGGGGTTTTGTATGCAGGACTGGAGAAGCCAGCTCTAGGCTTACCAGACAAAAACTGCTTGGAACCCAATGAGGAAGACTTGAGAGATCCATTTCCCTTGTCTGCAGTCCTGGGGCTCGAAATAATTTCTTATGGGCTGAGAAAGAAGGCCCAACGTTTATGAGGATCCTTACCTTTCTTAGACTGTGGCAGGAAGGTACCACAAACAGGCAATCCCCTTGAAAGGGCAGATCAATTAGTGCTTTCTTAGAGGCTTGGTCAGCAGGCCAGTTCCTAAGCCACAGCACACGTCTAATCAATACCACTGAAACTGAACGTTTTGACAGCAGGGGAGTTGCATCCAAAGTTGCATCACATACCAACTGCAGCCCTTGGACCAACATAAGCAGCGGGAACCTGCTCATTCCCAAGACCTTGGCGCAAAAGCTTGGCCCATTCAGTCAGTCAGTGTCCGAGACACCAGCGCCGATGCCAGGATCGGTCGCATTGCCGAACCTGCTATAGTGAACATGCTGCACGCCACAAACTCCACTTTCCTATCGGCCGGGTCTTTAAAGGACGGGGGTCCTCCACTGGAATCATGGTTGCTTTATTAAATCTGGAAAGAGGAGGGTCCACCACTGGTGGGATGGGAGGAGGAATTCTACAGGCAGGTCCGACCATACCAGGAGAGTACCCGCATCCACCCCACCACGTATAGGGGTGACAAATTACCCCTCCACGGCTGCAGGTATCACTCCAGACAGGACCCTCGCCACCAAAGTGGGGGCTGTCAGCCAGGGGGATGCTGCGACTCGGACCAGAGGCCAGTCTTTTGCGACACAGGCGATACGTTTAAACTCGCAGGCCAGCCTCCATCCGTTTAGGCCATGTCACGGCCGACTGGACTGGGGAGACCACTGGATATAGTTTATCCAGATCGTCATCCAGCCCAGCAGTTGATTGTAGATCTCCCAGGAGATGCATGGCAGGAATAAAAAAATAATTGCTAGGACCAAAAAGATCCCAGCAAGAAGCTAGGTCCTTACAGCTGACTAGAAAAAAAAAAAAAAAAAAAAAAAATGAACACCAAAAGCAGGGAGGGGGTTTAATACTGACTGAGGACAGCCAATGGGGCTTAGCCAAGTATTATGTTCTGCCTAGTCCTACTCCTGCTGAGGTGATATAACCCAATGGTCAAGATTAAGGAGGCGGTGTGTCTCATGATGAACCGAGGAGAAATTTGTTTTAGACAACGGCTGCGCAAAATATCGTGTGACATAAAAAATTGCTTTTGTAGGCAAATGGTTAAAATGGGGCCCTTTAATCCAAAAAACAGTGATAGGAAAAGTGAAAAAAAAAAAACTGAATTTTTTTCCCATAGTTCATGCTGTGCTTTTACCATCAATATTGATACTTACTTGTACTATTTTCTTATCGGACATTCCAGCCACAAACAAACTCTGTTTATCTTCATCCGGATTGAATTTGACACAGTATGGAACTTTTCGGTTTGTAAACCTGGAAATACACTGACCTACAGAACCAACAGAAGATCATTAATATACCAGTATTTAAATATACAAAATATCCTGTGTCTGATTACAGGGGTTCTCCATTTACTCTGATCCCACAGTGTTTGTGTAAAAAGCTACAGGATTTCTACAGCAGGCTAAACTGCTTGGACCCTTTCATCAAAAGCAGCACTGAAAACCCAAAGACAAAGCATTTCAGAGCCTAGACCTGTGTTGAGACTAAAATGGGGGGGCAGCAGCTCCGAGTACTCCTAGAAAATCAGAGCATTTGTTTTATATACAGGAAACAATCTTCCTGGAAAAACACTCCGTGTAGCAACCATCCTAGACACCAACTGGCTCAAACTATTTTCACCATGTGGGTTTGATGAGCAGCAATTGGTATACTAGTGGTTTTACTTTCTCGTTTTATGTGTCTTATATGCGATATTTTTGTTAAATGATCTAGATTCCAAGAGGAAAGGAGTTCCAACAGCTAAAAAAGATAAAAGCCTCTTTGCTGCAACAAGATTTGTGGCAGTTGTCCATCACAGGTTAGTAAACAATAGGAAGTGTTTTGTAAGGCACTTTTCATAAATCAGACGCATGGTGTTTATACACAAAAAGCCTACCCACAATTTCCTTTATCAAGTGGCAAACTTGTATATCTGTACTACAAAAGTTACCCTTAAAGCCCATGGCTCTTGCCTCAAGTAGTTCAATTCTGTACAGGTCACCAGACTTCTAAAATAAATTGATACATTGGAAAAATCCCATAAACCTGTCCAGGATGACGCCATTCTCCAGAATTCCTATAAAACACATGCAGTTTTTGCACCTACTGGATGCTACTTTAGACAAAGTGAAAACTTACCTATTTCTAAATCATTAGGGGCCCCTCTCAACAGCTTGTATACCAATTCAATCGATTAGCACATGACTATTATTCTGATTTATATACATCTGAAACAAGGTAACCAACTCTACTTTGGATCACCTGCCAGAAACATCCTCCATCCTCGGACCCGCCGAAGAGGACACCCGAAACCGCAGAAGGACAGCGGACCCGACGAGGCCGCCGATGGACGCCGCGCAAGACACCAAAACTGTAAGTACAAAAATAACTTTTTTTCCCACAGGATTGGGGGTCACTTTGGGGGTGCGCGGTATACGCGGGAGCGCGTTATACCGCGATAAATACGGTACTTTCTATGAATCGTTTGCCAGAGATCTCCTAACCCCTTCTCGGACATGCCAAGATTTACGGGATCTCTCTCTGGCTCCTTTCTGAAAATATCAATTTGGCAATAGAAATACCGAACTGGTGGCTGGCAATGGTGGCAAGTGACATGTTGCATCTGGTGGCCGGCAACGGCGGCAAGTGACACGCTCAGGGCTTCCACCGATTCTGCATTATGGTGCGTTGAACTATTTCAATATATATTACAATGCAATAATAGAAATAGTGCACTTTAATCATCCTGACACCATATCAACCATGGTGTCGGGACGATGGAAGCACTAACACCAGCCATTCCCCGACAAATCGCGCCATCCCCCGTCACTGTTAGCCATGCACGCCCAGCTAAGGAAACAAAAAGGGGTCTGGTGCTGGATGGATTTGTGATCATGTTTTTATTACCATTCCTCTACAGCAAGGGTATGCATACCTCAGCCCTCCAGCTTGTTCATTCCCTTTTCGGAAAGATTTTCCCCTACTGCTTGTCGTCCTGTGACAAAACTCATTTAAAAAAAAAAAAAAAAAAAAGGGAGGAAAAATCTCCCGTACAGGGACAGACAACTCTGTCAGACCTACCAATACTTAACCAAGACTGAAATAAGCAAACACATCAGAATCTAAACCAACAAGCTGATAGTACACCAATCTACAGCTTTTACTTTTAATAGTAATGTATATAGTACCTGTTTCGGTGTCCCACAGCTTGAGATAGCGATCATAGGCTGCACTTAGGAATTGCGTCCCGCTATTGTTATAGCATATGTCCCGAACAGCTTTACTGTGGCCTGCAAAATAGAAAGGGCCTTTATGTCATATCCAGAAACCAACAAATACATGATGTATGGAAATGTGTCCCACTGTGTTACTAAAAAACAGGATTTTTGAACTCCACAAAATAAATTTTTTGGAGTTCATTGAGAGACACAGGAATTCTTAGAACTATTAGACTGTAAGGTTAAAAATGGATACGGACAACAAAATAAAACAGAGGGGAGGGACCCATGTCCTATATAGGATTCCAAAAACATTTTTACGATGAATATAAAAAGATACTATCCACTTTCTCATCCATCAATGTACACTCTTAGGCCCCGTACACACGAGAGGATCTATCCGCTGGAATTGATCTGCGGATCAGTTCCAGCGGATAGATCCGCTGGTGTGTACAACCCAGCGGATGTTGTTCCGCGGATTTTTTTCGGGCTGACCGATTTCCAGCGGATAAAAATTTCTTAGCATGCCAAGAAATCTATCCGCTGGAATCGGCTCCAGCGGATTGATCCGATGGTCTGTACAGACTCACCGGATCGATCCGTCCGAACCCATCCCTCGCATGCGTCGTAATGATTCGACGCATGCGTGGATATCCTTATATGACAGCGTCGCGCACGTCGCCGCGTCATCATCGCGGCGACGGCGCGACACGTCACCGCGGACGGAATTCCGCGGGGATTTTGATCTCCTGGTTAGTACAACCAGGAGATCAAAATCCGCCAGAGGATTTATCCACGGATACGCGGATAAAAAATAACAAACACACCCAGATAACTTTTGGGGGGGGGGGGGGTGTATTTAAGCATGCGTAAAATACCTATAAAAGTCCGCAAACATCTTCTTTCATTGTACACTTCCCAGATCTGTAACAAAATTAAGAAAAGTGATCACAAATGTATCCATCATATAATAGCAGCAAGTAGTAAAGCTGAAAATTAAATCATGGTTAGAACCTTTGTGACTGTGTCACATATACACTTGATGATTTCTCTGGGGGTAACCGATAATAGGTTTAATAAACTGAATGTCAGAGGTTTACATAAAACAAGTAACAGCATGCACAGATACACTGTGTGCAGGTGGCTTGTGGCATTCCAGTACTTGTCCACATCCTCTTACCAGAAGATATGCAAAAAGCCCTGCCATCCTCAGGGTAGAAACAGGTTTCTTTAGAAGGGGAGGTGAAATAAATATGCCTGAAGGACAGCGTACATCTTGTAGACAAGCACTTAACGTTATGGGTGGGAAAAAAGGAAAGTATACATTTAGCAAAAAAAAAAGCACCAATTTGTCATGTGAGAGCAAGACCCCATACACACCATTAGATTTCCTGTAGATTTTTGTCTTCGAATTTACCAAAAACCGTATAGTGCAAGGGCCTGCCTGACTGCATACAAACAAACTCTTAAGGTTTGACCTCATAATATTTGGTTTTGGCAAGTCTGAAGATAAAAAAATCGCCAGAAAATCTAATAGTGTGTATGGGGTCTAAAAGGCAAACATTAGGATTTTATAGTGATGCAATTTTTTGTGCATCGGTATTTGCAGCTATGACTGTATGTTCAAATATAAAAGTAAAAATACCTGAAGATTGAATGCATTGCCAAAGACTGCCATTCTAATTACTTGATGTATATCTTTATAGAAACTCTTTAATCCGCGTATGACCAGAAACTGGGATAAGACTGGGAGTTAAAGCACTCTGATCCCGTTTTTCAGATGCAGAAAGGGGATGCGTTTGGCAAAATGAGGGGTTAATTTACTAAAACTCTTCGTGCAAAATCTGGTGCAACAGCTTCCAGTTTTTTTTTGTCAAAGCTTAAAGAGGAAGTAAACCCTCCGAACAAAAACGGGAAAAATACTAAGGCCCCTTTCACACCAAGGACTAGCAGGACTGCTCCAAAAATAGCGCCGCTAAACGGCCAGTGCACCTCCCGCGCCCAGTGTGAAAGGGGCCAAACCCTGCAAGACAAAGGCATAATCAGCTAGTATGCATAGCATACTAGCTGATGTATTACTTACCATAGATCGAAGCCGTCGACATGTTGTCCCGGAGCGACTTCCGGGTATCGCGGCTCCGGCGAGGTGATTGGCCGGAGTTGCGATGACGTCACTTTCGCGCAGGAGCGGCACAGTACAACTGAAGCAACGGCACATAGTGCCATTATTTCAGTTGGCATAAGTGCGCATGTGCCGCATGACGTCGGCACATGCAAATACATACCGTGCAGGTTTAGGAGATATCCAGTGCAGCTACAGGTAAGCCTAATTATAGGCTTGCCTGTAGCTTAAAGTGGTTGCAAGTGGTTACAATTTTTTATGTTTATCCTTTTAGTTTTAACCGCTTGCCGACCAGCCGTCGTATAACTACGGCAGCAGGTCGGCTGCGCGAGAGCACGTAATATTACCACATCTAGTGATCCAGCCAATAGGGGCGCCTGTTCTCGCCCCTGGTCCCGCCGCGTGTGCCCGATCACCGCCGGGCACCCGCGATCGCTCGTTACAGAGCGAGAACCGGG
The DNA here is from genome assembly GCF_905171775.1 of Rana temporaria. Classification (NCBI taxonomy): domain Eukaryota; kingdom Metazoa; phylum Chordata; class Amphibia; order Anura; family Ranidae; genus Rana; species Rana temporaria. The sequence continues at coordinate 265,276,008 of NC_053492.1, read as the reverse complement.
AACTGTGTGTGTAAGCTCCCGGTCCAGTCAGGGGGAGACATGCCCGATTGTCTGTTCATACAATGTATGAACAGCGATCTGTCATTTCCCCAAGTCAGTCAGTCCCACCCCCCCCCCCTCAGTTAGAACACACACAGGGAACATAATTAACCCCTTCCTCGCCCCCTAGAGTGTTAACCCCTTCCCTGCCAGTGGCATTTTTATAGTAATCAATGCATTTTTATAGCACTGATCGCTATAAAAATGGCAATGGTCCCAAAAATGTGTCAAAAGTGTCCGCCATAAGGTCGCAGTACCGATAAAAATCGCTGATCGCCGCCATTACTTGTAAAAAAATAAATATTAATAAAAATGACATAAAACTATGCCCTATTTTGTAGACGCTATAACTTTTGCGCAAACCAACCGCTTATTGAGATTTTTTTTTACGAAAAAAAAAAAATGAAGAATACGTATCGGCCTATACTGAGGAAAAAAAATCTTTTTTTTTTTAGATATATATTTTTGGGGATATTTATTACAGCAAAAAGTAAAAAAATATTCATTTTTTTTTTTCAAAATTGTCGCTCTATTTTTGTTTATAGCGCAAAAAATAAAAACTGCAGAGGTGATCAAATACCACCAAAAGAAAGCTCTATTGGTGGGAAAAAAAGGACGTCAATTTTATCTGGGTGCCACGTCGCACGACCGCGCAATTGTCAGTTAAAGCGACGCAGTGCCGAATCGCAAAAAGTGGCCTGGTCATTGACTAGCAGTATGGTCCGGGGCTGAAGTGGTTAAAGCATAGCGCCAATTTAAATATGTAAAAAAAAAAAAAAATTGGGATGTTGCCTGGTTATGTACCTGTACTTTCATTACCTGGAGCAGCAAGCTATTTGTTTATTACCTGCTTAGATTTGAATGATTTTTAATTACAATTCACAATGTCATTGGACACACACTAAAGCCACACACATCTCCACACTCCCCCTCACAGGGTTTGACAGCAGCAGAAGCCAATGGCTCACGCTGTGCTCAGTGAGTCATAAGGGGAGAGGGAGCAGCACTGCTGCTGTAGATGGGCACAACACTGGATTTAGAGAGGACTCAAATAAGTGTTTAGGGAGCGAAATGGGGGGTTGGCAGTTCGAGATCAAGTAGAGAGATCAGATCAGTGGTTCGACCATTTTTTCTGCAGTCCCTGACTACAAATCAACATAGTATTGTGGTCTAAAATAAACAGTCATCAATTTGCTGGGATTTCCAGTAAGGCTGCCCACCCTAGAGACAGCATGCCTCACGAGAGGACAGTTCAAATTATTACATGCCGCCTTCAGCAGTATGAAAAGAGCAATAGTACAACTCGCTTGTGCTTCAAATATTGGCTTACATTTTAAAAACATATTTTTTTTACTTTGGGGGCTCCCAATTCTTCCAGGTAAAAGGGCAGAGCAAAGGGCAATTGTGATCCATCCTAGGCCGATTTGTACTGGGGTGATGAGAGAGACAGCATATTTTTTGGATATGAATGTATAAAATCCTATGCGCTACCAGTTAATATAAGAAATAGGAAGCAGCAGCTCACAACTTAACAATGTGTCCCAACATCTAAAATCCAATTGCTTACAACGTTGCACTATGCTTCAAAACTAAAAGAATAAAACTACATAAAGAAATGCAAACAGTAATATTACATGTGCCTGATCTCTCAAGGTAGATATTGAATAATGTGAATAATAATAATAATAATAATAATAATAATAATAGATCTACTGAGTTTGTACTCTAAGTGCCAGTGCTGCAATGAACTTCTCATCAAGGAGTGCAAAATAACGCAAAAAAATAATAATACTAATACTACTCTTATGTCTTATCACAATCCAACAACATTACAATAGTACCCCTACTGGGTATTCTAGCCAAAAACACCAGTGTTGCAAATAATGCAAAAATGAGCAAATAATAAAAATAGGTTAATCACTTCAGCCCCGGAAGGTTTTAGCCCTTCATGACCAATCAATTTTTTGCGATATGGCACTGCCTTACTTTATCTGACAATAGCGCGGCTGTGAAACACTGTACCCAAATAAAGGTCCTTCCCCCCCCCAACAAATAGAGCTTTCTTTTGGTGGTATTTGATCACCACTGCGGTTTTTATTTTTGTGTGTTATAAAAGAAAAAAGTGAAAATTTAAAGAATGAATAAATAAAATTTACTTTCTGCTTTAAAACACAAAAAAAAAAAAAAAAAAAAAAAAAAGAAGGAAGATGAATTTCTTCATCAATTTAGGCAAATATGTATTCCGCTACATATTTTTGGTAAAAAAAAAAATCACAATAAACGTATATTGGTTTGCGCAAAAGTTATTGCGTCTACAAACTATGGGATATTTTATTGGCATTTTTAGATTTTTTTTTACTAGTAATGGTGGCAATCAGCGATTTTTAGAGGGCGGCGGACAAAACGGACGCCAAACTGATACTTTTTTTGTGAACCAGTGACATGATTACAGTGATAAACATAAGCACTGTTAGCGTACTAATGACACTGGCAGTGAAAGGGTTAACACCAGTGGTGATCAAAGGGTTAAGTGTATCCCTTGGGGCCTAGGGGGTGCTTGCCAACTGTGGGGGGTGGACTCACTGGATTGAACACAGAGATCCGTGTTCCCGTTTAGCAGGAACACAAGATTACTGTGTCAGAATGGGGATCTGCCTTGTTTATAATGGCGGATCACCATCATACCTCTTTGGATCGATCACAGGTCACGGACATCGCGTCCGTCAGACCAGTTGATTGGCTCCCCCTCTAGCCAATCAGCACGCGCCCCCAGAGGCTACTGCACGAAATGACATACAGGTAAGTCGGTTCGTGCAATAGAGCTGACCTGCCACAGTATATGTACTGTGGCCGGACAGCAAGTGGTTAAACAAATCAATACAGCGATAACGTGAAAAAAAACAATCCAATTTGGTGACTTGATTTTCATATAATGGCATCCATTAAAAGAACAAAATTAGTGCGTCCGGTGATAACTATTGGGCAAACGTCAAATTAATCAAAATAAGACAATTCTGAAGATTATTTTTATTTGCGTTATTCTGCGCACCTTCATGAGACATTTGTTGCAGCACTGGCACTTTGTTATTATTCACATTATTCAATCTGTACCTTGAGAGATCAGACCCATGTTATATTACCGTTTTACAATTTTTTGTGTCGTTTATTCTTTTAGTTTCAAAGCATAGCGCCACTTTAAAATTTGTAAAAAAAAATAAATAAAATTGGATGTTGCCTTGTTATGTACCTGTACCTTCATTACCTGGAGCAGCGAGCCATTTGTTTATTACCTGCTTAGATTTGAATGCTTTTTACTTACAATGTCATGGGACTAAATGAAAATTTCATTCTGTGATGTTCAGTTTTGTAAAAGATGACACTTTTGCCTCAACACTCTTGTAAACTTACTGCTGGGAATGCTATACTACATGCCAGCAGTGCACATCCTATCCTCCTGATAAAAAGCATCCCCTGCAGCCAATATTGATGTTTTAGATAGACACAACTGTTTCAAAAGGAGGATAAGTTTAAAAAATCAGCAGTAACAGAGGGGAAAAATTGCGTTTAAAGGAAATCGGTCAGGCCCCAAACACTATGGAGAGTGCATGACTAGGCGTAATCTGCGTTATATGCAAATTCTAAATTCTTACTATTGGAAAGAAAAACCTCTTTTAGCAAAGAATTTATGACCACGCTTATTTCATTGTAAATGGTTATGATGATCTGAACTGGCAGGCATATGGCTTTATATCATTACAATCCTTGTAGCTTTTTTTTTTATCCCCAATTGGATCTTGACAATTATTGCAATATACTGTACTACTACAGGCAAATAGGCAAAGTTTAATTTCACCGGCTACAAACTATTTTTTTGTGAAAATATGTTCGTCCCATTGATTTCTGATTGCTCGACTTATCAGCCATAATTTTCTGACCACTGACAGGTTCAGTGAATAACATGATTTATCCCATTACAATGGCATCTAAAAGTCAGTGGGATATAGTACAAAAATTAAAAATGTTGTCTCTGAAGATGATGTCTTGAAAGCAGAAAAGATGGGGCAGAGTAGCCACAGACCACTCGGGGTGCCCATGCTGACCCGTGTCCACAGCCAAAAGTACCTACAATGGGCAGGCGAGCATGACAACTAGAGCACAGAGCCACGGAAAAGGGTGACCTTTTTGCAGAGGCCGTGTGCTCTTTTGGGCAACGTTCTGCTGGGAAACCTTCCCACTGGTTCTGATCCATATCCCCTATGTCTTCTGCCCATTTACTGCGGCATCTCAGAGAGGTATGGTCCTGAGCCGTGGATAACAGTTTCATATAGATTTTTGATAATGTGGATGTTACTTAACACATACCACCTACCTAAACACAGTTGCTGACCAAGTACCCCACTTCATAAGTGGGAACTACTCAATATTAGGTGGGCAGTCAAAGAAATGGCCAATTGGTGTACAAGATACCGTATATGGCATGAATATGTATTTGTTATTTTTGATGTTACAATAAGTTTTGCTTCTTTGTTAAAATTGAACATGGCTTGTTTTAATGTGTATATTACTAGAATTACTATATTATACTATTTTGACATTGCATATCGCTGTGTCTGTGTTCTGTATTGACAGAACACAAGGCATTCTATGATTGGACCAGGGAAGAGGAGGGGCAGATGAACAACAGGACCACCTCTTGTGCAATCACAGAGTGCCTTTAATTCTGTAACTAATACAAGATGTTTTATAAATATCAGTTGAATGCCGGGCCTTCAGCCAAGAACCACCTGTGCGCATGCGCCGATGCAGTCAGCAGCTCATTGCGGAGGGAATATCTCCTAAATTGTAAAGGTTTAGGAGATATTTTTTACCTACAGGTAAGCCTTATTATAGGCTTACCTGTAGGTAAAAGCAAAACATAAATAAAGAGTTTAGTAACACCTCAAATGTGCCTGCTGTACCATGTACTTGTATGATAAAGTATCCTGTTCTCTTTGTATTGCTTACTTTAAGTGAAATACCTGGTGTTCCTGCTAGTCCCCTTGCTTTCCTATTAAAAACTGACCACACTAAGCAGGAGAACACATTATGATCAGTTCTCTAGCTATGCTGGAAACTTTGTGTACTCTCCCTTCAATGATCAGACTTGTCCCGACATGCCTTCGCTGCACAGCCATTAACTGGCAAGCTCAGTGTGCTGCTGCTTCTCCTCCCCTAGCCCCTATGCAGCTGAGAACAGAGGGAATGTGATCATTTACAATCACTAACTGCCTGCTGCACAAACTTTTAGAGGGAGGGGGGGGGGGGGGGCGACGGTTGTACTGATGTGCCAATGTTCCAATGCTTGCATTTATGAGCCCAACTATGCGGCCATCGTGTTGGAGAATGTTTATTGGGACATGTATTGGGCTGCAGCCCCTCCCCCCCCCCCCCTTTATCCATGCTTTGTATACAAAAAAATATATATATATTTTTTAACTAAAGCATAAAGTATATTACATACCATAAACAAACATACTTAATTACTGTATTTATTGGCGTATAACACTCACTTTTTTACCCTGAAAATAGGGGGTAAACTGTGCCTGCGTGTTATACGCAGGGGGCCGTGGAAAGTTTTTTTTCCTGAAACTTCCCTCTAAAAGTTAGGGTGCGTGTTATACACCGATAAATACGGTAATATGTATTATACCTTTGAATAGTTTAAGGAATATACATCAGTGAAAGCTTATGTTACAAGGCAAGTTGTGTTCACACAACCTTCCCTGTTCCCAGGCTTCCCTGTCTGCATGCCCCCCCACTTCCCAGGCTTTCCATCCTCCCAAGCTCTCCAACCTGCACAAATCCCTCTCAAGCTATCCACTTGCACAGCTGCCCTCTCCCTAGGGTCCCCTGCCTGTATGGCTTCACCTCTTCCCAGACCCTCAATGTGGCATAACAAAGAGGTGTTAAAAGAGAGAACAAAACAAAAAAGAAAAGAAAACGTAGGACAGCCTTGAGGAACAGTGATCCCAACTCTGTACTGTATAATACTGTATGTAGCCATTTGTGTTTTTCATAACACGACGGCTTCTAAGCAACATGCATTGATTGTCCACTTCAAAAACCAAGCATGCTTAAAAGGGAACATTTATGAATACATTTTGTTAAGACATGTTCTCAGACATTATTGTGCCCAAAATATTATAGTCTGTCACTGTAATATAATATATTATAGTCTGTCACTAATATAAAAAGGTAAAAAAAAGAAGCCTGCTAAATTATCTTTCTTGACCTGGTACCGTTATGAGCATTTACTAACCTTAATCTTGCAGTCCATGGAAGAAGACAGCAATAAGTGTCCAGAGTGAGGATACAACCTCACGGCACTGACTCCCTGGAAGGAAGGAAGGAAGGAAGGTAGAGAGGCGAATTTAACAAAGGTTCATTTAAAATAAATTTTTGAGTAGGTAATGCAAAAAGAAAGATTAAACACTGGCTGTAATGTTGTTAAATTATATAGGTTAAAGCGGATCTCCACTCTAAAGTGGAGTCCCGCTGATCGGAACCCTCCCCCCCTCCGGTGTCACATTTGACACCTTTCAGGGGGAGGGGGGTGCAGATACCTGTCTACAGACAGGTATCTGCACCCACTTCCGGCCCTACGATACGGGCAAAGGACGGGTTTTTTCCTTCCTTCCCGTCCGTCCGTCCCCCCGTTGTATGCTGGGAACACTCGGCTCCCAGCACACAGCGGGAGCCAATCGGCGGGCGCAGCGCGACTCGCGCATGCGCCGTAGGGAACCGGGCAGTGAAGCCGGAGCGCTTCACTTCCTGGTTCCCTCACCGAGGATGGAGGGGGGAGCAGCAGGGTGACGAGCGATCGGCTCGTCATCTGCTGCGATCACCGCTGGACTCCAGGACAGGTAAGTGTCCTTATATTAAAAGTCAGCAGCTGCAGTATTTGTAGCTGCTGGCTTTTAATATATTTTTCCCGTGGCACATCCGCTTTAAAGGGAAATTTCCTGACCAGGTAAATGCATGTAGTGCAGTGGGGTGCTTTTAAGAAGTCGCACAACTCCTTGGTGAATCCCAATGTTACTACATTCAGATAATGTGTTATTACTTACAATACACTTTGCACCGACTTTGCCATATACCAAATCTAAAATCTTCTAAACCATAGGTTTATTGAAATCACCTTTCACCAGGGACACGCTACATACAGAGGCCTAAATTTGTACTGTGACTCAGATCTAGGCCCAGCCTATGAAACCAAGGCTACGTTCACAGAAGTAGCCAGGAGCACATAGTTTGCTGTGTTCAGGAGGTGTATAAACATCGCCTCTGGATACAACACTGTGCTATGGCTGAATTCAAACTGGCTGATTAGTTGCGGCCAGTTTCTGTGCAGCCTGAACTGACCCTGGACACACACAGTATGCGTTCAGGGTCAGTCAGAGGCTGCCAATGATTTGTACGGAATACAAATCTGACCACCACCACCAACAGCTGCACCTGTTTGCAAAAAGTGTGCAGGCATGGTTTGGAACCACCATTGCTGTGGCACTTTGAATGACAATTGCGCGGTTATGCTACATTGGACCCAAACAATTTTATTATCATTTTATTCCCATAAATAGAGCTTTTTGGTGGTATTTGATCACCTCTGCGATTTTATTTTTTGCGCAACAACTAAAAAAAGCCTAAAAATGTTGAAAAAAAAAAATAAAGATTTTTTTTGTAAATAAATAAGTTTTCTTCTTCGATTACGGGCACTAATATGACGGGACAGATGGACACCGAGGGGTGGCACCGATGGACACCGAGGGGTGGCACCGAGGCCATTACTTGTTCATCCCAGTACACATGTTGCCAGTCAGTGCCCATTTGTGGGCACTGATTGGCATCTCATTTTTTTTTTTTACTGCCACCTTCCCTGGTGGTCCAGTGTGGGCATCCGAGGGGGGGGGCAGCGCTGATAAACAATCAGCGCGAACCCCCCGCCAGGAGAGCCGCCAATCGGCTCTCCTCTACTTGCGTCTGTCAGACGCGAGTGAGGAAGAGCCATCAACGGCTCTTCCTGTTTACATCGTGATCAGCCGTGATTGGACATGGCTGATCAAGTGGTAAAGAGCCTCCGCCGGAGGCTCTTTATCGAGATCGGAGATGCAGGGTGTCAGACTGACAGCCCGCATCACCGATCGCCGCGCGCCCCCACGGGCACGCGCCAGCATGTAATCCTGCTGGACGTCAATAGATATCCAGTCAGGATTTCACAACCACTTCCCGGACGTCAATTGTCTATTGACCGGGCGGGAAGTGGTTAAGATAGATTTTCTGTCACTGTTAAAGCCAAAACTATATGCTCTACCTTTGTATGTCCAGACCAGACATGGATCTGCTTCTTGGGTAGGTAACATTTTTCTGGAGCTTCTGTGGAGCGTAGGTTAACATCCACATCTTGAGGAACGTGAAGATACGATCTGCCCTGGTAGTCATACATTTCTTTAACTAAACAAAAAAAGTGGCAAGAATTGCAAGGTTATTATAAAAAATAAAGACTAGCGTCACAGTTCACTTGCTAAGACAGGCTTTTTTTGATGGTAGTGGCTGTTTGGATTTAAGGGTATTGAAAAAATAATCAGCATGCAACAGGTGGTATAGAAAAACTACAAACCATGCAATATGGTCTTCTCATCTGCAGGTTTCTCGTCTTCTTGTTTGCCTCTCTTCTGTCTTTTTGCAGTTATCTCATCCAGCTCCTTCTGTTGCTCCTATAAATCAATCAAAAAAAAAAAAAATGAATTTCAAACAATCTTAGAAAATGCTGCACTAATGAAAGCGCTATATGTACCAATATTACCTCTGAAGGCTTGGCAACATCTTTTTCATCAACATATTTTGCCCATGGACCGAGGAAGCCATCTATGTTTGAAGCATCGCTACCTTTTATTTTTCTCCTCTTTTCAAGTTTTTTCTGACCCGATTCAAATACGGTTAACCCTGAGCAAAGAAAAATACAATGAAGTACAAACATTTTATATTTTTAATAAAATCATTCTAGAATATAATTTTTTATTCTTACTTGTAACTACAGTTTGTGGTTAAAGTAAATTACAAGGGGTACTTAAGCTTCAGCCATGGCTCTCAAGCCATGAAGCAGTCCGTTTAACCCTTTCGCTGCCAGGTCCGTACATCTTACACAACTGACAGCAGGGGGTTTTACACACATTGCCATTGGCTACAGCCACCGCTATTGTGTGCAAGCCTGACAAGCAGACTTTCGTCTTCCACACACCCCAGTACCGGGCACCCCTACTTGCCCATCTGCAGGGCCAGGACCGACATAGCGTGTGCCGCCGGGAGGGAGCAGAGTGGAGTGGACACAAGTTTGTGCCCCCCATCCCTTCTTGTTGCTGACCTGGAAAGCGCTGTGTTTTATGGCACTTCTGGGTCCACCTCTGTGTCTCCTGCCAGCATACACGGGAATGAATGTAATGTAATACGACCCTAGAGAATAAAATGGCATTTTTTGCAATTTATGTCACACTGTATTTGCAAAGTGACATTTCAAACGCGATTTTTAGATTTTTTTTATTTTTTACACTTTCCCTTTAAACATTTTTTAGATCACTTTTATTCTCATCACAAATAATGGAAACATACCTTGTGATAGAAAAAAGAGATTTTTAACACAGCTTACCTGTAAAATCTTTTTCTTGGAGTACATCACGGGACACAGAGCGGCATATTCATTACTATATGGGTTATATGGAGTACCTTCAGGTGATGGACACTGGCAATCTCAAAAACAGGAAGTGCCCCTCCCTATATAACCCCCTCCCATAGGAGGAGTACCTCAGTTTTGTAGCAAGCAGTATGCCTCCCAAAATGGTCCCCAAAAGAGGGGTGGGAGCTCTGTGTCCCGTGATGTACTCCAAGAAAAAGATTTTACAGGTAAGCTGTATTAAAAATCTCTTTATCGTACATCACGGGACACAGAGCGGCATATTCATTACTATATGGGATGTCCCAAAGCAATGCTTACAATGAGGGGAGGGAGAACATCTTCCCAAGACAAAAGGATTTAATTTAGAGATATACTCAAATCATAATAAATCCAACTTAGTTGAGAAAAAATAATTTAAAATTTTAAATTTAACTTAAAAGGGAGCCCCCGGAATCCGAGGGTCTCAAACTGCAGCCTGCAGCACTGCCTGCCCAAAGGCTGTATCAGTATTCCTTCTTACGTCCAACTGGTAGAATTTTGTAAACGTGTGGACAGAAGACCAGGTTGCCGCCTTGCAAACTTGAGCCATAGAGATCTGGTGGTGTGCTGCCCAGGAGGCGCCCATGTCCCTAGTAGAATGAGCCTTTAATGATAACGGAGGAGGCAACCCTTTCAAGCCGTAGGCCTGAGTGATTAACTGTTTAATCCACCTCGAGATGGTGGATTTTGCAGCTGCCTGCCCCTTCTTGGGCCCATCCGGTAAAATGAACACCACATCTGTTTTCCGGATCTTCTCTGTAGCTTTAAGATAGGCCTTCATGGCCCTGACAATATCCAAGGTATGCAGCAACCCTTCCTTTCTGGAAGTGGGTTTAGGAAAGAAGGATGGTAATACCAAATCCTGGTTTAGATGAAAACTGGATATAACCTTTGGTAGGAAGGAAGGATGAGGGCGGAGAACGACCCTGTCCTTATGCAAAATAAGATATGGTTCCTTACAGGATAAGGCTGCCAGTTCCGATACTCTTCTGGCGGAAACTATGGCGACCAAAAATACTAACTTCCTTGTCAGTAAAACCAAAGGAATTTCAGCCAACGGCTCAAAAGGTTGTTTCTGTAAACTTGACAGAACAAGATTTAAATCCCACGGACAAAGCGGGGATTTAACTGGAGGATTAATACGCAAGACCCCCTGCATGAAGGTCTTAACCTCTGCAAAGAGACGCAGTCTTCCCCCCACCTTCGAGGGTGGGGGCGCTCCTTCATAAGGCCGGCTTGGGGGCTGGCTTTGCTGGCTTGCGAAACCACTGCTTCTTGCCTGCGACGGCCTGTCCCTGCGACTTGTTAAAATTTGATCTTGCAGGAGGCCGTCGATACCGTTTGGTATTGGAAGGCCCCTGCCCAGGGGAGTACTGTCGTTTAAACGCAGGCCCCCGAAACTTCTTCTTGGTGGGCAAAAGAGTACTTTTTCCGCTTGAAATGGTCTGGATGTATTTGTCCAGGTCTTCTCCGAAGAGTCGTCCTCCATGGAAGGGGAACCCTACCAGGAGCTTCTTGCATGGGGGCTCTGCCTCCCAGCTCTTTAACCATAAGAGTCTTCTCATATGGATAAGGGATAACGATAAACGTGACGCTTGCTGGATAGAATCCTTAATCGCATCTACCGTAAAGCGTATGGCCCTAGGGACGTCCGAAAATTCTTCTGCCTGCTGGGCAGGAATAAGTTTAAGCATCTGCTTAGCTTGATCCGATAATGCTTGTGCAACCCCAATTGCAGCCACAGCTGGCTGCACTACTGCCCTTGCAATAGTGAAGGAGGTTTTAAGTAGCGTTTCCAAGCGTTTATCAACCGGATCCTTGAACACCTGTATGTTTTCTACAGGGCATGTTAAAGATTTGTTAACACATGAGATGGCCGCGTCTACAGCCGGGGCTGCCCATCTCTTGGAAAATTTCTCTTCCATAGGATATAAGGCAGAGAATCTTTTTGGTGGTACAAAGATTCTATCTGGCTTGGCCCAATCTTGGAACATAACTTCCTCTAGTAGAGGATGGATCGGAAAAAACGCATTGGTTTGAGGCGCTCTTAGTGAGCCCAAAGCTGAGACCGTTGATACTTGGAGATCTGGTACTGGCAAGTTGAACGTCCTATGGACCAAGTCTGTTAAAACTTGAACCCACCAGCTCTCCCTTTGGGAGGCTGCGCCAGACTCCTCCGTACCCGGATCCTCGATCCCTGAACCTACTTGGTCCTTGTCCAAGAGGTCTTCCAATTCCCCTGCGGAAGGGACCTCCTCATCTGAGGGTTCACGCTCGGGCGACGGAGATCTATTCCGTTTTTTGCCCCGCATAGCCTTGGCTATCATTTTTTCCATTCTTTTTTCCATCTCCTTTAGAGAGGTGGACAGTACCTCGTCCGTGACCACCCTAGGGTTGGACTGACCCGTGCCAGCTCCAGCCCCAGATCTCGATGGTCCCACCAAGGCTCCCTCTGGGGAAAGTAGCGGTATGACTTTGTCCGAGACCTCAGACCCTCTGGGGGAATCCCCACCTCTTGTACCCTCTGAACCAGATGCCATGGTACAATACCGAGGTACGCCCGCTACTTAACGGTGTTTGGGAAAATAAATAGTTGTTGCCCAAAACCTTTCTGGGGAAAAAAAATGCCTTCCTTATTAATTTGGTTTTTTTTTTTTTTTTTTTTTTTTTTTTTAAACCAAAGAAAGAAAAACCATTCTGTCCCCCTTTAGTAGTATTTGCCAAAAAAAACTGCTGAAAAAGAAACCCTATCTCTAGGGTAAAAGACAGTCTTTTTGAAGACTAATACTCTTCTTTGGCCACTGTGTGTCCTCGGCGCCCCACTCTGCCGCTCTGGTCCTTCCTCTCTCAGTTCCAACACTTCACTGAGCTGGGAACTTTTTGGAAGGGCCGCCCCTTCCTTTTACCTACAGGCCCGCCCTTCCCCTGTCAGCAAACGGCGCAAAATTGCGCCCATATCACGGGGGCGCGCGCCCGCGGAGGGGGGGGCCACACAAGGAGGTCAGAGGCTGATCCTGCCGTCCAGGCCAGGATCCACAGAGCGGCATTTTTCCTGCAGCAACCGCCTGGACCTCTCTGAGCAGGCTTGCAGGTAGGAGCATTCACTCCCTTTTACATAAGAAACCTCAGTAGATTCCCAGGGGCTTCTCTTAGAGAGAATTGTCACTATACACACAGGCCCTTTTTCAATGCTTTCTAGCACCAGTTGCAATACTACCAGGGAGGTCACGATTATGGGGAATATATACATACAGAGTCATCCTATCCTAAGATATGTGACTCACCTTGCCAGATGCAGCGCATAAACCATAGGCATGTCCCACTGTGACCTTCCCCCAGAAAAAACCTGCTGCGAACCAAGTTCCGCAAGTTTCCCCTTCACTTACCTGCTCCATGCCGCAGGACTTTGCACAGCAAGAGGTCCAATCTTCCCCCATCTCCGTGGGGCGTCTAGACCTTCAGGCCCTGGGTTCCTATGAAGGATCCACTGTCCTGGGCCCATATAGCACCCTGGCAACAGAAACATTAGGCCCCCAAAGGTTTCTAAGTTCTGGGCCCAGAGTCCAGCTCTCTGTGACAGAAAGCATTATGGGCTATACCCCAATGGTTTGGGGTCCGGTTACTGACCACTTTAGCACTGAGGCCTTTGGACAGAACCGGTTAGCCCACCTTAATCCCAAGGATGTGGAGGCAAGCTAAACCATGACCAACACCTAAGACACTGGCGTAAAAACTGAGGTACTCCTCCTATGGGAGGGGGTTATATAGGGAGGGGCACTTCCTGTTTTTGAGATTGCCAGTGTCCATCACCTGAAGGTACTCCATATAACCCATATAGTAATGAATATGCCGCTCTGTGTCCCGTGATGTACGATAAAGAAAGATCAGTGGCAGTTCCGCCCTTCACTATGCAGCCACGGGCAGCAGAGATATTCAATCATCTCACTGCCCTCCCCTTACTCTGAGAGCCATGTGCTGAAGAGTTGGGGAGAGACGCGACAAGCTGCATCTGGTGGCAGGAGACGCGACAAGCTGCATCTGGTGGCAGGAGACGCGACAAGCTGCATCTGGTGGCAGGAGACGCGACAAGCTGCATCTGGTGGCAGGAGACGCGACAAGCTGCATCTGGTGGCAGGAGACGCGACAAGCTGCATCTGGTGGCAGGAGACGCGACAAGCTGCATCTGGTGGCAGGAGACGCGACAAGCTGCATCTGGTGGCAGGAGACGCGACAAGCTGCATCTGGTGGCAGGAGACGCGACAAGCTGCATCTGGTGGCAGGAGACGCGACAAGCTGCATCTGGTGGCAGGAGACGCGACAAGCTGCATCTGGTGGCAGGAGACGCGACAAGCTGCATCTGGTGGCAGGAGACGCGACAAGCTGCATCTGGTGGCAGGAGACGCGACAAGCTGCATCTGGTGGCAGGAGACGCGACAAGCTGCATCTGGTGGCAGGAGACGCGACAAGCTGCATCTGGTGGCAGGAGACGCGACAAGCTGCATCTGGTGGTAGGAGACGCGACAAGCTGCATCTGGTGGCAGGAGACGCGACAAGCTGCATCTGGTGGCAGGAGACGCGACAAGCTGCATCTGGAGGCAGGCGAGTCCATCCAAATCTTCACCGATCGTGTAAACTTCACACTGGACCTCATGCAACTTGGATTCTGTGCCTCTCCACTCTTCCTCCAGACTGAGACCTTGATTTCCAAATGAAATATTTTCCACAGTCAGTGACGATTTGTGGAGCCACATCATCTGCTGGTGTTGGTCCACTGTTTTATCAAGTCCAAAATCAGCGCAGCAAACTATAAGGAAATTCTAGAGCACTTCATGCTTCCCTTCCCTCTGCTGACCAGCTTTATGGAGATGCCGATTTCATTTTCCAGCAGGATTTGGCATCTGCCCACACTGCCAAAAGTACCAATACCTGGTTTAATGATCATGTTATCACTGTGCTTGATTGGCCAGTAAACTTGCCTGACCTAAACCCCATAGAGAATCTGTGGGGTATTTTCAAGAGGAAGATGAGACATGTATCATGTATGCCCCTGCATGCCCTGTATCTAGAGAGGAATCATATGGGGACCTTGCGCCCTCCCCTGCATGACTACCGCCAAATGTTAGTGTAGGAAACAAAATTTACATTTACAAGTGGATCATAGAGGTCTTTAAAAAAATCTTCATATCAAAAACCACCAAAATAATTCCATTTCATCTTGCAACAAATTTCATTTTTACAAATGAAATGCATTTAAAAATGAGAGGCAGTCAAGCTTACTAAACTAAACTGGTTTCCTAGAGATCAAGTTTTACAAAATGAAAAGTTGAAATGCAATGTTATTTTACATTGCCAAATACCTTCTGATAGACTCACACCCTAACAAAAACGCTTTCCCACGCTAGTAAAACAAAAATTAGGATAATGTACACCCAAATTAAAACATTGCTACATAAGCGTGGAAGCTAGAACCATAAAAAATAGGTTTTCAAAAAACAAAACGTTTTTTTTTAAATTAATTAAAACCCAAAAACCGAATAATACTGTAAACTAAGAAAATAATAGGCAGCACTCCAAGACACACTAGCAAGTTTTCAGGCACTTGAAATCAGGTAAAGGTGGGAATGGCATCATTTCAGGGTAAAGACCCCTTTCTCAAGTGAGCATCTTTGCCAATTGTTGTACATTTCACCCAATTTCTTCCCTTGCTTGCTTATTTTCTAAATCGGGCATCACTAAATGGCGGACCGCGGTCCGGTTCCGGACCCAGTGGCCATTCTATCCGGACCGCAGCCCCGCCAAGTAGTTTCCCGTGTGTCCTCTGTCACCGGCTCGCTCGCCCGCCTGCCGCTGCGGATGCCGCTATATACACAGCATGGCAGGCGCGGCAGGTGCGGCAGGTCCGTGCCTTCTCTCACATCGCTGCACTCCCCCCTCCCCACACTGCCTGTCTTAATCACACAGGACACGGAGCGCGACTGCTCTGGACAAAGGGCGGGACTTTTTAAGTTAAAAAGTGGGTGATTGGTTGCTAGGCAGCGGGGGCGGTCCCAGCAATAAATCACTCACTTTTAATGGGCAAAGTCCCGCCCATTGTCCAGAGCGGCCATGCTTCATTTCCTGTGTGATTAAGGTAGGATTCTGTGGGGAGGGGTGAGTGCAATGCAATGTAGGACAGGACAGGACAGGTCTGGTCTGTGATGGGGAGTCTGATGTGTCAGGACCCGTCTGTGATGGGGGTTTGTGATGGGGGGGTCATCCTGTGATAGGTCAGGACCAGTTTGTGATTTGGGGGGGTCAGTCTGTGATAGGGGGTCTGTGATTTGGGGGTAAGTCTGTTATGGGTCAGGACCAGTTTGTGATGGGGGTGAGGTCAGCCTGTGATGGGGTGGTCTGTGATGGGTCAGAACCAGTTTGTCATTTGGGGGGGTCAGTCTGTTATAGGGGGTCTGTTATGGGTCAGGACCAGTTTGTGATGGGGGGGGGGGGTCAGCCTGTGATGGGTCAGGACCAGTTTGTGATGGGGGGGGGTCAGCCTGTGATAGGGGGCCTGTGATGGGTCAGGACCAGTTTGTGATATGGGGGGGGTCAGCCTGTGATAGGGGGTCTGTGACGGGTGAGAACCAGTTTGTGATTTGGGGGGGTCAGTCTGTGATAAGGGGTCTGTGATTTGGGGGTCAGTCTGTTCTAGGGGTCTGTTATGGGTAGGCAGGACCAGTTTGTGATGGGGGGTCAGTCTGTGATGAGTCAGGTCAGTCTGTGATAGGGGGTCTGTGATTTTGGGGGTCAGTCTGTGATGGGGAGTCTGATGTGTCAGGACCAGTTTGTGATGGGGGGGTCAGTCTGTGATAGGGGGTCTGTGATGTGTCAGGACCAGTTTGTGATGGGGGGTTTGTGATGGGGGGCAGTCTGTGATAGGGGGTCTGTGATGGGTCAGGACCAGTTTGTGATTTGGGGGGTCAGTCTGTGATGGGGGTCTGTGATGGGTCACGTCAGTCTGTGATGGGGGGGTCAGTCTGTGATAGGGGGTCTGTGATTTGGGGGGTCAGTCTGTAATAGGGGGTTGGGGATTTGGGGGGTCAGTCTGTGATAGGGGGTCTGTGATAGGGGGTCTGTGATAAGGGGTCTGTGATGGGTCAGGACCAGTTTGTGATGGGGGAGTCAGTCTGTGATGGGTCAGGTCAGTCTGTGATGGGTCAGGTCAGTCTGTGATGGGGGGGGATTAGGCTGTAATGAGGGGTCTGTGATTTGGGCGGTCAGTCTGTGATGGGGGGGGGTCTGTGATGTGTCAGTCTCTGCAAGGGCAATAGAAAACAATTGTTTTCTATGTGTCCTGTTCACACTGCAACAGCGCCCCTGCGTACTGAGCAGTGTGTTGCAAAATGCATTCTGTTTCTATGCACCGCAATTGAACTGTGGTGCATAAAAATTAATAAAAGGTATTTTTACATTTCAATAAAGTTGAAAGAAAAAAAAGTGCGACGTGTGTGGGTCATAAAGGTGTGTGCATGTGTGTGGTGGTGGTGGGGCGCTGTGCTGGGAGGTTGTCAAGTGGAGGATATCATGTGGCGTCATAGCATCAATTTGGCATTCGGACCTCCGCTGGAAGAATTTTCTTCCGACTGGACCCCCGTGAATTTTAATTCAGTACCCCTGTTCTAAATGGAGAAACTGTGTGGAGATCTTGTGTAAGTACTACAATCACCTCCACCTGATCGTGAGTGTTCCCATACCAGTTCTATCTGTGTCTGTATCCATGTGTCCATAGTTGTTCACTGCTGTACTTTTTGCATGGATCTCCTCAGTGTTCTAATGAAGAAGTGAACGATGCTTACAGGCGAGAACCTGCTTCGGTCTAGAATAAATGGAGGAACTGTGGGGAGATCTTGCGCATGTACAACAATTATGTCTTTTATATGAGGTTTCCTTTCATAAATACAGTGCAAATTTGAAATACTAGCTGCTTAGAGTGCTGCCAATTATTGATTCGGGAGACTTTAGTGAGTCACATTAGGAACTGAGGCTGTGTTGAGACAGGACACAAGGTTAGCAAAGCAGATATTAAACTGACTGCAATTTTAAATATACACTTACCTTTTTGTTTTTCAGCCTCATCCACAGAACCAATGTATTTGGTGGCTGCATCTTGAACATTCAAAGATGGGTCCAGGGCATAACCTAAAAAAGTAAATACTACGAGTCAGTGCTGGAGGTGTGGCGATTCAATAAAACCCTTGCAGCAATAATTCCCACAGCTAAATGCTTTCCAAGTTAAATACAAACATCTGAGGGCCTTGGCCAATGCATTCTGTGAGAAGTTCAGCTCTACAGTGTACTGCTGGCACCGGTTGGCTTCTAATAGCTTGGGGCAGATACATATGTAAGATATAGAACAGAGAAGGAATTATGCCATGTTCTTTGCTTGTTAAGCAGCCTCACGGCATGGCATGTAGGAGACTTGGGGATTCAACCAAGCTTTAAGGCCCCTTTCACACTGGGGCGTTATTCAAGCGAAGCCTCATCTGCAATCCCAATGTGAAAGCCCAAGTGCTTTCAGAGCCCTTTCACACTGCCAAAAAACCGCTGGTAAAGACCAACATTTTAGGGCGTTTTTGCAGTGCCTCAGTGTGAAAGGGCAATGCGTTTTTACATTGCTTTCAATTCATTTCAATGGAGAGGGGCGTTTTTTTCAGCGCCCAAAAGCTGCCCCAAAGATGCTGCTTGCAGGACTCCATGTGAAAGGGTCCATTGAGATGCATGAGAGCGTTTGAGCGTTTTAATAGTGCTATTTTTAACGCTAAAACGCTGTAAAAACGCTTTAGTGTGAAAGGGGTCTAAGAGCATAGCTGGTCACAAACCTAGGGCTCATTAGCCTTTGGGTCCATTTTATTTTATTTTTTTAAATTGGCCCACAATGTACCTCAAGACTTAAAAAAAAAAAAAAAAAAAACACACATCTGAACAATTTCCAACAATGCAGCAGAGCATTTATATCTGTGCCTCGTGGTGTGCTATAGTGTGAATGTGTTTAGGTCTGCTGAAAAAGCCAGCATACTTTGTATACAATAAGGTTACAGGTCATGTCATACCAGCAACTTTGAAGCAGACATTTGTAGCAGCTACACATGTACTTATTTGCTCTTCAAATTTGCAGGAGTTTCTGCTGTAGTTGGTACAATGCAAATTTTGCAGTTACAAATCGCCAGCATGCCATTATCATTGGCAGCTCCATTAGATAACATGAATAGCTGCTGAAGCTGGCATCTTCAAAAGGCAGTGAAAACTTTGGCAATGTTTAAGGGCCAGTTCATACCAGATGCAGTCCAGTGTGTTATTAATCTTTTTAAAAAATGCATGCAGTATTTTTAATGGCCCTAGTTCACATCAGCATAGTGCGTTCCAGTCGGTGCCTTAATTTTTTTCTGTATGGAAAGCGGCAAACGCATGAAAATCACATTGGATTGAATCAAAAACGCATGTCCTAAATTAAGATGAAAAAAAAAAAACACACGTACTGGAACGCATTAAAAACTCATCCAGAACACAGAAATTGTGGCGTTTACCGGCCCTGAAACAAGATAAAATATGCTACCAACAGCCTCATCAAAAATAACTTTAGCCAGACACTAATAAAATTCACAAGACTGCAAGATACTGCTGTTGAGAAAAGGGATTTAGCAGTTAAAATTTACTAAAATAATTGCATGTCTATGTTCTGCGTACTGTGGAAGACCAGATATAGTGAATGCAGGAACCTTGGTTTAGTAAGACTTTAAAAGTAGAACAAAGTATGAGGACATTAACAGATCGGGTATGCGTCATATAGCTTGTACACAGGTTTTACATACTGTTTGCCATTTGATTTTGCATTGCAGCTATTTAAGAAAACATTGGTTGCTGAATCCATTTCTAATTCAGAGCAGGGCAAGATGCAGACACAACTCAAACTATAATATTTTCCAGCACTCAGCCACATAAGGCAGTAAAAGGGATCTAATAAAAGCCATATCTATCATTTAAATAAAATGGTCTAACAATAGAAGTGAAAAAAAAGTAAATCACAACAGCAGGAGCCAGGTACTATTTTTATGTTCAATTTCAGATGCAACTTAAGCCACACAGAACCCCATGACAATGGAAATTACATTATGCTCAATGATGCTGAGCAAGGCATGATTTTGGAAAAGGTTCCAGATATTTTTGGTGTGATTCCAGCACGATTTTGGCCCCACGGAATATGCAACACTACATAATCACACTGAAAAATCAGATCAAAGCAACGTGAAAATGTGCAGTTAAAAATTGCGAAGGTCTGTGGAATATGGGTACAAAGCTACTATTACTTTTTAGTCTTTTACAAACAATGTTACATAAGAAAAGCTATATACTTTCACAAAAAAAGGAGCATAAAGAGGTCTGAAGCATTTGTAGCCTATGCAAACTCTATGCACAGTCTATGCACATACTCTACAAGCATTAACAATTCACAGAGGGCTTGGGATATAGCACCCCCTAATGGGCACAGAAAAAAACACAAGACAAACATTTATTAATGTTGATTGTTTTGAAGACACTGCACTTCAGCATGTGCTTTTTCCTGTCCTGTGATTTGTTTTCTAGCTTATCTTCTAATTTTACTTATTAAACAAGATACATAGGAATGGAATTAATAAAAAAAAACTGACTAAACTGTCCATGACAAAAATCATTAATACAGATGCTCCTTGTCAATGCTGCGACTTAATGCGGTTGGGACGCCGGTGCCATCTCCTGGGGCGCGTGGGTCACCCTACAGACAGGTTGTACTGTGTGCTCCCTCCTATGTGTTGTAGGTTCGATAGATCTGCTGATGTGTTTGATATACTACTATGTACCAAGTTTTGTACCGTTGATTAGAGTTTGCATTCAGTTATTACATGTAAAGTATCGGGCCGTGCAGGCCCTGCCCTTGTTATAAATAACATTTTTTTAAAAAAAATCATTAATACAGTATAACTAAGGCAAAACATTTCATTTTAGTTTCTAGATAGAGTGGAGAGGGATTAAAACACCTGTCATTGTCTATTTCCATTACGGTCTGTGCCACCGTTGGGGAGATTCCCCTTCTCCATTTGTCATGTTGACCATCATTTCAAGTAAAAGTAAAATATTTTGGGTTGTCACAGGGGGGGGGGGAAAAAATAAAAAATACGAGGGGGGAGGGGGGAACTTCCAATGGGTATGTTAGTTCTGGAGACTGGGGGGTGTTAAAGGATTTCCTCAATTTGCAGGTTATGGGTCAGGAAGCGACAAGAAAGCTCCCCAAATGTGACAAAGGTGTAAGGGGGGGGGAAGAGAAGGATACAGGGGTCATACCACTACCCCCCCTTACTCTATCCAAAATAAAGATTTGCCTATAGTCCGACTTTAAAAGGAGAAGTTCACCTTTACAAAAAAATAAAAATAAATGCACGGCCACGTTTTTTGAAAACTGACAGGGGGATCAGGGGGAGGTGCATCTGTAACCAGTTACATCCTGAATATAGCTGCAAAGTCTATGGCTCAGATGTAAGCAAGGGTTTGTATAATACAATACATAGAAATGTGTTTCCATTGTAAATTATTACGTATGGCGCATCTACTGGTAAGAACTACACGTTAAATGCACAATAGTCTGAAAATGATGTAGAGGGAATACACAGCAAAAGTGTCAATAATACCAATTATATATCAGACAGGAGGCTCATATCTTATGCATTAATCTTCCTTTATTAATGCTCACAGCAGAATGTATTGCTAAAAAACTTCAACGTAAAAACTTTTCAAAACAACTACCACCCCCAGCAGTCCATATAGTCTCTAACCACGCCCCTACGGAGACCTCCATAAAAGGGGACTGCCTGTGGTGGTTCCTCCTCTTTCTTTCTGCTCGCAGCACAGATAAGATAAGTATTTGTTTCTCCGATTACAATTTCTAATACAGGCAGTGCGGGGATCTTCCCTGCTACTTCTCTTTGCCTTCATTTAGTCTACGCTTGTTCTCTATAGAACTTTTACCTTTCTACTTCTGTATATTTATGTAGATTTACTGCATATATTTGCCATTCTCTTCTGCATATATTTGCCATTTTTCTCCATATATATTGTGGTTACCCCTGTTTAGATTGCGCTGTGCTCCGCTCTGTGGATCCTCCTCACCTGATACCGTGTCTCTTGCACACACCATCCTGCGTCATACCGCCGCCATTCTGAAGGAGGATCCTTCTTCCTCCTCTCAGCGCGCGTACGGGGGGCGGAGCTTTCGATCTCGCCCATTCGACCAATCAGCGCCCAGCGGACGTAGTCTCGCGAGACTTCGTTCCCGGGCCGCTGGTGATCTCAGGCTCCCCTCCCCTCCGTCGCCATTCTGGCGCCGACGGAAGGGAGGACAGGACGGAGCCTGTAGTCAGGCTAATAATACCTAATGAGCAGTGTGGCTCTAACGGCCAGCAACCCTTACAGAGCTTACTATATAATAGACTACCATAATACTATACTACCCATACATCCGGAACTTGGTTCCAGAGAGCACTACCCCTCAAAGTTTTAAAATACATTGACACACTCTATATATAGTGCAGCTGCCCTGTCATCACTTGCACACGGGTAGATCATGTCGGAAATTAACCCAATGAACCCCATTGGAGATGTAAATCCCACAGGCACCTCTCATACCCCAAGTGCCTCTCAATTGCAGGACATCATCCACATGTCCATTCAGGCTGCCCTGGCATCCACCACCCCATCCACTTGGACTCTACAGTCCACTAACAATCCTTCAGTACCACCCCAACAGGATGAACCACCCTCAAAAAAGGGTAAATCCTCACATAAGAGGAAGCACACTCTGGTGGTGCATGACTCCCCGGCAGGGGAAGTAAACAGCTTGCATCAGGTAGCCCCCACCACGGTCTACCAACCCCAGCATCAGTCCGAGACTTCGACCCCTGGACCCCAGGGAGACTCAAAAGGGGTATAGAGCCACTAGAAGGGCTAAGCCGGACTCATACATTGATTCCTCGGAAGACGATTCGGCTGACCCCTCTGAGGGATCGGACGTCTCAGACTCCGAATCATATATCGAGGATGCTGGGGCCACGGCGCTTGACACAGCCGCCAATCCTGCCACGCAGGACCAAGTCCTTCTGGACGCACTTGGAGAACCCTTTTTCCACCCGGACGCAATCACCCATCCGCGTTCGGGGGAATGGACTCCCCTGCCACATGTGGCAGAATACGTAGAATTGTGGGCCAGGAAGTCCTTAGACAGGACTGCCCGCAACAAATTGAGGGCTGAATGTCCTAGACCCTCCATACCCAAGAAGGTGGTAGCCACCCCGGAGGTGGATCCGGTCCTAACCAAATACCTCCTAAAGACGGGGAAATTTCAAAAGAAAGGTATTGGAAGATCCTTTCGCTCGATACAGGACCGTGTTCTGGACCTCATGGGCCCACTTACAAAAATACTCAATTTGTCCGAGCAGGCTGCGGCTTCTGGACAACCAGTTGACCTCCCACAACTGAGGGGTTGGGCACAAAAAGCCCTATGCCTAGCCGGCACTGCCAACACGGCATGCTCGGTGGAGCGGCGCAGATCCATCCTCATGCGCCTAGATCCCCAGCTTTCACATCTGGCGGAATCCGAACCCGGCCCATCGGCTGAGGGCATGCTCTTTGGTGACATGGTCATTAAAGACATTAATAAGTTCGTAGGTTTATTCACCAGCCTAGACAAGGCACAGAACTCCTTAAGGAGGACAGGAACCAATAAGGTTTTCAACAGGACCGGCAGAAGTAGAGGCCGTTCTGCCGGCCGTGCCACCTACTATAGGCCACAAGGTAGAACACCAGCTCAGTATCACTACCAGGCTCCATCCTACACCACCCCGGTGGCTCAACGGCACCCTTTTTTCCTCCCAGAGGCAGACCCTGGCGCGGACGTGGGGGACGCGGTTACCCTCGATCCCGACCTCCTACTGGTGAGTATACCTTACACCACACTCGATCACATTCCTGTGGGGGGACGTCTGAGATTTTTTTACCCACGCCTGGTCTGCGATTACGGCAGACGCGTGGATTCTAAATTTAGTAGGGGGGTTCGTGATAGACATACTTGTCCCACCGCCTCTCAACATCATCCACCGCCTCTCAACATCATCCCCCCCCCCATTCGGTTTGCAAAACGAAACACCCTCCTCATAGACAAGGAGATACTAGACCTGCTTTCCAAACAGGCTATTATAGAAGTACACCCTTCTTCCCCAGGTTTCATGAGCAACCTTTTCCTAGTACACAAAAAAGGAGGAGGCTATCGCCCAGTAATCAACCTCAGGGGCCTAAACCAATACATCCAGTACCGACACTTCAAGATGGAGGGAATTCACTTCCTTCGGGACCTGCTCCACCCTGGAGACTGGCTCGTGAAAATAGATCTAAAGGATGCATACCTTACGGTCCCCATTCACCCAGAATCCCAATACCTGCTTCGCTTCCCATGGAAGGGCAAGATATGGCAATTTACTTGCCTCCCGTTCGGCCTGTCGTCCGCCCCATGGTGTTTCACCAAGATCATGAAACCAGTGGTGGCAGCTCTGAGGAGCAGGGGAGTACGTCTACTCATCTATCTAGACGACATCCTCATCATGGCCTATTCCAAGACCCAAGCCCTTCTCCACATGTCCTGGGCAATATCCCTTATACAGAGACTGGGCTTTGTAATCAATCACGACAAATCAGTTTTAGTCCCATCCCAACAGATGGAATTTCTAGGATTTACGGTGGACACGGTCCTGTCCACCCTCAGTCTTCCCAAGACCAAACTCACTCTTATCCGCAAAGAAATTCGATCAGCACTACGCAGAGGATACCTTTCCCTCCGTACGTTAGCACGCCTGGTAGGCCTACTGGCGGCTTCTATTCAAGCCATTTTTCCGGCCCCATTGCACTACAGAGCCCTTCAGAGGCTCAAAATTATGCACCTGAGACAGGGCCTCAAGTATTCGGACGAAATTCCCCTTTGCCAAGAAACCACCGAGGAGTTGCGATGGTGGCTTCACCACGCCGTCGAGTGGAACGGCAGAACCATCTTCAATCCCAGCCCGGACGTCGTCATAGAGTCGGACGCCAGTCGCCTGGGCTGGGGCGCCCGGTGCGGCCCAACCTCCACAGGGGGAACTTGGTCCCCTTCGGAGACTTCTCTCCATATAAATGCACTAGAGCTGTTGGCAGCTCTGTTCGCGGTCAAGAGTTTCATGCCTTATACTCCCACATGCTGTATTCTTTTTCGCATGGACAATGTGGCGGCGGTGCAATATGTCAACCGCCTGGGAGGCACCAAATCCAGAACCTTGGCGTATATTGCAAAGGATTTCTGGGACTTTTGTCTAAAACACGGCATTACTCCTATAGCGGAATACATCCCGGGAATCTACAACTCAGTGGCCGACTGGAACTCCCGATATCTTCGCGATTCCAGCGACTGGATCGGTCGACATTTCTTCTCTTGCAGAAGCTCTGGGGACCGCTCTCCTTCGATCTCTTCGCTTCCCGACTCAACCACCAGCTGCCTCGCTTCTTCAGCTGGAGGCCGGATCCGGAGGCCTATGCGGTGGACGCTCTCCGCCAACCTTGGCCGGAGGGAAAACACTACGCATTCCCTCCCTTCCAACTAATCTCCAGACTTCTCCTACGGATATCCAACCTGGGAGCAAGCGTGGTTCTGATTACGCCATGGTGGCCGACCCAACCTTGGTTCCCACTTTTACTGGGGATGTCCATAGACTTTCCCAGACTGATTCCACAGTTTCCCCACCTTCTCACCGGTCCGAACGGGGAACCTCACCCCCTAATTCAGGAGAACAACCTTCCACTTCTCGCGTGGTTAGTCTCGGGATCCCCACCTCTGATAGAGTCCTTTCAGACTCGGCTCAGAATCTCCTCGCCCTGGCCTGGGCCCCCGGGACTAGATCGGCATATCGATCAGCCTGGAAACGATGGGTCCGTTGGTGTGATTAACGACAGGTTGATCCCGTACAGGCCCCTGTATCATTAGTGGTCAATTACCTGGCGGATTCATTTGAATCCGGTAGGTCATACAGCTCGATCAACATCTATCGGTCAGCGATTTCAGCCTATCACTGTCCCGTAGACTCCTTACCTATTGGCAGACATCCACTAGTGTGTCGTTTGATGAGGGGAGCAAAATTTCAACGTCCCCCTAGGCCTAGATACCAAGCGACCTGGGATGTTTCCAAGGTGCTTGATATGTTTCGCCAATTGGGGGGACAACAGAGATCTCTCACTAAAACTCTTGTCCATAAAATTGACGGTCCTTCTTTGTCTGATTTCCGTCAAGAGAGTATCCGATGTTAGGGCTCTAGATATCTCCAGACGCCAATTTTCGCCGCAAGGGGTTATATTCTCCATCGTACGTAGAACAAAAACCGGCCTTACCTCGGTCTTTTATCCTTCATTCCCGGACCACCCTCTCCTCTGTGTAGTTCGTTGCCTACGGGCATATGAATTCCGGACATCTGCTCTACGTCCTGCAGACTCTTCCCAACTTCTTGTGTCCTATGTCAAACCTCACCTCCCGGTCTCGTCTGCCTCTCTGGCACGCTGGGTGAGAACCGCCATGGAGATGGCGGGGATTGACGTTACCCTGTTCGGTGCACACTCCACCAGGGGTGCCATGGCTACCAAAGTTCTCGTCTCAGGAGGCTCGCTCTCCGATCTCTTGAGAGCAGCGGATTGGTCTTCGGAATCCACGTTTCGCCAATTCTATTTCAAACCTCATGATCATATCTCATTGTCAGTCATCTCTTAAGATTAATATATGCTGTGTATTGTTGTATTATATGCTGGTTACAGATAGCTTTGAACTTGCATAAGATATGAGCCTCCTGTCTGATATATAATTTGAGATTTTCCTAGCTTGTGACGGAAAATATTGATTATATGAAGACAGGAGGCGAGTATCTTCCCTCCCTACCCTCCCTATTACGGTTGTTTTCTTCTTCACAGGCTACTGAACCTCGACGTGCGCCCTGCCGGCGGACTCTTCAGTTTGGAGGATGAGGGAATCCCGTCTTCGTGCTGAGCACAGATGCTACTTTAAGATCCCCTGTTGGGATCGGTCGTTCCTGGAACCCTGTTGGGTCACGGTCAGTGGTTAGCTTTCCCCTGGAAGCTGTTGGACGTCGACCGGCTGGTCTGGACTCCAAGGTTACACCTCTGTCATACGTTTGGTACTGTTTCTTCCTCTAGACATCATCGCATCAAGAAACAGGAGGAACCACCACAGGCAGTCCCCTTTTATGGAGGTCTCCGTAGGGGCGTGGTTAGAGACTATATGGACTGCTGGGGGTGGTAGTTGTTTTGAAAAGTTTTTACATTGAAGTTTTTTAGAAATACATTCTGCTGTGAGCATTAATAAAGGAAGATTAATGCATAAGATACTCGCCTCCTGTCTTCATATAATCAATATTTTCCGTCACAAGCTAGGAAAATCTCAAATTATTCTTTTCCCCCTGGCTCTGCATACCCTGGACCCAGAAAGACGCTCACCTACTCACTAAGGCTCGGTTCACACTAGATGTGGTGCAGATTCACACCAAAATTTGCTGAAAATCTGCATTAAAATTGCAACCCATACATGCGAACCAATTGTGGAGTGTATGTTAACGGCACCCTGAAAATCGGTTTGCAAAACGCAGTGCAATTTTCAGAATCAGATTTCATGGGCGTGATCACCAATGTAATCAGATTCTGGTGCAGGCAAAAAAAAAAAAAAGATCCTGCACAAGTTTGGTGCAAATGTGGTGCGATTTGAGCCATACAATCCAAATGGCACCCCAGAGACACCGTATGTAATCCGCACAGGAATGCGGTGCGATTCCTGTGCAAACTACAAGCAGAGTCCTGCATCGCATCAGTGTAAACCCTGCCTAAATGGAGGGCAACCATGGGGCAACAATATACACTCTAGAGACGGCTTCCCATTCGATCCAATTTGTACCTACTAGATAGCACAATACTAAGCAGCCTTTTTTATGAAAATGAGTAAGCGATTTGCTGAACTTGACCTAAAAGCCCCCATTAGAGGACCATATTGACTCAATACAATCTCTGAAGGGTGCTTTGCAAGAGACATACCATATTTCTTCCTCAGTTCCCAAAGAGAAGCGTCCTCTGTGGAGCTGATAAATTACCCTTTGCGGGCTTCAATAACAACTCTTCAGTGGAAGAATAGTGCCTCACCATTTTAGCATCTCGTGTTGTCTACTGCCTTACAATAGACCAAAACTTAGTATTCAGCACCTTTTCTTATGCACGCTTGACATTCCTAAAGCCCATTGACTCCCCATAAAGTTTTTCATTTGTACCGTTTAATGCCACAGTTTTTCGCAGCACCAAAAAGCACTTTAATATTTATATTCCTGGTCAACTAGGAGTCACAAACCGCTCCAACATTCCTTCTATGTAACCACATTAAGAATTTTTTGACCTATACCTGACCCATAATATACATATTCCACCATATGCAAAAACAATAAGGATATGGACAGCCGCACTCCAGTAACTTGAAAAAAGACGTGCCCTTTATTGGGTACAGGAAAAAATGCACTACAGGTATCAGCACACAGTGGGATAAACAGCTGACGCGTTTCGCATTGAGTGTCAATGCTTAATCATAGCTATATATAGCTATGATTAAGCATTGACACTCAATGCGAAACGCGTCAGCTGTTTATCCCACTGTGTGCTGATACCTGTAGTGCATTTTTTCCTGTACCCAATAAAGGGCACGTCTTTTTTCAAGTTACTGGAGTGCGGCTGTCCATATCCTTATTGTTTTTGCACATCCTGTGCAGTGCCAGCACCCATCTGCTTCTGAGTGGACATCAATTACCTTAGTGAGCTCACCTGGAGCGGCAGCTCTCTTACCTGTTTGACATATTCCACCATACTTTAATATGGACCTACGAGTCTGGACTACTAGCTTTGATGCCTCTCTGGTTGTCACATAGCAGGCGAGTTAGAAAAAAGACACAAGTCCAACCTATGTGTGTGATTTTATGTCAGTATTACATTGCATACCCCTGTATGTTGTGGCCGTTTAGGTGCTTATCCAATAGGTTTTTGAAATTATCGATGCTCCCGGCTGAAACCACTGCCTGTTGAAGAGAATTCCACATCCCAACTACTCTTACAGTAAAGAACCCTCTACGCAGTTTAAGGTTAAACTGCTTTTCTTCTAAATTCAGTGAATGGCCGTGTGCCAAATTAATTTCCCTTTCGCAGAAAAGTTTTATCCCTCTTGGCACGAGATCGGTGACTGACACGATTGATGGTGGAGGATTGGGCATTAGCAATGACACAGTGTGCACCATCGGCCCCAAAGATTTGGGTAAGCGGATGATCTGTTCCCGGTTTATGTCGCACAAGCTGACAGACAAACAGAAAGCAAAACAGATGGAAACCTCTGGAGATTTCATTACCATGTCTGACCAGGATCCATCGCCACTGAGGATGAGACTTGGTGCCATCATAAGTGATGCTACATACAGTTAAAGCAGTAGTAAACTCAGACAAATGTCACTTCAAATCAGCAATAATTTAACATCATGTTGTCGTTTATAATCTAAGCGCAGCATACAGTATGCAAAAATAACCTTCTTACATGAAGGAATAAATGGTTTGTGAATGCTCCAACTTGTAGGAAGCCGCCGCCATTGCAACTCCTGTCTTCTGCGTCTCCGCAGTAATTTAGGCTTTCAGGATGACACACCATTCCCAACCTGTTACACAGCTGCTCAAAATTCCCATCTGAGGCAATTACCCGCCACCCGGAAATTATCTTTTTGGACATCTCTGGACCTAATCAAATATCACTAAATTACTAGATTACCTTGCAAACAAAATTACAGGACTCCCATGATAACCAAATCAAAAGAACATTTTCATAACAAGAACATTACTTGAAAATTCTTACAAGATCCTCTATAGATGGTATTACAGCACCAGTCTGCCTGGCCAAAAACATTCCCACTTCTCCATCTACATGTTTTAGAGGCGGTCCCAAGCCAGGCACAATGGCACAAATCCAATGGACCTGTCCTCATGTTTTTACAATATGGATAAGGGTATATAACCTCATTTGCCCTCTCCTCAATACTAATACACAGGAATACAAAGAAATCTTTTGTGAATAAGTCAATACCATTTTTTAAGCAGAGAGAACATTAATCACACATACTGTATATGTTAATAGCCACAGGGTTAGAAGACTCCATCACTGAACTTCCATGAAGTAAAACAATCTATTAAATAACAGAGATCATGGAGGAAGCACCAGACATCCTAATGGACAAACGGAAAAATTCTTGAAAATATGTCAGCCTTGATTATTTAGACACGACTACCCCAAAATGAACAGTAGACAACCCGTGAACTCACATCCCTATGCCCTTCCAATTTCATGCAATTCTGCACTAGCTACAGAAAACTGTGACAAACAGTGTATACCATTCTCCCTTCAAAATTTTAAAGTGAAAAGGTCTTTTGCCAAGGCAGTGGGGTCATTAAATGCCACCCTACCGCAGCATATACTCACTTTCTCTCTTGCATGTTTCTCCATTCTGCTGGCAAGCTGCCAAAATAAACCTGTTTAGACTCCAAACAGATTTGTCAGAGGCTACATGGGGCCCTAGGCTGCTTTCCTGGTCCCCTGTGACAGCACTGGGCCAATCACAAGGAAGAAGAGGGAAGAAAGAAGGAACAAGGAAGAAGAAAAGGTATATGCAGATTGAGAGAGGGGAATAGGATGACTCCTTTCACTTGCATGGGACCCTTGCCAATAAACTGTCCAATGTTAGATTTTCAAGGAGACACTGGCATATAACATCTGCATGACCGCTGGCCTAGCATCAGAAACAGGTGGGGTTTTTCTGGACTTGGACAAAAGCCTTAGTCCCACATTTAGTCTATGCATAGGATGCAAGTAGCTTCAAGATTACAAATACAGAATTGGCCATTTTTTTCCTGGAGCAGGCTCATCAGGAAACCATAATGCTACTCATAGTACATCTTTGTAACATATTCATCACATCTCTGAACTTTGTAATCCTAATTGTCGGCTCTGGCATTTTGCAATGTTAAAAATATGCAACTCTTGTGGGCTGCAATATACAAATTTAACCATAGGTGTGCGCACAGTGTGTGCCAGGGCACATCCTTATCACCCTGTTCTGAGCAGATTCCCCCTGCTGCTTGGCTGCAGAGAAAGGGACAGGGGAATCTCTGTCCTCAGGCCCTTTGTCTCAAAAGTGAGACATCTGGGTTCTGTTTAAACCCCTGATATTTCACCAAAGCCCTCCAATGGGGCTCCTAATAAAACTGTAAAAAAAAGATTTTTGTACTCACCGTAAAATCCATTTCTCTGAGTTCATAGACGGACACAGCTTTCATTGACCTTAGGGTTATGCTTCTCCTGGTAGGAAGAAGCATAACCCTAAGGTCAATGAAGGCTGTGTCCGTCTATGAACGAAAGAGAAAAAAAAAATTATCGTACATAAATATGGATTTTTTTTTTTTAAATAAATGGCAAGTAAAGAAAGAAAGAAAGAAAAAATAAAGATAAACTAGTAACACCAATCTCATATATACATACATATACACACACAAATTGTGTTTCAATTTCGGGGTGCACATCCTAATGCAACCATTATCATCTGCCACTGGTTTTAGCAGTCTAATGTAGTAGCATATTCCTTGCACCTTTTGAATCAACCCACCCCTTCCCTGGCATTTCTTAATTCTCTGGTTTCACAAAGAATTAAAAAAATATGACAAAATTAGTAAATCTATGGAGGTTTGTTATGATAGCTCAAATTAACAGAAACACCACATTATTATTACATCTCTAAAAAAATGGTAGCCTCCCAGGTTTATTTCCCAAAGTTTACAAATGCATATTTCATGCTTTTGCCTACATAGATAAGGTAGTTTTATACTTTCACATTTTGCTTACCATATGTTGAAAATGTTCTTCTTTGCTGTTCGAACATAAAGTCATTAATGTGCGTTGGTTCTGCGTATCCTGAAAGCATGTTCCTTGGAGCAGCCATCTGCTGGGTTCTAAATGGATTGTTGGGTCCAAACTGCAATTATACAACAGAGGAGAGAATTCAAATACTTTTCACCATAAAATGTATCTCACTTGTGCATGCTGTAGCTCAGTGTAGAAACATGAATTAAAGTGGTTCTAAAGGCAAAAGGTTTTTTAACTTAATGCATTCTATGCATTAAAGTGGAGTTCCACTCAAAAATTAAACTTCCGCTGTCCAGGTTCCTCCCCCCTCTGGTGTCACATTTGGCACCTTTCGGGGGGAGGGGGGTCAGATACCTGCATTTGCTCCCACTTCAAGAGAAAGATCGATGCAGTATCCTCAGCGATCTATGCCATGTCCGGCCCCCGCTGTCTTCTGGGAGACACACAGACAGGGACCACTCAGATCGCGCAGACGCAGTAGGGAACCAGGTTGATTCCCTTACTAGCCGGCGCCTCCACCTGGAGCTGAGGGAGGGGTTGGCTTTGGGTGAAGACATCGCAGGTGCCCTGGACAGACAAGTGTCCTTATTTTAAAAGTGAGCAGCTGCAGTGTTTGTAGCTGCAGAGTTTAAATGTATTTATTTTTTAGGCGGAACTCTCTCTCGCCTCACTGGTTCAGAGACACCAGCGGGAGTCATTGGCTTCTGCTGCTGTCAATTACAGCCAGTGAGGAGGGAGCAGGGGGTTGAGCTCAAAGTAGACCCCCTCCACCAGTGCACAAGAGGAAATAAACATAATAAAACTACAACCAAAAAGGTGGGATGTTGCTTGCTGCCCTGGAAGATTCCTAAAAAATCATTACTGTTAAGAAAAAACGGGAAACCATCTTCCAAGACAACACGAGAAAAGCAAGAAAAGTAAAAAAAAAAAAAAGGTTAAACCCCAAATCTATTAAAAACACAAAAAATGTGATATTGCAGCTTACTAATTATTAGATGTGGTAGCTGCATCAGTCGCCTTTACTCTCCCCTCTCACCTGTGATCTGGCCAGTAACGCATCTTCTGTATTAGTCAACTCTGGAGGAATGGACACAGGAAGCACAGCAGCATTGTCAGTATGGGGGAGGGT
Organism: Rana temporaria; assembly: GCF_905171775.1. Lineage (NCBI taxonomy): Eukaryota > Metazoa > Chordata > Amphibia > Anura > Ranidae > Rana > Rana temporaria. The sequence continues at coordinate 265,243,026 of NC_053492.1, read as the reverse complement.
AGTGTTAGTGTCAAAGTGGCTGTAAACACTTACAGAGTACTTTAACCTACAGGTAAGCCTAGATTAAGGTTTACCTGTAGGTCCAACAAATATCTCCTAAACCTACACGGTTTAGGAGATATTTGCTGAAAAGACTGCACTGATGTCAACGGTGCATGAGCGCCGTACACAACGGCGCAGGCGCACTGAGCGTGCCGTTAGTAAAGGCGATCATGCCGTCAGACGGCTCCCGGAAGTCAATCGGGTATCATGGCGGAGGAGAGGAACGAGAGTCACTTTGGGGGCTTCGATCTCAGGCAAGTAATTCATAATGAGCTATTATGCTTACAGGGACTTTGGAAAAGAAGCAAAAACAAAATTATGAGCCTGAATAATATGCAGCAGAGATCTACTAAACTGCCCCTACCCATCTAACAATGAGACATCTCCTTGTAATGTACTGAAGTTGGAGAAAGCGAAGAGAAACCACCTTTGGTTTAAAGGTGAGGAAAGAAAAAAAACACACACACACACACACACACACACACATAGACCAAGTTCAACATGGGAAAAAAAACAAAGTGCGCTTAGGTTTTTGTTTTTTACAGCAGCCTGCAATGCATTGCACCCACAATCAGTGTATCACAAGTGCAAGACACTTCCTTAAAGAGGAAGTAAATCCTCTAATACATTTCTTTAAGAAAAAAAAAAAACACACCATGCAAGAGAAAGGCATAATGAGAGAGTATGCATATCAAACTAGCTCATTATTAATTACTTGAGATCGAAGCCCCTGAAGGAACCCTCGTTCCTCTCTTCCGCCATTATACCCGACTTCTGGGCACCGCGGCTCTGGCGCTGTGATTGGCCGGAGCAGCGATGACATCACTCCCACGCATGTGCACGGGAGCCGTCAGTGACGGCACAATCCCCTTCACTAACGACACGCTCAGTGTGCCTGGCTCATCGTCTACAGCACGCATGCACCGTAGACATCGGTGCAGCCTTTTCAGCAAATATCTCCTAAACCGTGTAGGTTTAGGAGATATTTGTTGCACCTACAAGTAAGCCTTAATCTAGGCTTACCTGTAGGTTAAAGTGGTCTGTAAGGGTTTACAACCACTTTAAGCTTTCTCACTATACCACTATACCTGTAAAGGCTTTCAGTTAGAACGCCCACATAAGCATCAATGAACTACAAGTGTTCTGATTATCACTCAGACCATTGAGAACTACAAGTCCACATGTGTGATTTGGACACCGTTTTCATATGCGGGCGCGACTTCTGTATGCGTTTTCTTTGTTGCGCAAGCTCGCGGGAAGGGGGGGCGCTTAAAATTTAATTGTTCATATTTATTTTTATTTTTTTTACATTTTGATCACTTTTATTACTGTCACAAGGAATGTAAACATCCCTTGTGACAGTAATAGGTGGTGACAGGTACTCTTTATGGAGGGATCGGGGGTCTAAAAGACCCCCGATCCCTCCTTTGTACTTCAAAGTATTCAGATCGCTGAAAACGGCGATTCTGAATACTGTGTACTTTTTTAAATCCGGCGCCATTGGCAGCCGAGAAACCCAGAAGTAAAGTCATGACGTCGCTTCCGTGTTTCCATTACGGAGACTGAATCAAAGCCGTTTACGGCTTAGTTTCAGTCTCCGCCTGGACACAGAAGGCACCGGATGGAGGATCGGGTCTCCCGGTGGGACGGGAGGCCTGGTCAGAGCGGCGAGAGGCGGTGGGAGGAGGGGGGGGGGCGGATGTCCCCTCCCGCTCCTCCGGCATAACAACCGAGCGGCTTTTAGCCGCATCGGCTGTTATGTCTGGATAGCCAATCGCCCCGGTATAACCCCTGAAAGCCGAGGACGCATATATGCGTACGCTCGGCGTGAAAGGGTTAAGGCTTGGTGTTTGATTTGGATAAGTTTGGTCAAGTTTAGGGGGCGGGGGGGGGAATGTTCAGTTTATTGTACAAGTCATTGAGGTTTCTGGTAAGGCACTTTATATCAGTAAGTTTGTCTTTGTTCTTGGCTGCAGCAATGTTAATTATGTGCCCCCTTAGGACCGCCTTATGGGCCGCCCAGACAGAGGTGGGAAGTACATCCTCTGTTGTTTTCTAGGAAGTATTCCTCAATGTGTGTGCTAATTTGCTGGTGAATAGAAGGGTCAGTGAGAAGTGTGTCATTGAGGCGCCATTTAAAGGTAGTAGGAGCCAGCCCAATATGGGAGGTTTCAAAAGCTGCTATATTGTGATCAGACCATGGGCAGGGGTATATCGTCGCCTTAGACGAGTTTGCCAGACGGATAGGTGTGCAAAAAAATATAGTCTAGCCGGGCATAACAATCGTGGGAGTAATGAATGTATGCTTTAATGCCTATGTTGTGTGCTCTCCAAGAATCGATCAACTGGAATTTACTAAGTGAACGATTGATGGTTTTGGTAAAGGCTTTAGAGGAGGGGGCCACTCTACTCCTATCAACAGCTGGGTGAGCGGACAGGTTAAAGTCACCTCCGACTATCATGTGTGGGGAGTTGTAGAGATCTAATGTATCAAAGAATTTGGTGAAGAATGCAGATTGGGCTTCAATCGGGGCTGCATGCGATTATTTTTCATATATGGATTAGCTGTATGTTTTTTTTTTTTATTTATCAGATTTGAGTCCCTTGTCACCAATAGAGGTTTAGGGCACAATTTTAGTTTTTCTCATGAGATTTCTAATTTGTAATTTTTAGCGCAACAGTTTTTTCTGAGAAATCCTTTAGACCTTGCAAAGCCTAGCATTGCTTTAAAACAGGCTGTGGCTGCCCTGAAACAGTAAGATTATGTTGAAGCTTTAAATATCACGGCAGGCTGATATAGTCGGATTCAGGCGGGCGTAGCGTATCTCAGATACACTACGCTGCCGTAAGTCAGAGCAGCAGGTCCTGTATTCACAAATAAGTTGTTCTCTTACTTACGGCAGCGTAGTGTAACTGGGCCGGCGTAAGCCCGCTTAAATCAAATGTGTAAGATGTGGGCGTGTTGTATGTAAATTCATTGTGACCCCACGTAAATGACGTTTTTTACTTACGCCGCAAAGACTCATTGGTTTCAACGTGAACTTAACTTACGTCCAGCCCCATTCATGGACGACTTACGCAAACGACGTAAAATGTGAAAAATTTTACGCGGTCCTGACGTCCATACTTAACATTGGCTGCGCCATCTTTTTGGTGGTTTATCTTTACGCCTGAAAACGCCTTACGTAAACGGCGTATCTTTACTGTGACGGCCGGGCGTACGTTCGTGACTAGGCATATCTTGCTAGGCGTAAATCAGCGTACACGCCCCTAGCGGCCAGCGTAAATAGGCAGCTAAGATACGACGGCTAAGGAGGTCGTATCTTAGCAACATTTAAGCGTATCTCAGTTTGAGCATACGCTTAATGTTATGACGGCGCGGATTCGGAGTTACAACGGCGCATCTACTGATACGCCGTCGTAACTGTACCTGAATCCGGCTATTAGAATAGATTATGACATTTCTGAAACAATTACAAAGTGCTAGTTTACCTCAGGTGCAAATAAGGTGTCATAGGTAGGGTTGTATTGTATTTCTTTAACATGTGGGTCAAGATGGATTCCGACATCAACAGTTTCCTGCAATAGAAATGATGCAAGACATTAAATCAATGTAAAATAGATCCTGTAAACGAGCATTTCCAATGTATCTATTTAAACATACGGTACTTTTACAACAGCAAACACAGTTCAAAGTAATTTAAGAAGCCATAGAGCAGATGTTTGTATTCTGCATACTTTCAAACTGTGCAGAATGGCTTTCCAAACAAGAACTTAAATAAGTGGTCAATATATTCTGGCGAGCTCCAAGTTGTTGGACACATTGAACATGTGGTGCTAGACTAGAGCTTTCATGTCATATGCACTTTCATATTTTATTTCACGTGTATTCGTTTATCATTACCATTTAAAAAAAGTGTTACTAAACCCAGGACCCTGCATTCACTATATCTGGTCGTACACAGAACATGGAAATGCAATTATTTTAGAAAATATAAAAACTGCTAAATACCATTTCTCATCAGCAGTATATAGTCGTTTTGTGACTTCTATCAGTGTCCAGCCGAGTACTGGTTTACAGCTTATAGTGGAGGAGTTTTCATTTGACCTATGAGGTTGCATGACCCTCTGTCTGTACAGTGCCGATTGGCCCTGTGCTGATCACATTCATCCTCAAAAAAACAAAAACTCTCTAGCACACACCAAACACGTGCACAGTGCCTCCTATGGCTCAGTAATAGCAGCAGATGGAATGAGGACAGTAAAAGAAGGGGACCGCTAAGGTTCCACAGTGAGTGCAACAAGCATGCTTTACTGCAAATACAAACCGATTTTACCATTGTGGGTTTAGGCGTAATGTACACGGACGTTTTAAAACCTCCTGAAAGATTCAACTAGACAGAAAATGAAGTTTAAGGAGCGTTTAAAAAACAATATATATATTTTTAAATGCCTGTAAACAAAACATGTCTAAAAACGCGAGTTGCCGCATTTACAGGCATTTGGCGTTTCAAATGCTTCTAAACATGAGTCCTGAACGCATTTTTTTGCTTTTCAAAAAATGCTTCTAAACTCAACTGCCTAGAAACTACTATAAACGACCCTGTGTACATGTTCTGATAAGATAACAGAGGAGAGTTTAGGGGCAGCTGGAAAAAAAAAAAAAAAAAACACCCAACTGCTCCTAAACATCCGTTCACCAGCGGCAGTGTACATGAAGCCTTAAAGGTGTTGTAAAGGTAAAAAAAAAAAAAAAATTCCCTAAATAGCTTCCTTTACCTTAGTGTAGTCCTCCTTCACTTACCTCATCCTTCCATTTTGCTTTTAAATGTCCTTATTTCTTCTGAGAAATCCTCACTTCCTGTTCTTCTGTCTGTAACTCCACACAGTAATGCAAGGCTTTCTCCCTGGTGTGGAGAAAGCCTCTTGAGGAGGGGAAGAGGGGGCGAGCAGGAGTGTCAGGATGCCTACTAACACACAGCTCCTTTCTCTATCTGCAAAGTAAAGAGTGTCCTGACTTGCCTGCTCACCCCTTCCCCCCTCAAGAGGCCTTCTCCACACCAGGGAGAAAGCCTTGCATTACTGTGTGGAGTTACAGACAGAAGAACAGGAAGTGAGGATTTCTCAGAAGAAATAAGGACATTTAAAAGCAAAAATCGAAGGATGAGGTAACACCCCTTTAAAATTTCTACAATAAAGCTGAAATAGTCAAATGCTTATTAAAAAGTGTTACTAAGGCGCTCCTATTTACAGAATATAATACATACAGGGGTAGTTCTACACTAAAGTGTGTGGCATTCCTAATTTTTGTGGCGAATGATCTCCTAGGTGACTTCTAATATCATTGTAAACACACTAGGGAGAGGTTATTCTGTGTATAAAGACAATGCAAATGAAGATTAATCAGCAAATATTTACTGGTTGGCCAAAGCTCAAGTGTGCCAAAAAGAGGATTCTTTCGTGTGGAGAATAATGACTAATTAACCGGAGGCAGATAATTACAAGTGAAAAGACAGCCACTTGAGCTCACTGTATTATTATATCCAGGATTCAAAAGAAGAAAATGGAAAATGTCATACTACTTAATTGCATTAAACCAGGGCACATGTATTTACTGTTAGCCAGCTGAGAATAATTCATAGATTATAGATATCAATAATTGCTTTATGAAATAATCTACCATGGCCTCGTGCAGTCCACAGACTTGGCATTTTCCAGGTAATAGATAGATAGATAGATAGATAGATAGATAGATAGATAGATAGATAGATAGATAGATAGATAGATAGATAAAAAAAAAAGGAAAAGGAAATGTCTGTACCATACTTGTAAGGCACTTTGCATACACTCGCGGGTATGTCCTTACTCGCGAGTGTACTTAAAGGGGTTTAAAGGAAAAGTTTTTTCACCTTAATGCATTCTGTGCATTAAAGTGGAGCTCCACCATAAAGCGGAACTCCCGCTGATCGGAACCCTCCCCCTCCGGTGTCACATTTGACACCTTTCAGGGGAAGGGGGGTGCAGATACCTGTCTAAAGACAGGTATTTGCACCCACTTCCGCCCACACAGTCTGCGGGTAGAACGTCAGTTCCCGTACCGGTCCCCCCGTTGTGTTCTGGGAACACTCGACTCCCAGAACACAGTGGGAGCCAGTCAGACGGCGCAGTGCGACTCACGAATGCGCCGTAGGGAACCGGGCATTGAAGCCGGAGCGATTCACTTCCCGATTCCCTCGCCGAGGATGGTGGGGGGACAGCAGAGTGACGAGCGATCGCTCGTCCACTGCTGCGGACGGCACTGGACTCCAGGACAGGCAAGTGTGCCGATATTAAAAGTCAGCAGCATTTGTAGCTACTGGCTGTTATTGTTGTTTTTCAGCGGACATCCGCTTTAAGGTGAAAAAACTTCCGACTATACTGGCTCCCCGTTATACTTACCTGACCCCCTCGAAAGTCCCGCGCTCGGCCCAGACATCCTCTTTGCCGCTCAGCCTGGCCGTTGATTTGCTGGCGCTGCTGTCAATCACATCCAATGATGCAGTGTGCCGAGTGATACAGTGAGTGGTTATGGCCGCTCGCTGTATCACGGGAGCGCAAGGACCGCACACAATGCCAGGGCGCTCGCATGAATGTATGGAGTTCATGCGGGGAGGACCAGAGACAACCACCAAGGGACCCCAGAAGACGTGGATCTGGGCCACTCTGTGCAAAATGAGCTGCACAGTAGAGCCGCAATCTCGATTCCTCCCCCCCGCGCGATCTCCAGGCAGGATGACCGTGATTTTTGGGTGTGGCCATAGGAAAGTCCCCGGCTTCGGCCTAGCTCCGGAGCAGTGGCCATCTTGCTACACCCGGCGGTGGCTGTCTCGTCAGCAAGTGACGTTTCATCGCCGCCATCTTGCTCCACCCCACACTCCTCACTAACATTACTGTGCAGAAGGGAGCAAGCGGACATCTTGTTACACCCAAAGGAGTTTTAGCATTCAGTTATTTTTAAACACAAAACGGAGCTCATGTGCTTAAATACAGTATATGTAAATCTGACGGACTGTTTACATGTTACATTTTAAAAGCAGCAGCAAATGCTTACATGCTTGCCAATGTGACATTTAGTTAAAGTGGGGGTTCACCCTATAAACCTAAAAAAAATAAAAATGTTTTGTTCTACCATAAAATCAGGCATTGTAGCGCGAGCTACAGTATGCCTGTCCCGATTTTTTTTTCCCCGTACTCACCGTTTACTCCTACATCGAAGATACCGACTCCCCTCGGTGAATGGGCATGCCTATGGAGACGGAGGATGATTGACGGCCGGCTCTGGCGCGTCACGCTTCTCCGGAAATAGCCGAAATAGGCTTGGCTCTTCACGGCGCCTGCGCATAGCCTGTGCGCAGGCGCCGTGAAGAGCCGAGACCTACTCCGGCTGTCTTCGGGGAGAGTGACGTGCCAGGGCTGGCCGTCAATCATCCTCCCTCTCCATAGGCACGCCCATTCCCCGCGGGAGCCGAAATCTTCTATGTACGATTACAAGGTGAGTCCGGGGTTAAAAAAATCGGGACAGGCATACTGTAGCTCGCGCTACAATGCCTGTCTTGATGGTAAAATCATGTGAGTGAGGGTGAACTACCGCTTTAAATGTGAAAATCAGAGGTGTTCTTTCACATTAGCAACCATGTAAGGTCAGCAGGTTTGCTGCGGCTTTTAAAATTTAACATGTAAACAGTCCATCAGATTTACATATACTGTATTTAACCACATAAGCTCCGTTTTGTGTTGAAAATAACTTTGAAAAAATTTGAGAATCGTGATCTTCATTTTATGCAAAAGAATCGCGATTCTCACTTTTCCCAGAAACGTGCAGCTCTACTGCACAGTGGAGGCAAGTATGATTGTTATTTAAAAATATATATATATATTTTTTCCTTTAAAAGCGGGGTATGCCTGTATTGTATTGTCCAAAGAAAAGAAAAATAGATCTCTCAAATCTTGTCGATATGTAATGCGAGAAGATTGTGCTAATCAGGAGTACTCTGCAGCACAACAGACACATTTAAAGTAGAACTATAGGGCAAAACTCCCCCCCCCCATTTTGGTTAGAGAAAGAGGGTTAAAACCCTTGTCTTTTTTGCCATCTGTGTCCCATTGGGAAGATTTCCCTTATCGTCCTGTCCCATAGTCAAACAGGAAGTGAGAGGAAATCCTTGCAAACTAAAAGGAATTCATTGGGGACCCCCAGGACACCAGAACTAATTCCCCCATTAGAAGATTTTCCCTCCATTACTTTTCTGTGAACAACCCCAAACATGGGATTTTCTTATACAGTACCTTGTCAATGATAATAGTAAAACAGGACAAATAGAGAAAGTGAATTACAGCACAGACAGCAATAAAAATATGGCACATATATCTGTAGCGTTTTCCTATCTCTCTCTCTCCCCAAAGCCCCAAGTCCCATGTCTTTATGCGGCTCCATTCTTCGGTTATCTGCATGATTCACTTTTGACAACCTCTTAGGCCCCGTACACACGAGAGGATCCATCCGCTGGAATTGATCCGCGGACCGGCTCCAGCGGATAGATCCCCTGGTGTGTACAATCCAGCGGATCTGTTTCCGCAGACTTTTATCCCCTGGGATGGATTTCAAGCGGATAAAAATTTGAAGACATGCTATCAAATCTATCCGCTTGAATCCATCCCAACGGATTGATCCGCTGGTCTGTACAGACTCACCGGATCAATCCGTCCGAATGGATCCCCCGCATGCGTCGTAATGATTCGACGCATGCGTGGAATTCCTTATATGACAGTGTCGCGCACGTCATCATCGCAGCGACGGCGCAACACGTCATCGCGATGGGATTTCGGCGCGGATTTCGATCCTATGGTGAGTACACTCCATCGGATCCAAATCCGCGGAAATCCTCGAGAGGATTTATCCGCGGAAACGGTCCAGTGGACCGTATCCGCGGATAAATCCTCTCGTGTGTACTAGGCCTTAGACAGGAGATAAAAGCCACTGAAAATTTGTGTAGAGGGAAGTTGCTATAAATAGATTAGCAGAAAGCTTGCCTTGGCACAGCACAGCTCTGAAAGTCTCTTATTTTTTCTGCCAATGTGGAAGGGGGGGGGGGACCTTTCCTCCAATCAGCCGTCTGCCAGTGTACTGCTGAATGACGAAGTGAAAATTCTAACCCGATATAAGAATTCTTAAGAATATAGCAAGCTGAAGACAACAGATATACATGTAAAACTTATGTAGGGAGATTGGTTTTATCTCCGTGTATCATCTGAGGTAGAGCTGCACGATTCTGGCTAAAATGAGAATCACAATTTTTTGCTTAGAAGATAGAGAACGATTCAACGGTTCTCACGGCGCAACATTATCTTTCACATTAACTACTTCAGACCCAGGCCATAGTAAAAAGACGGCCTCAAGGTGGCGCTATAAATCCAGGATTGCGTCTTTTTACGGCCTCGGGGTCCTCCGTCACCACGATGCCGATGCGTGTGCCTGGCGGCCGCGATGTCCGCCAGGTACCCGCGATCGGCAGTTTTAGAGCAGGGACGTGGAGCTCTGTGTGTAAACACAGAGCTCCACGTCCTGTCAGGGAGAGGAGACTGACACCTCCCCCAGTCAGTCCCCTCCCCCCACAGTAAGAATCACTCCCAGGATCCACATTTAACCCCTTCCTCGCCCCCTAGTGTTAACCCCTTCCAGTCACATTTATACAGTAATCAGTGCGTTTTTATAGCGCTGTTCGCTGTATTAATGTGAATGGTCCCAAGAATGTGTCAAAAGTGTCCGGCATAATATCGCAGTCGTGACAAAATTCGCAGATTGCTGTATTACTAGTAAAAAAAAAAAAAAAAAAAAAAAAAAGTCAGAAATCAATCCCCTATTTTGTAGCCACTATAGCTTTTGCGCAAACCAATCATTATACGCTTATTGCGATTTTTTTTTTTTTACCAAAAATATGTAGAATACATATTGGCCTAAACTGGGAATTTTTTTTTTTCTTAAATGGGATATTTAAAAAGTGTTATTTTTTTTAAATTGACGCTCTTTTTTTGTTTATAGCGCAAAAAAACAAACAAAAAAAAAACAAAAAAAAAAAAAAAAAATGCAGAGGTGATCAAATACCACCAAAAGAAAGCTCTATTTGTGGGGGAAAAAAAATAAAAAATTGACGTCAATTTTGTTTGGGAGGCACGTGGCACGACCGCGCAATTTTAATTTAAAGCGACGCAGTGCTGAAAGCTGACATTTTGCCTGGACAGGAAGGGGGTATATGTGCCCAGTAAGTGGTTAAAACAAAAGTTAAAAATGGGCTAACTTTACATGTTTTTTTTATTCATTGAAGTGTATTTTTTTTTCCCCACACAAAAAAATTGCGTTTCAAAAGACCGCTGGGCAAACAGTGCGACATAAAAAAAGACCGGAGTTAGGCTTACCGGTAACTCTGTTTCTAGGAGTCTTCCAGGACAGCCTCTTGAGACCTTGGGCTCCTCCCTCCGGGACAGGAAACACGTACACCCTTTTCTTTAAAGGGCGGTCCTCTAGATCTCCTCCTCAGTTTGCCCGAGAAATACCAGAAGATCCTGAAAGACATAGTCTACTAACACATCGTTAGATCATTTTATATCTTCACCACAATTACAGTTCCTTAACAGACACCGGGTGGGAAAAACTCCGGCTGTCCTGGAAGACTCCTAGAAACAGAGTTACCGGTAAGCCTAACTCCGGTCTTTCTCTAGTCGTCTTCCAGGACAGCCTCTTGAGATGACAAGCAAGAACTTACTGGTTTTTAGGGTGGGACTACTGTCTGGAGGACCCTTCGTCCGAAGGCCTGATCCTTGTCTGACAGCAGGTCCAACCGGTAGTGTCTTGCAAAGGTTGAGTAAGATGTCCAGGCTGCCGCCTTACAGATCTCTTCCGGGGACGCTCCTGCTCTTTCTGCCCAGGAAACCGCCACTGCCCGAGTAGAATGTGCTTTAACTGTAGGTGGTTCCCTACCCCCTAACGTATATGCTTCTACAATCAACATCCTGAGCCATCTGGCAATAGAGGATTTTGATGTTCTGTGACCCTTGCGGGCACCTGAGAAGTTAACAAAAAGTGAGTCACATAGTCTAAATTCCTTTGTGACTTCTAAGTAAAATAAAAGACTTCTTTTAACATCCAATAAGGACAAAAATTCCCCTTCATCATTTTCTGAAGAGGAAAGCAAGGTTGGTAGGACAATGTCCTGAGTCCTATGAAAGGTAGAGGCTACCTTGGGTAGGAAGCTAGGATCCGTCCTAAGAATTATCCTATCATCAAATACAGATAGGAAGGGTTCCCTAATAGAGAGGGCCTGAAGATCGCTGACTCTCCTGGCTGAGGCTATGGCCACTAGAAAGACTGTCTTAAGGGTAACATGTTTCAGAGAAGACTCTTCCAGCGGTTCAAATGGTTTGTTAGTAAGAGCCTTTAGTACCAAGGACAGATCCCAAGAGGGACAGGCTCTAATCCTAGTTGGATTAGATCTTGTCAGACTTTTGAAAAAGTTTTTGACGAAGCGATCCTGTTGAAGAGGTACATCCAAAAAAATACTTAAGGCAGCCGCCTGTACTTTGAGAGTGCTGACTGATAAGCCTAAGTCCGCACCTGCCTGCAAAAATTCTAGCACTACTGGGATGCCAGAATGATTCATTCCTTGTTGTATCTTCCAGGAATTGAATTTTTTCCACACCTTAGAGTATATTGCTCTAGTTACCGGTTTGCGACACCCTAAGAGAGTCGTGACCACTTTATCTGAAAAACCCCGTGCTTTCAATAGTTGCTCTTCAGAAACCAGGCAGTTAGTTTCAGGTTCTTTATCTGAGGATGAAGGACTGGACCTATAGACAGTAGATCTACTTTCTCTGGAAGTGTCCAAGGTGGATACAGGGCCAGCCTCCACAGGCTGGCGAACCATGGCCTCTTGGGCCAGAAAGGCGTGATCAGAATCAGATCCGCGGGTTCCCTGAGAAATTTTTGGATTACCCTGGGAATCAACCTCACTGGAGGGAATGCGTATGCCAGGCTGAAATGCCAAGGATGTGAAAAGGCATCTATCCCCTTCGCTTTGTCTTGTGGGTGAATGGAAAAAAATGTTGTAACCTTCCTGTTCTCCTCTGCTGCGAACAGGTCCACCTCTGGTAGTCCCCAGAGTGAGACTATCTGGTAGAAAGTCTCCTGGTCTAGAGACCACTCGTCCTGACATACTACCTGTCTGCTGAGGAAATCTGCCAGGGTATTCAGTGAGCCCTTTAGGTGGACAGCTGAAAGGTGTACCAGATTTTTCTCTGCCCAGATCAAGATCTGTGTAGCTGTTGCCTGTAGGGCTGGGCTCCTTGTGCCTCCTTGCTTGTTTATATAAGCTACTGTGGCAGCGTTGTCCGTCCTGATTTGTAGATGCTGACCCACTAGATAGCACTTGAAGCCCTGAATGGCTTTTAGAACGGCTAACAGTTCTTTTTGGTTTGATGACCGAAGAACCTCCGAGGACGACCACTGACCCTGGGTCCAAACTTCTCCCAGGTGGGCGCCCCAACCCCCCCTGCTGGCATCGGTGGTCATTACCAGAGCCACTGGCGGATCCCAGAGAAGACCCTTGTCCAGGTTTTCTCTGGCTCTCCACCACCATAGGTTTCTTTGAATGCTCTTTGGGATAGGTATTGTGAGGTCCAAATCCTCCTTCCTGCCACTCCAAAGTTTGAGCATATGTGCCTGGAGAGGACGCGAATGAAATCTGGCCCAGGGTACCGCCGGAAAACAGGCCGACATCAGACCCAGAACTCGCATAACTTGCCTTATGCTGATCTCCTGATTCGTCTGGAGAAAAGCAACCGCCTGATCCAGTTTGAGAATTTTTTCCTTGGGAAGGAAAATCTTCTTTTCTACTGAGGATATTCTGTATCCCAGGTACATCACCTCCTGTGATGGTATCATCTGCGATTTTTCTTCGTTGACCAGCCAACCCAGGGAACGCAGGAAAGACAGGGCTACCTTCAGGTCGCTCTCTAACTGATGACCAGACGGGGCTATGAACAACAGATCGTCTAGGTAAGGCACTATTGTTACTCCTTGGAGTCTCAGTGGTGCCAGGGCTTCTGCTAGGACTTTGGTAAAAATCCTTGGCGAGGAAGACAGGCCAAAGGGGAGGGCCCTGAATTGCAGATGTTTGGTAGCAGAACCCAGTCTTACCGCTAGACGCAGGAATTTTTGGCATTCCTGACGGATCGGAATGTGTAAATATGCGTCCCGTAAGTCCACGGTGGCCATATAACACTTTGGGAAGATCAGACTGGTGACTGAAAATATCGATTCCATTCTGAACCGTTTGTACCGGACCCACTTGTTGAGGGGACGAAGGTTTAAAATCAGTCTGTACTTTCCTGAGGGCTTTTTCACCACGAAGACATGTGAATACACCCCCTGACCTTCCTCCTCCTGGGGAACTTCCAACAGAACCCTCTGATCCAACAGGTCCCCTAAAAGGAGACCCAGGGCCTCTGCCTTCTCCCGGTCTCTGGGAGGTTGAGTGACCAAAAATATTGGGGGAGGGGGAACTGAGAATTCCAGCCTGTAGCCGTTTTCTATGAGGTCGTGTACAAACGGACTGACTGTTAATTCTGTCCATTGTGAGAGGAACTCCCCCAATCTTCCTCCCACAGGGACCTGAGTGTCACTGGGTTTTGGGGGGAACCTGAGGAGGGTTAAACAAGATTCCTCCTCTTCCACGTCCCTTTTGGCCCACCCAATGTTTTTTAGGATGTGAATCCCGGTCTTTCTGGTTTTGCCTAAACCCTCGAAAAAAGCGTTTATTTTCTTTCTTTTTTCTTTCCGGGAAGGCTTTCTTTTTATCTTGTGTCCTTTCTAGTGCCTCCTGGAGACCCGGACCAAATAAGTGATCGCCAGAAAAAGGTAAGCCGCAGAGTTTTAATTTTGATGCGGCGTCACCCGTCCATGTCTTTAACCAGACCGACCTTCTGGCTGCGTTGACCAACGCTGCCGATCTGGCTGCAAGCTTCACCGATTCTGAGGAAGCATCGGCTAGGAAGCCAGCCGCCTTCAAGAGTAACGGGAAGGATTTTAAGATCTGCTGCCTGGATGTACCAGCAGTGATATGCGCTTGGAGTTGATTAAGCCAACACTCCAAGTTCCTGGCTACGCAGGTAGCCGCCAACGCTGGTTTAAGTGCAATAGTGGAAGCATCCCAAGCCCTTTTTAAAATGATGTCACCCCTTTTATCCATCGGATCTTTAAGTGTTCCAAGGTCATCGAAGGCCAGGTCAGTTCTTTTTGATACCCTGGCCAGAGGTGCATCTAGCTTTGGAACTTTGTTCCATGGGAGCGTAGTATCTTCCTCAAAGGGATATCTACGCTTTAGGTTCCCTGCAAAAAAAGGTCTTTTTTCTGGTTGCTCCCACTCCAACAAGATCGTTTCCACCAACGACTTATGAACAGGAAAACACCTGGTCTTTACAGCACTACCTTGATAAAGTTGGTCGTGCTTAGATAGCTGGACCTGTTCCTCTCGGATCTCTAGGGTTTCATATATTGCTTTAAGCAAGTCTCCCACATCTTCTAGAGACAGTCTATATCTAGTCCCCCTGGAAGAGTCTTCTTCTTCTAGCTCAGAGCCAGAAGCTGAATCTACCTGAGAGGAAGCCTGGGACCGAGTGGACCCTCCTGCTTCCTCCTCCTCATGCTCATCCCCTTCGACCGGAGTTGCCAAGGACGGGGCACTAGGGGTCCTATATACCGGGGACGGCATCTGCATCCTATCCATCATTCCCCGGAAAGATTTGAAAGTGGATGCTAGCTCATCTTTTACAGATGATAAGACTTTTTGGCATTCTGCCACAGAGTCATCCTTGACCAGACTGGAGATGCACTCTACACATAGAGGCTTTTTCCAGCTGGAACCCAATTTTTCCCCACATACAGCGCACTTTCTTTTAGGGGCTTGTGCTGGCGTTTTGTCCTGAGATTTGACCTAAAATCAAACACAAACACCATGTTTTAGTATAAAAGACAATGCCCCCTGACAACCACCCGTGTGTCAGAAAAGGTAAGTGCTGTGGAGCCCTCCACCACAGGCCCTGCCCAGGGAGGGAGAAAAGGTCCTGAGATAATTCAGACCATGTCCCCCAAGGTAAGTGAAGAGTCAGCCTAGCCCCCCTTACCTGGGAGACGCCGGAGCCGGTGGACCCGGAGTCTGTAGCCTGCCTCGCTTCCTCCATCGGTCCTGTGTCCTTAAACAGCCCGGCTGCGTATGGAACACACCGCTCCGTGTGCCTTCCTTCCACTGCCGCGCTTAAGTCGAATGGGACTAGGTTTCGACAGCGCCCCTTGATGACGCCGTTCCGGTGACGCACTTCCGCCTTGTGGAACGCATCCGTCCCGCCCCTCAGCGCCGCTCCGGAAGAGGATTTTTCTTTTCTGCAGTGCAGAGCGGCATGGCCAGCCAGCGTCTCTCGCCGCCGCCATAGCTGATGTACCGCGCTGTGCCCTCAGAAGGAGATCAACGCAACAGGTACTGGGTACTGCGGGGGGGGATGCCGACATCAAGGGTTCCCACTCTCTCTGAGCTTTAGACAGCAGTGAAAAAAACGGTGACCTTTCTCTTCCTAGCAGGAGCAGAGGGGTACCAGGCAGAGAGGGAATCCAGCATTTTAAAAGTCCCTTAAAAAACGTGCTCCTTCCCTTCTGGCAGGAAACACAATAACTGAGGAGGAGATCTAGAGGACCGCCCTTTAAAGAAAAGGGTGTACGTGTTTCCTGTCCCGGAGGGAGGAGCCCAAGGTCTCAAGAGGCTGTCCTGGAAGACGACTAGAGAAAATTATTTCCTAGGGTTTGTGCTAAAATGTGTGTGTATGTATGTATGTATGTATGTATGTATGTATGTATGTATGTATGTATGTATGTATGTATGTATGTATGTATGTATGTATGTATGTATGTATGTATGTATGTATGTATGTATGTATGTATATGTATATGTATATATATATATATATATATATATATATATATATATATATATATATATATATATATATATATATATATATATATATATATATATATATATATATATATATATATATACACACACACACACACACACACACACACACACACACACACTTTTTTTTTTTTTATTAAACGATTTGTGCAGCTCTAATCTGAGGCTTTTCACTTCACTGGGGAAATGTGAGGAGGGTTTACATCCACTTTAATCCCTCCAAAACATATAAAACAAAAAAAGATTTTTTATTCCTTGCAACATGGGGATTACTAGGATTCTGTCCCAGTCTCGCCTTTGGTAGTCACTCGCCAGGTTTCAGTATTATGCTTCCAAATGTTACTGCAGGACAGATACTGCAAGATGTACAAGAGGAGAAGCAAATGTCACCAAGCTCATCGTCAGTACAAAATAATTTCAGCATGCAAATATTCATGTTCGTTTTCCTTTTCATAAGATGAGGAATCAGCATGTGCATATTAGACCTTTGCATAGGTTCAGATGAATATTTTGTGGTGGTATCCAGAGCTCATCAATGAATATCTAAAAATAAACACAAGAGCTACTACAATAATACTCTTGAATACAAATGTAAGCTAATTTTTTTCTAACAGGAAACATACTGGTTAAATATAAAAGCACGACGGGAAAATATAAAAACAGCTTGACCGTTTGTTGTGCAGCTCAACGTTGCCATTCTCCTACCAAATCAACAATAGAAAAAGGTGTCCCTAGGACTTGAAATTCATGAAATGTCAGGTATACAATAGATGTACTCCACAGCAATGAATTATCAGCCTCGACAAAGTGAAAAGCTGTTAACTGCTGAGCGTGGGAGACCAGCTTTTAACTTCGCAGCATGTTTCCAAGGTGACAATTTAAAATTACACTGTTCTATCAAGAACATTTTTCCAGTTGCAAAAAAAAAAAAAAAACCTTCTCAAAGCATTTATCACAAAAAACACAACTTAGCAGTGGCATTCATTTTTGTATTGTATGCTTATTAACCCACTAATGTCGTCCACAAGTTAAGGCCTCGTGAGATGTACCCCCTAACTATGTATAAACCTTCTCCAAACAACCCTTGCTAATATTGGCTTAAAGGGGTTGTAAAGCTTTATTTATTTTTTAATAACAGGTCCTACTTACCTCCACTGTGCAGCTCATTTTGCACAGAGTGACCCTGATCCTCATCTTCTGGGGTCCCTCGGCAGCTCTCTGGGCTCCTTCCCGCTTCTGGCAGCCCCCCTGGGAAGCGCTCTCCCAAGGGTGCGGTGATATCTTCAGGTGAAATACAGGACTCTCTGAAAACATGTGGTGTGGCTGTTTCAAGATGCACAATAAGGAGGCACTTGAAGAAAGATGGGTTGCATGGTTGAGTCGCAAGAAGAAAGCCATTACTACACAAATGCCACAAAGCCTCACGCTTACACTACCCCAAACAGCACAAAGACAAGCCTCAAACCGTCTGGCACAAAGTCATTTGGAGTGATGAGACCAAAACGTAGCATTTTGGCCACAACCATAAACACTACATTTGGAGAGGAGTCAAGGCCTATAATGAAAAAGGTACACAATTCCTACTGTGAAACACAGAGGGGGTCGCTGATGTTTTGGGGGATGCGAGCTACAAAAAAGGCACAGGAAATTTGGTCAAAATTGATGTCAAGATGAACGCAGTATGTTATCAAAGATACCGGAGGAACATTTGCATTCATCAGCCAGGAAGCTGCGCATGGGACGTACTTGGACATTCCAACATGACAATGATCCAAAACACAAGGCCAAGTTGACCTGTCATTGGCTACAGCAGAATAAAGTGAAGGTTCTGGAGTGGCCGTCTCAGTCTCCTGACCTCAATATCATTGAGCCCCTCTGGGGAGATCTCAAAAACGTGCAGTTCATGCAAGACGGCCCAATAATTTTTCTCCATAAGAGGAATGGGCAGCTTTACCATCTGAGAAGATAAAGAGCCTCATCCACAAATACCACAAAAGACGTCAAGTTGTCATTGATTTAAAAAGGGGGCATTACACTGAATTAAAGCGGTGTTCTGGCCAAATTTAAAAGCCAGCAGCTACACATACTGCAGCTGCTGGCTTTTATTAGGACACTTACCTGTCCTGGAGTCGCTCGATGTCGGCACCGCAGCCGATTATGAAAATCAGCTGCCGGGTGCTGCCATTGCAGGTAAGGGAACCCAGCAGTGTCGCCCTTCGGCTTTACACCGGGAACCCTACTGCACATGCGTGAGGGCCAGGGGAGGAGAAGACAGCCCCGCAGTGACATCACAGGCCGCGGCCCAGACTCCCAGAAGTGGGAAAGGATATCTGTCAAAGACAGGTATCCTGTCCCCCCTCCCCCCGAAAAGGTGCCACTTGTGGAACCGGAGGGGGGGGAATCAGATGAGTGCAAGTTCCACTTTAGGGTGGAACTCTGCTTTAAGAACTGGGGTATGTAAAAATTTGATCAGGGTCATTTGGGTAGTTTCTGTTGCCATTATAATTTTTAAAAAAAGAGTAAACACAGTTGATTGATAATAAATGGCTTCAGCCAAACACTAACCATGAATGAAAACAAAAGTTTGTGTCATCATTCATATTCTCTGAAAAATTGCCAACAAATCATACATTCTGCCAGGTTATAGAGGTAGACTGATATATCGGGCGCTATTTGGCCATTTTTGATAAATCGGCATCGGCCGTTATCAAAATTAGGCCGATATTTTACACTGACCGCCATTTCTCCTCCCTTCTCCACTCAGCGGCTCTGGCAGCATCAAGCGACATCAAGTGTGTGCTAGAGTGACAGGAGTAAGCAGCAAGGAGTGGAGTGGGTGAGGTTTTTTTTTTTTTTTTTTAAATCAGCCTAAAATAATCGGCCACAAAAATAGGCATCATATCAGCCATCGGCCGCCCCAATTTCTAAATATCGGCATAGGCCAGAGAAAAACCCATATTGGTCTACCTCTACATATGTAAACTTTTGAGCACAACTGTCATTTCCGATTCCTTATATCACATAACTTACAGGGTTGAACTCTAAGGTACATTAATTCATAGAGATTTAACACAATATTTAAAGCGGGAGTTCATCCTAAAAAAAAAAATTTAAGATTAGATTCATGCTCATTTTGTCTAGGGGAATCGGCTAGTTTTTTTTAAAAACGAAGCCGTACTTACCGTTTTAGAGAGCGATCTTCTCCGCCGCTTCCGGGTATGGGTCTTCGGGAGCGGGCGTTCCTTCTTGATTGACAGTCTTCCAAAAGGCTTCCAACGGTCGCATCTATCGCGTCACGAGTAGCAGAAAGAAGCCGAACATCGGTGCGGCACTATACGGCGCCTGCGCACCGACGTTCGGTTACTTCAGAAAATCGTGACGCGATAGATGCGACCGTCGGAAGACTATCAAGAAGGAACGCCCAGTCCCGCAGCCCATACCCGGAAGTGGCGGAGAAGAGCGCTCTAAAACGGTAAGTACGGCTTCGATTTAACAAAAAAAGCTACCCGATTAACCTAGACAGAATGAGCATGAATCTAATCTTAAAAACTTTAATTTCCGGGTGAACCTCCACTTTAACTGATGATAAACACAAAGTATCCCACAAATCCACCTCCAGAGCCCAAGGGGGGGGGGGGGTGGATCAGCCAGGGCCTTATACCTTCTATAGCTCAGGTCTGTGAACTAAAACCTATCCTGACCGCTACAACAATATAGTGGAAAGCAAAAGGAATGCCCCCCCTAGCCCACTACTTTTTGCATTATTGCAGAAGCACTTCTTATTTACAGTGCCTTGAAAAAGTATTTATACTCCTCGAAAGTTTCCACATTTTGTCATGTTACAATCAAAAATGTCAACTTATTTTATTGAGATTTTGTGATAAACCAACACAAAGTGAGAACCATAGTTGTTGAAGTGGAAGGAAAATGATAAATTGTTTTTAGTTTTTGTTACAAATAAATATGTGAAAAGTGTGGCGTGCATTTGTATTCAGCCCCCCCTGAGTCAATACTTTGTAGAACCACCTCTAGCCTCAATTACAGCTGCAAGTATTTTGGGGTATGTCTCTACCAGCTTTGCACATCTAGAGCGACACTTTTGGCCATCATTCTTTGAAAGATAGCTCAATCTCTGTCATATTGGATGGAGTGTCTCTGAACAGCAATTTCAATTTTTGCCCCAGATTCTCAATTGGATTTAGGTCTGGACTTTGACAGAGCAAGTCTAAACACATGAATATGCTTTGATCTAAACCATTCCATTGTAGCTCTGGCTGTATGTTTAAGGTCGTTGTCCTGCTGGAAGGTGAACATCCGCGACAAGTCTTTTGCCGACTCTAACAGGTTTTCTTCTAAGATTAGCCTGTATTTGGCTCCATCCATCTTCCCATCAACTGACCAGCTTTCCTGTCCCTGCTGAAGAAAAGAATCCCCACAACATGATTCTGCCACCATGTTTCACGGTGGGGATAGTGTGTTCAGTGCGATATGCAGTGTTAGTTTTCCACCACACATAATATTTTGCTTTTAGGCCAAAAAGTTCAATTTCAGTCTCAGCTGACCAGAGCACCTTCTTCCACATGTTTGCTGTGTCCCCCACATGGCTTCTTGCAAACGGGACTTCTTATGGCTTTCTTTCAACAATGGGTATGTTCTTGCCGCTCTTCCATAAAGACCAGATATGTGCTGTGGATCTCTTCCAGAGTTACCATGGACTTCTTGGCTGCTTCTCTGATGAATGCTCTACTTGACTGGCCTGTCAGTTTAGGTGGACGGAATGTTTGCAGTTATGCCATACTCTTTCAATTTTTGGATGATGGTTTGAACAGTACTCCTTGAGAAATTCAAGGCTTGGGATATTTTATTTTTTTTATACCCTAACCCTGCTTTAAAATTCCTCCACAACTTTATCCCTGACCTGTCTGGTGTGTTCCTTGGCCTTCATAATGCTGTTTTTTCACAAAGGTTCTCTAATAAACCTCTGAGGGCTTCACAAAACAGCTGTATTTATACTGAGATTACACTAGATTTTAGTTAGGGGTATCAGAGTAAAGGGGGCCGAGAACAAATTCATGGCACACTTTCACATATTTGTAAAAAAAAACTAAAATTATAATTTTCCTTCCACTTAACAAACATGTGCCACTTTGTGTTGGTGTATCACAGGGATCTTCAAACTATGGCCCTCCAGTTGTTCAGGAACTACAATTCCCATAATGCCTAGTCATGTCTGTGAATGTCAGAGGTTTACAATGCCTCATGGGATGTGTAGTTCTACAACAGCTGGAGGGCTGTAGTTTGAGGATCCCTGGACTATCACATTAAGTCACAATAAAATACTTTTACGTCTTAGGTTGTAACATGACAAAAGTTGAAAAATGTCAAGGGGTATGAATACTTTTCCAAAGCACTGTACAATACATGTCAATATGCTCCTCAGTAATAAAACGTACCCATTTAAAAATAAGTTATATGTGGGGATCTCACTCCATTAAAACAATATTAGGACAAGATTTGACTGTGTGAGCCCACCTCAACTGCTCTTTGTCAGGGAAAACAAATATTATTCCAAATTACACCCATGGGAGTCTGGCCTACATATTTCCAATTACATATAATAAGACAATTCATATGGGGCCATACAAGACCCAGGATCTCACAAGAGATCTTAAAAAAAATATGAGAAAAAAAGAAACTGCATTCCAAACTGAACTTATAACTCTTCATTGCTACCTTTATGGGGACACCACTACTTTCTCCAAGGATTACTAAACACTTTAAAAATGTTCCCACAATATACAAGCGAAACTCAAAAAATTTGTGGTGCAAACGTTCATTTATTTCACCAATGCAACTTACAGGTGAAACCAATATAAGATAGTTTAAGCCGTGATTTGTCATAATTGTGATGATTATGGCTTACAGGTCATGAAAACCCCAAATCCACAATATCGAACAAAATTAGAATATTGTGAAAGGTTCCAATTTTCTAGGTTCAAAGTGTCCCACTCTAATCAGCTAATTAAGCCATAACACCTGCAAAGGGTTCCTGACCCTCTAAATCAGTGGTTCTCAACCTGGGGGTCGGGACCCCCTTGGGGGTCAAATGAGGATTTGCCAGGGGGTCCCCGAAACCTGGGCTGTTCCTGAAGCCTGTGGCCGCCCACTCAGCCTCTTCACAGCCGCCCATTCAGTTCACGGCATAGCTGAGAGGCAGGGACTAGAGGTCAGCTGACTGGTGAGGAATGTGAAGTGGGAGGGGCTGGAGGAGACCCCATCTGCTGATTTCAGCATAGGTGTCACTGCTACGAGAAACCACAAAGTTGGAGACACAGTGAGTAACACTGCCTGTCATTAGAGTTGCCTTTAAAAGTCCCCACGACAGTTCTCAGATCAGCAGATGACCTTGATCAAGAGCACCTAAGTTGGCTGATCCCAACTCCCCGCCAGCACTGTCACTCATCCCAACTCCCCACCAGCACTGTCACTCATCCCAACCCCCACCAGCAGTGCCACTGAATCCCAACTCCCCGCCAGCACTGCCACTGATTTCATACACCCCACCAGGGAGTAAGAGAAGGAATACAAATAGAGAATACATGGAAAGGAGTGGAAAAGAGGGGGAGAAACAAAGAAAAAGGGAGAGAGAGAACAAGAAAGACGTCTAGAGAGGGATGGGGATAACAAACAAGAAATTAGGATAGAGAGAGATAAAAGGGAAAGAAAGGAGAACAAAGAAAGAGTGGTACATCCTAAAATGTACTATAAGGGGTTCTAATATTGTACGAGTGGAAGGGACTCAGGGATCGCTAAATGTCAGTGGGTTAGGGGTGCAAATTACTTATTTTACCTTGGGTGCCGACAACCCACGATAGGAAAATAATTTTACCGTTAGGGGTCCCCACAAATTGGGAATTTTTTTCAAGGGGTCATGGCACTAGACAGGTTGAGAACCACTGCTCTAAATGGTCTCTCAGTCTGGTTCAGTAGGAATCACAATCATAGGAAAGACTGCTGACCTAACAGTTGTGCAGAAAACCATCATTGACACCCTCCATAAGGAGGGAAAGCCTCAAAAGGTAATTGCAAAATAAGTTGGATGTTCCCGAAGTGCTGTATCAAAGCACATTAATAGAAAGTTATGTGGAAGGGAAAAGTGTGGAAGAAAAAGGTGCACAAGCAGCAGGGATAACCGCAGCCTGGAGAGGATTGTCAGGAAAAGGCCATTCAAAAGTGTTGGACTTTCACATAAGTGGACTGAGGCTGGATGGAGTCAGTACATCAAGAGCCACCGCACACAGACGGATCCTGGACATGGGCTTCAAATGTCGTATTCCTCTTGTCAAGCCACTCCTGAACAAAAAATAACGTCTTACCTGGGTTAAAGAAAAACAGACCTGGTCTGGTGCTCAGTGGTCCAAAGTCCTCTTTTCTGATGAGAGCAAATTTTGCATCTCATTTGGAAACCAAGGCTCCAGACTAGTATGAAGAAAGAATGAGGAGGCACACACTGCAAGATGCTTGAAGTTCAGTGTGAAGTTCCCACAGTCTGTGGTGATTTGGGGAGGAACCATGTCATCTGCTGATGTTGGTCCACTGTGCTTCATTAAGTCCAGGGTCAATGCAGTCGTCTACCAGGAGATTTTGGAGCACTTCATGTAGACGAGCTCTATGGGAGGCTGACTTCATTTTCCAGCAGGACTTGGCACCTGCCCACACTGCCAAAAGCACCAAATCCTGGTTCAATGACAGTGGGATTACTGTGCTTGATTGGCCAGCAAACTCGCCTGACATGAACTCCATAGAGAATCTATGGGGCATTGCCAAGAGAAAGATGAGAGACTGAACAATGCAGAAGAGCTGAAGGCCGCTCCTGAAGCATCCTGGTCTTCCATGACACCTCAGCAGTGCCACAGGCCAATAGCTTCCATGCCATGCTGCATTGAGGCAGCAATTGCTGCAAAAGGGGCCCAAACCAAGTACTGAGTACATATGCATGCTTCTACTTTTCAGAGGTCCGATATTGTTCTATGTACAATCCTTGTTTTACTGATTGCATGTAATATTCAAATTTTCTGAGGTTGTAGATTTGGGGTTTTCATGAGCTGTAAGCCATAATCATCACAATTATGACAAATCACGGCTTGAACTATCTTGCTTTGCATGTAATGAGTCTATATCATAAATTAGTTTCACCTTTTAAGTTGCATTAGTGAAATAAATGAACTTTTGCACAATATTTAAATTCTTCGAGTTTCACCTGTATGCCTGCTTTTACATCAAGTACATGTAAACTCTAATCTTAAAGCGGGGGTTCACCCTATCAACGCAAAAAAAAAAATTTTTTTTTCTTTTACCATAAAATCAGGCATTGTAGCGCGAGCTACATTATGCCTGTCCCGATTTTTTTACCCCCGTACTCACCTTGTAATCGTAGATCGAAGATACCGGGGAATGGGCGTGCCTATGGAGACGGAGGATGATTGACGGCCGGCTCTGGCGCGTCACGCTTCTCCGGAAATAGCCGAAATAGGCTTGGCTCTTCACGGCGCCTGCGCATAGCCTGTGCGCAGGCGCCGTGAAGAGCCGAGACCTACTCCGGCTGTCTTCGGGGAGAGTGACGTGCCAGGGCCGGCCGTCAATCATCCTCCCTCTCCATAGGCACGCCCATTCCCCGCGGGAGCCGAAATCTACGATGTCCGATTACAAGGTGAGTCCGGGGTTAAAAAAATCGGGACAGGCATACTGTAGCTCGCGCTACAATGCCTGTCTCGATGGTAAAATCAAGTCAGTGAGGGTGAACTACCGCTTTAAATTTGTAACAGATTTGAATACAAATTATGGGCTCTTTCCCTTGGGCCAATGGAGATACAATTTTTTTTAATTCCCAAAGCTTTTATATTCCTCAAATCCAACTTTTAATGAGCGCCTAACAATTGCAATTCTGAAAGCACACTTTACACGTTTACTCGTGTTGCGCAGAGGGCAGCCCATTCACTTCAATGGGCCATCCTATGTGCGCTTGTTGCCCAAAAGAAGCTCTTGCAAATTTTTGGGGCAACAAGCTTAGTGCGGTTTTTAAACACCCTGTTTCGCCAATGCGATTCTGTCATGCAACCACACACACAACTAAATATGATATACTTGTTTTCTCCCTTCCTCTGCCCCTCTCCCCCCCCTTTGTCTCTTTCCCTGTTTTGTCGTCCTTTTTTTGGAGTCCCCCCCCCCTTTTCTTTTTCTCTCTTTTCCCCCCTCGTGAGTTACCTGTTCGTAATGTACCCGATTGCCCCTATTGTCATTGATTGGAACTATCTACCCTAAATTCGTAGCTTTGCAGATGTGCTTTTATTACTCAAAGTGTAACTCTCAATGAGCCATAAAACCACACAGCGTGGAATAGTGCGGACACATGTTGTAACACATCAAGGGATAAACTGACGCATTTCAGGGGCACACTCCATTCCTCAAAGCTCAGACAATATGCATCAGCTTTTACCACTTGATGTGCTACAACACGTGTCCGCACTATTCTACACTGTGTGGTTTTATGGCTCATTGAGGAGCTGCACTTCGTCAGTACCCATGTTTTACTATTTAATAAAGGTCATTGGTAAAGCACGCCTTGCATTTTGCTTTGCGTTCATCGGATTGCCCCGTCTGAGGAGGGCAGCATGCACCTAGTCTTGGAATACAGATTCCCTTGTTGCTCTTTAAAGAAAACCTCTCAGCGCTGGAAATTACTATCTCATAACTGCCACTTCCCACCAATGTGCTACGCCAGGATTAGGCACCCTTGGTGCTCCAGCTGTTGTGGATGCACAAGTCCTACAAGGCACTGCAAGACTGCCAGCCACAGGTATGTCTCCCAGAGCCATTATGGGTTTTGCAGTTTCTGCAAAGCTGGTGTGCAAGGATGAGCTCTGGCGTGTTCGCATAGAACACGTGCAGAGCCGCCAGGAAGTGTGCACGGCGCTGTGCTAATCACAGCAGGGAGACATTGTCCCGATGCTCGGCTGCGGGGATCGTGAAATGTCTCCCTGGCTGTTATTAGCGCAGCGCCATGCACACTTCCTGGCGGGCTATGCGAACACGCCAGAGCTCATCCTTACTGGTGTGCCAAGGTTTTCTATCCCTGTGATAAACATGAAAGTCCATCATCAATGTTGGGCACCACATTCCCACACATTAAAGTACTTTAGAGTCACATGTCTTGGAGAGGCCTTGGATAGAAATGCCCCCCTCCCAAAATGAAGCGTACACCTCATCATATATATGTAACCTCCCCAACAGAGCCACATGCAATAAATTAAACAGGTTTATTGTGGCATGGGGGAGAGGAAGTACTTATATCGGGCTTACTACTGTCTGTATCCCCACTGGGAAGATAACTTCTCACTTCCTGGCCTAGAGATGGGTGTCAGACACAACAGGAAGTGAGGAGAAATGTATTCAGTGGGGACACTGACAGCATTCATATCATGCCAAGTTCTAAAGCTCACCCCCACACTATACAAAACGACAACACTGTCTGTAGCTAGGCTTGGTTCCTAGTGATCAGGGTTTAGAGGAGGAGGTTATATTTTCCCATGACACGAATGTGAATAAAATAGTCTTTGCTGGGCAATAGAAGAGATAACATACACCAACCATGCTGTCTGCAGATGCTGCGAGCCCTGCGTACACATCAGTCCAGGGAAAGCAATGTAGAGGTGGTATGGAATGGAGCTATTCATACACCTCACACTGTACTCACCTTCACTGCCACCTCAGGCGCCGAGTTCACCACCATCAGCGTCCCCGCCGCCGCTGGTAAAGGCTCCAGGTGGGAGCCAATACCTTTATCCTCCGCTTCGTTTTCAGAGTCAGAGCCACTGCTGTAAGAAACTAAGACGGAGGCCATGATGGACCAGGAAGTACGTCAGACTGCACCGCCGCAAGGCCCGCTGGGAGAAGGCGCACCGGTAAACAAAGTGTGTGTTGTCAATAAAGTTTGAAGAGCGAGCCGGAAGTTACAGGATCCTGGAGTGCCTAGAATGTAGTCACGTGATACCGACCTAGCTGTGGGGAAGAGAGGTGTTGGTATTCACATTACTGATTCCATTCTAGGAGCGCTCATTTTCTACACAGCGTTTTCTACAGATTACAAAATGGAATGTTTAAGAGAACATGAAGCAGAACAATAGGAGACAGAGCAAATGGAGGAAGACACGATAATGACTCTAGTCAGATGGGGAGAGCTCTTTCTTTTCTTTTTTTTTTACCATGGAAAGCATCCCTGTGTAAACCTGTGTTAGGGGCAGGCACGTGTGCTCATTACACCAGCAGGAGATGTAAGGCTCAATGTACACTGACTTAAAGTGGAGTGCCACCCAGGAAAATAAATATTTCACAAAAAAATCTTAAAAAAAAAACCTTTTTTTGTTTTTATACTCACCCGAAATACCTGTTGCTATGCGGAAGTCTGTAATCTGCCTCTTCCCTAACCGCGGTCTGTCTTCTTCTGCATCCTCTTTTAGTGAATGGGGCACTCTGCTTTCTGGGAACTGTGTGTAATCCCAGAGAGCAGCTACCCATTCACAAGTCAGCGTGAGAGTTGCGCAGTAGGAAACGGGCAGTGAAGCCATAGTATGGTATGTGTATGGTGGCGCGGGACCTGCACTGATCGAGGGATCGGCATGGGGGGGGGGGGGGCATCAGCGCGGGTGAGTAGGACAGGTAAGTGTCCTTATTAAAAGACTTAAAAAAAAAAATTTGCGGGTGGAATCCCGCTTTAACCACTTCAGCCCCGGAAGGATTTGCCCCCTTCCCAACCAGGCCATTTTTTGCGATACGGCACTACGTCGCTTTAACTGACAATTGTGCGGTCATGCAACACTGTACACAAACAAAATTGACGTCCTTTCTTTCCTACAAATAAATAGAGCTTTCTTTTGATGGTATTTGATAATTTCTGCGTGCAGGAAACTAATTATAAGTTATTTACAAGATGGTATATGACACCTAGTCGACTTCATGCTATCTTTCCAGATGCGTCAGAGCATTGCTGGCGATGTGGTACAGATAGAGGGATGTTTCTGTATATATTTTGGATGTGTCCTAAGTTGACTTTTTCCTGGACAATGGTTCAAACGATTGCCCAGAAATGTACTAATTTTCAAATTCCGTATGATCCGGTGTTTTTTTTATTACATATTACCACTTTTCCAACAAAAACATATATAAAATCTGTCCTATGTCATTTACTAAATGCAGCTAAATCCTGGATACCTTTGATGTGGAAACAGCAGAATCCACCGACCACAGCATTATGGCTGAGGAAGGTGGAAGACATTAGAAAGATGGAGGACCTGATATTGACAGCAACTGATAGACAGGAGATACCGGTATATAAAAAGACTTGGACCTCTTGGAATTTGTTTATTAATTCAGAAGAGGGTAGCTCCCTCTTAGGGCTGTGAAACATGGCTATGAGATTATATGATGGATGTGCGATCAAAGAGACATCAGATGCGATACCAAGCGCCGTTTTTGGAATCCTTCCCCTATTTATTTATTTTTCTTTCCCCTTCCCCCCCCCCTCCAAAACTTCCCTCCCCCCTTTTTTTATATCTCCTCTTGTCCTTTATTTTGATTTGTGTTTAGGTTAAAGTATACGGAATGAAGCAGAGCTGCTTTTTCACATAAAGTGATAAGAAGCAGGAACTTGGATTACTGTAGCAGTGAGATAGGGGGATATTTAGATTTTTGAGTTTTTGCATGTATAAATTTAATATATGTTAAGTTTCTTTTGTAATATATGTTTATTATTTTAGGAGACTATGATCTCCCATTCTGTAAATACTGTTATAGTATTTATATGCAATTCATTCCTGAAAAAAATCTAATAAAAACCATATTTGGAGGGAAAAAAAGGTATTCATCAGTTTAGGCCAATATGTATTCTACAATAAGCGTAAAGTGATTGGCTTGCACAAAAGTTATAGCATCTGCAAAATAGGAATAGATTTATGGCATTTTTATACTAGTAATGGCAGTGATCAATGATTTCTAGCGGGACTGCAACATTGCGGCGGACAGATCGGACACCTAACTGAAATTGTTTACACTTTTTTGGGAACCAATGACATTATTAGAGTGAAATATGCTAAAAATATGCACTGACATTGGAAGAGCGACACTGGCAGGGAAGGTGTTAACGGGCGATCAAGGGGTTAACTGTGTTCCCTGTTTGTGATTACTAGCTGTATGTGACACTGGGTAAACACACAGCAGGAAGACGGATCTCAGTGTCATCCCATGACAGAACATGGATCTGCCTTGTTTACTTTAGCAGATCCCTGTTCTGTCTCTGCAGGGAAAAAATTGCAGGCGGCCAGCCGGTGGACATCGAGTCTGCTGGACGCACTGATTGGCTTCCCCGCCAGCCAATCGTAGCACGCCCATGAAAGCTAGTGCACAAATCGTCATACCGGTACCAGGGCTGTGGAGTCGGAGTCGAGGAGTCGGAGTCAGGGGAAATTTTGGGTACCTGGAGTCGGAGTCGGCAAACAATGCACCGACTCCGACTCCTACTAAATTTAGATTGGAATTAAAAAAAAAAAAGCAAGTTTAAATGTCCCAATTCACAAAAAGTTATAATTAATGACTTCTCTACTGTAAGAATAAAGACCAATGCATGCAGTGCCTCACGTAACCGCAAAACGAACACGTTAAGTGACCGTGAAGACGCATGCTTTTCATGTGCTTCACTATATGGCACGCAACGCACAATTAGGAGCGGCAATACTTCTACTTTCCATAGTGTTGTGTTCTGCTTTTACAGGGAACGCAGCATCCATGTGTAACCTAGCCTCTCACTGATAAGGGATTAAATAAATATGTTTTTTTGCAGGACTAGAGAGTGAGACACTTGTATAAGTGAAGGGAATGGAGGGCCAATAGTTCAAGACTGAAGCTGTAAACCATTGGAAAAACTGCTGTCATTTAGCTAAGGCTATAAAAACTTGTAAACTCAGATTGTTAGCTTAAACTTTAAACATGACTATGGGATTCTCCTAGGAAAATCATGTTTTAGAATAAATGCCCCTTCCTGGATCCTCCCACTGTCCCATCTTCAGCAGCAGATTTGTTTTCATTGTGTTTGTCTTTTGCTTAAACTGTGTAATACAGTAGACTGTTGGCTTCCCAGCCAGTAGTCCTGTGGTAGGTTGCGTTTCTTTCCCTCAAGGAATGTATAAAATACATTTGCATATTAATACAGAGGAGTCGGAGTCGGAAGTACATAAAACTGAGGAGTCGGAGTCGGAACATTTATCTACCGACTCCACAGCCCTGACCGGTACGGCGATTTGCACACCCGAGCCACCTTGCCGCAATACATCTGCGGCGGGTGGTCGGCATGTGGTTAAAATCATGGCTTCTACAGGATTTTTTTTAGCCTGTAGAATCAGCTTTGTGTTATTCTATCTTTCCATGCACATTAACCATTTTGCGCCAAAAGGTAAAACAAATCGAAATGCCTAAGCACAATTTTGACGTGTTAGTAAAACCGTACATATCACCACAACTACTTAGTGTACCCAGGTGGATTATACCTTGTTTTTTTGGTGGTAAATGGTAATGGATAGATTCAGATTTTTTTTTTTTATTATTATTATCATTAAAAGAAAATGTTCCAAAATAGTAAATATATATATATATATATATATATATTTTTAAATGTAGCTGTATATTTCTTGCTATTGCCATAACCTTCCACCAAAGAACAACCCAAATTAAATTCCCCTGCTCCTGACGATTGCAGTGATGCCATACTGTGCCTTGAAAGGGTATTCATGCCCCTTGAAGTTTTGGCCAGGGATAAAGTTGTGGAGAAGTTTAAAGCAGGGTTAGGTTATAAAAAATATTCCAAGCTTTGAACATCTCACAGATCACCGTTCAATCCATCATCCGAAAAGTATCGCACAACTGCAAACTTACCAAGACATGGCCTTCCACCTAAAATGACAGGCCGAGCAAGGAGAGCATTAATCAGAGAAGCTGCCAAGAGGCCCATGGTAACTCTGGAGGAGCTGCAGAGATCCACAGCTCAGGTAGGAGAATCTGTCCACAGGACAACTATTAGTCGTGTACTCTACAAATCTGGTCTTTTATGGAAGAGCGGCAAAAAGAAAGCCATAAGAAGTCCCATTTGCAGTTTGGGGAGAAGCCATGTGGGGGACACAACAAACACGTGGAAGAAGGTGCTCTGGTCAGATGAGACTAAAGATGAACTTTATGTCTTAAAAAAAAAATGCTGTGTGACGGAAAACTAACACTGCACATTACCAACACACCACTCCCACGTGAAACATGGTGGTGGAAGCATCATGTTGTGGAAAAGCTTTTCTTCAGCGGGGACAGGGAAGCTGTCAGAGTTGATGAGAAGATTAAATACAGGGCAATCTTAGAAGAAAACCTGTTAGAATCTGCAAAAGACTGGGACGGAGGTTCACCTTCCACGACCCTAAACATACAGTCAGGCCCCGTACACACGACCGAGTTTCTCGGCAGAATTCAGCCAGAAACTCGATCAGAGCCGTATTCTGCCGAGAAACCCGGTCGAGGAACTCGGCGAGCCAAATAGAGAACATGTTCTCTATTTCCTCGTTAGTCAATGGGGAAACTTGGCTCGCCGAGATCCTCGGCGGCTTCACAAGGAACTCGACAAGCAAAACGATGTGTTTTGCCCGTCGAGTTCCTCGGACGTGTGTACGGGGCCTCAGAGCTACAATGGAATGGTTTAGATCATAGCATATTCATGTGTTAGAATGGCCCAGTCAAAGTCCAGACCCAAATCCAATTTTGCTTTGTAGGGATGAGAAACAGAGAGATTATTTCCTCTGTACAGAGCTCTGTGCTGAATGGCAACACAGAGCTCTGGGCTGTGATTGGACAAAGCCAATCAGAAAGTCTCCGCTGTGAATTATTGGCCAGGATTTGCTGACTGGCTCCTGCTGCAACCACAGTGGATGCCAGCAGGGATGCACATGCCCAAAAACCCAGAAGGAGTCATCGTCATATGGGTACATCGCTTTGCCTGTGCGGGCCACCTGTCTGCAGACAGGCGGTACGCAAGCGGTAATAAATCCAGAAGCAAACATTCAATACTGTATATTGCAGCTTACCAATTTTTAGATGTCATGGCTGCATTAGTTTGCTTTTTTTAAGGCTTTCTTCTAGTTTCATCTTGTGATCCAGCCAGAAAGTCTGTTGTTTTTCATAAGCACAAGTTCTCCAGCAGAAAGTATCAGTTACAGAGATGAGACAAACCATTTACCACTGCCAGGGGTGATTAAAATGATCAGCTTTTTTTTTTTTCATTATTTATTTAAAACCTTTATCTGTTTAAACCTTTTATCTGTTTCAAATCTTTAACAGTTTTCTGTAACTGATTATAAAGTGTTAAGGGTTTAATGACGATTTAATGTGTAAGCTAACCCTATATTTTTATTCCAGATACATGGGGCCAGATTCACAAAAGAGATACGATGGAGTATCTCAGATACACCATCGTATCTCGGATTTTTTCTGGTCCTATCTATGCACCTGATTCATAGAATCAGATACGCATAGATAGGGCTGAGATCCGACAGTGTCACACTGTGTTACACTATCGGATCTTTTTTTTAATTTAAAAATGGCGCCGGGGGCGTTCCCGCTGATTTACACTGAATAATATGTAAATCAGCGAGATACGCAAAATTCACGAACGTACGCGGACCCGACGCTGTGTTCTTACGTCGTTTCCGTAGCGGTTTTTTCGTCGTATACTTACCCTTTCTAAAAGCAGGGGTAAGTATTGTTAAGTATGGCCGTCATTCCTGCGTCGATTTTAAATTTTCTACGTCGTTTGCGTACGCCGATTCACGAACACGCGCGTCGCAAGTCCCGCTCACGTCGCAACCACTGACGTCCTATTGACGTCAGTGGGAGCAATGCACGCCGGGAAATTCCCCGGACGACGCATGCGTATTTAAATCGGCGCGGGAGCGCGCCTGATTTAAATAAGACACTCCCCTAGCCGCGGAATTTGAATTCCGCTGGGGGAGTTAGGATCCGCCGTCGCAAGTTTGGAGGTAAGTGTGTTGTGAATTTGACACTTTCCTCACAAACTTGCGAGGGCAGATCTTAATTCACATAGGTTACACGGATCTAAAGATCCGCTAACCTTTGTGAATCTGGCCCATGGAGTTCATTCTTTGTACGTGTAGCCTGTGGTAGTTGGATTTCCTATTTTGCACACAATTTCCTGGTGATCCTGTCAGTTCCTCTCCTGTGCTTTTCCAGTCTTAGTACGCCAAGCAAGAAAACAGATCCATGCTGGTGTGGTGAGTCTGCCTCTGAGGCCCCATACACACCATAGAATCTATCCGCAGATAAATCCCATCAAATGGGTTTCTGCGGATAGATTCTATGGTGTGTACACTCCGTCGGATATTTATCCGCGGATAAATCTCCCCTGGGATGGATTTCCAGCAGATGGATATTTGCTGACATGCTCAACAAATCCATCTGCTGGAATCCATTCCAACGGATGGATCCGCTCGTCTGTACAGACTTACCGGATCCATCCGTCCAAAGGGATTCCCCGCACGCGTCGTAATGATTTGACGCATGCGTGGAATTCCTTATATGACAGCGTCGCGCCCGTCGCCGCGTCATAATAGCGGCGACGGCGCGACACGTCATCGGCAGAGGATTTCAGCACGGATTTCAATGCGATGGTGTGTACACGCCATCGCATAGAAATATTCTGAAATCCTCGCTGGACCGTATCTGCGGATAAATCCTCTCGTGTGTATGGGGCCTCAGTGTTTCCTTGTCAGAGTTACACAACGTGCCTGTATCTCTGTAGTTGGGTTTCCAGACAAGCCCCTCCAATTTCACTAGTTTGAATGACAGTGGAGGGCCACACTTTAGTAGTGCTACACACACAGATGGGAAAATGAATTACCTACTATGTGCAACATCACAGCCTTGACCATTTCACGCTTGTGGAGCACAATATACTCAGACCGGGAAAGTACTTCCCCATGGTTTGCAATGTCAAACAGCCCACCCCTTACAGAACTTACGTGTCCCCTAGTGTGCCGAACAGGGAACCTATACAAGGCATGGTGGTCCAATAAGGTGTAAAAATCTTTTTATAGTTTTAGTTTGTCACCATGTCCTATGGTGTCAGTGTGTTCATATATTTTTTAACTACCCCTCCTACCAGAGCAATATTTAAATATTGAAATCCACATTTTTTACTATAGAATCATTTAAACCCCCAAACAATTGTTTTTATTTTTAAAAGCAGAGGCCCTATAAAATAAAACGGTAATGGCGATTTTTTTAGTTTTTTATTTAACCACTTGAACTCCGGACCCCTTCTTCATTACCAGGACATTCTTTGTGATACGGCACTGCGTTCCTTTAACTGGATAATTGAATGGTCCCACAACTAGAGATTTTTTTTGGTGATATTGGATTGCCACAATTTTTTGCGTTAAAAGCAAAAAAAAAACAAACAATATTTTTTACTTTCGGCTATAAAACATATCCAATACATTTAAAAAAATCGAATTTCTTCATAAACTTAAGCCAATACAGTGGGTATAGTAAAAAAAAATCACCCTCTTTAAAATAATCACACTTTGTTGCAGCCTGAAATGAAGACAGACACAGTTTTTGTTTTATCCAGCTGTATTTCCTGGGTGCAACTTATAACATCCAAGTAAAAGATATAACACCAACATGTCAGAGAAAAAAAAAACGGAATCACTGAGTTGGAAAAAGGATCACCCTCCCTATGTCGGTATTTTGTTAAACCACCTTTTGCTTTAATTAAAGCCTTTAGGCTACATTTCCACTAGTGCGACTTGGGACTGCAAAGTCGCATGCCAAGTCATACCCCATGATTTTCAATGAGTACCGTTCATATCTGCGACTTCAAGTCGCAGCCCCTGCACTACTTTGGTCCCACTTTGATGCAACTTGAGGTCCACAGACCTCAAGAATACACAGGCATTGCTTTAAGTCGCAGCACAAAATTGCAGCGAAATTGCGAAAACATACCCAATGACTAATACAGTGTTCAGTGCTAAAAATATGCACTGTAACTGTGCTAATGACACTCGCTCGGAAGGGGTTAACATATAGGGGCAATCAAAAGGTTTACTGTGTGCCTAACAATGTTTACTGTGTGTGCTGTGTACTGTTTTCACTAAGCAATGTGCAGGTTTTTACTGCCTGCTTTGCAGAGAGAAAAAAGACGGCACGTCACCACTGACAGAAGAGAGCTCTGTGTTGTTTACCTATACAGAGCTCCCTTCTGTTATTTGCTCAGCCAATAAGCTGGTGCCAGCCATAAATCATTGGCCAGGACCCGCTAACTGGCTTGTGCTACAGCGAATGGCAGCACAGCAGGGTGGTGGCAAGCGCGCCCTTTACCCGGAAGAAACGGATCACGTACATGATCCAGCACAGGGGGGCAACTCTGCTGCGGTATATCTGTGGTGGGTGGTTCCCAATTGAATAACTTTAGATGCCAAAATGATCACCAGTACATAAAAATGATTACATTTAGGACATTTCCATTAATGACTAAAGATAAATCTGGATCAGCTTGGTCCAATGTAGGTATGAACATGATAGCTGATCAGCCTCTATGTAAGCGTAAATCACTGTAGTAGTCCAAGCAAAACATTTTCTAATTGGACAAGGTGGAGATAATGGCATTACCATTCCTCCTCCAGTCTCTTTACCTCCTCCAGAGAACAAGAGAAAAATGCAAGGCATTCCCTGAATGGCAGCTGCTCAGTATAACACTCAGAAGACTGCAGCCATCACTGTAGTGGCACAAGCTAGTACAATGATTTACAGTTTACAAAGAGGTTAAATATCATCTATGCAAAGTTACATTGGACCAAGTTTGCCTATTGTACACATGCAAAGTATCATGTGTGGAATTCAGCTTTAAAAATAATGTTCCCAATTTTGAGAATTGATTGCACTTATCAAGCTATTTCTGAACACCTAAACAAGTGCCTCTGTTGGGGCAACATACACATTATTGCACAGAGAATTGTTGCAAACTGTTAAAAAATCTGCCATTGGTGGGACCAAATGTTTCTGCTATAGAAGAAAGGATTAAAGCACTGCTGGAGCATAGATAGAGAGTGACTAGGTGTCCCGGGAGCCGCACAGCAAGTCAAGACCAGCTCTATGATAGTGAATGGCAATCTCAGCCTGGACCCCCGCCAGGCCACGCCCCCCAATGCATTTCACTGCATCCACCGGAGCTTACGTATGGGGATGCTCTGTGGGTGGGGTGAAATATGTTGGGGCGTGGCCTGGAAGCGGTCCAGGCTGAGACTGACATTCACTATCATAGAGCGGCTCCCGTGAAACCTAGTCACTCTCTACCATTGCCTGGAGCATAGATGAACTCCCCTCCCAGTCACAACTCACAGTGGTGGGCACAGGACTTCATTTCTATACAGCCTGAGCAGCTTACACACATATTGCTTGGTTCGCACTGCTGGAGCATAGCTATCACTGTTGGGAGTGTAGCAGGCTCCCAGTGCTTAAGGCTGCACTGATGGTCACTGATAAGGCGGCACTGATGTTAAACAAAAATAGTGCGCTACCACATAAATATCCAAAAAAGGAGTGAAAATGTGTTAGGGCCCTTTCACACGGAGCGGATCAGTAATGATCCGCTCAGCGGGGATCCTCCGTAAAATCCCTGCTGAGCTGGCAGCTGACAGGGCGGTCCCCGCACACTGTGCAGGGACCGCCCTGTGTTTCCTCCGCTCTCCCCTATGGGGGATCGGACGAACACGGACCGTATGTCCGTGTTCATCTGATCCGGCAGACGGAAGAAAAATAGGATTTCTTCCGTCTGCAAATGCAGATCTTTGCGGAGGCGGAGAAATTACGGGTATCAGCGGATGTTCATTCCCTGACACCCGTAATCACATAGGGACCCATGTATGTCCCGTTTTCATCCGCAAATGGACGGATGAAAATGCGGACATACGGTCCATACGTGTGAAAGGGTCCTAAATAAGTGAAAAACCTTAAATGAGAGAATATCTAGAAAAATAGATACAATGTCCTAAACACGCAATTAGGGATCCAAAAAATGATAGGAGTAGCTTCACAATGTGGCACTGATTGGCAGCACTAAAGGGCAGCACTGAAGGGCAATGATAGGTAGCACTGATAGATGACATTGATGGGCACTGGTAGGTGGCACTTATGGGCACTGATGGGTAACACCGATAGGCAGCACTGGTGATGAGGCACTGATAGGTGGCACTGTGGGCACTGGTAGATGGTGCTGTGAGCACTGGTAGGTGGCACAGGTGGGCACAGTCACTCAGTGGCAGCTCTCCGTTATCAGGACCGATGTCCCTCTCACAGTCGCCGGTGACTCCTCATGCTATCAGCATTGAGGAGAAAAAATAGCCGATTACCATCTGTTTACATCACATAATCTGACAGCTAATCACGTGGTAAGGGGTCTCATAGACTCGCTGATCACAGAACATGCTGCGCGTACCCTGCAAGGGGCGCGCAGACCACTCGAGCACTCATATGATGGCCTCCCGGCAAAGTAAGTCCACGCTGTAGCCATCATTCGGCTATAGTGCAGACAGGAAGGGGTTAATCCTTTATCAGCAATATAAGAAGTTCTTATTTGTTTTGTACTAGGAGAATAATTGCTCTCTTACCTTAAAGCGGGGGTTCACCCGTACATAAAAAATTTTCCCCCTAGATGGATGCTCGTTTTGTCTAGGGGAATCGGCTAGTTGTTTTAAAATATGAGCTGTACTTACCGTTTACGAGATGCATCTTCTCCGCCGCTTCCGGGTATGGGCTGCGGGACTGGGCGTTCCTATTTTGATTGATAGTCTTCCGAGAGGCTTCCGAAGGTCGCATCCATTGCGTCACGATTTTCCGAAAGAAGCCGAACGTCGGTGCGCAGGCGCAGTATAGAGCCGCACCGACGTTCGTCTTCTTTCGGCTACTAGTGACGCGATGAATGCGACCGTCGGAAGACTGTCAATCAAGAAGGAACGCCCGCTCCCGAAGACCCATACCCGGAAGCGACGGAGAAGATGCATCTCGAAAACGGTAAGTACAGCTCATATTTTAAAACAACTAGCCGATTCCCCTAGACAAAACGAGCATCCATCTAAGGGGAAAAGATAAAAAAAAACATCATTGGGTGAACTCCCACTTTAAGATGCTCACAGCTGGAAGTGATGTCATGTCATCGCTTCTGGGTTACCATAGTGGACAATCGATCAAAGCCGATTCTGGCTTTATATGAGTCTCTGGCCAGCTAGCTTGGGTCTCCCGGTGGTATGGGAGAGCCTGAGAGAGCCGCAGGAGGGGATGTCCCCTCCCGCTGCTTGTAATACCAATCGAGTGGCTGGTTAGCCTCTCTGATTGCTATTACAAGAGAACTGACTGACTTTTTTTTCCAGTGCTAAATCATTCAATTTCTAAATTGCTGCATTTGTAAATGTCAAAAGCCAATATGAAGGAATAGTAGTGTTTAAAAAAACACTTGTGGGTTTAACTTATATATTTTTTGTATAATTCTCCTTTAAGGCATGGCAGGAGGTGTCCTATGCCTACATACTTTTGCAAATAGGTGTCCCTCGTTCCCATCTCAAAAAGGTGGGAGGTATGCTGCATTAATATACTCAAACACCATAAAAAACTTGAGATGGGTACAAATAGGTATTACATTTTCGAATCTGCAAAGAATAAGAGTAAAATAAAAAAATGCATAATAATATATGTAAAAATACAGTATATAGGAATATAGTAAAATAGAAAAAAAAATTATGGAAAAATAACAAAAAAGCAGTTAGAGGAAGCAGTGCCTTTGTTTTTACACGGCAGATACATAGCTCTCAACTATCCCTCATTTGTAGGGACTGTCCTTATTTGTCTGTGTACATCCCTATATAAATGTAATATTTTACTACCAAATGTGTTATGCTGTACACAACTTTCCATCCAACTCTGTTTTGCTGCATTTGTTCTTTTGAAATGCCAATATAAAGGAAAAATAGAGATCAAATAAGCATTTATGTGGTTTAGTCAATAATTTTCTGCTTATTAGATCTTTGTGGTTCTTATCACCAGGGCCATGGTAGGGACATGTTCTTTGTCTACATACTGTATGCTAAAAGGTGTCCCTCTTTATCATTTCAGAAAGTTAGGAGGAATGTGGATTTACAGCTACAGTATGAGGCTGTAGGAACAGGAGTGCCTAGGCACCCTCAAATCCTAGGAAGTGTACACATTTTTTCCAGGAGAATTTTTAGGAAAAACTGTACATTTTTCAGGGTACTGCTTATGCATGAATACCATTTTGAAAAGTTCCCTATAGCATAACAAATACTTATATATTTTTTTATTTCAAGTCCACAATAATGTTGCAAGGTATAGTTTTTTTAACCACTTAAGCCCCGGACCAAAATGCAGGTAAAGGACCAGGCCCTTTTTTACAATTCGTCACTGTGTCGTTTTAACTGACAATTGCGCGGTCGTGCGACATGGCTCCCAAACAAAATTGGCGTCCTTTTTTCCCCCACAAATAGAGCTTTCTTTTGGTGGTATTTGATCACCTCTGCGGTTTTTATTTTTTGCGCTATAAACAAAAATAGAGCGACAATTTTGAAAAAAAATCAATATTTTTTACTTGTTGCTATAATAAATATCCCCCAAAAAGATATAACCATTTTTTTTCCTCAGTTAAGGCCGATACGTATTCTTCTACCTATTTTTGGTAAAAAAAATCGCAATAAGCATTTATCTGTTGGTTTGCACAAAATTTGTAGCATTTACAAAATAGGGGATAGTTTCATTGGATTTTTATAAAAAAAAATATTTTTTACTACTAATGGCGGTGATCAGCGATTTTTTTCCGTGACTGCGACATTATGGCGGACACTTCGGACAATTTTGACACATTTTTGGGACCATTGTCATTTTCACAGCAAAAAATGCATTTAAAATGCATTGTTTACTGTGAAAATGCCAATTTCAGTTTGGGAGTTAACCACAAGGGGGTGCTGATGGGGTTATGTATGACCTCATCTGTGTTTCTAACTGTAGGGGGGTGTGGCTGTAGGTGTGACGTAATTGATTGTGGTTCCCTATATAAGGGAACACACGATCGATGACGACGCCACAGTGAAGAACGGGGAAGCTGTGTTTACACACACCTGCCTGTTGCCATTCCTGAGCAAGCTCTGCACTGGTGGCACTCCGATCCCGCAGCTGAATCCTCTTTAGGAGATGGTCCTGGCGCTTGCTGGACTTTCTTGGGCACCCTGAAGACTTCTTCACAAATGCAGTGGAATTTTTTTTTATGGGATTAAGTTAATTTTCATGGCAAAGAGGAACTTTGCAATTAATTGCAATTCGTCTGATGACTCTTCATAACATTCTGGAGTATATGCAATTTCCCATCTCAAAAACTGAGGCAGCAGACTTTGTGAAAATGAGTATTTGTGTCATTCTCAAAACTTTTGGCCATGGCTGTACACGGCTTTAGATTTGAACTCTGCTGTATGCACTGACCACTAACAGGTTGTATCCTTAGTTGGTTTAAAAAAATAGTGAATATAGATAGTTGCAGTCCATTTTAATAATATGGTTTCCTATGAGAAGCCTAATGTAAGTTACCCTATAAATATGTAATGACGGTTATGAAAAAAAAGCTTGTTTAGGTAGGATCTGTTTTTATATATGTTTGTGGAGTATCTGATCATTACATGTGCAGGCTCTTTTTCCTGCTTAGTATGCCGCGTACACAAGATCATTTTTCGGCATGAAAAAAACGATGTTTTTAAAAACGTCATTTAAATTGATCGTGTGTGGGCTTCACATCGTTTTTCGGCTTCTAAAATATGACAAAAAAAATATTCGAACATGCTGCATTTTTTAACATCGTTTAAAAAAATGTTGTTTTTCAGGTTGTAAAAAATGATCGTGTGTGGGCAAAAACGACTTTTTAAACACTTGCATGCCCAGAAGCAAGTTACGAGACGGGAGCGCTCGTTCAGGTAAAACTACCATTCATAATGGAGTTAGCACATTCATC
This sequence comes from Rana temporaria, assembly GCF_905171775.1. Lineage (NCBI taxonomy): Eukaryota > Metazoa > Chordata > Amphibia > Anura > Ranidae > Rana > Rana temporaria. Next base: position 265,201,770 of record NC_053492.1, on the reverse strand, counting down.
ACGCTGTAACAGACAAAAAATCGCGAATCGTCTTTTACTAACACGGAATCAGCTAAAAGCAGCCCGTTTTTTTTTTCATGCCGAAAAACGATCGTGCAGTAGTGTTGCAGAATAACCACTTTATTTACTCTGTGCAAATCTACAAGCGTAACCTGAACAGTTGACAGCAATAGAATTTGACATCTGGTAAATTTTTATCTCAGCATTTCTTTGCCAAAGATGCTGATGTCTGACTGAGATTGTTTATTCTCCCAAAAAGAGACTAAAAAGTCCACACACTCAAAATAAATTAAGAGTCCAAATGCACAAATACATATCCTCAGAGTCTTCTGCATAAAAACGCACAACACACCACCAGTGCCTGAATGTTGAAAACATCAACAAGACTCTGAGGATATCTATTTGTGCATTTGGACTCTTAATTTATTTTGAGTGGGAGGGGCGTGGCCAGCACGGCATGTGAGCAGACGCTTTAGCACAGAGCTCCCGCACATTACTCTGAATCGATCCGGTTTCCAGCGGCGTAATTCGTCTGATTTTGCCCAAGGAGTCACAGGAATACCTGCTGCACGTCCCCATTGCCTCGTCAGCGGTGTACAGGCAATGATGACCCGGGGCAAACAAAGGAGAAGGTCCGAGGCCTGATTTCCAACATGGCGGCGCTCCGTCCTCTGCACAGAAGGCCCGAGGGGGAGACAGGACTAAGGAGGGGGTGAGCAAGCCTATCAAAGACCCTAAAGACAAACCTGGGGACCCGCCTAAAGACATGCGATATTATGCGCAAAAAATGACTGAAAAGACTGATCACCCGCCCCCGTCTGATTGGGGAGCTGAAACAGGACATGGAGATGCTGACGTGGAGGACAGTGAGATGGGGAGGGGAGCGGCAGCCATGTTGGTGCAGACGGACGGCTCTGCGGAGGAGATGGAGGAGACCGAGGCCACCGGGGAGGAGGAGGAGGGTCAGCAGCTGACCTTAGCTGCTACCCTGAGGGCAGTCAACGAGTGCACAGCCTCGGTCAATAATCTGCAAGCCCGCTTTGGGAGTCTGGAGGAGGAGGTCAGCTTGGTCAGGCAGGACCTGCAGAAGATAAGGGAACGAACGACAGCCGCTGAGAGCAGAATCAGTGATATAGAGGATAAGCTGCCAGCCATGATCAGGGAATCCCAGGCCACAACCCGTCTGGCTAAAGCGTGCTGAGGATTTTGAAAATCGCTTAAGACGCAATAACGTGCGCATTCTTGGTCTGCCTGAGAAGGTGGAGGGCCGAGACCCAACTCAATTTGTGGAGCAGTGGCTCCTCAATATTTTTGGCAAGGAGGCATTTACGCATCTGTATGCAGTGGAGCGAGCCCATAGAGTCCCTACCAGGCCATTTCCACCGGGCCACCCCCCGCACCCGCTGTTAGCGAGACTACTGAACTACCGTGACAGAGAAATTTTTCAGCGGCTGGCAAGAGATTGCAGAAATGTGCAATGCAACAGTTTAGAGCACCGTTGTGCTTGTTGAGTCGGTATTTTTGTTTTCATTTTTTCAGAGCATCGGAACGATCGTATTATGCATACATGGAGGTCACTTTTCCGACGGACGTGGCACCTGAACCACTCCTGGACTGTTGGCACAGGTTTGTGGACTTGATTCCCCTGCTGCTTGGAGTAGTGGGGATGAGCTCCGTTTTTCATTACCCTGCAATTTCCCTGCGAACATTTTTATAGATGGCCACGATACCGATAGTCTCTTGGAATGTTAGAGGGTTTAATGACCATTTGAAACGTACCATGGTGTCTACTTTGCTACGTAAATATTTGTCTGCCATTTGTGCCTTGCAGGAGACACATCTGGTTGCTGACTCTGTTGCTTGTCTGGGATTTCGGTGGGTGGGGAAGTCATACCACTCCACTCACACTTAATTTTCCAGAGGTGTGAGTGTACTGGTTCATAATTCTCTAGATTATGAGGAAATTAGTTTGGTGATAGATACTGAGGGGAGGTATATTTTCTTACTGTGTCGTTTATATTCACTTACATGTATTCTTGCCTTTGTTTATATCCCACCACCGTATGACAATCTGACCCTCAGGCCCCATACACACCATAGAATCCATCCGCAGATAAATCCCATCAAATGGGTTTGAGCGGATAGATCCTATGGTGTGTACACGCCAGCGGATCTTTATCTGCGGATATATCTCCCCTGGGATGGATTCCAGCAGATCGGATATTCGCTGACATGCAGAACAAATCCATCTGCTGGAATCCATCCCAACGGATGGATCCGCTCGTCTGTACAGACTCACCGGATCCATCCGTCCAAAGGGATTCCCCGCACGCGTCGTAATGATTTGACGCATGCGTGGAATTCCTTATATGACAGCGTCGCGCCCGTCGCCGCGTCATAATCGCGGCGACGGCGCGACACGTCATCGCCAGAGGATTTCCGCGCGGATTTCAATGCGATGGTGAGTACACTCCATCGCATAGAAATCTGCGGAAATCTTTGAGAGGATTTATCCGTGGAAACGGTCCGCTGGACCGTATCCGCGGATAAATTCTCTTGTGTGTATGGGGCCTCAGAGCACTGTTGGACTTTCAGGTTAAACACCCTGAGGTTCCCTTATATGTTATGGGGGATTTTAACTGTTACACAGACCCGGTCTTAGATAAACATCCCACAGTCACAGCTAGGCAGGGGACCAATAGTACTGCACTGAAAACATTTATGGATGAGGTGGGCTGGAGGGATCCATGGAAGGCAAAACACCCGTAGTTAAAGCAATTTTCCTACTTCTCCAGGAGTCACCACTCATTGTCCCGTATTGATCTGTGTATCTGCTCATTTGCAGCGGAGCGTTATGTTGCAGAAGTTGCGTACGCTCCTCGTAGTGGGTCGGATCACTCCCCGCTGGTGGTGCAACTAGAGGTACGCTTGCCTTCAGATCTGGCCCGGGCCCGGTGGAAGTTTAATGCCTTCTGGCTCCATCTCTTCCCCTCCCATGAGCAGATTGTGGCACAAATCACAGACTTTTGGCGGGATCATGAGGGGGAAATGAACACCAGTATTAGTTGGGAAGCCTTTAAGGCAATGCTTAGAGGAGTCTTCATTAGGGAGATTCAAACAATTAAACGAAACACGAACGCCCAGAGGGAGGACATGGAGCGGCTGGCAGGAGACTCGAAAAGAGCTTTTGTGGCGGATCCCACGAATGGCAATAGGGAGGCATGGCTAGCTGCCCAGGCGGCCCTGAGTCATGTGACTGCCTCGGCAGCGGAGAGAAAGAGGTTTTTTAACAGGTTGGCCTTCTATGAGGAGGGGGAACACACGGGTCGCCTCTTAGCCAAAATTGCCCATGCCCATCAAGTGTCCCCGTCTATTAGACGACTTACACAGATACCTTGACACGGTACAACTTCCCCAGATGTCCTCGTCCTCTAGGATGCTATTAGATGCTCCTTTAACGTTAAAGGAGTTGCAGTTGGCGACCAGTGCGTTTCCCAATTCTAAGGCCCCGGGTGACGATGGGTTACCTATAGAAGTCTACAAGCAGTACACAGATTGTGTATTACCTAGACTATTAAAAGTATTCAATGAGGCCAGGGGGAGGGGGGAGCTTCACCAATCTATGTCCAGAGCTACGATTGTATTAATATTGAAACCGTATAAAGACCCCCTTGACCCAGGCTCATACCGCCCTATCTCCCTTCTGCAAAATTACGTCAAGATTTTGGCAAAAGTCTTGGCGTTACATCTCAACATGGTGATCGCCACGATTATCCATTCGGATCAATCCGGATTCATGCCCCAAAAATCAACGGCCATTAATTAGCGCCAGGCATCCAGTCTTGACATCCAGTCCCCGGCGGATAACGGTGGGGCCCGGCATTGCTGTCTAGGTGACCCCTAGACCCCTTATATTAGACTTAAAGGGTCACTAAAGGAATTATTTTTTTTAGCTAAATAGCTTTCTTTACCTTACTGCAGTCCTGGTTTCATGTCCTCATTGTTTGTTTTTGCTTTGAAGTAGCTGTAATCCTTCTCTGATGTCCACACTTCCTGCTTGTCTGGCTCCTTATGAAAAAACTCATGCGAGCTTCTCACTGTGGTCCATGATCAAGAAGGTGTGATTACTGTGTGTCTAAAACTCCTCAGAACCAATCAGATTCATTTTAAAAACAAACACTGCCTTGTGTTTGTTTGTTTTTGTTCTGTGTGTCTCTGTACTTCACAGAAACATGAAACTAGTTTAAAAACAAAACTAAACTGCAGGCACATTATATGATTGATTTTTATCTATTTTTAATCATTTTTAAAAGGAATCAGTTTACTATTATGGGCCATATTCAGAGACAATATACGACGGCGTATCTCCTGATACGCCGTCGTATCTCTGAGTGTGGGAGGTCGTATCTATGCGCCTGATTCAGAGAATCAGTTACGCATAGATATCCCTAAGATCTGACAGGTGTAAGTGTCTTACACCGTCGTATCTTAGGCTGCATTTTCAGGCTGGCCGCTAGGTGGTGCTTCCGTATGTTTACGCAAGGAATATGCTAATTAGGTAGATACGGCGATTCAGAAATGTACGTTCGGCCGGCGCAATTTTTTACGCCGTTTACGTTAGGCTTTTTTTCGGCGTATAGTTACCCCTGCTATATGAGGCGTAGCTAATGTTAAGTATGGCCGTCGTTCCCGCGACGAGTTTTGAAATTTTACGTTGTTTGCATAAGTCGTTCGCGAATAGGGCTGGACGCCATTTACATTCACGTCGATTCCAATACGTCCTTGCGGCGTACTTTGGCGCAATGCACACTGGGATATTTTACGGACGGCGCATGCGCCGTTCAAAAAATACGTCAAAAACGCGGGGTCAAGTCAAATTTAAATACAACACGCCCCCAACATCCCCATTTGAATTACGCGGCCTTACGCCGCAACACATACGTTACACCACCGTAAATAAGGGCGCAAGTTCTTTCTGAATACAGAACTTGCGCCCAAAGTTACAGCGGCGTAAAGTATCGGAGATACGTTACGCCGGAAGAAAGATACGCTCAGGTATCTGAATCCGGCCCAGAGTCTCTATTCCCTGTAAACAGTCATTTCAGCCAAATTTTTTTTTCCTTTACTGCTCCTTTAATTTGACCCCCTTGTTTAACCGTTGTCGAGATAGTATTAAAGTTTGGAGCAGGCTCAAGATATCCCTTGCGGGTCGCGTAAACCTTATAAAGATGATTGTGATGCCACAACTGCTCTATGTGCTTCACAACACACCGATGGTCATCCCTCTGAATAAATTTCGTAATATAAACTAGATTTTCCAGTCGCTTCTCTGGCAGTCAAAATCGGGCAGAATAAAACTGGAGCAGTTGCAGCGCCCAAAGGAAGCTGGAGGATTGGCGCTACCCAATCCCTCAGTTTACCACGGGGTCAGGGGCGGCGGATGGTCTTGAGGCCCTACGCTTTAGTAAGTCCAATAAGTTGTTCCCTACCTATGTACTCCTGCAAAAAATCTGGAACAAGGTACGAACAATGCAGGGAGTGCAGGGATTTACTAAATTTAGCCCCATATGGGATAACAATCACCACCCGGAGTTGGAAAATGTACCCTATGGTACCAAGTGGTTACAGTTTGGAATATCTCATCTGACCCATATTTTCCGAGAGGGAAAGCTGAGGCCTTTCTCGGAGCTTAAGGAAGCCTTTCGACTTCCTGCCACAATGTACTTCTATTACATGCAGCTTTGGCATGCGGTTGGGGCCCAGGGGGAGGGGGACCAGTGGTCCTTGGACTCCACCCCTATTTTCAACTACATGTTTGATGTTACCACCTATAAGGGCTTTATCTCCTGTAGCTATACAATGCTCCTCAGCCTTTTCCATGGGAACTCCCCTCTTAAAGTGGTGTCGCGGTGGCAACGAGATGTTGGAGCTTTCGAGGAGGAGCAGTGGGAGGAGGCCTTGCAGGCTGTTTCCCTGTGCTCTCTGAATGTGGCCCAGCTGGTCTCGCAGCTGTTTATTCTGTTGAGGGTTCATTATATGCCAGCTAGATTGGCTCGTATGGGGGTAAGGGCGGATGGCGAGTGTACCAGATGCAGTAGGGACCACAGAGATTTGATCCATCTTCTCTGGAGGTGCCCAAAGCTCCATCTATATTGGTCGCAGGTCCTGGATACACTTACTAGAGTCTTTCAGACTACGATCCCTGCCGAACCTAAACATTGCTTGCTTGGTATACTTGACACACTACCGATGGAAGACATCCATAAACAAGCTGTGGCGAGGGCTCTCTTCCAAGCTCGAAAGTTAATCTTGAGGCACTAGAAATCCACGGAGCCCCCTACGTTGCAGGAATGGGTTACCCAAATGGTTACCCATTTTGAGTCCACTGAGAGGTACCAGAGGTGACGTTGGCGAACTACTGCCCCTCTTTTTACATGCCTGATTTTATTTTTAACCATGTGAGTACCCTTATGTATTGTTTCTGCTGAATAAATTTTAAAACGATATCACACTATTGGTGTTTCATCCCTCTGGGTGCGAGCTATTGGCCATCCCGGGACGCGACTACCAAGAGGTACCTGTGTTCCTGTGTACTAGAGTCCATTCGGATAACCATCCATACAGTTACGGTTGGACCTATATGCTGTTACCTTACAGCAGTAAGGTAAGGGGACATCCTCATTCACTTTAAAGGGATCACTGGATATCCATCTTCCTTCACATTATACGTTGGGATTTACACCAGCACATTTTAATTTTGGACTTTTGACCATTCAGATTTCTGTTCTTAATATTAAGCTCTGCTTTATGGACCTTTTAGCATAGCTCATCACAATCTCACCACTGAGTTTATCACAACCACCTGGGTGTTGTGTTACACATTGTATATCTCTATTTGCACTTATTTTATTGCATATTTTTATTGCTTATTTCAATATACCAACTAGAATCCATGAAGTTATGCACTGGCATTAATGCTTAGAATTGTTTACTCCTGTCAGCCAGTTCACTGATCAATTTTTGATGCCAGTTTGTTTGTACCACAGACAGACCACCCTTCACTTCCTTTCTACACCTTTCCCATCCCCCGCTTACAGCGCAGCATTATCTTCCAATTTTTGTTAAATGGGTGACACTATTCGCTTAGAAAAGCTGGTATATCAACACAGGGGTAAGAGAGGCAAGTTTGATAGATTATGGGCCACATGGCTGGGAGTTCCCGGACTAGCCCCATTGGATCTAGTTTATGACCAATTGTTCTAGGATCTGTTATTGTTCTCACGTTTCTGCCTATGTGTATGGGGAGTGGTGGGGTGGTCGGCTCTGGGCGGTGGAGAGTGGTTTGCCAATGTTCTTTCAGTTTGTTTTGTTTATTCTTTTGCTCTTATGTATGCTGAAACTTGGAGATCTTTTGTATTTGCTTTGCTCTGAACCATGTATGTGTGTATACCTTTTGTGCTCAATAAACACGTTTTGTTTGATAAAAAAAAAAAAAAATCGTTTGAGTGTGTGGACTTTATCGTATTGTTTATTGATCACTATTCCCATTCAGGGAACACGTATTTTTCATTACTGTTTTGGTTCACTATTCCCAGTCAGGGAACACGAATATTTGATTATGCACTCAGGCCCAGATTCTCAAAGACTTACGACGGCGTATCTCCAGAAACGCCGTCGTAAGTCCGAATGGCCGCCGTCGTATCTATGCGCCTGATTCATAGAATCAGTTATGCATAGATTTGGCCAAGATACGAGCGGCGTAAGTCTCTTACGCCGTCGTATCTTGGGGTGCATATTTACGCTGGTTGCTAGGTGGCGCTTCCGTTGATTTCTGCGTCATATGTAAATGAGCAAGATACGCCGATTCACGAACGTATGTACGCCCGTCGCAATTAGTTATGCCATTTACGTAAGACATAGGCCGGCGTAAAGATAAAGCTGGTCTCTAGGTGGCGCAGCCCATGCAAGGTATGGACGTCCGAACAAGCGTATCTTTTTACGTTGTTCACGTAAATCGTACGTGAATGGGGCTGTGCGTAGGTTACGTTCACGTCACAGGCATTGAGCCGGCGTATTTTTGGGCGTAAATACGACGTGATACTGAGCATGCGCCGTTCATTCGGCCATGCATCTACATGGGGTCACGCTTAATTTAAATACAACACGCCCACGACCTGCCTACTTTGAATTACGCGCGCTTACGCCGGCCGATTTACGCTATGCCGCCGTAACTTAGGACGCAAGTGCTTTGTGAATACAGCACTTGCCTCTCTAAGTAGCGGCGGCATGGCGTAAATAAGATACGCTACGCCAGCACAACGTTATGCCGCCCTACGTGAATCTAGGCCTCAGCATCTTGCTGCATTACAAGTTAATCACTTATTCTCATTTAAGGATTGTTGGGGAGTTATTTTATGTTTAGGAAGCGCAACGCTGTTTTGTTTTGTATATTCTACATGTGAAGTGAACACATTTTCTGTGTGTGCAGCAGCCAAGTGGGAGGGTATTTAAAAAAAAAAAAATGTCTTCTTGTTTTTTATTTTGATGGGATTTTGTTTAATTACCCACTACACATATTACTATTTAGTGATTAAGGATATTATTATTTGCGTGGTTAGAAATTAGTTTTATTGTCTGATGTCTTATTTTCAGTTTAATGTGTATTAAATGTGATGTTACATATCACAGAGACCGGTATTGTGGTAATTTTGAAGTTTATTGAGACATTGGAGGGTTCCACCATTATTGTTAAGTTATTGATCAGTAAATTAGCGCTGAAATTTTATTTTATTTTTTTGGTGTGGGAACACATAACAGTGCTTAGCGGCAGGCCTTTTGCTGACACTTTTTTTTTTTACCTCCAGTAGTTTATTGTAAATAGTATTGTGGTGATTACCTATTATACTAAAGATTGGCATGTAGCATTAATACACATCAACAGATTTCAGTTGTGCCCCACCAGGCCCGCCCCCCATTGACAATGTGCCTAGCTGAGGGCATCACAGACAGGCAGCACTGATGGGCACTGACAGGCAGCACTGATTGGCATTTATAGGTGGCACTGATTGGCAGCACTGATGGGCAATAATAGGTGCCACTGATAGGCACCACTGATTGGTAGCACTGATGGTCACTGATAGGCAGCACTGATTGCTGACCCCATCTCATTGGCTGGTGTTTGATAGCCATTCGGTCCCGCCCATCCCTGACATCACGGCTGAATTTTGAAAGCGCCTCTATCTCCCTGCATGCAATTACATTACATGACAGTTTCACACTCTTACAAGCCTCACAATCTGTTCCATATTATACTGTCTCACAGGCAGCGGGGGATACTTACTGCTTGGGTGCAGCATTTCACAGCAGCCCAGGCAGATCTCGGGACACTAACAAACACAGGGTGATTAGGGTGTGCCCAGGCACACTAGGTACACCCTGTGCACATGCCTATGGTCTGTTGGGATATGTCTCTACTAAGTTTGCACATCTACTGTAGACTTTGCAAAATTTGCTCAATTTTCTTTGCAGAACTGCTCAAGTTCAGTTACATTTGATGGTGACTGTTTGTGAACTGCAGTCTTCAAGACATTCCACAGATTTTCAATGGGGTTTAAGTCCTCACCCTGACTAGGCCATGCAAGGACGCCATTTCCTCTTTCTACCACAATGTGGTCATTTTTGCTGTATGCTTTGGGTCATTGTCATATTGGAAGGTAAACCTTACTCCCATTGACAACAACCGGTCAAAATATATTAATGCAGTAAAGTGTTTGTTCACCAATGCCAGAAGTCTGCCAAGCAAAACAGGTGAGTTGGAAGCTCTGGTGCATGAGGAGAGCTATGATGTAATTGGTATTGCTGAAACTTGGCTTCAATCCTCACATGACTGGGCTATTAATATTCCTGGCTATGCTCTCTTTCGGAAAGACAGGGTAAAAAGGAAAGGTGGCGGGGTCTGTCTCTATGTGAGAAGTGACCTCAAAGCAAGCGTGAAAGAGAACCTGGTTGATGGAGAGTGTGATGAAGCTGAAGCATTATGGGTGGAACGGCATACAGATGTGCGTAGTTCAAAGTTAATCATTGGAGTTTGTTATAGACCACCCAATGTTAACGAGGAGGCGGAGACTCGGCTCCTTGCACAGATAGAAAGGGTTGCAAGGGCTGGGATGGTGATAATAATGGGGGATTTTAATTACCCAGAAATTGACTGGAGTAATGGCACTGCTGGGACAGCTAAAGGGCAAAAATTAAAAAACCTTTTGCAGGACAATTTTATGGTCCAGTTTATTGAGGCCCCAACTAGGAATGATGCTCTGTTGGACCTGGTAATCTCAAACCATGCAGAGCTTATTACTAATGTTCAGATAAAGGAACACCTGGGTAGCAGTGATCATAACATGATTTCATTTGATGTTAGCTGTAAGCAAGAAATACATACAGGAAAGATAAAAACACTTAATTTCAAGAGAGAAAATTTTCCAAGGATGAGGGCTGCTCTCCAGGACTTGGACTGGGGGGAATATTGGCACCGATGAACACAGAACAGAAATGTGAATTCTTCAAAAAGACAGTTTATGAACTCACTACAAAGTATGTTCCCATGGGCAATAAGTTTAAAAGGCTAAAGATAAAACCTTTGTGGCTCTCGGTCAAAGTTAAAAAAGCTATAAATAATAAGAAAATAGCTTTTAAAAGATATAAAATGAAGGAACACTAGTGTCGTTTAAATGTTACAAAGAATATAACAGGATATGTAAAAAGGAAATCAAGGATGCAAAAATTCAAAACGAACGACAGATTGCAAAAGATAGAAGGACAAACCCCAAAAAATTGGGTGTGGCAGTGACACAATGGCTCAAAAGTGATATGGTCCAGAAATATTTAGACAGAATAAAGGTGGATAAAGCACCTGGACCAGATGGCATTCACCCACGGATCCTAAAATAATTGAGCTCTGTAATTTCAAAGCCATTGTATCTAGTTTTTAGGGACTCATTAATGACAGGAATAGTACCACTGGATTGGCATAGAGCCAATGTGGTGCCTATATTTAAAAAGGGGACAAAGTCTTTACCAAGTAACTATAGACCTGTTAGTTTAACTTATATAGTTGGGAAGATACTGGAACGTATAATAAAAGACCACATGGATGAGTGCCTGCTGGAAAAAAAACTATTTAAGCAACAGACAGCATGGATTCTTTTATGAAGAGGTAAGTAAAACCCTGGACAGAGGCGTGGCTGTGGACGTGATATACCTGGATTTTGCAAAGGCGTTCGATACAGTTCCACACACACGGCTCATGTGTAAGGTAAAGTCTACAGGATTGGAAATATCAGTTTGTAAATGGATAGAAAACTGTCTGAAAGACAGAATTCAGAGAGTAGTGGTTAATGATTCTTACTCTGAATGGTCTAAGGTTATCAGTGGTATACCCCAAGATTCAGTGTTGGGACCCTTACTTTTTAATATATTTATAAATGATATTGGGTCTGAGTTCAAAAGTAACATTTCTGTCTTTGCAGATGACACCAAGCTATGCAGTGGAATAACGTCTTTACAGGATGTCGCCAATTTACAAGCCGACCTCAACGCTCTGTCTAATTGGGCGACTATGTGGCAGATGAGGTTTAATGTTGATAAACGTAAAGTTATGCACTTGGGGGCTAAGAATATGCATGCATCATACATACTAGGAGGTGTACAACTGGGGGGATCTGTAGTGGAGAAGGATCTGGGGGTTTTGGTAGATCATAAGCTCAATAATGGCATGCAATATAACAAGTGAAATATTTGCGCTGTGAAGTGTTATACAAAATAATGTGTGTGTGCATATATAACCACATACATATATAAGTACAAAAGTGGGTGGAGAAAATCCAAAGGGGTGACACTAATATACCAGTGAACAATTATGTTGAATGGTCCTTAAACAAGGACACAGTGCTAAAAAGGTCCAGGTACAACACAATCCGGCCGTGTAAGAGTACAGTTCATCAATGCTTGATCCAATCAATAGCGTTGTAAGATAAGAAAAATATTGAAAAACACGGCAATAAAAATAAAAATAAAGATTAAAAATAAAAATAAGGGTCAAAGTAATTCAGAAGAAGGAGGCCTTGTATCTGAAATTAGAGTGAAGGACAGAGGGTGAACCGTAACCAAGATCTCATATATGCACCTCTAGTGATCCCAGCAGCTCACCTCGGTTCTGGCAAGCTGGACTTAATCAGCCTGGTCCTGATGGATGTGGTCCGGAGTTGGATATCACATTCGGGTCTCCATAAAGTGTATTACATGAAAAAGTAGAAGGGGTAAAAGCCAAATGGTGTGATAACGTCACAGAGGGGGGGGGGGTGGTAATGTCTATGATCTAAACCAGTGGAGATGCACTCACATGTGGGTGTAAAACTGGGGCTCTTATCCACGAGCGCCGAGCTCGTCAGTCCCTCCTTCCTCTCCCTTACTAATTCTCCAAGATTACAGACTAGGAGTCCCGTGTCCCCAATGGTTCGCGGATCAACTCTTGGTGTATATGAGGATCTCGATGGTGCATGTGGGGTAAAAGAAGGACAAGCCTGATCGTGTGATATCGTGAACAACAACAAAACCCCAGGAATGCCCAGATGGTAATGCACTCACATAAACAATATGAAAGAAAGGACCTTCCTCCACGAGTGCGGACTCGCAATAAATCTGTGCCTCCACCTCTTCCCCTCTGTCTATGGCTCAGGCTGGATGCTCAGATGTCACAGTCATACATAGGGGGAAGTGAATAGACAACCATAGCGTAGCCCGGTCAGACGTGAAATTTTTTATTAAAAACTCACATTTAAAATCGAAATTTCTGCATCAATCTGACGAGTGGCGAACTCGTATGTCCATTCGTCGGATGCTAGAGTGTGTCAAGCCCTCCAATCCCGACGCGTATCGTCACAGCACGTGACTTCATCAGGGGATGATGTAGGGGACACACTAACAGATATTTATAGTCTGTAAAATTGGGCGCCCGGCGGCCATTTTGTAGAAGCCCGTGTATCGCAATGGGGACAGGACTTATTGTAACCCACCTGCGCCATATTGTTGGTTATATTCAGCGCTGTCCGCACAAATAGGGCCCGACAGGTGCATCCGCAGTTTGTCAGTCCCAGCAATGCAGACAGGCAGGTGGTGTGCCAAAGGCACATAGAACCTATTACCAGTGGAGTATACAGAACGGGGAAAAAACTAGGAGACACGGAAAAAGAGGGGGAGGGAGAAGGAGGAAGGGAGAATCCCCCTGGTGGCAGAGAATGATATTGGATAGAGACTGAAAGCACAAACTGGGAGGTGAGAAGCACTTGTGACAGAGCGAGCTCTCTCCAGTGTATGGTTCCAATATGTAACTAAGAAAAAACTGAAGAAAAAAAGCATATGGGGGACATATAGAAAATAAATATAGCTATATTGTATATTAGATCCTGGAAGTGAGAAGGTATGCCATGGACAAATGAATCCATATAGGAATGCCCGCAGAGCACGAATGTCAATCTATAGGGCGTAAAGAGGGATGGGCAAACATCTCTCTTCTCACTTATTGCCACAAATGGGAAAGGGATAGTAGCAGGGTAAGCCAGTAATGGGGTATACACACTTGAGGGGTAGAATACCAGGCAGTACTCATAATGTTAATCCGATGGTTAACTAAATCTATAAGGTGATCTTAAAAGCTAAAAACAAGTGGGCATAGGTGGGGAGGGGGGGGGGGAAGGGGGAGCAGGGCCTAGGTGACAGAGCCCAATGGGCAATGTCAGGTTGCCACACACAAAAAGTGCAATGGGTCCGAACGGTCTAGAGATATGGCTGGGTTTGCCATGTGTCACAGGGGATGATTGCATATGGAATGGCACATGGGAGCTAGGTCGCAGTAACCAAGCATAAGGGGTAGGGGGGGAACAGGGGGGGGGAGGGAGACGAGGAAACAGTGTTGCGTGGAGAACAACAGAGAACTAGTGACTTATATTGAAAAAATAAGAGGGTTTAACCCGAACCAAAAAATAATCGGGCATGGTGCACTGGAGCATCCAACGCATGGCCACACAGCATCTAGGTCATACATGCATCAAATAAACACAAGAAACAGGAGACAGCTAAAGTCAGAAGTCGCTAAGGAAACAATTCAGGTCGAATTCGATGTTTAAACCCTTGGGTGTAAAGGTGTCCATCGAGAAGATGTATTTGGACTCGATTTGGCTAAGTGGTCTCACTTTGTGGCCACCACGCCAAGGTCTAGAGTATGGTACTATCCCCCAAAATCTTAAGTGTGTGGGGTCACTTCGATGTACTTCAGCAAAGTGACGAGACACACTGTGTTTGGGAAAACCGCTTTCTATGTTTTTGACATGCTCCTTAATGCGGATCCTCAAGAGCCTCTAATTTCGGATACAAGGCCTCCTTCTTCTGAATTACTTTGACCCTTATTTTTATTTTTAATCTTTATTTTTATTTTTATTGCCGTGTTTTTCAATATTTTTCTTATCTTACAACGCTATTGATTGGATCAAGCATTGATGAACTGTACTCTTACACGGCCGGATTGTGTTGTACCTGGACCTTTTTAGCACTGTGTCCTTGTTTAAGGACCATTCAACATAATTGTTCACTGGTATATTAGTGTCACCCCTTTGGATTTTCTCCACCCACTTTTGTACTTATATATGTATGTGGTTATATATGCACACACACATTATTTTGTATAACACTTCACAGCGCAAATATTTCACTTGTTATATTTATCACTTTTGTCTATCGAGGTAGACCTTCTTTTTATTTGCAGCAGTATCCCCACTTTTCACTTGTCCCCTCACTTTAGACAGCGCAGGAGTCCACCTCACTTAATGCCATGCAATGCCAAGCTGCGGTTTCCAAAGCGAGCAAAGTCCTTTCTTGTATTAAGAGGTATGGACTCCAGAGACAGAGATATAATTTTGCCCCTGTACAAATCATTAGTAAGACCTCACCTGGAATATGCAGTTCAGTTTTGCAACCAAACTGATAAGAGGAATGGAGGAGCTCAGCTATGAGGAAAGATTAGAGGAACTGAATTTATTCTCTCTTGAGAAGAGGAGAATAAGGGGGGATGTGATCAAAATGCACAAATATATAATGGGTCCATATAGTGAACTTGGTGTTGAGTTATTCACTTTACGGTCACCACTGAGGACAAGGGGGCACTCTTTACGTCTAGAGGAAAAGAGATTTCATCTCCAAATACGGAAAGGTTTCTTCACAGTAAGACTCCCTCCAGACGTGGTTCTGGCCAGCTCAGTAGATTGCTTTAAGAAAGGCCTGGATACTTTCCTAAATGTACATAAAATAACTGAGTACTAAGATTTGTAGGTAAAGTTGATCCAGGGTAAATCCGATTGCCTCTCGGTAGATTAGGAAGGAATTTTTTCCCCTGCTGTAGCAAATTGGATCATGCTCTGCTGGGGTTTTTTGCCTTCCTCTGGATCAACTGTGGGTATGGAGTTGGGTGTATGGGATTGTACTGTGTTTTTTATTTTGTTTGTTTATTTTTTATTTTTTTTTGTGGTTGGACTGGATGGACTTGTGTCTTTTTTCAACCTGACTAACTATGTAACTATGTGAAACTGAATGACCAATCTTAAATGGTGAATCTTGAGAGGAAGATATGAACTGAGGGCACAGCTTTTCTCTGGAGTGAAGCCAGCTCTGAAAACATAAGGAAAGAACAGAAAAGTGCATCTGAGTCCAATGTTTATTGTACAATAGCAAGTAGTTATCAAACACTTACATAAAGGTAAGGGAAGGTACAGTGGGGATCGAAAGTTTGGGCACCCCAGGTAAAAATTTGTATTAATGTGCATAATGAAGCCAAGGAAAGATGGAAAAATCTCCAAAAGGCATCACATTACAGATTAGACATTCTTATAATATGTAAAAAAAAGTTAGATTTTATTTCCATCATTTACACTTTCAAAATTGCAAAAAAAATGGCATCTGCAAAAGTTTGGGCACCCTGCAGAATTTAGAGCATGCACTGCCCCCTTTGCAAAGCTGAGACCTGCCAGTGTCATGGATTGTTCTCAATCATCGTCTGGGAAGACCAGTGATGTCAATCTCAAAGGTTTTAAATGCCCAGACTCATCTGACCTTGCCCCAACAATCAG
This sequence comes from Rana temporaria, assembly GCF_905171775.1. Lineage (NCBI taxonomy): Eukaryota > Metazoa > Chordata > Amphibia > Anura > Ranidae > Rana > Rana temporaria. The sequence goes on along the minus strand of NC_053492.1, from coordinate 265,185,598 downwards.
CACCATGGGTTCTTCTAAGCAGTTGTCTAGAGAACTGAAACTGAAAATAGTTGACACTCACAAAGCTGGAGAAGACTATAAGAAGATAGAAAAACATTTTCAGATGTCAATATCCCTCTGTTCGGAATGTAATTAAGAAATGGCAGTCATCGGGAACGGTGGAAGTTAAAGCAAGATCTGGAAGACCAAGAAAAATCTCAGACAGAACAGCTCGCAGAATTGTGAGAAAAGCAATTCAAAACCCACGTTTGACTGCACGATCCCTCCAGAAAGATCTGGCAGACACTGGAGTTGTGGTACACTATTCCACTATAAAGAGATACTTGTACAAATATGGTCTTCATGGAAGAGTCATCAGAAGAAAACCTCTTCTACGTCCTCACCACAAAAATCAGCGTTTGAACTTTGCAAATGAACATATAGACAAGCCTGATGCATTTTGGAAACAAGTTCTGTGGACCGATGAGGTTAAAATAGAACTTTTTGGCCGGAATTAGCAAAGGTACGTTTGGAGAAGAAAGGGCACAGAATTTAATGAAAATAACCTCTGTCCAACTGTTAAGCATGGGGGTGGATCAATCATGCTTTGGGGTTGTATTGCAGCCAGTGGCACAGGGAACATTTCACGAGTAGAAGGAAAAATGGATTCAATAAAATTTCAGCAAATTTTGGATGGTAACTTGATGCCATCTGTTAAAAAGCTGAAGTTAAAGAGAGGATGGCTTCTACAAATGGATAATGATCCTAAACACACCTGAAAATCCATGGGGTATTACATCAAGAGGCGTAAACTGAAGGTTTTGCCATGGCCTTCACAATCTCCTGACCTCAACATAATTGACAATCTATGGATAGACCTTAAAAGAGCAGTGCGTGACAGACAGCCCAGAAATCTCCAAGAACTGGAAAACTTTTGTAAGGAAGAATGGGCAAAGATACCTCAAACAAGACTCTTGGCTGGCTACAAAAAGCGTTTACAAGCTGTGATACTTGCCAAAGGGGGCAGTACAAGATATTAACTCTGCAGGGTGCCCAAACTTTTGCAGACGCCATTTTTTTGTTTTCTGTAATTTTGAAAGTGTAAATGATGGAAATAAAATCTAACTTGTTTTGACATATTATAAGAATGTCTAATCTGTAATTTGATGCCTTTTGGAGATTTTTCCATCTTTCCTTGGCTTCGTTATGCACATTAATACAAATTTTTACCTGGGGTGCCCAAACTTTCGATCCCCACTGTAAGCCCATCTGGGACAGGCAAACATTGTCGCTTTGTGGAGGAGGGTTGTGACCAACATAGTGTACATGACACCTTCTAGAACATAAGAAGTCTACCATAGGTTTACAGGTGTGGGTTATTGAAGCCATACCCAAAAGTTTATCCAAAGCTGAACGTTTCTCGAGACTATGTGAATGTGAAACCTTTTGGATATACACTCTTGATACCCTCGTGCCAAATGGTTTAAGCGAGGAATTAGAAATCAGCATTATATTATAGCTATACCCCTGCAATACCTCCCAGCCAACTCATTGTTCTAATTTATTTATTTGGACGATCAGACACATTCTAACACATACAGCAGTCACATAGTTACATTTTGTTGACATATACCCTAAAAGCTATATCTAGAACCTGTGTGAAAGTTTTGGTTAAGTAATTCATTTTTGGTCAACTTTTGTGTCACGTTACTTACATTCGAATTACAGTAACCTTTCTTATGTAAAAAAGGGGGAACCAATGCGTAAGACCACACCTAACCAAGGGCAATATTAAAAATAATCAATAAATAATAATAATAAAGAACAATACTAAAAGCAGCAGCCACTACTATATAAGTGCTCTCGCACCAATCAACATATGTAAAAGTGGGGGGTGTAATGGCGCTTACTGATGCACAGCACCATGTGATAATAAATAAGTGATAAAATATAAATGTTTCACTCTGAATTCCTCACAAATTCCTTACACACCAACAACTAGGATGTAAAGGAAGGGAATTGTGAAAATAATGACATCCGGCAAATAGTGACTCAAATCGCAATTTGAGATCATAACATTGAAAAATGTGAAACAATTAACAAAACTATTATATTGAAGTGAAAGGAATCCATGCAAAAACTAATACAGTAATAAGGTATATGTGAACCGAAAATGATCAATAAGTGCACTCAAATGTGCTAAAAAATGTGCAAAATAAAAATTGGTTCGATCAAAGTGTTCAAAGAAAAAAATCCATGCACAAAAGTATTCCAAGTGAATAAAAAATATATGATGAATAAATGAAATAAAAGTGCTTAGTGCAACAATTTCCACAAAGTGCAATATATAAAACAAAGTGCTTGATGCAAAAGTCTCCACAAAGTGCGATAGTGCTTGATATAAAGGTGATGCTGCAGTCCAATGCACGATCCCTCCGTGTGGTAGTGCAGATCAAATAAAATGAAAATACCAGCCTCTCACCTCTAGAAAGGCTAGTAGAGCCTATGTATTGTAATGGAGACCAGCAGATGGGTCAGGATAGTCCAGGCTATTTCCAGCATCCGTCCACAGGTCATCAAAAAACGGCTCTCAATAAAAGCAGAATACGCACTCCATAGTGTAGTAAGTATGAACAAGTTTTAATGAAAGATCGTAACACTCACAGTTTGAAATTTTCTGTTACAGGAACACGAGTAACAAACAGCAATAGCAGATCTCCGCTCTCGGCCGCGAGCGGAGATGACGTCACCGACGGCACTTCTCTGATTCCCTGACGCGTTGCGTGGCTGATCGACGCCACTTAATCGTAGGTAAGGAGTGCCGTGGGTGAGCGGTGACTTAAATGAGAGCTGTAATTGGCGCCATGTACAGCACATGTGAAACATATTCCTGGCGCAATATTAAAATACAGAAACAATAATGAATCCTGCGGCATCCACTTAAAACAATCCCCTATTGAGGGTAAAGTAACGAAATTCCTAAAATATTTAATAAAACATGGGAATCCAAGATATGTCCCTCTAGTGGATGAAAACAATAATGTTCATATTTAATGGAGAAAAGTAAATCAATGTGTGGGTTATCACATAGAGCTCCCTCTAGTGGGGAAAATTGTTAATACATAGTGAAATCTCAATGCATTACCAACAACTAGTCCCACTCCCACTTTTCCTGGGGGGGTACCCCTAATAATGAACTATAGTGCACAGCACAAACAAGTGGAAGCCATCTGTAGGAAGTACTGGCATATAGTGAAGGGTGATCGTCATTTGACAAGTATACTCCCAGAGAGACCCCTTTTTACATATAGAAGGGCCCCAACTTTGAGAGACTTAATTGCAAAAAATGTTCTGGATCCTCCCGAAAAAAACAGTTATTCCTTTTTTAACGAAAAGGGGTACTATCCCTGCAAGACCTGTTTTACTTGCAAACATACCAAAGAAAGCAAAAAGAAAAAAGATACTTTTAAATCTTGCTTCACAGGGAGGGAGTACAAAATCAAAGACTTCATTTCATGTAGAACAGAAGGAGTGGTATACCTCCTGGAGTGCCCTTGCCAGATTCAATATGTTGGTAGAACAAAACGTCCTCTCTGGAAAAGATTGCGTGAACATACGCAAAATATAAAAAATGGTTTTGATAAACATAGCCTTTCTCGCCATTATGAGCGGTGTCACAACAAAGACCCCTCCTCCCTAAAAGTATGGGGCATTGAAAAGTATAAACCCCACTGGAGAGGTGATAACAAAGTGCAAAAAATTAGCCAAGCTGAATCTCGATGGATTCATGAATTGTGCACTTTGGCCCCTAATGGACATAACATAGAATTTGATCTGAACTGTTTTATCTCGTATTTTTAGTTTTTATCCAATAATTCTTGTCCTATTTTACCATTGTCCCCTGATATTATAAGGAATCATTTTACTCATTTTAAATATTTTTACCTATTTTAATCGTTTTTTGCTCGTCCTAATATTTATACCGCTCAGCATTTTTACCTTTTATTTGTATATGGATTTATTATTTCAATATTGATGTGGGGTTCTGCTTTTTTCCTCTTCCCCTCATTATCCACTGGAGGGAGTGGGACTAGTTGTTGGTAATGCATTGAGATTTCACTATGTATTAACAATTTTCCCCACTAGAGGGAGCTCTATGTGATAACCCACACATTGATTTACTTTTCTCCATTAAATATGAACATTATTGTTTTCATCCACTAGAGGGACATATCTTGGATTCCCATGTTTTATTAAATATTTTAGGAATTTCGTTACTTTACCATCAATAGGGGATTGTTTTAAGTGGATGCCGCAGGATTCATTATTGTTTCTGTATTTTAATATTGCGCCAGGAATATGTTTCACATGTGCTGTACATGGCGCCAATTACAGCTCTCATTTAAGTCACCGCTCACCCACGGCACTCCTTACCTACGATTAAGTGGCGTCGATCAGCCACGCAACGCGTCAGGGAATCAGAGAAGTGCCGTCGGTGACGTCATCTCCGCTCGCGGCCGAGAGCGGAGATCTGCTATTGCTGTTTGTTACTCGTGTTCCTGTAACAGAAAATTTCAAACTGTGAGTGTTACGATCTTTCATTAAAACTTGTTCATACTTACTACACTATGGAGTGCGTATTCTGCTTTTATTGAGAGCCGTTTTTTGATGACCTGTGGACGGATGCTGGAAATAGCCTGGACTATCCTGACCCATCTGCTGGTCTCCATTACAATACATAGGCTCTACTAGCCTTTCTAGAGGTGAGAGGCTGGTATTTTCGTTTTATTTGATCTGCACTACCACACGGAGGGATCGTGCATTGGACTGCAGCATCACCTTTATATCAAGCACTATCGCACTTTGTGGAGACTTTTGCATCAAGCACTTTGTTTTATATATTGCACTTTGTGGAAATTGTTGCACTAAGCACTTTTATTTCATTTATTCATCATATATTTTTTATTCACTTGGAATACTTTTGTGCATGGATTTTTTTCTTTGAACACTTTGATCGAACCAATTTTTTTTTGCACATTTTTTAGCACATTTGAGTGCACTTATTGATCATTTTCGGTTCACATATACCTTATTACTGTATTAGTTTTTGCATGGATTCCTTTCACTTCAATATAATAGTTTTGTTAATTGTTTCACATTTTTCAATGTTATGATCTCAAATTGCGATTTGAGTCACTATTTGCCGGATGTCATTATTTTCACAATTCCCTTCCTTTACATCCTAGTTGTTGGTGTGTAAGGAATTTGTGAGGAATTCAGAGTGAAACATTTTATCACTTATTTATTATCACATGGTGCTGTGCATCAGTAAGTAACCTTTCTTATTTTGTGTGTAGTTTGTGCTGTGGGTTGTGTGTGTACTGTGTGTGTGTACTGTGCACAGTGTGCAGTGTGTACTGTGGGTTGTGTGTGTACAGTGTGTACTGTGGGTTGTGTGTGCACTGTGTGTGTACTGTGGGTTGTGTGTACACCAGTGGTGGTTCGTCCATAGAGGGCGCTGGAACGCCGCCCCCTCTGGCTCTCACCGCCACTGAGTCTAATAACATAGATTCATGCATTGCACGAATCTATGTTATTATCGCCGCTGCCGCTGTTCTATTCAGATGGTCGGCGCTCATGTCCGGCCATCTGAATAACGGCAGCCAGTTGGCTGTACGGAAGTGCCTATCAGAGCCAACGGCTCTGATAGGCTTTTCCGAGTACAGCCCTCGGGTCCCAGAAGCTTATACAAGGAACGCACTAGGGATGCGCTCCTTGTATAAGACTGACAGGTGTCTCAGCCAATCAGGTTGGCCGATTCTGGCTACCGGTAACCTGATTGGCTGAGACGCATGTCAGTCATCGAGGGCGGTAGAAGACATCGAGGCACGTGGATGGCTGACTCCAGTAAAAGTAAGTGCCGGGCAGGGGGGAAAGGGGCACTTTACAGGGCACAGCGGCGACATCAATGGGCACAGTGGCGACAATAGGCACAGTGGGGACAATTAAAGGGCACAGCGGTGACAATTAAAGGGAACAGTGGCTGTGTTTGATGGCATTGCACAGTGGCTGCGTTTAATGGCATGGCACAGTGGTGCGAATTGATGGCACAGTTGCTGCGTTTGATGGCATGGCACAGTGTTGACGATTGATGGCATGGCACAGTGGTGACGATTGATGGCACAGTGGCTGCGTTTGATGGCATGGCAGAGTGGTGACATATAATGGCACAGTGGCTGCATTTGATGGGCACAGTGAGGCTGCAATTTTTTTTTCCGTTTGCGCCCCCCAAAAAATGTTGAGCACCAGCCGCCACTGGTGTACACTGTGTGTACAGTGGGTTGTGTGTGCAGTGTTTGTGTACTGTGGGTTGTGTGTGTACACTGTGGGTTTTGTGTAGTCTGTTGGTTGTGTGTACACTGTGGGTTTCGTGTAGTCTGTTGGTTGTGTGTACACTGTGGGTTTTGTGTAGTTGTGTGTACACTGTGTGCAGTCGGTGTGTACTGTGTAGAATGACGCAGTGTAGGTCATGGGACGTTCTCGGTGCCAGCATCTAGTTAGCAATTAACTGATCAGCACTGAGATTGCCAAGCCAAGAGAAAACAAAGGCTGTCATAAGAAATAAAGAGGAATGAAAGAAGCGATGCCTGGATAACGTCTCCTTCTCTATAGGATGGTAGAGAGCGGGTTGTGTCTCCCCAACCCGCACAGGAGGAGATAACTCGTACCGGAGCGAGCTGCGGATGGATGGACTGCACCACCCTGTGGCAGGAGGGGTGGACATAGCACCGCACAGAGAAAACCCTCCTCCTGGTTCAGCCTCCATTCCTCCAGTGTGAGTAGAGCAGTCCGCCATCTCGCCGCCTGTACACAGCGCTGTGAGGCCGGGGAGGAGAGCACAGAGCCCGGCTGTGAGGCCGGGGAGAAGAGCACAGAGCAGGGCCGTGTGCCGGTAATAGAACGCCGGCCATTCCTGCCTCCCTCTCCCCCGCCGCTGACCTGTCCCCGCCCCTCTCCCATCACAAGCTGCGGCTGCAGGGCAGGCGAGCCTCCTCTCCTTGTTTGTTGTCCTTGTCTTCTGGTCTATGGTGACAACGCTGACATGGGGTGCACGGCTTAACCGGTCCCACGTGACCCTGATTATCCGAGTGCCATCCTGATCCGGACAGGAGGACGATGAGCGATCAGTGATCAACAATCCCTGCACATACGGCTCCATTCATCCCACGGCTCAGTCAGTAGGTATCCTGTCATTGAATCCAAGAGCTTGCTCTCTACTGTATAGGATTGTGTGTGTGTCTGTCTGTCTGTCCCAGGGGAGGGGGGCTCACTTCTCCTCTACCTCTCATCACACTCATCTCATCTCTTGCTGTGATTTTTCTCATGGAATCATGCCATGCCCTATCATAAGGCCTTCTTCTCATCTCTATACTGTCCATAGAAGTCATAGTACATCCCATACCCTGTGCTTGGCATGACATCCCATGTATGTATGATCCATAGAGGTGACAGTACATCCCATACCCTGTGCTTGGCATGACATCCTATGTATGTATGATCCATAGGGGTGACAGTACATCCCATACCCTGTACATTACATGACATCCCCTGTATGTATGATCCATAGAGATCCATAGAAGTGATAATAAATCCCATATCCTGTGCATTATTACTTGACATCCCCTGTATGTATGATCCATAGAGGTGACAGTACATCCCATACCCTGTACATTACATGACATCCCCTGTATGTATGATCCATAGAGGTGACAGTACATCCCATACCCTGTACATTACATGACATCCCCTGTATGTATGACCCATGGAGATCCATAGAAGTGATAATAAATCCCATATCCTGTGCATTATTACTTGACATCCCCTGTATGTATGATCCATAGAGGTGACAGTACATCCCATACCCTGTACATTACATGACATCCCCTGTATGTATGATCCATAGAGGTGACAGTACATCCCATACCCTGTACATTACATGACATCCCCTGTATGTATGACCCATGGAGATCCATAGAAGTGATAATAAATCCCATATCCTGTGCATTATTACTTGACATCCCCTGTATGTATGATCCATAGAGGTGACAGTACATCCCATACCCTGTACATTACATGACATCCCCTGTATGTATGATCCATAGAAGTGATAATACATCCCATATCCTGTGCATTATTACATGACATCCCCTGTATGTGTGATCCATAGAGGTGACAGTACATCCCATACCCTGTGCATGTCATCCCCTGTATGTATGATCCATAGAGGTGATAGTAAATCTTATACCCTGTACATGATATGACATTCCCTATATGTGTGATCCATGGAGATCCATAGAGGTGACAGTACATCCCATACCCTGTACATTACATTACATGACATCCCCTATATGTATGATCCATAGAGGTGACAGTACATCCCATACCCTGTACATTATTACATCCCCTGTAATGTATGATCCATGGAGATCCATAGAAGTGATAATAAATCCCATACCCTGTGCATTATTACGTGACATCTCCTGTATGTATGATCATTAGAAGTGATGATAAATTCCATACTCTGTGCATGATATGAGATCTCCTGTATGTATGATGCATGGAGGTGATGAGATGACACCCCTGTATGTATGATGCATGGAGGTGATGAGATGACACCCCTGTATGTATGATGCATGGAGGTGATGAGATGACACCCCTGTATGTATGATGCATGGAGGTGGTGATATGACACCCCTGTATGTATGATGCATGGAGGTGGTGATATGACACCCCTGTATGTATGATGCATGGAGGTGATGAGATGACACCCCTGTATGTATGATGCATGGAGGTGATGAGATGACACCCCTGTATGTATGATGCATGGAGGTGGTGATATGACACCCCTGTATGTATGATGCATGGAGGTGGTGATATGACACCCCTGTATGTATGATGCATGGAGGTGATGAGATGACACCCCTGTATGTATGATGCATGGAGGTGATGAGATGACACCCCTGTATGTATGATGCATGGAGGTGATGAGATGACACCCCTGTATGTATGATGCATGGAGGTGATGAGATGACACCCCTGTATGTATGATGCATGGAGGTGATGAGATGACACCCCTGTATGTATGATGCATGGAGGTGATGAGATGACACCCCTGTATGTATGATGCATGGAGGTGATGAGATGACACCCCTGTATGTATGATGCATGGAGGTGATGAGATGACACCCCTGTATGTATGATGCATGGAGGTGATGAGATGACACCCCTGTATGTATGATGCATGGAGGTGATGAGATGACACCCCTGTATGTATGATGCATGGAGGTGATGAGATGACACCCCTGTATGTATGATGCATGGAGGTGGTGATATGACACCCCTGTATGTATGATGCATGGAGGTGATGAGATGACACCCCTGTATGTATGATGCATGGAGGTGATGAGATGACACCCCTGTATGTATGATGCATGGAGGTGATGAGATGACACCCCTGTATGTATGATGCATGGAGGTGATGAGATGACACCCCTGTATGTATGATGCATGGAGGTGATGAGATGACACCCCTGTATGTATGATGCATGGAGGTGATGAGATGACACCCCTGTATGTATGATGCATGGAGGTGCCTCTGATTCCTCCAGGCTTCTCCTGGGATCTGACAGTATTGATGGATGTTTATCAACATGGTTATTTTGTTACTGTTATAAAAGATGCATTGATTCCATTCTGTGCACTAGCAGTGTCAGCTTCTCATCATGATCCTTGGTTTTAGAAAAGACAAGGATCACTTTAATTTTATATATATATATATATATATATATATATATATAAAATTAAAGTAATTAAATATTTTATATATATATATATATAAAATTAAAGTAATTAAATATTTTATATATATATATATATATATATATATATATATATATATATATATATATATATATATATATATATATATATATATATATATATATATATATATATATATATATATATATATATATATATATATATATATATATATATATATATATATATATATATATATATATAAAATATTTAATTACTAAATATAGAGATTGTATATAACAGGTAAGTGTGGCCTTATGATGATCATGCACACTTTCATTTAATTATCCGATCAAACGATTCTTCACAGAATTAGATAATATGGATTTAGGAATTCTCAAAAAAGACACATACTGGGGGAGATTTACTAAAACTGGTGCAGCTGTGCAACCAATCAGCTTTCAGGTTTTATTGTCAAAGCTTAAATGAACAAGCTGAAGTTAGAAGCTGATTGGTTGCTATGCACAGCTGCAAAATATTCTGTGTGCACCAGTTTTGGTAAATCTCCCACGGTTTGTTTCAAATAAAACTAGTCCTTTTTATTTAAAATGATTTGATGGGTCTCAATGGAAAGTATGATTTCAGGGAAGTAGGCAAATGATCCCTCCCAATTGTTTTTCTGATCGGCAGGTTGATTGTATAAAAATGGGTTGGTGTATGGCTGTAACGGTGGCTATATAATCATTCAATCAAGCTTCGGATACAGCTAAAATGATTGAATTGGAATTAAATGCTTGTTTTTTACACCTTTTCTGATAAATATGTGTGTGTTGACCACCTTAATACACACGCATATATCAATTATCTTTCACTGCAGCTCAAATGATTGAATTAAATGATTCTTTTCAGTAGATTGTTTCTGATCGTGTTTTCAATCAATACTGTTTTATTGCATTGCTCAATATTTTTTAATCGAGGATGAATCCTACATTTGCGATCCCTTGTACATAGATCGCAGGTCACAAATCAATACATGTATACCTTTACAATTTGCATTTGGTTTAAGTGGTCTGTAGGAGACGATAAGCGGATGTAGCAGTGCGATTTAATGCTATTCTTCCGAATATGTTTGATATGCAGCAACACTTTGCCTTTTATGGGTGTTTAACATGCGTTACTATTGGATTCTATATGACATTTGTTTTTATGAAAACGCATCAAAGATGCAGCAAGCTGTTTTTTTTTTTTTTTTTTAATGTACAGGTGGGTTTGATAGAATTAATATTGTAAAATGCCTTCTAAGTACATCAGTTATAGATATCATGATGGGTGTCTGTTCGTCACTCAGATGTGTCAAACTGGTGGCCTCTTCAGCTGTTGCAGAACTACAGGTCCCATCATGCCTTTGCCTTTTGGGAGTAATGCATGGGACTTGTAGTTCTGCAACAGCTGGAGGGCTGCCAGTTTGACAGCATTGGCCCCTCCAGTAGCTATTCTTATCGTGACTTTAGGGTTGATTTACTAAAACTGAAGAATGCAAAATCTGGTGCAGCTGTGCATGGTAGCCAATCGGCATCTAATTTCAGCTTGTTAAATTAAAACATTTTTTTTTTAAAATAACAAACATGTCATACTTGCTTCCACTGTGCAGTTCGTTTTGCACAAAGTGGCCCTGATCCACATCTAATGGGGGCCCCCCCGCATTGAGCGTCCACGTTGGAGAAGGCTCTCTTTGGCCGGGTTCACACTGTCACCGCATGCGGCGCACAGCAGGGGTCCGTTGGGTACCGGTTCAGGTCCGATTTCAGCCCAAATCTTGGTCTGAAATCAAACCTGAAACGCACCAAAAAAGGCACGCGTTTTTCCGGCACACCGCACCCGCTGCGGAGATATGTGAACCGGCTCCATAGAGAGCCGGTCACATTCTCCTGCTATGCGAATTAAATGCGGGGAAACGTGCATTAAATTCGCATAGGTGTCAACCCAGCCTTAAGGTGGACACCCTGCGGGAGTGCTCCCGAGTCCTCCTGTGTCCATTCACACAGAATGCAGGACTCACCCTTTGGCGCCCGCGTCAGTGGATTTGTTTGACAGCAGCGGGAACCAATGGCTGCACTGATATCAATCTATTTAATCGGGACACCAACTAGAGATGGTGTGCTGGTTCCTGGCCAGAGAAAGATTGGGGTCAGGTTAGTAAAACGGGGGAGCTGCTGCAGCACCACAATATAACATAGAATGCATTAGACCCCTTTCACACTGGGGTAGTTTGCAGGCGCTATTGCGCTAAAAATAGCGCCTGCAAACCGACCCTAAACCGCGGCTGCTGTTTCTCCAGTATGAAAGCCCGAGGGCTTTCACACTGGAATGGTGCACTAGCAGGACCACTCCAAAAGTAGCAGCATCTTTGGAGCAGTGAGAGGAGCAGTGTGTTTACCGCTCCTTCCCATTGAAAGCAGAGGGAAACCGCGGCTATACCGCTGGCAATGCGCCTCTGCATTGCCTGCATTTTTTTGTCTGCTAGTGGGGGTTTAAACTGTACCGCTAGCGGCCGAATCCCGCCGCAATTCCGACGGTATAGCGCCGATAAAAATAGCGGCGCTATGCCGCCACCGCACCTCCCGTCCCAGTGTGAAAGGGGCCTTAGGGTGAAAAACCATGAGGGTTTACTACCCCGTTATAATTTGACATTAAGGTATGGTTGCAGTTTGCATATTGCAGGTTCATTTTGCATTTTTCAATACACGCTTTTCATCCATTGAAGTCTATGGAACCAAAAACCAGAAAAAAGTCCCTGGCCCTTTCCATGAAATGCACAGATGTGAACTACATTCATAGGAAGCCATGTTAAATGGACTGTAGTGTGTTTTTGCAAAAGTGAAAACGCTAAAAGCACAAAAAAAAAATGCATAGGTGTGACTCAGGCATTAAAGCTAGTTGGTGCTGCTCTGAATTTTGAACTCTATAGTTTTAGTAAATCATCCCCTGTGTATATATATATATATATTCTACAATGATCAGTGTCGCTCATTTCCCAATTTTTGACTTGTTCATGATTGTCATTTCTGCCATGTAACTTCTGTCTGTGACAATCATGACAGTAAAGTCTTGGAAATGTAGAAATCAAATACCAGCGCTGTCCTGAGCTGGGAGAATTGTGTTCATTTTCTAGCAATGCGCCTTCCCCCGCGCCGTGTACATATGTAGCAGCTGTAAATTGTACAGTAAGCCTAAAGCAGCGTTTTGTGTGTGCGCACAGGCAAGGTGTGTGCCCGGAATATAAATATCGCTGTGTCATAGACTTGCACTGGTATCTGATTAAAGCAATCCGATCCCTGGTTCTCTCACCAACCCCCACCTGCCCATTCTTCCTGGAAGAGGAGGGGTGGCTCTCACTGGTATCCTGTCTCCTTGTGCATTGTTAGTGGATTCCACAGGATTGTGTTTAGGGATGCCGAAGGAAGATGGAAGACCCCCCCCCCCCCCTTCTTCTTCTAATACCTGCTTGCTGCAGCACAGGCCGGCATTGTCACACACATGTATACATACATATAAACAATATGTATACACACGTTCTATCTGATCATACAGGAAAAGGGGACTGCAGTAACTCAGCCTCACATCGATCATTATTTATACATGAATACTTCTAGTCCTGATCTACAGAACGACAAATGATGCTTGTTTTGTACTAGGCCTGCCTGTTTCCCTTCTATTTGAATATGTAAACCGTCGGCTTCGTGTACCTTTTATTGTTTACCTCGAGTATTTACATTCACAAGGCGTTGTCCGTTTTGTGGTAATAAAATCCTCGATGGGAACGAATGAGAAGGGATTTGGGGAGAGCTTGCTGTATGTGTTTGCAATTCCTCAGGAGCTGGATTGCTGATCGTGTCATATGGCAGCACTGAGCGCCATGCCTTCTCATCAGGACATCTCCCAAGACTGCAATATTATTATGCTTTTAGGTTTTCAAAATTCATTGTGCAGATAATAACGTTTACTGTCTTATGGCTTGTTCACACGATCAGAAAATCGTACGAAAAATAGCCCTTTAAAAGCAATTGTACAATAATCTGATCGTTGGTATACAGCTTTCGAGAGCCGATCATGGCAGTTCGTCCGATTTTATTATCCAATCGGAGAAGCACAATTTATTTTTTCATACGATACCAGATCGTACAATTTTCATCAGTACAGTTGTCTTTTGAAAATACAAATGCACAACAGCACATGACATCACTTAAAGGAGTTGTAAAGGCAGACATTTTTTTTATCTTAATGCATTCTATGCATTAAAGAGGAAGTAAACCCTGATGGGTTTTACTTCCTCTTTTGAATGAATGAATGAATGACTTGTATAGTGCTGCACATGCGAACTGAATCGCCTCTAGGCGCTTTTTCCAGCCAGTGTCTGCTTGGCTGGTACAGTTATTTTACCCCGTAGGATCTCGACACGCTTGGGACACAGTCATACACACAGATATACATATATATACTGGCCCAATTTTTGGACGAGATCCAATTTACCTACCAGCATGTCTTTGGAGTGTAGGAGGAAACCGGAGTACCCGGAGGAAACCCACGCAGGCACAGGGAGAACATGCAAACTCCAGGCAGATGGCGTCGTGGTCGGGATTCGAAGCAGCGACCCTTTTTGCTGCTAGGCGAAAGTGCTACTCACTACACCACTGTGCTGCCCTTTGGCACCTGGCAAAGCTCCCGGCATCGCACACTAGCCCATTATGTGACACTTACCTGTGAACGAATCCAGCGCTGTCCCCTGTACAGGCTGCATCCGTCTCCTCGCCCTTTTTCCTTCCGGGGGCTGCGGGCTCTGGCTCTGTGATTTGCAGCAGCCACGTGATGCCACTCCCGGGCATGCGAGCAGGAGCCACCGGTCACGGCACGTGTCATTGCTTCAGTGCGCATGTGCAGATGTCTTCGGCACATGCACATACAGAGGGATATCTAAATCATGCAGGTTTAAGGGATATCCAGGATAGCTACAGGTAAGCTTCATTATAGGCTTACCTGTAGTGAAAAGTGGTATAAAAGGGTTTACAGCCACTTTAAGACCCCTTTCACACAGGGGCAGTTGCAGGCATTTTAGTGCTAGGAAAAGCGCTGGAAAACTTCCACCCCAGTGTAAAAGGCCGAGTGCTTTCATACTGGGACAGTGCGCTTGCAGGACTTTAGAAAAAGTCCTGCAAGCAGCATCTTTGGGGCGGTTTAGGCGTGTCTATACACTGCTCCCAGACCACCCCTTCCCATTGGAATGAATAGGCAGTGCTTCCGAAGCGGAGCAACACGGGCACTTCAAGCCCCTTCTTGGGGGTTACAGGCGCCCCCCTACCGCCCGAATAGCGGCGTTTTGGCGAACGCTCGGGCGGCTGCAGTGTAAAAGCAGCCTTAGATAAAAAAAAAAAAAAAAAAAATCTGTAGCAGCCTCCCCAGCACCCCTAATTACTTGAGCCCCATTTCTCTCCAGCGATGTCCACACAGCAGCAGCGGCTCCCATGGCTGTCAGTCAGCCAATCAGGGGTGAGAGGGGGCGGGGCCGGGTTGGGGCTCTGTGTCTGAATGAACACATGGAGCTGTGACTCGGCTCGGGTGCCCCCATAGCAAACTGCTTGCTGTGGGGGCACTCAACGGGAGGAAGGGATCAGGAGAGCCGAAGAGGGATCTTGGAAGAGGAGGGTCTGGGCTGCTCTGTGGAAAACCACTGCACAGAGGAGGTAAGTATAACATGTTTGTTGTGCTTTTTTATTTTTTTAAATAAGACTTTACAATCACTTGAAGAATTTTTATTCTGTCGCATGAGAACTTTGACTATGACTAAGCATCTATCCATGATGTGAAACATGTTAGCTTTTTTTGTCCCCTATGTCCACTTTCTACCATTGATTGCAGTGTTGCATGAATTTTTGGATGTTATACAGCTTTGGATTTTATCCTTTGTTCATTTTGTTTCAATAAATCGCCTATCAGAGTGCTGCAGTCCAGGAACATTTCTTTTTTGCACGAGAATTTTCGTAACTTTAGTAAAGCCTTAATTTTCAATATGAGACTAGCATGCAAAAACAAAACAAAAAAAAAAAGACGATCATTCATCCAATATTCTCATTGTGTGTACCAGACATAAGGCTTGTCAGCTCCTGTGTGAAAGTAGTGTACAGCAGGTCCTGTAGTCTATAATAAATATTTTCTGATGTAATATGTGCATAGGAATGTGCTACTGAGTTACAGAGCAGCAATAAACGAAAGATGGTCACACACGTTAAAAACTAATCTATTGATGTGACTAAAATGATCAAAATAAATAGGAATCGTGAAACAGGCTCTCCATTCAATCAGTTTCAAAGCTAGAAAGTCGGTCGACTGTAGCAGAATTTTAATGATAAAATTAATATCTGTGTGTGTGTTACACAACCAACACAGAATAAATGATGATTTTTATCAGATCATTTCTGATTGATCGTATTTTTAATTAATGTGTTGCATTGCTCCATATTTTAACCACTACAGTACCAGACACTTTCACACCCTTCCTGCCCAGGCCAATTTTCAGATTTCAGAGCCGACGTACTTTAAATGACAATTACTCAGTCAGGCAAGACTGTACCCAAATTAAATTTGTATCCCAAAAGTTTGAAAAGAAAACATGTTTTTCTTTGTTATAAAATATGCAAATAAATAATCTTCATAAATATATGGCCAAATTGTGTTCTGCTACGTTTCTTTGCTAAAAATAAATAAATAACCTAAATCTGTATATTATTTACTCTTTTGTGAAAGTGTGTATGTGTGCGTGTATATTCATTCTTAAGGTACTGACAGCCTCATTTTGACTTAAAATGCCAGGACAGTACAAATACCCCCCCCCCCCAAATGACCAGTTTTTGGAAAGCAGACGCCCCGAGGTATTTAGTAAGCAGCATGGTGAGTGTTTTATTTTCTTTTTTGTTTTAATATTTAGTGCAATTTTTTTGAAAATTAAGAAGGCAAATCATTTTTTTTTTACCTTTTTATTAAAGCGGCACAATGTCGTCGTATGATTGATGTGGAGGTGATCGGGGGTCATTGATGCATATATTTATTTTTTTTATATATTTTTTTATTTTTTTTTGTTGCACACTGCCACCAGAGCAGCATAGTGACACTGTACTGCTCTGGGGAGATGATCAGGTTTTGTATTTTACACTGATTATTACAGTGATCACTGTAAAATCATTTTTATACTGTAAAGCCGTTAATGGCATCCATGCATTGACCATTGCGTATAATTGTGATAGCTGTGATAGGCCATAGCTATTACATGGTACAGGTTCGATGTGATTGGCCACAGCTATTACATTGTACAGGTTCAATGTGATTGGTCCAGTACCATGTGATCACAGAGATCTTTACAATGGCGATGAATGAAAGCCATTGTTTACAACTGACATAATCGATATAATTGGTCACAGCGATCATATGGTAAAAATGACCTTGTAAAAAGGTCTGTGAACACCCAGGATAGCAGTGCTCCCGCCCCGCGAGAGGGGTTGTATGGCTTCAGGTTTAAAAAAAATAAATGAATAACAAACATGTTATACTTACTCCACTGTGCAGTTTGTTTTGCACAGAGTGGTCCCGATCCTGATCTTCTGGGGTCCCTAAGCGGCTGTCTCGGATCCTCCCCGCAAGAGCTAACCCCCCTTCATGGGAAGCTCTCTCCCAGGGGGGTTGGCTTCCGGGCGCGCACTTGTGATACAGCTGGTGGCTATAGCCGCCGACTGTATCACTTGACCCCGCCCCCTGGTGCGCCGTGTCATTGGATGTGATTGACAGCAGCGCGGCTCGCGCTGCTATCAATCTCCAATGACGAGCCACCTCAAGCAGGGGGAAACCATTGCGGGAACAAGCCCAGGAGTTTTGTGGCTTAGGTAAGAAAATGGGGGGGCCCGAGAGTGCAAGGTGTTTTTTTTTTTTTTTTTTTTTTTTTTTTCACCTTAATGCATAAAGGTGAAAAAACACAAAGCTTTACAACCCCTTTTATACAATAGGCCAAAGAGGAGGTGGGTAAGCTAAAGTTTAGTTACGTTTTTTTTTTTTTTTTAATAAAGCATGTGTAAAGGTTTGTTTAAAAAAACAAAAACAAACATGTCGTCATACTTGCCTTCTCTGTACAGTTGGTTTTGCACAGAGTGGCCTCAATCCTCCTCCTCTGGGGTCCCTCAGCGGCGCTCCTGGCTCCTTCTATTCTCAAGTTCCCCGTTGGAGAGCCGCTCTCCCTCGGGTTGCTGGCGTGCTCCCATGTCCTGCTGCTGTGTCCATTGTCACAGACAGCAGGACTCGGACCCGCGTTATTGGATTTGTTTGACAGCAGCGGGAGCCAATGGCTGTGCTGTTATCAATCTATCCAATCAGTGCCCGAGGCAGCAGCTGGAGTTGGTGCGCTCATCCCCCATCACTGAAAAGACCGGGTTCAGATAAGTAAAAGGGGGAGCTCTGGGGGGTTGCTGCGTCACAGGAGGTTTTTCACCTTAATGCATAGAATGCAAACACCTTGAGGGTTTACAAGCCCTTTTAAGGCTTCATTCACTCAGGCATATGTGTTTTTTCTGCACAAATGCGTTTAGACATGCACATTTCTTCTAATGACTGTGTGCATTCACTTACACACACTTACAGACCTACATGTATAAAATATGCAGCTATGTATGGCCCCAGACACAGATATGTTCTATTTTTTATGCACACTGCTAAATGTGGCGCTCATTTTTGTTTGTAGACACAGCTGTGTGTAAGGGCCCATTGATTCCTATAGTCAGGGCTGCTGATAGGGGGGGACAACCAGTCCTCCTGTAGGGGGCCCGGGCACACAGGGGGGCCCAAACAGCAGGAGGCATTAGTGTGGTTTGGCTGAGAGGCAGTAAGATGCCCTGTGCAGCTCTCTGCAGCAGCTATAAAGCGAAATTCTCCCCCTCCTGCCAGCTTTCAGCTGCTGCAGGGTGAGACACTGACACAGGGCATCATTCCTGTAATGGCTCCCTCGACACTGATTCCCCCCTGTGTGCCCCCTGGAATATAATATTTTTTTTTTTATGTAAAAAACAAATAAAGGGCAAATTCACACAGGTTCTCTGTTACGTTTGTGTCCACTAATAATGATTTTAGTGTATTTTTTGTAAAAAAATATGGTTTTGATATATTGGGGGGGCCCTGCCATGTAGGCTGTACGGGGCCCCGTGATTTCTGACAGCAGCCCTGCCTGTAGTGCTGTGTTTAGATGCATACAAAAGTATATGCTGTACACATTTTAGACCCCTTTCACATTGAGGAGTTTTTCAGGCTGTACAGCGAGGGCTTTCACACTGAGGCGATGCGCTGGCGGGAGAAAAAGAATCTCCTGTCAGCAGCATCTTTGGAGCGGTGAGAGGAGCGGCATGTATACGGCTCCTTCACCGCTCCTTCCCATTGAAAACAATGAGAAACCGCGGCAATACTGCGGGAGGTATTAACCCTTTATCGGCCGCTAGCGGGGGTTAATACCGCACTGCTAGTGGCTGATTCCCGCGGTAATCCCGGCGGTATAGCGCCACTATTTTTAGCGGCGTTATACCGCCACCGCGGCTCCCGCCCCAGTCTGAAAGGGGCCTTTAAATATGGCATTTTGAATGCCCATGTTAATAAATATATGTCCCGCTGTATGAATGGAGGACGGGTGAACGAATAACAGGCGTTGCCTCTTCCAATCACAGAGCACTTTGCATTCTATTCCCCATTCATAGATCCCATTTCATTTAAAGAAACTGTAGTAAGGACTTCTATGAATGGAGGAGCTGAACGGAAAGGGCAAGCGTAGTCGGGCTTTCTTGAGGAGTGCCTGTCACAGATTTTTTTTTTTTTTTTTTAGCTCTATTAACCCTTGCCTCACTGGTAAATTGCATTGGAGGAGGAACATTTCTGGTAAACTAGGTCACAGCAGCACATTGAAGATAAGTCATGTCCCTTGTACTAATTTTTTAAATGTTTTTGTAAGTGAACTTACAAATCGCTTGTCTGCAATTTCCAGTAATTAGATTAATCACAAGTCAATGCATATATGACTGCTGTGGATGTGTAATTAAAATAATGATATCCTGCACTGGCATTACATTTAAAGGATACCATCATCCGTAGATCGGATGTTTTTTGTCTATTTGAATGCACTGTTCTGTATAATGTACAGTTATTAATGGTAATTCTTAATTTTTATTCTGCCTTGACTTTTATTTATGGTAAAATAAAATGGTAATTTTTTTTTTTTTGTTAGTGACGATTTTTGATCACAATTAAGCAGCAATGTGCAAAGTGAGGTCCATCTGCTTCCTTGTATTATGCTAATTTTGGGACCTCTCCATTTTTAGATTCCATATGTTAACTGAATTTAGTTTATTTTCTCGAGTAGTATTTGAATATATTTTCTTGTCAAAGATGACATTATTGTTAGTGCATTTCTATGTGGACTAAAGTGGAGTTGAAAGCGATTATGCATTCCTGTTTTACCTGTTGCACAAAAACAAGAGCAGTGTCCTCTGAACAGATAGCTGTCGGATATGTGTGCTCACATAGTTTGACTGCAAGCTTGCATGTGGTCGCATAACTGCACCTGTTCATGGTACACCATAGTTGGGATACTGTAATAATAAAAAATATATATAATTTTATTTTTTTATTAACCAGCAGGATCTGAGCAGTGTTAGGTTTTCTTTTTGGTTATATACGTTATGTGTTGCAAGTACACTTTATCTTTTACACTTGTGACTCACTGTAGATCATATCGGCTCTCCAGGTAGACGGATATTTCAAGATCTGCAGGCCCTTCTACAAAATCTTGTTTCACGGATGCTAACCTCTAAAAATAGTCATCGGCTGCTGTTTATTCTCATGTCTCCACCTGTTTGTCTTATGCTATTTGCATTCTGTGGCAGACAGTGATGATTGAATGAGCTGGTTTCCTTTTATCTAAATAACTACACAGGTCATTGGTACAGGAGACACTTTTTTTTTTTTTTTTTTTTTCCCTTCTTCTGTGAGATAAGATAACTGCTTAAACATTTACACAGTAAAAATACTTTCACCTTGAACCAAACAATCTCAGATTTTTTTGCAAGTAACGCCTCCCATAGACTCGAGAGGGCGCTCTGTCACCCAGGTGGAGTTCGACCACCCTTTGGCTCAAGGACTGGCAGGGCACAAACTGGTAAGGGGTACAATAAAATCCTTTGTCAAACTGTTGCCAGAAGCATTCTAAGCTTGTTCTTGAAAGTACAAGTTGCATAGCGATGGATGGTAATGCATAAAAAAATGTATTGCCTCTTTTACATATTTCTTGTAAAAAAAAACAAAAATCTGTTTGCTTTAAACCGGATGCAGCGTATGTAAAATGCATTAACAATATACCACACCATGTGCGAAATATACTGAAAATGTATGTAAGGCATGTGTTGTAATAGATTAAAGGGCAGTAGAGTAGGGACTGACTCAGCTTATAAGTGAAGGAAGCAAGATTGCTAAAGCTAGGTGACTAATGACTGTGATATGTCTATGGGTTGCCTAAAGTAAGCCTAGAAATATCTTACCCAGAACTAGCTGCCAGCCTTCAAATCTCAGATATAGATATTGCTGGTGGGACGTGCTGAAATGATGGGGGCTATCATTAAATGATGGGGCTATCATTATCCGTGCGTCCTGGCAATTGGGAGTTTTTCAGCCCAACTTCCTATTGATTTGGCAGTGTTGTATCACAAAGTCTTACAAGTCCAGAACGTTGCCTTTTGTGAGCTACAAAACACCCCTTTCTTATGTTTATGGAGATGAGGAGAGCGTAAGGTGTGCTGTAATACTCTCTGAAGGTGAGAATCCTGCTCCTGCCTAGATACAGTACAGTGATTTGAGCGTTGCCCCTTACGACAGAAGTGTGTTGTTGGCACTAATGTATACTAATGCATCCACCATCGAAGGACTGATATTCTGCCTTATAAGACTTCTGTGGGTTTAAATAAACTTTAAGAACAATTTTAACTTCTAAGACAGGGGTTTTCAACTCGGGTTCCTCTAGAGCAGTGGTTCTCAACCTTTTCTAGTGCCGTGACCCCTTAATAACATTTCCCAAGTTGTGGGGACCCCAACAGTAAAATTATTTTCATAGCGTGAGTTGTCAGCACCCAAGGCTAGACAAGTAATTTGCGCCCCTAACCCATGGACATTTAGTCCCCTTCCATTCATACAATATTAAAACCCCTTACGGTACATTATAGGATGTACCACTCTTTCTTTGTTCTCCTTTTCTTTCCCTTTTGTCTCTCTCTATCCTAATTTTTATTTTATTTTTTCCCCCATCCCCCTCTCTAGCCGTCCTTCTTCTTGTTCTCGTATTCTTTCTCTCCCTTTTTCTTTGTTTTTCCCCCTCTTTTCCTCTCCCTTCCATGTATTCTTTATTTTTTATTTATTTTTTCCTTCTCCTTGGTGGGGGAAATGGGTTGAGTGGCAATGCTGGGAGGAGTTCTGATCAGCCAACTTGGGTGTACTTGATTCAAGGTCATCTGCTGATTTGAACTGTAGTGGGGACTTTTAATGGAAACTATAATAACAGGTAGTGTTACTCACTGTGTCTCTGGCTTCACTGTGTCTCAGACTTTGTGGTGTCTCGTAGCAGTGACACCTATGCCAAAATCAGGAGATAGGGTCTCCTTCAGCCCCTCCCACTTCACATTTCTTACCAGTAAACTGACCTCTAGTCTCTGCCCCCCAGCAATGTCGTGAATTGAATGGGCGGCTGTGAAGAGACTGAGTCGGTGGCAGCAGGCTCCAGGAGCAGCCCTGCTGGGCGGCCGCAAAAAGGCTGGGAGAGCAGTGCAGGCTTCAGGAACAGCCCAGGATTCCGTGACCCACTGGCAAATCATCATTTGACCCCCAGGTTGAGAACCACTGCTCTAGCAGGTAAAGGCTCCTTGAGCAATTTCTGCCTCTCAGATAAGTTCCCACTGACACCATTGATTTTTCTGGCTCCCTGTAAGAGGATAATTCTTCCCAATGATCACTAGTGTAAAGAACATTCTTCCCACTGACAGTCGCACTATTGTATCATGAGTTGTAGATCTAGTCAATTTTTTGTCGAGGTTCCCTAAGACTGGAAAGTGTGTTCCATGGGTTCCTCTGTGTTAAAAAGGATGGGAAAGTTTGTTTTAAAATGTAAATGTGTATATTGATACTTGTTGTGTTTTTTGCTAGTTTTTAGATGGGCGTTATTGGATCTGGTGTTATGTCTTGTGTTTTGACTTCAGTTGTCTGAGCATGAGAGTGGGGATCATCAATTGGGAATGATATGACGCACCTTTCCCATCACCATTGTTTTCCCAATGGTAAGCCAGCACAGAGAGAACTTTTCCTTGTTCCCCATTCCTCACATGATGTAAGGAAGGATTTTACTGGAAGACTGATACGTAGGGTATACTCTGTACCCTACGTGATCCATAAAAAAGGTTTTGTTTATAGCATGCCAAAATATTATTTTGACACAAACCTTTTAAACAGGAGAGCATACATTTTTATTTTTTTTATTTTTTTTTATTTTTGTTTTGTTTTTTGTTTGCATCACTTTATTCCATTCTGCAAGGCGTCATTTCATAAAAATTCTTCCTTAGGTTTTTATATGTATTTTGTGTGTTTACTTTTTCAGATTCTTGTCAAAATTGCCTTTATAGAGGAGCTCCAGGCCCCCCCCCCCCCCCCCCCAAAAAAAAGACTTTTAATATGGGGGTCTTACCTGTGTTCAGTGGTGTCCTCGCCAGAGCCAATTCTTCAATCGGCTATTCTACCGGTTACCTCTACACTTTGTAAATGGGCTGCAGTCTTCTGGGACCTGTAAAGTGTCCCAGAAGGCTGCGGGGGAAGGAGGGGGGCTGCAAATCTGGCCCAAATCACCATGGCAAACTGAGCCGAAAGTGGGAGCGGGTACCTGTAAAAAAACGGGTATTTACTGCCAGCCCCCCCCCAAAAGGTGCCAAATGTGGTAGATTAAGGGGAGGGGGGGAGGAGGACGACGACAAGCTGAGCTTCCCAGTTTGGGCAGAGCTCCGCTTTACCTCTGTCAGCTTAGATGGGGGACTGATGGCATTTTGAAAACCTGCTACCATGCTTCACCATGGGGTTGATGTTCTTAGGGTGACGAGTAGTGTTGGCTTTCTGTCACTTAATTTTTTGTTTTCATCAAACAAGCACCACATGTTCCATCTCCCACATGCCTTCTGTCTTATGCATTCTCCCTCATATCATCCCACACAGCCTTCTGCTGTCCATAGAGCTTCCCTTCCCTTGTCCACAGGCACAAACATACAGATTTTTCCAACATCGTTATAGAACGATCGCTCAGGGACTAGATTGTGACTGTACCGCAGGCCACATCTACTTTATTAATTTTTTTGAACAACTTCATCCCAAAATCATGTGGTGTATTGTGCCATGTTCTTCTAAAGTGTTACTGCATATGCAGACCAATTTTACTGTTGTGGGTTTAGTAAGACCCCTTTCACAATGAGGCAGTTTGCTGACGTGTCCGCAACCCCAGTGTGAAAGGGTTCTTAAGCATTCTTGTTGTGCTCAATGTGGAACCTAAGGGGTTTATCCTCTGCATTGTGTAAAAAGGCTGTTTGATTCTGTCTTCTCTTCTCCACCCCCTCTTCCATTGACCCCAATCCTTCTGCTGCTAGAACAGAGCCTTGGGTATAAGCTGCACATGCTCAGTTTGGTGTGTATTGCTAGAGATTTTTTTTTCTCTTGGGAGGGTGGGTGCATGTGATCAGCACGGTCCAGACAGTCAGAGGAGAATGAAATCTCCCACTACAAGTTTTAATCAGACACTGATATAAAGAAGTCACAAGACTGCTATATACTGCTGTTGAGAAAAGGTAATTAGCAGTTTATATTTACTAAATTAATGTTTTTTCCCATGGTCTGTGTACTGTGGGAGACCAGATATAGTGAATGCAGGGTCCTGGGTTTAGTAACACTTTAACTGTTTACTAGGGACGGGGCCAAGCAATTTTTTGTGGAACAGAACAGAAATAAAATGTGACATTGCCTTCAAAAGAATAATTTCTTGAAGTGATTTACATTTGATCTTTATAGTAACTGCAGTGTTGAAATTTCAACCTAAATACAAACCTGGAAATTACTACCTGGTAGCCGCACTCTGTCAAAATTACAAGCAGGATTCTGCCTGACTCATTTTATTGCAGAAACCTGTTCTTGCGCCCTCCCCTAAAATACGTTTTGATTCAATTTGCAGCTGTTCTTGTGTATCGCAAAATGTGGATGAATGAAGTGACAGTGTCATGTTTCATACACAATGAGGAGTAAAGATATATAATTTGGCATGGTTTATAGGTGTGTCTGAACTTGTGCTCATAGCCTGTGATGCTTCCTAGGAGTGGTCCTGTGAACTTTTTATTTTTGCATTGTCTGTGTCACAAATTGTTTTCAGACTTACCTGTCAGAACTTGTCTTAACAGTTTTTATTTCAAGAAATAAAAAAAGAAATTGCCCGTAAGGTACCTGTGTTTTCAAATAATGTATACAGTGCAGTGCTCTTCAAGGACTGGAAGATATGTGAGGTACCACCATGAGCAGTGGTTACCATCAGGTACCTCTGCTGAGTAAAGAAAGTTATTGCTTATAAGCGAAGAGCAGTCCTAGAGGCATCTACATGTTATTAAAACATGCACAGTAGTACCATACATATGGTATAAGCACAGCTGTGTGTGTGTGTGTGTGTGTGTGTGTGTGTGTATGTATGTACAGGCATACCCCGCTTTAAGTACACTCACTTTACATACACTCGCGAGTAAGGACATACCCACGAGTGTATGTAAAGTGCCTCACCAGTACTGTATACACATTTTGCAGCCACAGTAGAGGGAGCTGAAGCTCCGAGAGTAAAGCCTGCCCTGTTCCAGTGTGCCCCTGACACCCCCACTACAGCCCCTGGGACCTCAACTACAGCTTCTGACACCCCCACTACAGTCCCTGACCCCCCACTACACCCTAGAAGTGAAAAAGGGTATTGTTTCACTTTAAGTACATTTTCGTTTTACATACATGCTCTGGTCCCATTGTGTACTTAAAAGTGGTGTATATGTATTTTATAATATATTAAAATGTATTTATCACGTTTTGTTGAAAATAAGCAAGCCTCTAAAAATGAGCCATTTGCTAACCCATAGTCCTCTGGGAATCTACTTTTGTATTATGTTTATTAACCACTTGCCGACTGCCTCACGTACATATACGTCGGCAGAATGGCACGGGCAGGTACGTTGCTTTGAATCTTTCGCCTAGCGGGCGCAAGCTCCTTGACCGATGTCCGCCCGTATCCCGCGATCGTGTCACGGAGTGACAAAAGGGGGAGATGTAAACAAGTCATTTCCCTGTTCTGCCTAGTGACAGGACAGTAATGTACTGCTCCCTGTGATCGGGAGCAGTGATCACTGTCGTTAGCCCAGCCACCCCACAGTTAGAATCACTCCCTAGGACACACTTAACCCCTTCCTTGCCCCCCCCAGGTGGTTAACCCCTTCCCTGCCAGTGGCTTTTACACAGTAATCTGTGCATTTTTATAGCACTGATCGCTGTATAAATGACACTGGTCCCAAAATAGTGTCAAAAGTGTCCGATGTGTCTGCCATAATGTTGCAGTCATGATAAAAATCGAAGATCAACGCCATTACTAGTAAAAAAAAAATGCCATAAAACTATCCCCTATTTTGTAGATGCTTTTTTTGTATAACTTTTGCGCAAACCAATCAATATATGCTTATTGTGATAATTTTTTTTTTTGGCCAAAAATATGTAGAAGAATACATATCGACCTAAACTCAGGATATATATATATATATATATATATATATATATATATATATATATATATATATATATATATATATATATATATATATATATATATATATATATATATATATATATATATATATATATATATATATTTAATTGAAAACGGCAGAGGTGTTTAAATACCACCAAAAGAAAGTTCTATTTGTGGGAAAAAAAGGCCACCCCTTCTCTCCAGTCACCCCCCTCTTATCACCAATAGATAGATTCATGCTATGCATGAATCTATCTATGGCCGACGCTGCCACCCCCTATTCAGGTGCCCGGCCCCTTTTCGGACGCTGGGCGCCTGAATTACAGCGGTGGAGGTGTTTTTGAAGAACCAATAGGCTTCAAAATAGGTGAACGGCGAGCGACATACTGGGCGCTCGCAGTCCACCCAGGTGTGTTAGAAAAGCGAATGAATATTCGCTTTCCTAACACTGAACCACCAATCAGATGCTCGGGTCTGTTACCTGCCACCTGATTGGCTGAAACGTCAGGCGCCGCTATTGGACGCCTATCCGGAGGAGAGGATGGGAGGTAACGCATGAAGGACATCGCTTGTTGCCATCACCCGCTGCTCCACTGAGACAGGCTAAGTGCCGGGCAGACTGCGAGCAGGTGGGGTCACAGTGGGGCTGCGTTTGATGGGCACAGTGGGGCTGCAGTGTGTGTGTGTGTGTGTGTGTGTGTGTGTGTGTGTGTGTGTGTGTGTGTGTGTGTGTGTGTGTGTGTGTGTGTGTGTGTGTGTGTGTGTGTGTGTGTGTGTGTGTGTGTGTGTGTGTGTGTGTGTGTGTGTGTGTTTGTTTGTTTGTTTTTTAAGAATTTTTCAGTTTGCTTACGCCCCCCAAAAAAATGTAAGCACCAGCCGCCACTGGTTTATATGTGTGTGCATATGTGTATAATTACTGTGTGTGTGTTTACATGACCCCCTATATGTGTACAATCTGAACTGATTTTTATTTTATTTTTTTTGCTTGTTCATAGTACCAGCAAAAAAATTCTGTTCCTCCTGAATAGCGATCCATCAGATCTCTTTTCAGAGGCATTTGACAGCTGGTAAAGAGGCAATCTGTTGCCTCCTGACCGCCTGTTTTAACCCCTTAAATGCATCATCACTATGCTGCAATGCACTCAGTTGCAGGGTGGTTGCAGTGCAGCCCCATTCTCCTAGGGGTATATTTTCAAGGGTGCCCTGGCTGAATTTTTATTTGAGAAACACTGGCATAGAGGAACCAATCTCTGCATTTTCCTCCTGCAGCCGCTGAATGCCTGCGGGAGGGAGAGGAGGAGAAGCAGGGGGGAAATGGAAAAATCGGTTCCTTTTTTAAATGCAGCCACCCACTTGCTCGGAGAAAAGGGCCCAGTCAGGGAAGCCCTTCATGGTTTCTTGCATCGGGGCCCTGAAGGTTCTAGTTGCGCCACTGCTTCTTGGTCTTCTTGGAGTGGAGAGCAGTGACTGTCAATCATCGCTCTCTACTCTGCCCGCCCCAGTGCTCACTGGAGCGCAGGGATGGAGAGGACGCTGGCTTCAGCTCTGAGCCTCACCAAAAGGTTTTGTCCATACTTCTCTTTTAAAAAGAAAACGACACCTGCATACTGTAGACGACAGTACATTTATTTTTTTACTCTGGTTTGAAGCTAGTTTGTGTGAGATGCAATAAGCACTGAGCCCTCCTAACTGAGATGGTTTGTATATGTCTGGGAAGTAAAATTTCATTTTGAGGTTGGATCAGGTAGTAACATCAATTGGCTGTCTACTTGCTTCATTCCTGTTTATACAAAACACTGAAGGCAAAGATTCTATCAAGCACCTAAGTAGCAGAATCTGTGTCTTTGGGCAAGGGTTTGCAGAGATTTCACATGAGCTTTGCAAACCTACACAGTTCAGACTGGTCTGCCTACATCTAAAGCAAATTTATTGTTACATGTAACTTTTTTTATTACTTTGCACAAATGCATGCCGGTAATGATTGAGAACATGTTTGGTGCAGTCAATGTAAGGCCTTGTACACACAACGGGACATGTCCGATGAAAACGGTCCGCGGACTGTTTTCATCGGACATGTCCGCTGGCGGATTTTGGTCTGATGGCTGTACACACCATCAGACCAAATTTCCCGCAGACAGCGAACGCGGTGATGTGGCCGCGCCGGCGACGTGCGTGACCCTGGAAGTTCAATGCTTCCACGCATGCGTCGAATCACTTTGACGCATGCAAGGGCTTTCCGGCCGAGCGGACATGTCCGGTGAGTCGTACAGACGACCGAACATGTCCGACGGACAGGCTTCCAGCGGACATGTTTCTTAGCATGCTAAGAAACATTTGTCCGCTGGAAACCTGTCCGATCCGCTTGAAAATTGTCTGTCTGGTCGGCCGTACAGACGACCGAACATGTCCGGAAACTGGTCCGCCGGACCAGTTTCAGCGGACATGTTCAGTTGTGTGTACGAGGCCTTGGTTAGTTTACATTTTCATGCAAACTTTTTTTTGCTATAAACATTGTGACTATTGTATATTTCATATGAAAGTCCTGAAATTTTTTGATCAATGACAATGTTGCAAATTTTAACATTTGACTTTGAGATGGACGGAAATGAATGCGATTACTAACGGGAATTACATTTGTGCAGATAAGAAACCAGAAACATTTTCCATCCTATTTTGATTTTCCTTGTCCTTGCGATTGAAAACTCATCTGTATGACCACATTAACCATTAAAAAAATGTAATTAACTTTTTTAAGTTTAAATTCTGTCAGTTAATTGCCAGATTTTAATTGATAAATCTTTTCCCATCCCCACCCCCTTTTTGTATGATAAAGTATATTTAGTAATGCGTAAATGGACTACTAATATTCTTTTGCTGTATTAAGTCCAGATTTATCATTAGCCGCAATAAGCGTGTGCCTTTTAGGTGGCTGAGGTAAACTTCTTTTCCCTATACTTCCATTCCCCTCTTCTTTTCCCTCAACAAATATTGGCCACAACTTCTTTTTTTTTATTATTAATAATTCCAAAAAGTATTAATAAAAAGTAATTTTAATATCAAGTTATATGAAACTGTATTCTAAGCCAGGTCAGGACCATTTGTTTTGTATAAAATAACCGATTTATAGCTGTGGGTTGTTACTAAGGGTGCCAAAAGTTGATTTTTTTTTTTTTTTTTTTTTTTAGACTAGTAATGAAAAATTTTCCCTTCGTATTTATTCTCACCTGATAATTTTCCTTTCCTTTTTTTTTTTTTTTTTTTTTAATATTAATCAGTATAGGGGTGTATTAGCATTGTAAGTACTTACTCACAAATGCAATCATTATTTTTTTATTTATTTAAGAATAGTGGATGGAGCCACAATCATGTCTTTATGCTCAAGCGGCCAACTTTGCATTCAGATACAGACACAGCCTTGAATATAGATCCATAGATCTAATTTGCATACAGCTGTTTTAGGTTTATTAGCTTCTGCCAGGCTTCATTAGTGTAGTTTACACAAGTCTATTATAAAGTTATTGTTGACATCACCAACAAAGCTTCTTTATATGGTGATTGGTTGTCAGGCTGTGCACTGAAGCTCAAATCCGCAGTTCTGCTACAGTACTAAAATAAAAATGCTCTATTTGGAATAAGTTCTGCTATTCCCTTGAAACTGATTGCTTTTAAGCATTTTTACACATGACGGGCTGGCACCTTAAGTGCCTCCACTTCCCTCTCCATGGGCACAAGACAAGTTTAGCCAACAGTCATTTCTAATATTTGTTTGGTGATTGGACCTATCCATGGCCTGCAACCATCTAGTGTAGGCTTTGTTATACTAAGGAGTCTCTTTATTTTTTACACATTTGGCATTGTTAATGTTTAACACCCAGGGCCGATCCGCCCTATAGGCTCACTATGCAAGCCGCTTAGGGCCCCGCAAAGCTGCGAAGGGCCCCCCAAATTATTAGAGGCCCCGCCTGGTGAGAAGTCATTTTCGCCCCCTCACCCCGCTGGCTGCATGGGAGAAGAGGTAAGAAGTCAGCACCCCCTGCTTCTCAATTTAATGTAAGATGTCATTTCCGACAGCAGAACACCCCCTACCCCCGCTTCTCAACTTTCTTTAATGTGACATGTCCCTGTCGTCAGCGCCCCCCGCTTCTCATTTTTAATGTGCCATGTCATTTTGCTTGGGGCCCCAGGGAGGTCAGGTAGATATGTCCGGTTTACAGTTTGCTAATTGCTTTGGGTCTGTAGGCAAGTTTCCCACACAAGTCAGTTTTAGACTAGATGAGCCTAAAGTTGGTACATGTCTGTGTCCAAAATGGCCATCACTTGGAAGACAGTCAACTTCTTTATTTATATGGAATTTCATCCTGATATTTGATAACCCCCTTCAAATGTACAGTACATCTGTGAATTTTTAACATGCAAAAAAAAAAAAACTGCAATTATGGTAGCAGAGGGTAATTGCCATAGTGTGGATGGGGAGTAAAGAAACCAAAATACCTCAGCCAAAAAACTTCCAGATTGGATTATGTTCATCTCCAAATTACATCCAGCTTTAGAGTTTCTTTATCTCATTTCATATCGCACTTGTGCGTTTTGTACTTTGTTCTTAAACGCACCATTTTAATAATGGCATACTTTTTGTGTGTCATTTTTGTGGAGTAAGATAAGACTCTTTTTATTTTTTTATTTTTTTTTGTACCAGCCATATGTGAAGCTTTTATCAAAGATGATTGTTAGGTGAGCCAATGTCACAATGCAAATTTTCACATAGCCAAAATTCACTACATAGTGGTGTTGTTGGGTCCAAAAATTAGGCTTATTTCACACATGTCCAGCTGCGGTTTGGAGTCCAGTGCAGTTTTGTTCACCGGTTCAGGTGCAAATTCATAATGATTAGCTGAAACCCTCAGATAAATTAAGAAGGAAAAAATAAAATGCAATGGTGTATGTCCAGCTATAGAAATCTGTAGCAGAGAAATTGCCCCAAGACAACATTGACACAATATATTATATAATCCATCCTCCTTGAACATAATATGATTAAAGAGTTGCTTAAACCATTTCTTAAAGGGACACTAAAGCTTTGTGTTTAAAAAAATAAAATAAAAATAACAAACATGTCATACTTGCCTCCACTGTGCAGTTCGTTTTACACAGAGTGGCCCCGAGCGTCCTTCTGGGGTCCCACAGTGGCTCTCGCGGCACCTCCCCGCAAGAGCTAACCCCTCTGGGAAGCTCTCTTCCAAGGGGGTTACCTTGAGGGTGCGCTCCCGTGTGATACACTCTGCGGCCATAGCTGCCGAGTGTATCACTCTGCCCCGCGTCATTGATTTGATTGACAGCAGCGGGAGCCAATGGCTGTGCTGCTATCAATCGTCCAATGAAGAGCCGCCTCAAGCTGGTGGAAAGCAACACGGGATCACGCCCACGGAGATTCTGGGCTTAGGTAAGTAAAACGGGGACTGGGGGGGCAGCGGTGACTGCAAGCTTTACACAAAGCTTTACAATCCCTTTTAAGTCCAACTCCACATTGTTAAACACCACTCTCTGAATCCCTAACTGCATAAACAAATGTAAAGCATATACAGGTGCATCTCCTAAAATTTGAATTATCAAAAAGTTAATTTATTTCAGTAATTCAATTCAAAAAGTAAAACTCATCTATTTTATATACAGATGCGTTTTACACCTAGTGATAGATTTCAAGTAGGGTTGTCCCGATACCGATACTAGTATCGGTATCGGGACCGATTCCGAGTATTTGCGGGAGTACTCGTACTCCCGCAAATACCCCCGATACCGGAATAGAATACTCCCCCCCCCCCCCCCCCCCCCGCACCGCCGACGCGCCGCATCCCGCCGCCGTTACGCCGCATCCCCGCTACCGCCGACTGTGTAATACGCGCCGGGAACATTACAGCTTTGAATAGCTGCAATGATTCGCGCCGCGCATAGACACTCCCCCTTGCTCGGGTGAACTGTCCAATCCCGAGCGAGGGGGAGTGTCTATACACAGCGCGGCTCCAATCATTACAGCTATTCAAAGCTGTAATATCTGCGTCGTTTTCCCCACCCAGGAGCAGACTGTCTGTCACTGACCACTTCCTGAGGTCGGAGGGTCAGTGGGTGGCACCATGTACTCCTTTCCCCCGGTTCCTCCCACCTGCCGTGCACCGCGGATCTCTCACTCCGGCTATGTGCAGAGCTTGAATAATGCCTGCAGTGGCTGAGCAGCTCCCCCGGCTCCCCAATCTCCTCTGCAGGGAGGAGGATCTGAAATGGAGGACGGTCATCACAGCTGACGCCCGGCGATCATCCAGGAGCCAGTCTAACAGCCTCAAAGGTACAGTCCTGCCCATGCCTGACACTGGCATCATCACGTGATGTCACCTCCTGACTGAGGGCGCCCCGAGAATTACCGCTGCTTTCCTCTCATGTCCTCACAGCCCTGAGTGATGATATGCATGCTATCCGGCATATGATGACACCTACTGACCCCATGCCATCATAATCCTCCCCTTTTCCCTGTTCCTGGCATCCTACCTCCTGTAATACTTGCCAGCTTCCTACCAACTTACCCCTGGCTGTCATCTCCATCCTCATCCTAATCCCCCTGTTCCTGGCATCTCACCACCCTACAATCATCTCTGCTGTACCCACTGCCAGCTGCATACCACCTCACCCCCTGTCATCCTCATCCTCTACCCCACATCTGACATCCTACCACCCTGCCTCCTGTCATCATCATCGCCATGTACATGGCTGGAATATGTGGGGGACATGGCTGGAATATGTGGGGGACATGGCTGGAATATGTGGGGGACATGGCTGGAATATGTGGGGGACATGGCTGCATTATGTGGGGGACATGGCTGGAATATGGGGGGGACATGGCTGCATATGGGGGGGACATGGCTGCATTTGGGGACACATTTAAAAAAAGTATCGGTATTCGGTATCGGTGAGTACATAAAAAAAAGTATCGGTACTTGTACTCAGTCCTAAAAAAGTGGTATCGGGACAACCCTAATTTCAAGCATTTCTTTCTTTTTTATTTTGATGATTATGGCTTGCAGCTAGTGAAAACCCAAAATTCAGTATCTCAGAAAATGAGAATATTCCATAAGACCAATAAAAAAAAAAAAAAGGATTTTTAATAAAGAAATGTTGGCTTACTGAAAAGTATGTACAGTACAGTATAGTATGCCCTCATTAATTGGTTGGGGCTCCTATTTGGACTTGATAAAACACAGTGGACCAACACCAGCAGATGACATGGCTCCCCCAAATCATCAGACTGGAAAAATTTGCATTTCATTGGAAATCAAGGTCCCAGAGTCTGGAGGAAGAATGGCGAGGCACAAGAGTCCATGTTGTACGAGGTCCAGTGTGAATTTTCCACAGTCAGTGATAATTTGGGGAGCCAGATCATCTGCTTGTGTTGGTCCACTGTGTTTTATCAAGTCCAAAGTCAGCGCAACCCTCTATCAGGAAATTCTAGAGCACCTAATGCTTTACTCTGCTGACCAGCTTCATGGAGATGCTGAATTCGTTTCCAGCAGGACTTGGCACCTGTCAGCACTGTCAAAAGTACCAATACCTGGTTTGTTGATCATGGTATCGCTGTGCTTGATTGGCCAGCAAACTGACCTAAACCCTATAGAGAATCTGTGGGGTATTATCAAGAGGAAGATGAGACACCAGACCCAACAATGCAGATGAGCTTAAAAGCCGCTATCAAAGCAACCTGGGCTTCCATAACACCTCAGCATTGCCACAGGCTGATCGTCTCCATGCCAAGCCACGTTGATGCAGTTGGTAATGCAAAAGGAGCCCCGACCAAGTATTGGGTGAATACTTTACTGTACATGGACCTACTTTTCAGTAAGCCAACATTTCTGTATTAAAAATCCTTTTTTATTTTATTTTTTATTGGTCTTATGTAATGTTCTCCATTTCTGAGATGCTGAATTATGGGTTTTCACGAGTTGTAAGCCATAATAATAATAAAAAAAGAACTGCTTGAACTATATCACTCTGTGTGTAACACATCTATATAAAAGAACGAGTTTTACTTTTTGAATTGAATTAACGTCCTGTTAAAGCGGGGGTTCACCCTATCGACGGGAAAAAAAATAATTTTTTTTCTTTTACCTTTAAATCAGGCATTGTAGCGCGAGCTACAGTATGCCTGTCCCGAATTTTTTCCCCCCATACTCACCTTGTAGTCGTCCATCGAAGATACCGGGGAATGGGCGTGCCTCTGGAGACGGAGGATGATTGACGGCCGGCTCTGGCGCCGCCACGCTTCTCCGGAAATAGCCGAAATAGGCTTGGTCTTCACGACGCGTGCGCATAGCCTGTGCGCAGGCGCCGTGAAGAGCCGAGACCTACTCCGGCTGTCTTCGGGGAGAGTGACGTGCCAGGGCCGGCCGTCAATCATCCTCCCTCTCCATAGGCACGCCCATTCCCCGCGGGAGCCGAAATCTACGATGGACGACTACGAGGTGAGTACGGGGTTAAAAAAATCGGGACAGGCATACTGTAGCTCGCGCTACAATGCCTGTCTCGATGGTAAAATCAAGTACGAGAGGGTGAACTACCGCTTTAAGGAGAGGAGACAGATGCTGTGTCCCTTGTACATGGGGACAACCATCGGTCACCTACCCCAGTCAGTCCCCTCCCCCCACAGTAAGAATCACTCCCAGGGTACACATTTAACCCTTTCCTAGTGTTAACCCCTGCCAGTCACATTTATACAGTTATCAGTGCATATTTATAGCACTGTTCGCTGTATAAATTTGGTCCCAAAAATGTGTCAAAAGTGTCCGATGTGTCCGCCATAATATAGCAGTCGTGACAAAAAAATGCCGGTTCGCCGCCATTACTAGTAAAAAAAAAAAAAAAAAAAAGTAATAATTCTATCCCCTATTTTGTAGGCGTTATAATGCTTGTGCAAACCAATTACTATACGCTTATTGCGATTTATTTATTTTCCAAAAATATGTATCGGACTAAACCTGAAAAAGAAAACAAACCAAAAAAAAAATATATATATAATTTTTTTTTTTTTTTTATGGGATATTTTTTATAGCAAAAAGTAAAAAATAGTGGGTTTTTTTTTCAAAATTGTCGCTCTATTTTTGTTTATAGCGCAAAAAATAAAAACCGCACAGGTGATCAACTACCACCAAAAGAAAGCTCTATTTGTGGTAAAAAAAGGACGTCAATTTTGTTTGGGAGCCACGTTGCACGACCGCGCAATTGTCATTCAAAGCGTGACAGTGCCGAAAGCTGAAATTTCGCCTGTGCAGGAAGGGGGTATATGTGCCCAGTAAGCAAGTGGTTAATATTCCTGATATGTTCCTGCGGAAACATGTACTTGGCTGAAGAAGTATCCTGTTCTTTGTATTGTGTCCCTTTGTATGAAATCCCTGGCGGCAGGAGAAAAAAACACTGTGGTCAGTTCTCTGTTTTCAGTTCTCAGCAGGAAAATCTGATGATGCATTTAAGGGGTTAAAACAGGCGGTCTGGAGGCAACATATTGCCCCTTTACCGGCTGTCAAATGCCTCTGAAAAGCGATCTGAGCATGGATCGCTTTTCAGTGAAACATTTTTTTTTCTGGTACTATGAACAAGCAAAAAATAAATCGGTTCTGATTGTACACATATAGGGGGTCATGTAAACACATGCATACTGTGTGTGTGTGTGTATATATATTATTTATATACACACACACATATCAAATGCAGTCTCGCTGTGCCCCTCAAATGCAGTCTCTCTGTGCCCCTCAAATGCAGCCAGAGACCCCTAGCATGCTTGGCATGGGCAGGGGATTCTCATGCGCACAGTTGTTTCAGTTCTTGGCCTTGTCCAAGAAACCCAAAACTAGCAGCATCTATGCACATGTACAGGGATTCCTGGTGTGTGTTCACAGACATGCCGCAGCTCCTTGCCAGGCCCAGCATGCTGAGATCTGTGGGATTTTAAAGATGGAAGAGTGACAGGGGCAAGGTAATTAATAAAGCCAGGTTGAAGTTCTACTTTAAATGCTAGCTCCAACTTTAACACCATTTTAGGTTTTACACCCATATTTGGGGTCACTTGTAACATGGCGCTAAGTGCACTACTACTCCTTCCATCCCCATAGACATCTGTGAGTGAATAAACTTGGCCTTTAATTTTTTTTAGAAAATAAAAATCTTAGCAGCCCTGCAGTTGTAGCATCTGGCTTGATATTGCAATGTTCTATGCAATCATCTTATTGGGTACCTAGGGACATATCTTACTTGAAATTTGCCATGTTTGCAAATGCATCATAATGTCATAATAATATTTCGATTTACTACTCTGTAAATGCTGTATTGCTTGCTGAGTGGATAGAGCACTCGTGTAGCGCTTATGCATAAATTAGGCTATTTATCCCTGATGTCAGCTTCTGCCGTTTTTTAAAGATTAGACGTTCAATTACTTGCATCCTTTTGAGTAAGCTGACTAAGCAAAGGTAGTCACCTATGAGAGATTCTGGTCATAAGTCGGCTGCAGACCTAATGCATCACACAGCACATGTTTGTCTTTTCCAGTGTCTGTGTGCGTCCCTTCGTGTTTCTACAAGAGCAAGCCATATGCGCAGAGCTAAGGTGCAGTAAGTCTTTTTTTTTTTTTTGGTCTTCTTGTGGACAGTGCCATTGATTTTTAAGTAGAGTCACTGGTT
Organism: Rana temporaria; assembly: GCF_905171775.1. Taxonomy (NCBI): domain Eukaryota; kingdom Metazoa; phylum Chordata; class Amphibia; order Anura; family Ranidae; genus Rana; species Rana temporaria. The sequence continues at coordinate 265,148,182 of NC_053492.1, read as the reverse complement.
TCAATGTTTGCTATGTCCGTTTCTCCTTTGCTAGCTGATTACCTAGTACTTGTACAATGCTGTAATCTAATAATAGGTAATACATGTAATGACAGAGCAGCACAGTGAATAAGTGGTTGGCACTTCCGCCTGGCAGCGCTAGTCGTCATCGAATTGAACCCCAACCGTGGTACTACCTGCTTTGAGTTTGCATGTTCTCCCTGTGTCTGCGTAGGTTTCTTCCCACACCGCAAAGACATGCTGGTAGGTTAATTGGTTACTCTAAAGCCTTGTACACACAATGGGAATATCAGACGAATGAGCGTCCTTCTTTTTTTTTTTTTTTTTTTTTTGCATGTTGGCCTCCATATTGAAAATGAATAGGTTACTGAAGTACGAAAATTCTTCTACAACAGAATAAAAGTTCAGAAATCTATTATTTGTTTTGTATTTTCGTAGGAATAATGTACTGATCAATTGAAAATCATAGGATCTGGTATCGTCCGAGAAATATTTTCTTGTTTGTTTGTCCCTTCGGATAATTTTGGACGAAAACTGTGAACTAACGATTAGATTAGATTATCGTACGATCGCTTCGAAAGCGGTATTTTTTTGTACGATATTCTGATCATGTGTACTAGACTTAAAGTAGTTGTAAACCCTTAAAAAAAAAAAAAAAAAACTGCAAGACAAAGGCATAATGAGCTAGTATGCACAGCACTAAACACACTTTTTTTTTTTTTTGTACATTTGTTTGATTAAAAAATGCAAATTGCGGCAAAATCACAGTAAAAAGCACTACATGCTTTTCTGCAGCTTCTCCATGTAAGTCTAATGAGCCAAAAAAGTCCCTGTCCCTTTCCAACAATGCAGAGGCTCAAAAATGCATTGATGTAAACGTGTTCCATAGAAACTCATGTTAAAAAAAAAAATGTCCTGCGTTTTGGCAAAAAGCGTGAATAAATGCATTATAGCCTGAAAAAAAAACTGTAAAAGAGGCATTAGTGCTGTGTGCACGAGATCTTAAAGCGTTTGTTAACCAAAATAGTGCTGTCATTTGGCCCCCTGTAACATTTGGCTGATGCGGTCTGGCTATACCCTCTCCCTGGACACTGACTCTGATATATCAGGGCTGCTGAGCCCTGACGACGCTGTAGTCATCTGTACGTGCCTCCATCATCCACAGCCTGCTATCGGTCTGCTCTCTGCTCTCTCCTGCCCAGGCCAATTTTCTGCTTTCAGCACTGTCGCACTCTGACAATTGTGCAGTCATGCAATGCTGTACCCAAACAACATTTTTATAATCTTTTTCACACAAATGGAGCTTTCATTTAGTGGTATTTAATTACCACTGGATTTTGTATTTTTTACTATATAAACCAAGAACAGCCTGATGTATGTTAATTATGATTGCTGATAATGCATGGCACATTTGTTAACGTGCGTCAATTTCCAACAATATTGTTTGGAAGATAATTAGAGTGCTTCACTATATTTTCTTTTGACTGTCACCATAATGCAATTTTTTTAATGATGGTGGTTCTTAAATTGTTGCTGGTAACTAATGAAACCTGTTGCTTTACAAACAGGTGTTAAAAGACTAGATGAATGTGCACATTATGTTATGTGTTTCTGTAGTATCTATTCATCCTTCTACTATTTCATTACTCAGAGCTCCCGCCTTTAAAAGCATGGGTGTATTCCAGTCATGATTATACTCATCATTTGACAAGGCTTTATGTAAACTGTTTATAAAGGCACAATGCAATTATGATGGAAATCAAAGATGCAATCTAATAAAAGAAATGTACGATGATTTCTGATTGGTGTTTCATAAGGGCCTATTTCTAAATTAGTGACTGTGATGTGGCATTTACCAAACCTATCCAGGTGGTTAATCATTCTTTTGTAATATACTCATGCACCACAAATATTCCCCTGCAGTAAGTATTTTTGGAGGTCATATTTACTGCTTCATAAATATACCCCACATTGTTGTTGGGTGCTGGAAATTTTCCTTTTGAAGGACAAATGATTTCTTAGACTGTTGTGTTATACTGCCACATACAGGAGAAAAAAGCACTGGCAGCAAAAAAAGCCATTGGGCAGGACAGAATAACGCTGCCTACATTCATCGTCCTTTAGTTTTTGCTAGTGTCCTTGCAAAAGTGGTCATGTTTTCTTCAGCTTTGCTGATCTCTTGGTTTTGAAAACGTTTCTACTATCAACAGTTGCTGGTACATTCATGCCAGATATGTTAAATCCTGGAAGATTCCTCAGTTGGCTAACAAGCGCAAGTTTTCCCAGTGTTCTACTGGTATTCTCTTTGTAACGGACCTACTGTCAGTAATGATATCTTGAGGGTTATTTACGAAAGGAAACATTTTTTTGCACTGCAAGGGCACTTTCAAGTGCAGTCACTGTAGATCTGAGGGGGACATGCAAGGAAAATAAAAACCAGCATTTTAGCTTGGACTTGATTGGCTAGATAAAATCAGCAGAGCTTCCCCTCATTTAAAGCGGGGGTTCACCCTAAAAAAAAATGAGCTGACCTGTGACACGGACATTATGCTGGTCTTTTTTTTTTTTTGTACATACTGTTTTTTTCGTACATACTGTTTTTTTCGTACATACCGTTTTATCTGTATTTTCTCCCCGGATTTCCCGCGGGAGTGGGCGTTCCTATTTACAGGGTAAGTGATTGACGTTCTTCCGACCAGCGCATACAGCACGTCGCGAGTTGCCGAAAGAAACCGAAAGTCGGTTCGGCTCTATACGGCGCCTGCGCACTGACGTTCGGCTTCTTTCGGCAACTCGTGACGTGCTGTATGCGCCGGTCGGAAGAACGTCAATCACTTACCCTGTGAATAGGAACGCTGGGAATTTGGGGAGAAAATACAGATAAAACGGTATGTACGAAAAAAAACGGCATAATGTCAGTGTCACAGGTCAGCTCATTGTAATGTTAGAATTTTTTTTTTTAGGGTGAACCCCCGCTTTAAGATCTTCCCCTCAGATCTACAGCGACTGCAATTCCAAGTGCAAAGTGAATTTGCCTTTCGTAAATAACCCCCCCCCTTGTCTAAGTTCCATTTACTCCAGGCTTCCTTGCAGACTTATCAGAACTCTAGCAGTTCTGCGCCCCATTTCCCCTGTAATGCATTAAATTCCACCTTAACCTAATACAAAAAAAAAGACAATGGCAGCCAGGATTTGTTAGGGATCTGTTTTTACTTGTATATTTACACATGCTTTTACTTTGTGATTTGTGAAATTGCTTAGAGCCCCTTTCACACACTTATTGCGATCAAGTCCACCTGTCAGTTTTTCAGGCAGACCTGATTGGAAGGTCCTTTCACATCTATGGACCAGCAAGTGTAAACAGAATTGTCTGTTTACATTTGCCTACTTCTGATCAGATCCAGACCCCTAAAAATAAACAGCAGGTGATCCATCCTCCTCTGTCCGATCGGAGGTAGTCAGATGTAAATGGATAGATGGCGTCTAAGTTTTTCAGCTGATTACTTCTCTTTCATATTTGTCCAGGTCTGCTTTAGCGGGTTTACAATGGTGCACTCCCGTTTGGGTGCAGTGCAATTTTATGCTCATCGTGAAAGCGCATCAAATCCCTGCATGCTACATTTTTGATGCACTTTCAGACAACACACAGTCTAATAGCAGTCAATGGGATTTCACCTAAAACTGCATGTGAAGCGCAGATACAATCGTGCTGAACCCAAACAGCAACGCACTGTTGTGAACCTGGCCTTAAAGAGGAGGTTCGGGGAAAACAAATATTAAAAGCCAGCAGCTACCCATACTGCAGGTGCTGGCTTTTAATAAATGGACACTTACCTGTCCTGCTGTCCCTTGATGTCGGCAGTAGGTAGGGTTCCTGGCGTGAAGCCGAAAGGCTACACTGCCGCCGCCATTGTGGGTAAGGGAACCCGGCAGTGTAGCCTTTCGGCTTCACGCTGGGAGCCCTACTGCGCATGCGCGAGGCCCCGCTTCTCTCTCCTATTAGCCTAGCGGCCAGGGGAGGAGGAGGGAGCCCCGCGGTGAAGCCGCGGCTGGACTCCGGGAGGTGGGAAAGGATACCTGTCAAAGACAGGTATCCTGTCCCCCCCCCCCCCCCAAAGGTGCCAATTGTGGCACCGGAGGGGGGGAGGAATCCGATAAGCGGAAGTTCCACTTTAGGGTGGAGCTCCGCTTTAAGCTTCATGACAAATTCCTTTTGCTGTGACTAGAACAAAATTGGCCAAGCAGTTATTTTTTCAGACATTGTAGCCAAACATTTCAAGCTAAGGTTAGAACATTGTAACCCATCATTTTATACATTCTTGACAAAGCAGCAAAATATGACAAGCAACATGGTCTAATTAATTAGATTCTTGTGAATCCCAAAGGCAAAGCCAAGGTCCGTTTCCATGGTTAGAATGTTTGAAAACATTTTTAAAAATAATTCAAATTTTAAAGTGCGCAGTTAAAGTGAGCCGTCAAAAAAAAAAAAAATGCCAAACAGGCATTCTTTCAAAAGAGAGTAAGAATATTTACCTTGTGAATTCTGCTCTGTTCACAGGAAATCTTCCACCTAAGCCAGCTGGGGAACAGAGAAATCCTGGTGTGTCCATCTCCTTGGTTCTCTGCAGCAATCAGTGGGTCCTTCTGCCAACCTTCACATCACTATGGAGGGACCAAGGAGATTGACACTCCTGGAAGTGTGGGTTTCCCAGTGAACTTCAGCAGATTTCTTTTGAAGGAGTCCAGTTTGGTTACATGGGTTGCAGGAAAGTTGAGTATTCCCTAAATTTCAAATAAACAGGGTCACTTTAACTGTACTCTATATTTTAAAGTATATGATTGATTTTTTTTTTTTTTTTTTTTTAAACCCATCCTGGACTGCTACGCCACAAAAAAAACAATTACCCCAAATTTGTTTTGATGGTTCCCCGTGTTTCTGGATGCTGTTTGTTTTGATATGTTTTCTAACAAACTCCTGAGGCCTTCCAGAAATGGGTGTATTTTATTTTAAGATCATGTGACACTTTCATTGTGCAGAGGCCTACCCTTTCAACTTCTTTTGAAAGCGGGCAGTTGCACATTTACAAAATGTAGGTAAAAGCTCAGAAAATCAAGTATTTAAATAAATACTTTTCAATTTCATCATTTTTTTTTAAATTTCAGTAAATTTTTATTGAGATTTCAAAAGATAACAAACAGGTAATCGATATTCATGGCAAATATAGAATTTGGAAGAAAGTTTAGCAAAACGGTCGTAAGTTTTATGCAACAGAGGTAGCGCATACAATCAAGTAAAATGAGTATTGAACATACTATAAGACGGCACTTCATATTTACCTAGGTACCAAAGGGGGAAAGAAAAGTAAACTAGGGGACAATTAAACATGGGGGGGAAATGCACCAAGGAAGAGTTTTACTGGTACTTAGTGGAACTGTTACATAAGTGTTGTGTGTGTACCATTGGGCCCATGGGCTCCAGGCCTTTTGATTTCTAATGAGCTTTTCTTTTTTGCAGTGTCTCATAGGTATGATGAGTTTGGGTTAGTTGTTGTATGATGATCTCTGATGGGGGTGTGTTGGATTTCCACAAACTAGTTATTGACTGGCTGCTAGGAGTATGTGGGTGTCTACTGTACTGAAGGAGGATGGATATTTTCCATAGAGAGATTAAGTAAGGCAAGCCCAGGTGATGGAGGTATCGGAGCTTCAGCAACATCTGAGTTGAGGCTGAAGGTTTCTTGCCAGAAACTACGGGACCGCTCCATAAATTGTGATACAGTGATCTTGTTAGACCACACTCTCCAACAGAGGGAAGACATGCAAGTTTTGAATGCAGACATTCTCAATGGGGTTAAATACCACCTTTGGGGGACTTTTTGTGTCATTTCCCCTAAAGTAGCGCAACAGGTGGCTCTGTAAACTGTCCTCAGTACACGTTGCCACTGAGATGGAATAAAGAGTTCCCTAAATGTTCTCCCATTCTTGGAAAGGGAGGGATTTTAATAATGTACAAGATCGTTATACCTATTTTGTTGGGTATACGGGACTTAAGATGCCACTAAGCCTGGTAAGATATCTCTTTTATGAGGTGAGGTGAGGTGAGGTGTGCGTGTAAGGCATATAAATAATTTTTTGATTTTCAATGTGCCTTTTGAGCCAGACTTTGACTAGTCCGTTCCACAACTGCCTCTGTCCTTGCATATCATGGCCCTCTCCTCCTCTAGGAATGTCTAATTACTATCTGTGCTGGCCAAGCTCCTCTGTCCCTTTCTTTACCTCTTGCATAACCTTTTATTCAGCCAGGGTAGGCATGAACAGGAATGCTATAGAGCAGAGATGTTCAACCTGTGGCCCAGGACGACTATGAAAGCGACCCAACACAAAATGCTTCCTATGCATTAGGGTGAAAGAACTTCTGTCACTGACTGGCCCCCCAGCCCCCCCCCCACTTTACTCACCCGAGTCCTGTATTCCCACTCCAGAGATGCGCTCTTCCCCTCTGCCCATTGTCTCGGCTCTTGATTGGATAGATTGATAGCAGCGCAGCCATTGGTTCCCATTGCTGTCAATCAAATCCAATGACATGGGGGCGGGGGGTGTGCCCGGCATTCTGCTTCTGTGGACACAAATACTGGACTCAGGAGCTCACCCGCAAGGTAACACCCCCCCCCCCCCCCGGGAGAGCACTTCTCCTAGGGGGTTATACAATGCAGGGAGGAGCTACCAGCGCCACCATGGGACCCCAGAAGTCGAGGATTGGGGCTGCTCTGTGTAAAACTGCACAGTCGGGGTAAGTATGACATGTTAGTTTTTTTTTTTTTTTTTTTAAAACAAAAAAACAATCCACTTTAAAATTTTGCTGATTACTTTTTTGAGGTTTACCCTGTTTGTTTAAATCCCTGTAAATACAGTACACATTTTCAAACAGGACAGGTGCAGAGTTTATTTATACCCAGCATTAGAATCTGTCCCTATTCTGTGGGTATGGCTTAAGGCTCATTACAGATACACTTAGATGGTTTATTTTTATCTACTAGCACTTGAAGATTATCATGACTATATTTTGGAATATTGATACTTGTTGCTGGTATATATACTTTTGTGTTTTCGCTGCCATATATATTCATACATCTATCGCGTCATGATTTTCTGAAAGTAGCCGAACGTCGGTGCGCAGGCGCCGTATAGAGCCGCACCGACGTTCGGCTTCTATCGGCTACTCGTGACGCGATGTATGCGACCGTCAGAAGCCTGTCGGAAGACTGTCAATTAAATAGGAACGCCCAATCCCCGAAGACCATACCCGGAAGCGGCAGAGAAGATCGCTCTCTAAAACGGTAAGTACTGCTTCGTTTTTAAAAAAACTACCCGATTCCCCTTGACAAAATGAGCATGAATCTAATGTTAACATTTTTTTTTTTCGGGTGGACTCCCGCTTAAGGATTTCTGCAAAAAAAATAGCAAATTTTTGTCCATTGGAGGAACACACAAATGTGAACCTAGGGTGGGTTTTACAGCAAACAAGTCTTTTCCGTTGCTTATTTGTAAATTATTTGAAAAGCCTTGTAGAAACTGTTTTTTTACATTACGTACTATGTGGAACAGCAACATCATTCCAATTAAATCTATTTGAATTCCAGAATGTAAATGATATAAGTCCAATGGGGTTGATTATGCAAAGCACTGTATTTGCTCTTCTTGGGGCAGCCCAAAAATATCTGACTTGGATTTGCATGTGTTACATAATACACCCTATTAGCTAGATTCAGTAAGAGTTAGGCCGGCGTATCAGTAGATACGCCGACCTAACTCGGAATCTGTGCTGTCCTAAGTTTAAGTGTATTCTCAAACAGAGTTACACTTAAACCTATCTAAGATACGACGGCTTGCGTCGTCGTATCTTAGGGTGCAATATTTAGGCTGGCCGCTAGGTGGCGCTTCCATTGCGTTCGGCGTAGAATATGTAAATCACTAGATGCGCCTATTCACGAACGTACGTCCGCCTGTCGCAGTAAAGATATACGCCGTTTACGTAAGGCATTTTCAGGCGTAAAGTTATTCCATCAAATAGCTGGACTAGTAATGTTGTATGGCCGTCGTTCCCGCGTCGAAATTTGAAAATTATACGTCGTTTGCGTAAGTCGTCCGTGAATAGGGCTCAACGTAATTTATGTCCACGTCGAAACCAATACGTCCTTGCGGCGTACTTTGCTGCAATGCAGACTGGGATATGTACACGGACGACGCATGCGCCGTTCCTAAAAAACATCAATCACGCCAGGTCAACCCATATTAACATAAAACACGCCCCCTCAGCCTAATTTGAATTGGGAGCGCTTATGCCGGCCACATTTACGCTACGCCGCCGTAACTTAGCAGGCAAGTACTTTGTGAATACAGTACTTGTGGCGTCCGGTGTAAATACAGTAGTGTAAATACGCTACGCCGCCGCAAAGATGCGCGCCCCTAGCTGAATCCAGCTATATGTGTTTTATTTTGTCTTGTTTGCTGAATCGTTGGAAAAGGAATTTATTTAAATTTATTTTTCAGTGTAGTTGGATATTTTACCTCTTACCCACTGGGCACTTAAACCCCCTTCCTAACCAGACCAATTTTCAGCTTTCAGTGCTCAGACATTTTGAATGACAATTAGTCATGAAACACTGTACCCATATGAATTTTTTTTTTTCACACAAGTACAGCTTTCTTTTGGTGGTATTTAATCACTGCTGTGTTTTTTTCTTTTTTTTTTTTTCCTGCATTATAGATGAAAAAAGACTGAGAATTCTGTAAAAAAAATAATATAAAAAAGAAAGGATTTTTTCTTTGCTTCTGTTTATAAAATTTTCTTTGGTAAAATAACACAAATTGGTGTATATTATTTGGTCTGCGTGAAACTTAGTGTCCACAAGCTATGATGCCAATCTCTGAAAATTGATCACACATGAAGTACTGACGGCGGCCTATCTAATTTCTTGAGACCCTAACAAGCCAGGAAAGTACAAATACCCCCCAAATGACCCCTTTTTGGACAGCAGACATTCCAAGGTATTTAGTAAGAGGCATGGTGAGTTTTTTTGAAGTTATGTAATTTCTTGACTACCTCTTGCACTGTTGATGGCACTGGAGCACCAGGACAATGGAAACCCCCCAAAAAATGACCCCATTTTGGAAAGAAAACGCCCCAATGTATAATCTATGAGGCAACATGAGTCTTTTGAACATGTCATTTTTCTGCAAGTTTTTGGACAATGTGGAAAGAAAATAAATGCTTTTTGTGTAAAGGGGAAAAAAAAAGTTGTCCATTTATAGTTTTATACAATATTTCTAACACGGCATGTACATGCCAAAAATTACACCCCAAAATAGATTCTCCTAATTCTCCTGAGTATGGTGATACCACATGTGGGAGACTTTTCCACAGCCTGGCCAGATACAGAGGCCCAACATAGGGTGTTCTCGGGGGCCTAAATTTCAAAGCTAATTTGACTACATATTACACTTTTGTGAGGCCCTGTAGTGGCATGAATGAGTATGGGATGGCTGAGTCCCCGAAATAGTCACAGAGCAGCGCTACATATCTAGCCCACAGTGCTGCTGCACCGATCTCTCCTCTTTCCCCTCACACTGTACCAATCGGTACAGAAAGGGGAGAGAGAGGAACCGGACATGATGCCGTTTACATCATGTTTGTTTACAAGTGATCGCTCCGTCATTTGTAAACGGCTGCTGTAGGCGGCTATTTCCTGTGGTCCGTGGTGCAGATCACTGATATTCTGGGTGCTCACCCCAGGGGGGCGCGCAGGAGCGTGATTCTGGGAGGACGTCAATGTACGCCCTCCCAGCGTTGAGCCGCGCTATTCAGCTATGCCGCGGTTGTTAAGTGATTAAAGTAAGGTGCTCTGTATGGTTTTAAGTTGTTTACAGCACATCAACAGAGTTTAGTTTTTAAACGTCACCAATTGTAAGAATGAAGGCAGCAATTTTTGTTTTTTCAGCTTAAAGCCTAGTACATGGGCTGAATGTTTGGTGGCATCGGCTGGCTGAACAGAAACCAGCTGACATTTGGCTTGTGTATACTGCAGTCGGTCCGACAGAAGAGGCATGACCAGAAAAGGTCTGCTGATTTGGCTCCCGATCAGCGCTCTCAGCCAATAGCTGAGAGTGCTGACCGGGGTGTTCTGGCGGAGGGGGGGGGGGGTACAATAGAACAGCAGGGGGGGTGGATGTACTAACATTGGATAGTTGGTACAGTAACTCCTGAATTGTCAGTTTTTTTGTTTTTTTTTTTCCGTTCAGCCCTGCTGGGTCAAATGGGGGGAAAAAAAACTACTTGTGTGTACTAGGCTTTAAGCCCCAGCAATAAACTCTCTTTGGTCCTTTTTGTTAAATATACCATTAAGGGCTCATCCACACTTCCCGCATGCTAAATTCTCTACTTTAGCTTGTGGGCAACTGTCAATTGTCCTTGCTGCGGTGAGCGGGCGTTGGGATATACATTTCAGTGCATTGAACTTTACTTTTTCTTTTTAAACTTAACTTGAAGTGCATAAAGTTACACATTCGTGTCTCTGTACAGCAGCACACATCATACCAGTGTTAATGTGTGAACGGGGGAAAAAAACAAACAAACTTCTATGTACCCTTGTAACAACTGGCATTTATCCAGTGGGGAAAACCACCAGTCACCACACATTGTGTGAACAACCCCTGGAAGCATTATCTGTCTGATAAGTAAAAAAAACGACAACAAAAAAAACCTATTGACCTTGCCAGAAATCTGATGGCTTCTTATACTCCTTTTGCCTGTGATAACTATTTACATTTTCTTTGGAAATCTCTGAGGAGTACAGAACCACACCTGTCTTTAATGGATAATAAAAAAGGCAGTGTTCCGTAGTTCTATCTTGCTTCGGTTGTCCCAATACAGAAGGGTGTGTGAGCATTCCCACCTTAGGAAAGAAATTGTTACACGTTTTATCAGCAGGTGAAAAAAAAAAAAAAAAAAACGCGTAGAAAACAAATGCTGCTCTCACATCAATATACACTGCTCAAGAAAATTTAAATAACACTTTGAAAACATATCAGATCTCAACAGGCAACAATTTCATGCTGGATATCTATACTGATATGGACTGGGTAATGTGTTAGGAATGAAAGGATGACACCTCATTTAATAGAAATAAAAATTATCCACCTACATAGGGCTGAATTCAAAGACTCCCTGAAAATCAAAGTGAAAAAATTATGCAGCAAGCTAGTCCATTTTGCTGAAATTTCATTGCAACAACTCAAAATAGGTCCTCAGTAGTTTTTATGGCCCCCAAGTGCTTGTATGCATGCCTGACAACATCAGGGCATGCTCCTAATGAGACGACGGATGGTGTCCTGGGGTATTTCCTCCCAGATCTGGACCAGAGCATCACTGAGCTCCAGAACAGACTGAGGTGCAACCTGGCAGCACCGAATGGACTGAAATATAATGTCCCAGAGGTATTCTTTTGGATTTAGGTCAGGTGAGCGTGGAACTGGCTGCATGCTCTTGCCACATGAGGCCAGGCATTGTCATGCACCAGGAGTAACTCGGGACCCACTGCACCAGCATAGGGTCTGACAGTGGGTCCAAGGATTTCATCTCGATACCTAATGGCAGTCAGGGTGCCATTGTGTAGCCTGTAGAGGTCTGTGCGTCCCTCCATGGATATGCCTCCCCATACCATCACTGACCCACCACCAAACCGTTCATGCTGAACAATGTTGCAGGCAGCATAAAGTTTTCTGCGGTTTCTCCAGACCCTTTCACGTCTGTCACGTATGCTCAGGGTGAACCTGCTCTCATCTGTGAAAAGCATGGGGCACCAGTGGCGGAACTGCCAATTCTGGTGTTCCATAGAAAATGCCAATTGAGCTCCACAGTGTCCAGCAGTGAGCACATTAGAGGACGTCGGGCCCTCAGGCCACCCCCATGAAGTCTTTCTGATTGCTTGGTCAGAGACATTCCCACCAGTGGCCTGCTGGAGGTAATTTTGTAGGGCTCTGGCAGTGCTCATCCTGTTCCTCCTTGCACAAAGGAGCAGATATCGGTCCTGCTGATGGGTTAAGGACCTTCTATGGCTCTGTCCAGCTCTCCTAGAGTAACTGCCTGTCTCCTGGAATCTCCTCTATGCTCTTAAGACTGTGCTGGGAGACACGGCAAACCTTCTGGGAATGACACCTATTGTTGTGCCATCTTGGAGGAGTTGGACTGCCTGTGCAACCTTTATAGGGTCCAAGTATCGCCTTGTGCTATCAGTAGTGACACTGACCCTAGCCAAATGCAAAACTAGTGAAAAACAGTCAGAAAAGATGAGTAGGGGGAAAAAAACTGTCAGCCATTCCTGTTTTGGAGGTCGTCCCATTGTTGCCCATCTAGTGCACCTGTTGTTAATCAGTTTCAGCTGCTATGCTGTTAATTGAAATTAACAACCCCTCTGTATACACCCCTCCCCCTCTGCTACTTAATCAGATCAATATCCCAGAAGTTCTATTTCAAAAGTGTTTCTTTAATTTTTTTGAGCACTGTATTAAAGTGAGTTCCACCCAGGAAAAAAACATTTGCCCAAAAATCATAAAAAAAATTAAAAAGAAAAATGTGAAAAAAAAAATGTATACTCACCCGAAATACCTGTTGCTATGCGGAAGTTCGTAATCTGCCTCTTCCATAGCCGCGGTCTGTCTTCTTCTTCATCTTCTCCTAGTGAATGGGGCGCGCTGCCTTCTGGGAACTGTGTGTGTTCTCAGAGAGCAGCCGCCCATTCACAAGTCGGCGCGAGACTCGCGCATGCGCAGTTGGAAATGGTCAGTGAAGCCGTAAGGCTTTACTGCCTGTTTCCCCTAGTGTGAATGGCGGCGCGGGACCTGCATCGATCGTGGCATCGGGGGGGGGCATCAGCGCGAGCAAGTAGGACAGTTAAGTGTCCTTATTAAAAGTCAGCAGCTACACTGTTAGTAGCTGCTGACTTTAAAAAAAAAAAAATAAATTTGCGGGTGGAATCCCGCTTTAATGTTCTGTTTTTGGGTTTAGACACATTGTACCTCTGTCACGGAAACTTCTACATTGCACAGAAAAGGAAGATTGAGTCTATGCTGTGCCCCAGTTAGTTATCTTGTCTTATTTTTTTCTTTTATGACGTTTCAAAGTTCTTTCCTGTGAGTGGTTTTGCATTTGCCCTTACTGCATTTCCCACATCTTTCTATAGCAATAGGCTTTGTCGGATGCAAATGATGTTTCCCTATGAAGGTTTTCTTCTAGTTGTCTTTTGAAGTCTGTTCACCTCTGTAGCGCTTTAAGTTTTACCTGTTCTCTCTGTATCATGCACGCTGTTTCTGCCACTTTCACTTGATGTTTAAAAAGAAAGAGACCATCTTGCCCCTGTTCTGACCCAGGATACACCAAACCTAGTCTTTCATATAAATGAGCCAATGTGGCTGACTTTGAGTCTATCAGCAGTCCTATTATGTTTTGTAAAATCCAAGTTGAGTAGAATATTTCATAGTGCAGAGTAGTGTACGTGGGTTTTGGTGGGCATAGCAGGTATATGCTGACGTTTCCGTAAAGTCAGTATTTGTTAAAGTGCGTGCGTATCGCCTGGTAGGATCTCGAACTTGGACATAGCAGGTATATACTGACATTTCCGCAAATTCGGGTGAGTGTTTATTACCTGGTAGGATCTCTTACTATAAAAACAAGATGCAAAGCACCATAAGGAGTCTCAAGGAGTTGTATATTTAGTGGTAGGTATTGGGTCATGTTTGGTCAAACCATGGAGGATTTGTGAAACAGTTGGTAGATAACACAGGACTGGCCTACAATTGTTAATTATAAACTGATTATTCAGTAAGTCAATGCAATGAGCCTTGGTGATGTGCAAAGTCCATTACCCTGTTTTATCCAGCCAAAAACATCTCCTCTTGCTTAAATGAAATCAGATTAGTTGTTAAGGGTTATCGCACTTTGCACTGCTGCTAGATAAGTGTGAATGTTTACTATTTACGGCTGTAGGCTGTTTGGCTACCTAGTTACTAGAGTCTCCTTACAGGAAATGAAAAAATGGACATACAGTTGTGCTCATAAATTTACTTTTACATGCTATGATTAAACACGAAGTATAGTGTGAAACGCGTCCGCTCTGCCGGTGTGCTGTGACATGTATTTGGATTTACAATAAAGGCAACTTTTATTCAGAGTGCGGCTGTCCAGAAGAATCTATTCTTTTGTTTTGCAATCTCGCATGCATTGCCTGCACCCGTGGTTCTGGGAAAAGCAATTATTTTGAAGATTTCCAAACCTGAGCGTTATCTTTCTCTTTTGGCTCATAAATTTACATACCCTTGCAGAATTTATGATTTCTTGACCATTATTTAGAGACTATGAATGGTAACACAAAAATTTTTTTACTCATGGTTAGTGTTTGGCTGAAGCCATTTATTATCAATCAACTGTGTTTGCTCTTTAAACCATAGTGACAACAGAAACTACCCAAATGACCCTGATTGAAAGTTTACATACCCCAGTTCTTAATACTGTACATTGCCCTTTTAACATCAATGACAGCTTGAAGTCTTTTGTGGTATTTGTGGATGAGGCTCTTTCTCTTCTCAGATGGTAAAGCTGCCCATTCCTCTTGGCCAAAAGCATCCAGTTCCTGTAAATTCTTGGGCTGTCTTGCATGGACTGCACATTTAAAATCTCCATAGTGTGGCTTAATGATATTGTGGTCAGGAGACTGAGATGGCCACTCCAGAACCTTCACTTTAATCTGCTGTAGCCAATAACAGGTTGAATTTGCCTTGTGTTTTGGATCCATGTCATGTTGGAATGTCCGAGTGTGTCCCGTGCGCAGGTTCCTGGCTGATAAATGCAAATGTTCCTCCAGTATTTTTTGATAACATACTGCATTCATCATGCCAAAATTTTTACCAAATTTTCTGTGCCTTTTGTAGTTCACACATCCCCCCAAAACATCAGCGATCCACCTCCGTGTTTCACAGTAGGAATGGTGTACCTTTTTATCATATGCCTTGTTGACTCGTCTCCAAATGTAGCGTTTATGGTCGTGGCCAAAAAGCTAAATTTTGGTCTCGTTACTCCAAATGACTTTATGCCAGATGGTTTGAGGCTTGTCTTTGTGCTGTTTGGGGTATTGCAAGCAGGATACTTTGTGGCAATTATATCATTGATGTATATCAATTGGCCTTATATCAACATTGCTTTTTTTTTTTTTTAATGGTCTGGTTGCGAATTTATGGTTATATCATTCACTAATATATGAAAGCATTGTGGGGGGTATTTTTTTAGATTTTTTTATAGATTTGTTGATTTATGCTACAATTCATTGGTTGCGGTGCACTATAAGAGAGCAATTTGATATTTTGTTGTGGTGAATCAGTGTTCAGCAGTTGTGGTGATTTATAATTGTTTTATGCACATTGCACTTCAGACAGTTATTCAGGTGTTGATTGTCACTATACACTTTATATAGTATTTATTGGCAGGAGTTTCCTGAGGCTGAAGTGTCATTTCAAGGGTTCCTCAATGCTGAAAAGGTTTAGCAAGGCTGCATTACAGGATGGTCAGTAATGCATTCAAGATCTGACTGTACAAGGTTGCACTGTGGCATTACTTGCATGTTTCTTCTAGGTCAATGACTGAAACTATTGAACCAAGGGCAATTAGCATGATAGTCGGACGGCAAGCATTTTAGAAGAGCAATCAGTTTTTTGCTTATGTATGTTATACCATCTTGAGTAAATCAAAATGGCCTAGTCCTTGCATTGATCTGTTTAAAGCTGAACTTTAGGCAGCTAAATTAATGCAGCTCTTTATTAATTCAGAAACTATTATACTTGGAGAGGAAGGTACAGCACTATGAGCCAATCAGGTGAGCTACATGCAAAAAATACAAATAAGGAACAAGCGACGTTAGAGTAAGCAGAAAAATGATCTCATCCGTATGCTACTCCAACAACCATTCAATTTAGCCAAGGACAGGGTGGATTTAGCAGTGCATTTCTTAATTGTAACAAAGAAAGTGGTATCCTCTTCCTGGCAGGGCTATCTAAGGCTGGCCATACACGGTTTGAATCTTGGCTTGTTCAGCAGGAACCAGCCGAGATTAAAACTGTTATTGGGCAGGCTGAATGCAGGGCTGGACTGGGACAAAAATTTGGCCCTGGACTTCATCCAGACTGGCCCACTTTGACAGGTCTCTCCCACAGCGGCCGGACAACTCCCGCACCCCCCCCCCCCCGGCCACCCAAGCCCCCTTCACTAGCCGTTTTACTTTATTAGAGTAGAACGGCTGGTACTGGTACTCTTATAGGCAGTACCAGTGGGAAAGCTAGACATTATTTCTCCCGGGGCAAAGAATCAGTTTGGTGCCCCCCCCCTTATGGGACAAGATTAGGCAGAAGTGAGAAACTCCCAGGCCGCTGTCGCTGAAGCCGGCCCACTGAGCCATTGGCCCACCGGGAAACTCCCTGTAGTCCCAATTGCCAGTCCATCCCTGGCTGAATGTACCAAGTTTAATCGCCGGGAGCAGACAACTGCTCGGCAGGAGGTTGGCTGCAAGAAACAAAATGGCACGGTGTATGGCTTGCCTAAATCTCAAGATTGAATGGAGAGAGAAGATCAGCCATTTACAATTGTGCTCATAAGTTTACATACCCTGGCGTAGTAGCCCCCCCCCCCATTCATTTAAAAGGCAGCAGCTACACATACTGTAGCTGCTGACATTTTAATATTTGGACACTTGCCTATCTTGGAATCCAGCGATGTCGACACCCCAGCTGATGTTTCTGTCGGGTGCTGCTGCCGCCATTGCGAGTAAGGAAATCTGGCAGTGAAGCCAATTTTGGGTGGATCTCTATTTTAACAATCATCATAGCCCTTTATTAGAAGTCAAATGTATTCAAAAAACAAATTGATGTTGGGGGTGACAATCCCATGGGGCCACTGCTCTATTTATTTATTTATTTATTTATTTTCTTTGTCCTGACATTCTTCATACTGTGGTATAAAGTAACAAACAGGGTATTAAAATATGCAGTTGTATAGAGGGTTCACTTGCGAAAGTTTCATTACATCGCAGAATTGGACCTGAAATTCAAAGCACTTGGATTGCCTCTTTAACATGAAAATTTAGAAGGCCAGAATAATTCTGCTGTTGGAACAGAAATCTATTGCCGAGTCATGCGTGTTCAGATGATTACAATAATTTGTCAGAAAAGTTCCTTACCCTTTCCACACAGACTGCAAACTTCTGTCACCTTGACCTATAAATAATGGTTGATGTAGTTGCGCTATGAAATACTCATTTATTCTGCTTTTATGTCTCTGTAGATTAAAATTATTTATCCAGCTTTGACAGTTGTACATTCATCAAAGTAGTATTCCCAGATGTATACCAGTCCTTCTAACCATCTCTGCAGCATTTTCCTATTCTATTCTTTTTAGATTCAGTCCAAACTAAATAGTAAAAAAATAAAAAATAAAATTAAACAGACTTTTACAGAAAATGTACCACTGTTAAAAACATCATTGTAAGTATTTTCAAATGTTGTGCCTTATTGTGATGTGTATTCTTAAAACTGGATTGAGGAGTGACTTGTGAGTATCCGTTACTAATAAGTCAGGTTTTAATAGATACTGTATCATCCCATTGAATCACCTAGCAATATAACATCTTTTGAAGGCCTGTGGCAAGAACTTGGCACCTTAGCCACTGCAGAAATGTGTAGCTATCGCCATTAGTAGGTCACAGTAAATTATTTAATATACTTTTTATATATACATTAAATGATTGCAGCAGGAATTGTCAGCCCTCCGACAAGGTGCATAAAACTCCATGATTGCTGGTCAGAGCTGAGAACTCCAGCAGGGTGGTTTATTCAACCAGCACTGAGCCATAGCAATAACATTAGTTCTAAATACACTAGCGCTGTGTTTTTTTTTTTTTTTTTTTTTTTCTGGTCTACAAGTTCTATGTGTCTCTTTTTTGGTTTACATGCCTTATGTATATGTTCTCATTTACAGTTCCTGTATGTCTCTGATCTGGTCTACAAACTCTCTCTCCTGTGCTAATAAGGTCCTATATGTCTCTTCTCTGCTCTTCGGGTTTTATATGTCTCCTTTCTGGACTAAAGGCCCTGTGTGTCTCTTCTCTGGACTTATGGCCCCCTGTGTGTCTCTTCTCTGGACTTATGGGCCCCTGTGTGTCTCTTCTCTGGACTTATGGGCCCCTGTGTGTCTCTTCTCTGGCCCACAGGCCCTCTAGAGTGGGGAAAATAATTTTTGGATCCCCTGCAGATTTTGTACGTTTGCCCACTAACAAAGAAATGGAGAGTCTATAATGCTTATCATAGGTGTATTTTAAATGATAAGGCAGAATATCGCCCACAAAACCAGAAAAAACACAATACAAATGTTATTAATTGAATTGCAGTTCAGTGAGTAAATGAAGTGTTTGATCCTCAAGCAAAACACTTAGTACTTGGTGGAGAAACCCTTGTAGGCAAGCACGGAGGTAAGATGTTTCTTGTAGTTTAGTGACCAGGTTTGCACACAACTCGGGAGGGATTTCGGTCCACTCTTTTTTACAGATCTTCTCTAAATCCTTAGGGCTCTTTCACAAGGGAGGCTCGTTCAGGTCCGCCTGCCAGTTTTTTAGGCGGACCTGTACGGGTGCTCTGTGCTCCTCTATGGAGCCGCGGATGTCAGCGGTGACATGCCCGCTGACATCCGACCTGCTCCGATCCGCCAAAGTGTGACGGAGGGAAAACCTACTTTTCCATTTGTCGATCGGATCGGGTGAATACGGACAGACGGTCCGTGTTCATCCGATTCCCCCCCCATAGGGGAGAGCAGAGAAAAGTCCCTGCCCTGTCATCCGCAAGCGGGGAGGTGCACGGGGCAGATCATTACTGATGCGCCCCGTGTGAAAGGGGCCTTAAGGTTTCTTGGCAAATCGAAGTTTCAGCTCCCTCCATAAATGTTCTATAGGGATTAGGGTCTGAAGATGGGCTAGGCCAGTGTTTTTCAACCTTTTTCCAGTCGGGGCACCCTTAAAAAGTATTTTCAGAGTACGGGTGGATGCTGGAACACCGTAGCAGAGCTTTCGGACCCCGCGGGCCCTTTTCGACTGGACTTTTTGAGGTCCAGCCAGCTAAGCCACTTCTACACTCCTTGACACCCCCAGCTGCTAACGAACGCCCGCTCACAACACTAGAGGAACGCTGTGACACCTTGGGTACCATAACGCACACGCTTTCAGTAGTCTATGAACTTTTAAAAGTACCAAAGGCAGACTTTGCACCCCCCGGGTTTGCTTAAATGGGAGCTGGAACTGAATTGCCATTTAAATGAACCCAGACCACAGCGTATTCTCCGGTTTACTCACAAGTCCTCCATCTGTGCCAAAACCCAGGAGACTAACTACAAATTGGTGTCGAGGTGGTACAGAACCCCGGCACTGCTTCACAAACTCTTTCCGGCGACGTCAGACCTTTGCTGGAGATGCCGAGCTGACAAGGGTACACTCCTACATATTTTCTGGTCATGCCACGGCCTACGCCACTTTTAGCGGGAGGTGTCTCAGAAATTCACAGACCGCATCATACCAGACTATCCTGCATTCTTTCTCCTGCATGCGTCGAACATCCCGGAGAAGGTATACAAAGGGTCTGTGATCAGACACCTGCTCGACGCAGCCAAGGCCTGCATCCCACTTCACTGGAAAGCCACACTCCCACCGACTATTGCCTCTTGGCTGACTAAGGTGGAAGAGATAAAGCACATGGAAGATCTCATTCTCACATCGCAAAATAGGCAGGAAACATTCACTAACACTTGGCAACTGTGGAACATTTTCATATTCTCCACTGAGGGGCAAGCATTAAGAGACCCCTCCGCTGTTGTATGAATACATGTCCCCTTGCGGGATCTCAGTCCCCCCCCCCCCCCCCGGTTTTTCTAGGTGACCATACAGGTCAGTGCGGAAGTGACCGGGTGTTCCTTATCGGCACTGCGGGAGCCTGATCCCCTCACCCCCCCCCCCCCCACATTTCTCTTTCTTTTCTCTCCCCCTATGCTTTGACCGCTTCCTATTCTACCTCTCTCTCTCTCTCTCTCTCTCTCTCTCTCTTAGATTCTTCCCTTCGCTCTTCTTTCTTTCACTCTCTCCTTCCTTGATAAATGGAAAAGGAAGGGCTTGGGCGCATGCGACCGACATTGCCACAAATTGGCTCTGATCCAATTCCCACTTCCAGGAGAGGCTCCGTGTCATTGTTGCGACTTTAATGCGGTTGAGACGCTGGTGTTATCTCCTGGGGTGCTTGGGTCATCTTACAGACAAGTTGAGTTGTGTACCCCCTCCTATGTGTTGTAGGTTTGATGGATATGTTGATGTGTTTCATATACTACTATGTACCAAGTTTTGTACCATTGATTGGAGTGTGTATTCAGATATGTCATGTAATGTGTTGGGCCGTGTGGGTCCTGCCCTTGTTATAAATAATTTTATTTTTTAAAAAAAAAAGTATTTAAAGTCTTGAGGCACCCCAGTCCAAGGCTTGGTTCACATTACGGTGTGTCGCAGAACACGGGCAAAATCACGCTCATTCCTGACCGTCAAATGCTCTGCTCTTTAGGGTAGCCCCACACATTGGAAAACGAGGGGTGCTTTTGCTGCAGTGCAATTTTTAAAAAAAAAGTTTGGGGACTTGTTTCCTTGCATTTTGTGGGTACCGAAATGAATGGACTGCCCTACATGCAGCTACACAGATGTGAACCAAGGGCTTGTTCACATGTCATAGGGGCGGTAAAACCACATGGTTGAGCTGTTTGTACCACCCCCAACTTCTCCACCTTTAGCTGCAGAGGCAGCAGCTGAGGGTGTTCACATGCTGTGGCTGCTCACATGCTGTGGCTGCAACTGGAGGTATACAGAGGGTGAATGGGGCTGCACTGCAACTACCCCGCAACTGTGTGCATTGCACGGTTGCTTTGTAGTGATGCTGCATTTATGGGCTTAAAACAGGTGGTAAAGAGGCAACATAATGCCTCTTTACCGCCTGTCAAATGCCTCTGAATGCCTCTCTATGCATGGATTGTTTTTCAGAGGAGCAGCAGTCCTTGCTGCTCTCAAACAAGCCCTACAAAAGCCATTCTCATGGTACAGGAATGGGGGGGGGGGGGGGGGTTTGTCAGGATTAAAAGTAATATACACACATACATACTTATATACATACATACTTATATACATACATACTTATATACATACATACTTATATACATACATACTTATATACATACATACTTATATACATACATACTTATACACACATACATACTTATACACACATACATACTTATACACACATGCATACACACACATACATACATACATACATACACATACAGACAGACAGACACATGTATAAAGCCATTTTAAAATGAATCTAGCTTCTAGCTCAGTACCTTTCCAGATTCCTCATTCAGCCGGGTACTGCACTCTAGGGGGAAGCAGAGAGTACGGCACACTCCTCTGCACTTTACTTTCACTTTTGAAGCCGACATAACTTCTCACAGTTCGGCAGGAGAGCAGGCTCATCTGACAGCCTTTTCTCCACTGACCCCGCGGCACACCTGAGAACCTCTGGCGGCACACTGGTTGAGAAAGGCTGGGCTAGGCCACTCTATTACCTTACTGTGCTTTTTCTTGAGCCACCCTTTGTTGCCTTGGTGGTATATTTTGGGTTATTGTCATGCTGAAAGGCCCATCTTCAGTGTTTTAGCTGAGGGAAGAAAGTTCTCATCCAAGATTTTACAATATATGGCCCTATCCGTTGTCCCCAAAGTCGGTCTGTACCTTTTTAGTAGGAAAACGGCCCCAAAGCATAATCTTAACACCTCTGTGCTTGACTGTAGAGATGGTTCTTCTTATGGTCATAGGGTCTCTTCTTTGGCCCACATACCTTCTATGTCTCTTCTCTGGCCCAAAGGCCCTCTGCCGTCTCTTCTCTGGCCCAAAGGCCCTCTGTCGTCTCTTCTCTGGCCCACAGGCCCTCTGCCGTCTCTTCTCTGGCCCACAGGCCCTCTGCCGTCTCTTCTCTGGCCCACAGGCCCTCTGCCGTCTCTTCTCTGGCCCACAGGCCCTCTGCCGTCTCTTCTCTGATTTATAGAATTATTCAACTTCTTCATCATGCCTAATTTTACTACCACAATGATAAAATGTATATACTTAGTAAACATGGTTATTGCGATTATTGTACTTCATTTTTTTTTTTTTTTTTTTTTTTTATATCTTTTTCAATTTATTTATTTTTTCCCTGGTAATCAAAGGTCACACTTGTTGCAACATTGTCTAAAATGGTCTGACCTTACTATGTAACTTGGCAGTTACAGAGCAGTTGTTCTTTTTAAATTTAGAAATGATGTCTTTAAAGCAAATTTATAGTGATAGAGACATTTTGGAATTAGTCAGCGTTGGTGTGCAAAGGTGTATTTAATTTTGGAAGAATACATGACCTCTAATGTTGGGTGCCCTACCTGTGTGAATGTTGCTGCATTATGCAAAACTATTAGTTTTTTACATTTTTGAATAGGTTACATCAAGATTGTGTAAAATTGGGTGAACAAAAGGTTGAGAAACACGAATGTAGCAAATAGAGAAGGAACTGTACATTTGAACCTTACATCTGTAAATGTACATAATCCCAGAATATCCCGAGTTCCTATCCATGATTTACTAGCAAAGAGCTGCCAGCTAGGATATCTGACATCAAAGAAAATGTGATCTGTTGCCTAGCAGCTGAAGTCAAGTATGGAAATCTAGCTCCTGATGCATTAAATAAAGTAGGATTTTGTGAGAGTATTCTGTAGTAGAAGAATGTGACCTCCTGATTTAGTCAGTAGTTATCTGTAAAGTTGATTTTCAATGCACTTCCTGATGCTTAAAATGAAGCAAATATATTTTTTGCAAGTGCATACATCTTAATTGTGAGAAAAGAATGCACAGATTAGCAAGGATCTCATAAAGACATTTTATTTTTTTATTTATTTTTTTAATTAAAACCCTTGTTTGTCATTTTTTCTTTAGGTAACGTGATACTGTTGTTGTTGTTGTTATAGTTGTTATTATTATACAGCATTTCTATAGTGCCATGAGGGCAGACAGTAAGGTTACAATACAATTTGATACAGGAGGAATCGGAGGGCCTGCAATCTAGGAGATATTAAAAATGTATTTATATTCAATCTAATTTTATTGTAGAATTATAATACAGACATTAATAAATTCAAACATATAAAAAAATAGTATAGTTATTTAATCTAGCCAGTTTCAAATACATTTTCACACATAACTGAGGAAAAAAAAAAAAAAAACATCATATACTTTACCTGCTCTGTAAAATGGTTATGCACAGAGCAGCCCCGATCCTCCTCTTCTTGTGTCCCTCACTGGTGTTCTCCTCCTCTTCGCGTGCTCCCTTCCGAGCCTTGCTCTTTGTGATTGACCGCAGTGGGAGCCATTGGCTCTCAGCCAATGCTGGGAGGGGAGCTGGATACTGAAGGTTTTTTACCTCCTTTCATAGAATGCATGAAATAAAAAAAAAAAACGTCAGACTTTAGAAACACTTTAAGCACAATTCAAGGAGCACCTATAATGTCAGAAGTGAGAGATCTTAAAGCATAGCTCCATGTATTTTGTTCTAAATGTATTGGACCAAATACATGTAAATAAAAGGATTCAAAGTGATTCAACAAAACTAACAAACACTTTACTACTTGCCTGCTTTGTGCAATGGTTTTGCACAGAGCAGCCTCAATCCTCTTCTTTTTGGGTCCCCTGCTGGCGGTCCTGGCTCCTCCCCCCTGCAGTGTGCCCCCCATAGCAAGCCTCTTGCTATGGGAGGCACTCAAGCAGGCTCGCACACACGAAAAACACACAGAACATGTGTTGGCCCTGCCCCGTGCTCTCACCCCATTGGCTCACTGGCTGTGATTGACATATGTGTGAGCCAAATAGAGAAACCCAGGAGAGCCACTGCTCTCATGCACATCGCTGAATCGACATGGGTGGGTCAGTACACTCGGAAGGTTTTTAATTTAATGCATAGAATGTATTAAGGTAAAAAAAACTTCTGCCTTTAGAACCACTTTAATGTTCTGTTCAGCCAGTCCTGTACTTCACTTACCCATGATACATTGCAAGGCAGGCAGTGTCTCTATTTCTTAGTGAAAGTGACCCTGTCACCACAGGGTCAAAATGAAAGCAGGTTCAGCCTGTAATATGGCTGCTCAACCTGTGGCCCTCCAGCTGTTGCAGAACTACAAGTCCCCTGAGGCATTGGAAGGCTGACCTTTTACAAACATGACTCCCAAAGGCAGAGGTATGATTGAACTTGTAGTTCTGCAACAGCTGGAGGGCCACAAGTTGAGTCCCCATGCAAGAAGATGCCACATACTTGCCCTTTTGTCTGCCCATTTGTGAAAACTCTGACTTCCAAGTGTGTTGGGAAATGCATCGTAAATAACAGAATTGATTGATCCGAATTACTATATTATCTGCAATTATAATACCTTGATTAATATGATTTGATATCATATGGTTTAGAACCTGGATTATCGCTCTGTTGTCAAGTTGAGTGGTTCAGATGCATATTTGGTGCACTATGTGATGTTTCTCCGATCTCCTTACCTTGTTTTGTATTCCTATCCTGGTGTAATCGGAGTAATTCAGGGAGTGTTATGTTCTGCTTCAGCTCATGTGACTCCAGCTACAAAGTGATTTTCAGTGATGTCAATAAAAACCCCAGGACATCGAGCTCTGTAATAACCTTGCAATAACTTTACTTCAGTTTATATATTCTCCTTTGGGCCTTTCTGTATCAAATCAGTTTAAATCGGTATGTTGTTTACTACAGAAATTTGAAGGAAAAGAGGGAACTACTTCATAAATCATACATCTACATCATAAATATATAAGATTTTCCCATACGGCTAGAGGCTTATGTACGTATTTGCATTTCCCAGGATATTTTCTTTGTTCTTTTGAAGAATCATAGGCTGATTCATAATGGATGTAGCACCCTGGTGTTAAGGCAGGGTTGCTAACAAATTTAGTTTGCCAGGTAGTAATTGTCCTGGTCAATTGTTAGTAGATCCACTTATTCCTCTATAATGCTGCACCTTTTCTCTTCTGTCACTAGGTGGCTCTGTGGCTGGTGACATTTAGCTTGACACCGGCTCCGCAAGGTCAGATTATAAATGGATGGGAATCTCGGCCAATTTCCAGGGGTTTCTTTAGTCCCTTGGCCTGCTGGGAGAGCCTATTTATTGGGGTGGAGTTAGGTAATCGGGGTTCTGTGCCATCTGGGCAGCTGTCTGGGTGGACATGTGTTTTGCCACCTCGGGTTGCTAGGCCGAAAGCCTGAGGCCTTTCCCGTGGACACCTGACAGCTAGGCTGCTGGAAGCCTATCCAGGAGCAGGAGAAGCAGTGTAGGGTTGGGACTGCAGGATTGGAATCCAACCGAGTTGCAAAGGTTTAGCCAGTTATGGTCAGAGGTAAAAGGGAAGTAGTCGCCACTAAGGAACCATCCTCCTTGTTACCAGAGACCACTGTGAGTAAGCATGCGCAAGTACCAGAGCAGTCTTCTCACCAGCCGGGGACAGTGAAGAAGAGAGAAAGCTTCAGCGAGTGCCAATCCAGGGACCCAGCAGGTTAGCGGGGGTGACGCTTAAGGAGTCTACAGCGGAATATCTGTGGAAGAGCTCAGGAGATTCAGCAACGATTGGATCTGGAAGTCTAGTGAGAGACTGGGAGCTCAGTGAGTGAAGATCTACAATGGGATACTGTGACATAAGAGAAGAACTATTCTGTGTTACCAAGAGTTATGTGCAAATATCTTTTATTGACTGTTACAAGTTCAGTTGCCATAGGAGACGGTCCTACCTATAGAGATGTGCCATCCGGCTGGATGCCTTTCCCTGTATAGCTGTCTACCTATAGAGTCTCTGAGTCTGTCAATTATCATTGCATCTACTCAAGGGTGTCCTGGCCCTAAATCTCTTGTTTGCATTCAAAAAGTGACTGGTGCCCATCATTTCATCTTGCATTACACCCACCATGCCTGTTAACCCTCTCTACAAGGAAGGATGTCAGTTCTCCCTATCTCTTGAGGTCACCATTAGGCTTCTGGACGCCCGGACCTTGCTAAATTAAATATAATAAATTTGTTGGATGTGCATTTTTTTTAAATCAAATCCATCCTCCATTTAAAAGTAAAACTTCTACCTAATATACATTTTACAGGTCCCCTTTTTCTCACTTATTAATACTCCTTTCGTGCACCTCTATGATCCTGACTTTGTGTTTTTCTAAGGCTTAAAGGGTCACTAAAGGAATTTTTTTTTTTTTTTTTAGCTAAATAGCTTCCTTTACCTTACTGCAGTCCTGGTTTCATGTCCTCATTGTTTGTTTTTGCTCTGATGTTGCTGTAATTCTGCTCTGTTCTGGACACTTCCTGGTTGTTTGTTTCCTGATCACCACAGTACTGGGAGATTCTAGTTTCATTTTCCAAACCAATACTGCTCTATGGGTCTGTCCAGCACAGAGGGATCAAATAACATGCAAAAACTAAGCTAGATGCAAAAACGAAACTGAAACTAGGAGGTACATTATAGGATTGATTTTTATCTATTTTTAATCGTTTTTAAAATGAATCCGTTAACTATTATGTCTCTATACCCTGTAAACAGTCATTTCAGCAAAAACAAAAATTTCCTTTACAACTCCTTTAACTTCAAGTCTGAGCCATCTAGTAGCAGTTGGTCACATTTAACTTGACGTGTGCTGTAATCCAATGATTCACAACTCCAGTCCTCTAGTACCCCCAACAGGTCATGTTTTCAGGCTTTCTCTCAGATGAGGGCTTGTTCTGTCACCCTGTGTAGATGAAACCGAAATGTCAGAAGGCCTGAGACGGTTCTTTCAACCCACTTGTTGAAGGAAATAAAATGCATCATCTATGGCTTGCCTTACTTTGCCAACTTTATCTTGCCCTGCCTCAACTTTTTTGAGACCTGTTGCTGCCATCCATTTCAAATTACCTTATTTTTTTTTCTTAAAATGGTAAATTTTCTCAGTTTAAACCTTTTTGATATGTTTTTCTATTTTCTAGCGTGAATAAAATAAGGGTTTATGAGATTTGGAAACCATTGCATTCTGTATAATTTACACAGCGCCTCCATTTTTTTTTGGGGGGGGGGGGGAATTACTGTATATCTGTGGCCTTAAAGGTGTATGCTTGGCAGGAATAAAGGAAGATCATGGCTAGTAGCAGAGTATTGTACAATTCTGATGATTTGGTTATCACCTTGGTGCTGGCTACCGCCAGCCCTTTAAGGGGTTTTCTATGCCAGGAGGCGGTGCTTATGGCCACGTGAGCCACGTGAGCACCATGATTAGCTGTCATGGTGAGCACGTGGGCGACTAAGTGGCAGATGAGGTTTAATGTAGATAAATGTAAAGTTATGCACTTGGGGGCTAAGAATATGCATGCATCATACATACTAGGGGGAGTACAACTGGGGGGGTCTGTAGTGGAGAAGGATCTGGGGGTTTTAGTTGATCATAAGCTCAATAATGGCATGCAATGCCAAGCTGCGGTTTCCAAAGCGAGCAAAGTCCTTTCTTGTATTAAGAGAGGTATGGACTCCAGAGACAGAGATATAATTTTGCCCCTGTACAAATCATTAGTAAGACCTCATCTGGAATATGCAGTTCAGTTTTGGGCACCAGTTCTCAAAAAGGATATAGGAGAACTGGAGAAAGTGCAGAGAAGAGCAACCAAACTGATAAGAGGCATGGAGGAGCTCAGCTATGAGGAAAGATTAGAGGAACTAAATTTATTCACTCTTGAGAAGAGGAGAATAAGGGGGGATATGATCAACATGTACAAATATATAAGAGGTCCATACAGTGAACTTGGTGTTGAGTTATTCACTTTACGGTCATCACTGAGGACAAGGGGGCACTCTTTACGTCTAGAGGAAAAGAGATTTCACCTCCAAATACGGAAAGGTTTTTTCACAGTAAGAGCTGTGAAAATGTGGAACAGACTCCCTCCAGAGGTGGTTCTGGCCAGCTCAGTAGATTGCTTTAAGAAAGGTCTGGATTTTTTCCTAAATGTACAGAATATAACTGAGTACTAAGATTTGTAGGTATAGTTGATCCAGGGTAAATCCGATTGCCTCTCGGGGGATCAGGAAGGAATTTTTTCCCCTGCTGTAGCAAATTGGATCATGCTCCGCTGGGGTTTTTTGCCTTCCTCTGGATCAACTGTGGGTATGGAGTTGGGTGTATAGGATTTTACTGTGTTTTTTTATTTTGTTTTTTGTGGTTGAACTGGATGGACTTGTGTCTTTTTTCAACCTGACTAACTATGTAACTATGTGTCAGGAAAAGTCCTGATTGCAAACTGCGATCCAGAACTTTCCGTGAGCTGCCAGACACTTTTTTCTGGGAGCACGCAGGCCGCACACTCTCGCACTATTGCATGCTAATTCACGGATGCTCTGCACCAAGGCCAGGCTACCAAGAGGCCACATATTTGAATGCGCTCAGAACCAAGAGGTTAACATGGCTGCTTTGTGGTAGAAAGATCTAGATTTGAGCAACTCCTGAAAAGGTCATATTAGGGGTTTCTGTGAACCCTAGACCATAACTTGTTGAGGAACGAGCAAGACTATCCATTACGGGTGCATGGGCGTTGCCCCTCCTTTCCCCCCTCCCTACCCATGCGTCTGGCCCCCTGATCTACATACAGGGTGCTGTTGGATTGGCCACCAGGAAGAGGAGGGGGGAAACCACCAAGAAAGCAGCTGCCCAGAGCACTGCCTGCAAGATGGGGTAAGTGCGACGGGTGGATTGTTTGCTGCCCCCACCCCCCCCCCCCCAAAAAAAACAACTCCAGCTGCCATTGGTGGGTTGGCTGATGGGCACTTTTCATTTTGGTCTTCTTATGCCTTAGGTGGTATCCCACAAGTGCCTTATAGCCAATGTGGTCAGAGAAAACATATTGCACAGATATTCTACTGCTGTCAAACAAACCTGATATATTTGTGTTGTACAAAGCATTAGCCTTTTGTATTCAAACACACAGGTTAGTTAATATAGCATTTTCTGTATCGGAAATAGCTGCACTGTTGGCCAGTGAACATCTCTGCTTTTAATTCTATGCAAGCCTTCAGATACAGACAGTGCTTGTCTTTCAATAAAAAATGTAGCCTTTATTTTAACTCTTTTGCTTGACTTGTTTGGGATGATCTTGCTGTACTATGTTATAACGCATGTATTGTATCTTGTGTTGTCAGGCTCACATGCTTGCACACTAGAGCTCTGTTTTATTGGAAGTGTTCCTGACATAATGTATTATTTAATTATCATCAAGTTTCCGCCGGACAAAGCAGCAGACAGTGTAAATCTCAAAATGAAAGAAAGTACTGCTTGTTGGACTTCCTTTACACTGCAGTCTAAGAAAGGACGTCTTATCAATTTAGAAGGCAGCTTGCATATCAATGACTATGGACAAGATACAGTTTCAATACTTTAGTTGTATCTGTAGAACCTCTAGCTACATTGTGTGGTCTTTTCAAAGTCCTCATCGGATTCTTTTATACATCGAGAAAAATTTATTATTAAAAAAAATAAATAAACATATGATACTTCGTTCATACAGGAGAAGACCTTTTTTGAAATAATACTACGTTTTGGGTGGAGAACGGTCCATCTTGGGGTCTTTATAATGCTTTAGAACTTTGGAAAGTGAAATCTTCCCCCACCCTGGTATGGATCTGACCAAATTCCAGGAAAAATTCCAGTTGAACTATAGCCATTTTTTTTGCGATATGGCACTGAGTGGCTTTAACTGACAATTGCGCGGTCATGCAACGCTGTACCCAAATCAAATTTGTCCTTTTTTGTCCCAAAAATGGTTTTCTTTTGGCGCTATTTGATAAATCTCTGCATTTTTTATTTTTTTTGTGCTATAAATAGGGTTGTCCCGATGCCAGTATCGGGACCGATACCGAGTATTAGCGGGAGTACTCGTACTCCCGCTAATACCGCCAATACTAAAATAGAATACATCCCCCTCCCCCCCCCCGCCGCCACCAACGCCGCCGCTGCCACGTTAATCACCGCGGCGCGGGGAACATTACAGACAGCTTTCGTTTGAATTGCTGTTTTCCCCGCCGCGCATAGACACTCCCCCTTGGACGGATCTGTCCAATCGCGAGCAAGGGGGAGTGTCTATGCGCGGCGGGGAAAACAGCTGTTCAAACGAACGCTGACTGTAATGTTCCCTGCGCCGCGGTGATTAACAGTAGGTACAGGAGACATGGCTGGTTTTACGGGGGACATGGCTGGTTTTACGGGGGACATGGCTGGATATACGGGGGACATGGCTGGTTTTACGGGGGACATGGCTGGTTTTACGGGGGACATGGCTTTATATGTTTGGGGACATGGCTTTATATGTTTGGGGACATGGCTTTATATGTTTGGGGACATGGCTTTATATGTTTGGGGACATGGCTTTATATGTTTGGGGACATGGCTTTATATGTTTGGGGACATGGCTTTATATGTTTGGGGACATGACTTTATATGTTTGGGGACATGGCTTTATATGTTTGGGGACATGGCTGCATATGTGGGGGGACATGACTTTTACGGGTGACATGGCTTTATATGTTTGGGGACATGGCTGCATATGTGGGGGGACATACTTTTGGTAAACAAAATGTTAATAAGCATAGATTGAATTTTATTTATATATATATATATATATATATATATATATATATATATATATATATATATATATATATATATATATATATTTCGTTTTTTTACTAGTGATGGCAGTGATCAGTGACTTCTAGCCGGACTGCAATATTGCCAGCCATGGACATTCTGACACTAATACAGTGATCGGTGCTAAAAAAATACAGTACTAATGACACTGGCTGAAGAGGGGTTAACATCAGGGGTGATCAAAGGGTTAACTGTGTGCCTAGCCTGTGTTTTACTATACTATGTGAGGTGCTTTTACTAGGGGAAGAGATGAATACTCCAGCTGTTTCCTCCTGTCAGAACTGCATTCTGCCTTGTTTACAGATCGCAGTTCTGGGTGTCTGCCTTATGATCGGCGGGTGGCAGAGGTTGTCGAGTACTTTGCAACCACCTCTCGGCTTCTGCTGTGTTTAATCACACCAAAAGCGAGCTGCCGGCGACGTGAATGCGCACCCCCTACCTGGAAGTGTCAGATTACGCACGCACGCGCGCGTGTGTGTTCCGGTGCACAGATGCCACCCTGTAGCAGTAAAACTGATGGAGGACGGACTTAAAGCAGTTAATGGAGGGTCATAACCCCTGTCACTTTATTTATTTTTTTAAACAAAAAGAAAAGGAAGGAGGGTGCACCGACCTAGTGCATTACCACTTAGATTTTTTATTAAAAACGGAATAAAAAGCAATAGTCCTACTCACAACGAAAATTTAGTAAGCTCTTTTCAGACAGCTGGACTGGACCTTACGCACTTGCCAGTGGAACCTAAAACATCGGAGCCGTCCAGATGTTTGAGGTTCCACTGGCAGGTGCCGCAAGGTTCAGTCCAGCTGTCTGAAAAGCGCTTACTCAATTTTCCTTGTGAGTAGGACTATTGCTTTTTATTCTGTTTGTAATAAAAAATGTAAGTGGTAATGCAGTAGGTCGGTGCGCCCTCCAAAATATTGTTTTGCCGTGTGTTTTTTTTTTTTTTTTTTTTTTTTTTGTCGAGGTCCTGAGAAGCTGAAAAGACCAGGATGGAATCTAACTCTGCCCTCACTCTATCAAAAATGTAAAAATACATTGGGGGAAAATTTACCAACAGGCAGCTGTGCTTGGTAACCAATCGGCTTCTAGTCTCAGCGTGTTCAATTAAGCTTTGATTAAATAAATGCTAATGTAGCGCTACCCCCTCAGGAGCCGCTGGTTAGATTTGGGATCTACACTCATTAACTGTTTCACCCCCTTTAACTGGCTCGAACCCGCCCTTGGCACACCAGATGAATGCAAGAGTATTGTGGCCCCTACTAGGTTGAGGACACAATAGCACACATACACATGCAATGGTATTACAATAATATTGTTACCTTTTTCCTGTTGGCTCCCAGGAGTAAACACACGTCACACAATAAGTATATTCAAACCAAAGAATAACTTTACTTTGCTTGTGGTAAAAAAGAAAAAGGTCTGAATAGCATATTAATTAATCACAGGTATTATCACACAATGACTCTGCAAGGGCCCTTGCGAGAGTCGGCAATTCAAAGAAAGACAATATGAACGAAAAAAAAGGTAATGTGGTTAAGTGTACACAGCTATAGGCAACCTTTTGCTAAAGGGCTCCCCCTAGTGGGTAGTCCTGCAGAACAGTTAATGTAGAGCTCTTTGCCAGGCCTGGCTCAAACAGCTCCCACGTGTCTCTCGAGAACAGAGTCTATGTTGCAACCGTTGGTGCACTTTTAAATTGTAATCCAAAAGGGTTAACGAAAGAATAAACTCAATCAAACTGGGTATGAAGAACACCAACACTGATGAACAGATCTCCAATCGGTGTCAATCAATTCCGTGGGCACAACTCTTAACTTGCTAGGCCTCTCTGATTCAGAGTTCAAACATGTGGCTCCAACTTACAAGGTGACACTAAGTTATCAGCAAAATTTTTTTTTAGGTTTTAGGCATGTGCCCTCTCACCCGACAGGCCCGATCCGCCTGAGTGCTTCACAAGATGTGCCGATCAGTCACTGCTCCGCAGCACACGGTCTCCGGTATCAGGCTCTCCACTGTTTCTGTAGTCCGCTGACGGGCTTCTCCGGTCTCCTGGAACACGAGCTAGGCACTTTTAGTCTTGCTTGCCTCCGGGTGGTTAATCTTCCGGTGGATCCAGGCCCAGGCTTCAGGCCTAGCACCACGGCCGTGCTGTTCTCCACAGCTCCGCAGAGGAGAAGATGCAGGTCCCGAGAGAGAGAAGTCAGCTCCTCCTTCCCTTTTAAATAACCTCCCCCATAAGTCAGTGCGGAGGTGTCATGTGCTCCAAGAAGGCAGGGCATTGTGGGAAATGTAGTCTATCTCTACTAATTGTCAATGGAGTCCATATCTCCCAGTACTTCCGATCCCCCAATGCATGGCTTCTAAAAAAACTATGAACATGTATATATAAATATATCTAGAGCTCCAGTGGGGATTCAGGCTATCGTAGTCCAAGATAGTGAGATCCCGCTACACTAATAAGCTAATTGGTTGCCATGCACAGCTGCTCCAGGTTTTGACTGCCTCTAGTCTTAAAAGTGGATGTAAGGCCCCTTTCACACTGGGGTGTTATTCGAGCAAAGCCTCATCTGCAATCCCAATGTGCTGGTAAAGCACCGCTAAGACCCTTACGGTTTTAGGGCGTTTTTGCAGTGCCTCAGTGTGAAAGGGCAAGGCGTTTTTACATCGCATTCATTTCAATGGAGAGGGGTGTTTTTGGAGCGTTTTTTTCAGCGCCCAAAAGCTGCTCCAAAGATGCTACTTGCAGGACTCC
Source organism: Rana temporaria (assembly GCF_905171775.1). Classification (NCBI taxonomy): domain Eukaryota; kingdom Metazoa; phylum Chordata; class Amphibia; order Anura; family Ranidae; genus Rana; species Rana temporaria. The sequence goes on along the minus strand of NC_053492.1, from coordinate 265,114,511 downwards.
GTGTGAAAGGGTCCATTGAGATGCATGGAAAGCGTTTTATGAGCGTTTTAATAGCGCTATTTTTAATGCTAAAACGCTGTAAAATTGCTTCCGTGTAAAAGGGGTCTTAACCCACTCTCATCCTTTTCTAAAGTACTGCAATAGTGCTGATCTATAAGGATATACATGCCTCCTGCATGTATCCTTTCCTGTCAAATGTCTCCCCTCTGTCTGTTATAAGAACTGAAAAACTGCAGATTCTGTGGGTGGGTCTTTTTGTCTGGAGCTCGGTGGGTGGAGTCGTGATGTCAGTAGACTCCCCGCCCACCTCTTCACTCCCCTTGTCAACATGCATTTTCTCTTGTGTATTCCTTACACTAAATTCTGCTAGGATCACTAACATTCAGTCAAAATCCAGAAAAGTAACCACATGACTTCAGAAAAGGAGTGGGGGTGGGAACTAAAAAATAGTGCCTGTCTCCAGGCTAGTGCATGATATGTAAATAACCTGTCATTCACAGCAAGGGGAAGGAACGGACTAAGGTTTTCCATTTATCTCACTGAAAAAAGAAAAGAGGATTGCTCAGAGCTGGATTAACTCTTTGTGGCAAGACTGGGCACAGATGATAGGAAATCTTATAGTCTACATTGTGACGGCAATTTTTTTTTTTTTTTTTACGGGTTTACATCCACTTTAAGCTGGCCATACACCATACAATTTTCTTATTCAATTTCCTTTAGGTTTTCCTTCAACTATGTAGTACAAGAGCCTAATTGATTGCATACACATTGAAAGTGTTTAGATTTGACCTTCTATTATATGGTTTTGGTAAATCCTAAAGGAAATCTATAGAAGAAAATTGTATAATGTGTGGCCAGCTTTGGTAAATTCCCCTTATGACTGCAGTTTCAGGTCAAGATTTTTTAATGCCATATAATAACAATCCGATTTGTTTCTTATTTTCTTATAGGTGAGAGTGTATCCCGCTTCATCCAAGGATGCCGCTTGTTAAAAGAAACATCGATCCCAGGCATCTGTGCCACACTGTTCTTCCAAGGGGAATCAAGAATGAACTGGAATGTGTAACCAATATCTCTTTGGCAAATATCATTCGACAACTAAGTAGTCTGAGTAAGTATGTTTTTATTAAAAATGTTTTCCTTGAAATATATTTGCAGTATTCTGATTAGATTATATACAGTATATTTTTTGGATTTCTCTGCTACTTCTTTTGTTTCTTAAGCTGCATTCACACCTGAATGTCACGGCATTTTTCCAGTATTTTTTTTTTTTTTTTTTTGCCGCTTTTTTTTTTATGCACGTTTTGCAAATTTTTATACAGCGTTTTTGAGCTTTGGCTTTTTTTAAGCCAATAACGAAAAACTTATTTGTTGCTAGTTTTTTTTTAGTTTTTCCATTTAACTTTTATTATTTTTCTCTTATTTATTTTCTTGTTGGGGTAAGTGGTTAGAATTTTTAGGTTAGGATTAGGGGTTAATATTTTATTTAGTCTTGTTTGTTTATTTTTATTATGTTGTTCATATTAATACTGCTAATAATAAAAATAAATTAATTGATAAATGCTAAATACACAAATGAATAAAAATAACCATAAATACTATGTTATCATAAATAACCCCTAACACTTAAAGTGGAGGTTCTTTTAAAAAAACTATTTTGCTTAAAACTGTAGCTTACGACTAAAAAAGAAAAAAAAAAAAGTTGTTTTTTTTTATTCATCTGGAAATGCCTGTTGCTATGCGGTCCCACAAAATATGCCTTTGAAACCACTTATGATTCTGACATCGTCTCCCTCTAATGCTCCTGGGAAATGTGTGTCATCATTTCCCAGGATGCAGTGCGCTGTCCAATTATCACTCCCCATCCAAGACTCCAGGAAGTAAGTGCCTGTAGGCTTCACAATGCCCACAAGCAAAATGACAACGGTGTAGATATAGTTTTATAAACTATCTTTTTTGAATATCTATGTGGATCGGCGGCGGATTGTAAAATAGTAAGTGACCAGATTTATATTATAAAAACGCATGATGAAAGGACATACATTTAAAAAATGCTAATTGTGGGTGGAACTCCGCTTTAAATTAAAATAATAAAATAAAATAAAATGCATTTCTTTTTATATTATTATTTTTATTTTTTTATTTTATTTAATTTTTTTGCTGGAGTTTGGTTGATTATTAATGATGTAATATATTTTTTCAAGGTTAGGAGTTAAAAATTATTATTATTAATTGCTTTTATTTATGATTTTTAGTTTTTGTTTATTCTACATTTATTTATTAATATATTATCATCTTTATTTTTTGCATTTGAACAGAAAATCACACAAAAAAGCGCAACTGCGCTTAAAAACGCAGAGCAGAAATCATGCATTTCTGTTTATTTCTTTGGCAATCAAAACGTGCCAAAAATGCACACATTTGAGTTGCAAGACAGTCTCCAGACCTGTTTTCTTTTCAGCTTTAGGTGTGGAGTTGTGAACCAACTCCATAGAGAATAATTATTTTGTTTTCTCCTCCAGCACTTTGGAGCTTCAAGCCTAAAGGCCCCATTCCAGCCAAAGATCTTTTTTTTTTAAACATTTTTTATGGACTTCGTTTACATTTTTTTGGTCAGTTTTCTATTGCGGTCTGTGACCCAGTTGGGGAGATTTTCCCTCACGTTCTGTCCTTTGCAAGATAGGAAGGTGCAGTAGTCAACCAGAAAGGAACTCGAGCCATAAAAACATTGTCGGATGTTTTAAACCTTCCTGTCTCTAATAATAATGTTTACCTGAGTCCCTGTTGGAGAGATTTCCCACCACTTGATGCTCATTTGAACCTGCGAATAAGGGGCATGCATCAGGTTCCTAAAGAATTTTCAAAGTCCTATGGCTGGATTTACTGGTGTTTGGGAATAGCCGCAGCCAGGAAGCCTTTATAAAGCAATGACAAGCCACAGCTTTCGGCCATTGTTCGCATGTATCCACACATCAAGAGTTTTTTTGCACTTAGAGATGTATGATTACCCCTCTGTGAAGATAGTTTGTGTTTAGAACTGCCTATATTATGGATGTGCAGATTCAGCTAAATGGCAAGCAGCTGCAGTTCCTCGCAAAAAAATAAAGAGGTATTTGGCTTCAGAAACAGTTGTGTTGTAACAGTTTTATTGCGCTAAACTGCTAAATGCCTTTTCCTATCAGCAGTATAAAGCAGTCTTTTACCACAAAAAATGGGAAAACTTATTGACTTGAGTATAAGCCTAGGGTGTCCATCCGCATGCCTCACTGTGCCCATGACTAGACTGACGTTTAACACGGGAGTCTATGGAAAGGTTGCCCGGCTTTTAAAAATCAATGCTCCCCAGCTGTAGGTCCCCCAGACAACAAACGTTGCACACTTGTAGAGGAGAAATGGGGCTACATGTGTGCCAAGGTCCAGGGGACCTATGACCGACAGGGTGGCACTGATGTGCAGTACTGATGGGCACTGATAGGCGGCACTGATAGGCATCCCTTGTGGCACTGGTAGGCATTTTGGGTGGGCACTGATTGGCAGCTGCCTGGAGACAGATTGGCATTTCCCCGGTGGTTTGGTGGCATACCTGGTGGTCTAGTGGGGTGGCCATTCCTGGTGGTCCATTCCGGCGTCCTGGACGGGCATCCGAGGGGTGGCTGCGCTGATCTACTCGCGTCTGTCAGACGTGAGTGAGGAAAGGCTGTTCAACGGCTCTTCCTGTTTACATTGTGAGGCTCTTTACCGAGAGTGGTGTAGCGTTGTGTCAGACTGACACACCGCACCACTGATCGCCACGGACGCTTGTCGGCTGTTATCCTGCTGTACGTCATATGACGGGGGCACGGGTGTTGTCCCACCTCCCCCCCCTTAAGGCTATTGCTCTGGCACATACCAGTAAGTAATGAATATTAGCCTAACTCTGTGTCCCGTGATGTATGATAATGAAAATAGGATTTTTTCAGCATGCTTTCCTGTAGAATCCTTTTTCTTTGAATACATCATGGGACACACAGGTCCCTCTATTTTGAGGATTCAGTACTTCATGTATGGGAGGGGTTATATCTTGTATAATAACTCTATTTTTTGGCACAGCTTCAGATCTAAACAGGAAAGCTCTGGTCACACAAGCATTCTCCACTAGGCATCAGGAGAAGGGAGGGGTAGCGCAGTGCATACACATTGCCAGCAATGCCATTTCTCAGGGGACACAGTAGCAATAAGATTTCTGACCTATTCTTGAATAGCTGATTTAGGAAACGGTCATCTCATGGCTTTGATTGCCTTTTAGTATGTATCAGAAATGATCATAGAAAACCGCCCTGGCAGTGTCTGCAGAGAGGAAGCTTGTGGTGCGTACAGTCTTTGCATATAAATGAACTTACTCAGCAGAGACAAATAACTGCAAATAAAAATCAAAGACTGTTCCAGTTTGACTTTGTACAAAGGTTATTGTGATTTATGGAGCAACAAGCAATTTACTGATTTACGTGGCTCTGGTGTAACAAGAAAAATCCTCAAACAATAATTTTTATGTACAGCCAATTAAAATAACTAATGGTATATTTTTTGTAAGTGTACCTGTATTTATTTGTTTTTAGCTAGGTGCTGCTGACACCATTGTGTTTGCCTTCAGACACCATTTAGTTCATCAAATAAAAAAAACACCATACAATCCCGTATACACAATCCTATACCCACAGTTGATCTAGAGCAGGGGTCTCCAAACTGCGGCCCGAGGGCCAGATGTGGCCCTTTGCTAGCCTTTATCCGGCCCTAGGGGCACTATTCCTCCCACTGATATGAGGCAGTATTTCTCCAACTGACACCAACAATGGGGCGCTATATCTTCCACCAATACCAATGATGGTATACTACTCCACTTCCTATTGACCACCAGCCCTGGGGCCATATTTATTTTCACTGATGCTGGGCCATTGACATCCATTACCCCTGCTCGCCACAATCCGGCCCTCCTAAAGTCTGAAAGACAATAAACTGGCCCTTTGTTTTGAAAAGCTTGGAGACCCCTGATCTAGAGGAAGGCGATAAACCCCAGCAAAGCATGATCCAATTTGCTACAGTGGGGTAAAAAATTCCTTCCTGATCCCCCAAGATGCCATTGGATCAACTTTACCTATAAATGTTAGTACCCAGTTATATTATGTACAAGTAGTTTGCTTCTAATGTGCTACAGATCCAGAACATTGGCTTTGATTTATTATTAGTGGACACAAAAACAACACAATTCCTTTAGAGCCGGTTCACACAGGGGTGGCATGACTTCGGGGGCGACTCGACCAGGCGACATGAAGACGACATCTAAGGCGACTTGCAAAATGACTTCTGTATAGAAGTCAATGCAGGTCGCCCCCGAAGTAGTACAAGAACCTTTTTCTAAGTCGGAGCGACTTGCGTTGCTCCTATTAGAACGGTTCTATTCACTAGAATGGAACGCGACTTGTCAGGCGGCTGCGTCGCCTTGACGAGTTGCCCCAGTGTGAACCGGGTCTTACCCCTGTGTGCCTGCAGCAGCTACAGATGGAACCACAAGAGAAGCAGTAAGGTAGTACTTTACTCTGAGAATAACAGACAGAAGAGATGTACTGTATACTATTAGAGGTTGAATCTGGTAAATATCATCAGACTCGGATCAAATTTTTTATTTAAAAAAAAAAAAATGAAAGACTGTTTTGCAGATTTTCAGAGAGAACTGTAATATATTATGTATGGCAGACTACCTTGTCATAGGCAGAGGTGGCTTGATAAAAGCTACTTGTGCCTGCTATAACTTATGCTGGCCATACAAAAAACATGTCTTCCTTAAAAAAAAATATATAAGAACCTTTGTTCGATTTTCGTTAGTGGAGTCAAATTGACATTAGTTTTCGCCCACAGTGACGGGAAAATTCAAAGGAGCAGAATAGAAAACTTCTTGGTCAAAGTAATTTTCAGACAGTATGTGATTTTTTTTATTTTTTGTTCAGAAATTACATTAATTTTCAAACAGAATGTTAAAAGCAAGTGAAATTTTCAAACAACATTATTATTTTTTTCAGCAAATCTACAAATATTTTTCTTAATGAATATTCTCATCCGTAAATCGATATGGCCAGCATAAGGCTTGGTTCACACCTATGCAGTTTGCTTCTGATCTGTTTCTGCAGTGATTTTTGCTGTGCGTTTTTGCACATGTGATTTTTCTGCGATTTTTGCTTTCTTTTGGCCAATTTGTTGTTGGGCAGATTTAAAAAAGCAAATCACGGCAACACGCACTACATGCTTTTCTGAAGCTTCTCCATTGAAGTCTATTGAACCAAAAAAAAGTCATTGACCCTTTCCAAATACGCAGCGGGAGAAAAAGCATAGATGTGAACGTGTCCCATAGGAAACCATGTTAAATTAACTGTAGTGCTTTTCTGCAAAAAGCACCAAAAAACACATTGCTGTTAACCAGGCCTAAGAGTTATAGTAGCAGTAGCGTGTTGTTGTTTTTTTTGTATCGCCTGTCATAATGGGGTTAAAAAAAAACTGAAGTTGGCCATTTTATAGTACAAAAAGAGCAGATAATCGCTACTATAAGGGGTTCTTTTATACTAGTATAATTATATATGTATATGTATGTGTGTATGTATATGTATGTATATATATATATATATATATATATATATATATATATATATATATATAATATAAAAAATACACCCAGAAGTATATGAAGGGTGGAAGGAAGATATAAATCTTTTATATTAAACTAGTACTAAAAGCACATGGAGCATTAATGGCCCCTAAATTAGCAGAAGTATTCACAAGTGGGTTAATGAAAGGGGCCCTCCCAGATTCAATGAGAAGCACATATAACACTAATATATATATATATATATATACAAAAGACCCAAAATTATGTTCATCATATAGGCCAATAGCACTATTTAATTATAGATCTGAACTGACAAAGATATTGACACTAAGATTACAACCCCTGCTTAGAAATATAATAGATTCAGATCAGACAGGATTCATGCCACAAAGAAAAGATATTAATTTACGTAGGCTCTACACAAATATACATACTCATCATATGCAGGAGGGCTCTAGGACAGTGGCCTCTCTAGATATAATGGCTTTTTCTGTGGGAAATACTCAGAAGGATGGGATTCCCATTAGTATGTATTAAGTGGATCCAAATAATCTATGGGAGACCCATGTCAGCAGTTAAGTTGTTAGGAAAATTATCATCCTTTTTCCGGTTATACAGAGGTACGAGGCAGGGCTGCCCTCTCTCTCCAGCGCTCTTCGAAATAGCAATATAGCCAGTGGCAGAGGCTCTTAGGACTACACCAAATATTCAGGGACTTCGAGTGGGGGGCTGGAGGAGAGGGTAGCCCTGTATGCTGATGATATGCTGCTGTTTTAAAGAGATGCAGGTCCATCTTTAGAGGGAGCTTTAGAGTTGTTAAATGTCTTTTCAGCTTTTACAGGGCTTAAAGTAAATTGGGGGTAAGTCCCTATTATTTCCTATTGATCAAGGAGCACAGGAAACCGCTGCCCCGAATTTACCCTTGAAACGGAATTTAAATACCTGGGTAGAATAATATCTAGTTTGAGGATTTTCGAAGGTTAAACCTAGATCCAGTGGTACAAGAGCTTGGGAGGAAACTAAAGATATGAGTGATGCTGCCTTTGTCGTTATTAGGACGCATAAATCTGGTAAAAATTAAGATTCTCCCTAGGTTTTTGTATATATTCAGGAATTCTCCACAGTGGGTGCCAAAGAGTTTTTTCACACAGCTACATGGAGTGCTCTCTACATTTATATGGGCAAATATAAACCAGCTATAATTAAATTAAGTACACTTATGAGACCAGAGGAACAGGGAGGGTTGGCCTTTCCAGACTTCTATAAATGTTATATAGCTACACAATTAGTGACGGCAGGGAGATGGTTGAACCCAGATGGGTATGATTCGGCTACCATGTTAGAAGCAGCAGTGGTCCAATCGGTAGAGGCATTGCAGGGACTGTTGTATAGAGGGATCAAAACAAGACAAGATCTAACCCCTGCAATGAGAACAACAGTTAAAATATGAAAAACCGCTATAGGAAGAGAAGGAGATTCAAAAACTAACTTATCTCCAAATACCCTATTGTGGAGAAATCCTGAGTTGCCACATCTGGATTCGATTCAGGATCCAGGAGCATGGACTAGATATGGGGTGAAGAAATTGTCGCAAGTATTACAAGGGGAAAAGTTTCTCTCATACGTAGAAATGAGACCGCTTTGGAATATCCCAGAGGGTTATGCGTTTAGGTATAGGCAGCTTATTCATGCCTTGTCAGCTCAGTTTCCGGAGGGGACCCCGCAATTAATGGAATCAAGTTTGGAGCAAATGGTAAAAAAAGGAAAAAAGACAATCACAAATTTTTATATGTATTTTATAAGGACTACATCCCCCAGATACAAGTAAATTAAGTGAAAACTGGAAGAGAGATGTTCCAAATTTAATGGAGAAGTGGGAGGAGGTATGGAGGTTCCCATTGCAGATACTTGTATCACTTTGAGATAAATTAATACAATTTAAAATTATACATAGGTGCCACTACACACCATATAAGCTATATAAGATTTCCCCAACAAATCCTCAGAATTGCTGGAGATGTGCAGACATCCCAGGAGATTTCATGCATATATTTTGGCTATGCCCAAAGATGGTGGTATTTTGGAGAGAGGTTTTGAGAATGATTGCCACAGTGTGACATCAATAATCCTGGAACAGGAGGCAGAGATCTGTCTGCTAGGATTGGTAGGGGAAAATATTGTTTCGGTGGGAAGGAGAACACAGGTAGGCCTATTATTTGATGCTAGGAAAACAATAGTGTTAAATTGGAAAAAGGCAGAAGCTCCCTCGGTAGCACATTGGAAAAAATTAGTAAACAGTAACTTGTCATTGTATAGCAGTGGTTCTCAACCTGGGGGTCAAATGATGATTTGCCAGGGGTCACCAAATCCTGGGCTGTTCCTGAAGCCTGCACCACTCTTCCAGCCTTTTTGCGACTGCCTAGCAGGGCTGTCCCTGGAGCCTGTGGCCACCCAGTTGGGCTGCTCCTGGAGTCCACGGCTGCCCACTCAGTCTCTTGGCAGCCGCCCATTCAGTTCTGGGGGGCAGAGACTAGAGGTCAGCTGACTGGTGAGGAATGTGAAGTGGGAGGGCTGGAGGAGACCTCTCCTAATTTCAGCAAAGGTGTCACTTCTACGAGATTTCGCGAAGTCAGACACACAATGAGTTACACTACCTGTGCTTATAGTTGCCATTAAAAGTCCCCGCTATAGTTCTCAGATCAGCAGATGACCTTGATCAAGAGCACCTAAGTTGGCTGATCAGAACTCCCCAGCACTGCCACTCATCCCATTCCCCCTACCAGCACTGCCACTCATCCCATTCCCCCTACCAGCACTGCCACTCATCCTATTCCCCCCCCCCCCCCCACCAAGAAGTAACAGAAGGAATAAAAAAAACAATACATGGAAAAGAGAGGGAGGAAGAAAGAAAAGGGGGAGAACGAATAAGAGGAAAAAAACAAGAGAGAAGGCTAGAGAGGGAGAGATGGGGGGGAAAAAAAAGAAATTAGGATAGAGAGAGATAAAAGGGAAAGAAAGGAGAACAAAGAGAGAGTGATGCATCCTAAAATGTACCATATGAGGTTTTAATACTGTATGAGTGGAAGGGACTCAGGGAGCGCAAATTACTTGTCTTGCTTTGGGTGCCGATAACCCACGCTACGATTTTTTTTTTTTACTGTTCGCAGTCCCCACAACTTGGGATATTTTATCAAGGGGTCACGGCACTAAAAGGTTGAGAACCACTGTTGTATAGGGAGGCCTACTGGAATAGAGGACATGGGGAGAAATATGAGAGTGTGGGCGAGCTGGATAGAGAACTCTACGACAGCTTCAGGATGAATGGGGAATAAGGGGAGGTTAACCACACTATTGAATAAAGGGAGAGAGATGAGTGTAAAAGGTATTTGAGTCGGGTGAAAGGGATGAGTTTAAATTGTATGGAGGCTCTAGAAGAGAGCAAATGATTGTAATTGGAAATGGAAATGTATATGTATGTTTTTTTTTTTTTTGTATGGAAAACATTTTCAAAAAATTAAGAGACATAAAAAAAAAAAGTAGTACTAAAAGCTGAGATTTTTTTTTTCATGGATATGATCATATATTAAATATAATGCACAATACTGGTAAAAGTTTACTTTAAATGTAATTGTATTGCCTTCTATTACCTCCAGTCTATCAGCCTCCACCTTCTCTGGGTTCAGATGCTGATCTTCCCTGCAGCGTCTTTAAAGTGATTATTTTTTTTTTTTTTTCAAACAACAAACATGTTAGGCCGGGTACTCACGACCAAACATGTACGATGAAAGCGGTCCGTCGGACCGTTTTCACCGTACATGCCTGCCAGAGGGCTTCTGTACGATGGTTGTACTAACCATCGTACAGAAGTCCGCGTGTAAACATTACGCGGGGCGTGTCCGCGTCGTCGCCGCGATGATGACGCGGCGACGTGGGCAGGCCTGCCATTTAAAGGCTTTCACGCATGCGTCGAAGTCATTCGACGCATGCGAGGGACGGCGGGCGCTCGGACATGTACGGTAGGTCTGTACTGACGACCGTACATGTCCGAGCGGGCAGGATTCCAGCGGACGGTTTTAAAACACGTCCAGGAATATTTGTCTGCTGGGAAAAGGCCCGGCAGGCAAATGTTTGCTGGAATTCGGCCCGTTCGCGCCTACAAACGACCAAACATGTATGCTGAAACTGGCCCGCGGACCAGTTTCAGCATACATGTTTGGTCGTGTGTACGGGGCCTAATACTTGCCTGCTCTGTGCAGTGGTTTTGCACAGAGCAGCCCAGATCCTTCTCGGGTCCCCAACTGACGCTTCTGGCTTCTGTTGCCTTCAGAGTACATCAAAAGCAAGCTGCAAAGTATTGTATAGAGTGACCCTATAGCAAGTTAAAGAAAATTTCTGCCTTAAGAACCACTTGCATCCTGACAACTATTAGTTGTCGATTTAATCGATTAGTTGTTTTGGCCCTAGTTGAGTGCATTACTTGATGTTTTGTTTTCTTTGAAACTATTGTACCTGCTAATTCTAAGTCTTTCTGAACCTCCCTCATGTGGCCCTTTGCTCTTTGACAACTCTGATAATTCTTTTGACTTCTCTGTCGGAAATCTTGCGAGAAGCCCCTGATCGTGGCCGGTTTATTGTGAAATTATGTTATTTCCACTTCTGGATTGCTTATTGGAACATTCAGAAGTTTAGTAATCCTTCTGTAACCAATGTCCATCAGTATGTTTTGCAATATGGTTGCGAAGGTCTTGAGAGAGCTCTTTGCTTTTACCCATCATAAGATGTTTCTTGTGTGACACCTTGGTAATGAGACACCTTTTTATAGGCCATCATTTGAGACTGAACCAGCAGGATTGCTTTCTAATTGCTAATAAATTTCAGCCGGTGTCTTGGCTTGCAATGCCATTTTGTACTTCCCCTTTTTCATGTGTTCAATACTTTTTCACAGGAATGTTTCAAAAGCGCCTCGGTTATCCTGCACTGCATCAGTAATATTGAATTGTAAGCTGCTGTGAGGTTAGGGTTTAATATAAATGGTTTCTATATAGTGTACTTTGTAGAGTGTGTATATTTCAATGTTACTTAAATATAAAAGGTAATCATTAAATGTTTATCAAAAAAAGCATTGTATTTTTTGGAGATGGAGATGATCATAAATGCAACTGAAGGATAGGGTCACTTTGAAGTAGTTATCGAGTTCCACTGCAACGTCTGGATCAGCTCTTGATCCAAAGCGGAGACCTCAGACCTCAGTTTCTGAGTCCACTCTGAGGTCAGACCAGACCGCCATGGAGTCCTGCAGAATCTAGTACATATTCTATAGTAACAGGCTTTTCCCTGCAAGGGAAAGTTCCCTAAATGTTAGTGAATGTAGTGAAGCACTGCTGACGTCCATTACCCAATCACGTGCAAGTAAAATGCATTAATTTTATTTTCTTTGCAAGTAAAATTTCGCCGCATTAAGTTTTGGAGAAAATTTCGGTGAAAAGTGAACAGCCTAATTGCTTTTAGTAAAAAATCAACTCCTAGCTCATGGTGAATTTTTTTTCATGTTCTAACAGAACAGTATCCAAAGAAAAATTGAGATTTCTACATTTTCTGTAAATACCGTCATTGTTTGTTTGTTTCACTTTTGTTTCTATTTAAATGCATTATAGATAAAATTCTGAATTGCTGTTTTCATATGCGGTAACTCTGTTATGTTTAAGGTAAATATGCAGAAGACATATTCGGGGAACTGTTCAACGAGGCTCACAGCTTTTCCTTCAGAGTGAACTCATTACAAGAACGCGTTGACCGGTTATCTGTCAGTGTAACACAGCTTGATCCTAAAGAGGAGGAACGTAAGTTTTCTAACCCATGTTCATTTTTTTCCCTTCTATCTCTGTAACCAGTGAAATTCTGGCATCACTTTGCTAATTTTAGTACAGAAAATTCACACACTCTGGGCTTACCCTGGAAAGCAGAGATAATTCACTTGACAAGCCAACGCAGCTGGACAATTGCACGCTGCCATTGTCTGATGTCAGCACATGAAATAGGTCATCTTGAGTTCCACATTCCGCTGCAGTTAATTAAACAATGGAGAAAAGCATTAAAGTGACATTCCACGGCTAGTGGCTAAGAGAAATTATACATTTTTTATTTTCGGTACCTGTAGTTTGGTTGGGTGCTGTTAACTTGTGGTGTGGCTTCTTCCAACACAGGATGAGGTGATTATTCAATAGAAGTGAGATAAACCAAGTATGCACCAAAATGGTGATGGTTTAGTGCAAGGATATGCATTTAGCGGACCTCCAGCTGTTGCAAAACTACAAGTCCCATCATGCCTCTTCCTCTGGGTGTAATGCTTCTGGCTGTGTGAGTTTTGCTATGCCTAATGGGACTTGTAGTCCCTTGAGGTCTGCTAATTGCATATCCCTGGTTTAGTGTTAGGTGGTGCCTTAGATTAAAGCACATCTGTCAGGAGAGGCCATCGCTAGGTCTCTCCATGAAAATGCTATTTGCCTGTTTGTGTCGGGTTTCATTACTTTAAGTCACAGACCTTAAACCTTCATGTTGTTAGGGCAAGCAAAGTATCAGAATTTCTTATCTTTATTATCTTTCTAGGTCATTGGCTTGATAAACTAACATTCTCCAAAAGAGAAGTCTGCAAGGACAGCTTACATTCCTTTATGACATGTATTTTAAAGTTGATCCTAGCTTTACTTTCACTTTAAATAGTTTGTTTGAGCCAAGCTGCCCCCCCCCCCCCAAAAAAAACTATTTCCTACACAAAATGTGTCCGCTGGGCCTGCTGTTTAACTGTATGTAGCACCAAATTCGGGTATGAGACGAGACCTTCCTGTCCCACATGGAAAAAAATGGCATCTGGCTGTTGGTGCTCAGCCATTTTTAGGCAGCTTTGTGTTCTATGAATGAATACAAAGCTCCTTCTGAAGTGCTGAGTTGGAGATCATGATGTCATTCGCCTGAATCTCTTACTCGGGCAACCAGCGGAAGCTTTGTATTCATTGATGGCTCAGCCCAACGCTATTTTGTTCCAGGTGTGAGACAGGAATTACTCGTCTCACACTCGGAAACTCACTGCTGTATACTGTATGTAGCGAATACAGTTTTTACAGATCGTTCAGCTTGGGCAAATCAACTATTTAAAGTAAAAGTAAAGCTTTAAGGTAAGTTATTGTTAGCATTTGGGATTAGTGGGTTATTTCAGGTTTAGGGTCAAGATTTTTTGGTCTTAGGAGGTCATTTAAGTGTTCGGAGGAGTGTAAGAGCTCACTTTAGGTGCTCTCTTAAAATGATATTTAAGGTTAAATTAAAAAAACAAATATGTTATACTTGCCTGCTCTGTGCAATGGTTTTGCACAGAGTACCTCCGATTCTCCTCTTCTCTGGTCCCACACCGGACGTTCTTGGCTCCTCCTCTTCTCCGTGTTCCCCCATAGTGAGCTGCTTCCTATGGGGGCACTTGTATGCGGTCGCTCCTGAGCCATGCTCTGTGTGTCCATATACACACAATGGGGCTCTGTCCTGCTCTGTCTCTGTTCACTGGCTGTGACTGGCAGCAGCGAGAGCCAATAGCCCTGAGAGGAGGCAGAGACACGGGAGATCAGCCGCTCTTGTGCACATCTCTGGAACGTGATCAGCCTCGGGTCAGTATTTATGGTGGACATTTACTGTGCCTACAGGTAAGCCTAAAAGAGGAGGTCCACCCAAAAGTGGACAGATACTGCAGCTGCTGACTTTTAAAGAATGGACACTTACCTGTCCAGCGCGCCTGCGATGTCGGCAGCCGAGGTCGATCAGTCGCTAGTCTCTCCCCCTCCCCCCTGAAAGGTACCAAATATGACACCAGAGGGGGGGATGGTTCCCAAAAGCAGAAGTTCAATTTTTGGGTGGAACTCCACTTTAAGCTCTCTCTCCTTACTGGACTTGGAGGCAGCAGACACTTACTAGACACACACGACTCGGGGTCAAGCCCGCAAGAGTGCCCCCATAGCAAGTTGATTGCTATGGGGGCTTTCAGCAGGGCTGTGGAGCCAGGAGCGCTAGCAGGGGACTCAAGAGGAGGTTCAGGGCTACTCTTTGCAAAACCATTGCAAAAAAGACATGTTTGTCATTTTTCTACTTCTTGTAATAAGGAACATTGCGGTTTGTTCTGAAGTGAAATTGCGCAGTCATGTTATCACCTTGTGGCCAGGTGTTGTATAGACTTGTATTTTTCAATGTATTTTAGTTCAGAGAAAATTTTGGTTCCAAGTCCAGCTAACACTTTTCAAGCTGTTACAACTACGTGTTCCATTTTATATATTCAGCTGTGTTTCATTTTATATGAAACATAGCTGAACATTTTAAGCCCCACTGCCACTGCAATATATGTTCCTCCCAAGCCTCACAAATGCAAATTTTGCTAGATAGCTTGGCCTGTTAAAGTAACTTTAAAAAAAAAATAATAATTCCACTGACAGGGTCAAGTGGTAATTAAAATATAACCAAAGCCAAAGCTTTTCAGTTTCGATGAAGTACGGAATGTGAAAATCCCCATTTGGATCTCTTCAAAGTGATGACAAATGCCCTCTTAGACAATTGTCTCAGCCTAGGTTCACACTGACTGCGGGTTAGAAATCGTGTGAGTTTAGCTGAACTTGTACGATTTCAAACCGGCAAAGCAGTCCAATTCTGGGGCGATTTGACAAACATCTGTGCAGGAACTACTTTTGGGAATTGAAGTCCATTACCTGCAAAACGCGGGATAAAGTCCCAGACCCTTTCCAAAAACGCCCTGGCCGCAAGACTCATAGATGTGAACTTGTACCATGTGAAATGGCCTGTAGTGCGTTTCTGCAAACTGCAAAACGCACTAAAAAACGCATAGGTGTGAACCTAGGGTCAAGCTTTAAGTTTTGAAAGAATGGGTAGGTTGTATAATAAGGCATAATTTTAGGCCATGGTAGTTAGGTGTTTAGTGGTTTAAGTGGTAGGAGAGGTTTAAGTGTTAGGAGTCTTTCTTTAGGGATTTTTTTTCTTAAGACCCCTTTCACAATGGTGCAGTTTTCAGGAGCTTTAGCGCTGGAAATAGCCTCTGCTATTAAAGTGTGACTTTTCACTCCCGGGCGGGAGTCCTGCAAGCACCATCTTTTGGGCAGGGTTGGGAGCGCTGTATTTGGTGTTCCCAAAACGCCCTGCCCGTAGGAATGAAAGGGCAGCGCTTCTGAAGCGCCTGAAAGACGTTTCGGAAATGCTGCAACAGTCGTTTTTAACCCCTTCTTTAGGGTTAAAAGCGCTGCTTAAACGGCTGTAAAGCGCCACTGAAATGAGTGTGTGAAAGGGGTCTTATTTAGAAGATGAAGATTTTTACCCTGTCTCAGTAGTATTGGCTTCATGGCAAAAGTTACCAGAGCTGGATTTGTGGAGGTAAGTATGTATTCAAATTGAATATCTTGCCTTTCTATGTAAAACATTATTTTATAGTATAGCCCCATAGTGTTCTAAATACACATTGGGGTTTATTTACTAAAGATGGAGAGTGCAATATCGGGCTCACTTCTGCATTAAACCGGTCAGCTTCCAGGTCTTAGCCCAGGTTCACATTGCTGTGGGTTTAAAATCGTGCGAGTTCACCTGAACTTGCACGATTGGAACCCGGCAATGCAGTCCGACTTCATGGGCGATTTGAAAGACATCTGTGTGGGTTTCTGCACAGATGTCTATACAAATCGCCCCTCGAAGCAGCCAAAAGTAGTACAGGAACTACTTTTTGGTAGTTGGCGCCGCACCGATTCGGACGGGGCCATTGCTGGCAATAGCTGCCGATTTGGAATGCAATTTGCCATGTCAGATCTGACCAATGTGAACCCAGGCTCTTTTTAAAGCTTGATTAAGCAAGCTGAAGTTGTAAGCTGACTGGCTACCACCATGCACAGCTGCACCAGATTCTGAGTGCAACAAAATTCTTTATTCCTTTTGGGCTGCTCAGACTGGATGATTTTAATATGTAATGGTGTTATTGTACGTTGCACTGCTGGTGTGAGTCTCGCATACGTTCTTTGCCTTTAGTGAGACCAATTATAATTCTCACCACTAGGGGCCTGACGATCGCTATAAATACATGCAATAGAACATACAAACTGATATGTTTTATTGCATTTAGCAGCTTCCTTCCTCGTTGATTTTAGTATTACAAAACTTCAAGTCCGGGATGTAGCGGATCCAATTATGAAAGATCTGGGGCTGTATTGCCGGCCTGATCATCTTATTCTAGGTGCATATATTGCGTCTTACAAAAGGCAAAGACCAGTGGGCTGACTGAGACAATTTGAAAACAAAACACACAGCTTTCAGAAATAGAATCATACCCAGGAATCTGTAAAACCATTTACTAGAATTAAAAGTGGCCTCACAGCAAGCACCTTTTTTATACCTTTTGTTGGATATTGAATTGACATTTCACTGTGTATTGAGCCAAACTACTCAGTGCCCCATAGTGTTCTTTGTAGCATTGGTTTGCCTTCACATCGTGCAGTGTAACATAATATGCAGACTGCTGATACCATAGTCCCTGTTCACATTGTTCCCCAACCAAGAGAGTATCTGAACACTGATCCAAAAAGTAGGATTTTGCATCTGGTTCCTGTGTGTACAGATCCTAACTACTATTGTTCCAGAATTTTCCAACAGGTGATTGAAATAGTTGGCCTATTGTGATATGTATGTACATATTTTTTACTAAATTATATATCCAAATAGACTCAAACACAATGGGGGTTATTTACGAAAGGCAAATCCACTTTGCACTACAAGTGCACTTGGAAGTGAATTCGCTGTAAATCTGAGGGGTAGATCTGAAATAAGGGGAAGCTCTGCTGAATTTCTCATCCAATCATGTGCAAGCTAGATTTTTTAGTTTTTTATTTTCCTTTCATGTCCCCTCGGATCTACAGCGACTGCACTTCCAAGTGCACTTGTAGTGCAAAGTGAATTTGCCGTTCGTTAGTGTTTAACCACTTAAGGACCGCCTCCTGCACATTTGCGTCGGCAGAATGGCATGGCTGGGCACAGGCACGTACCTGTACGCCCACTTTAAATGCCCAGCCATGGGTCGCCCGTGACCCGGTCCGAAGCTCTGTGACCGCGGGACCCGCAAAACCGATCGCCACCGGTGTCCCGCTATCGGTCACAGGAGCTGAAGAACGGGGAGAGGTGTGTGTAAACATATAGGGAATATAGGGAAAGGCGATGAGTGACGTCACACATCCAGCCCTGCCCCCCTACAGTTAGAAACACATATGAGGTCATACATAACCCCTACAGCGCCCCCTAGTGGTTAACTCCTAAACGTCGTCCTAATATGTATCGGCCTAAACTGAGAAAAAAAAAGTGTGTGTGTGTGTGTATATATGTATACATGTGTGTGTGTGTGTGTGTATGTATGTATATATGTATGTATATGTGTGTGTGTGTGTGTGTGTGTATATATGTATACATGTGTGTGTGTGTGTATGTATGTATATATGTATGTATATGTGTGTGTGTGTGTATGTGTATGTGTGTATGTGTATATATATATATGTATATATATATATATATATATATATATATATATATATATATATATATATATATATATATATATATATATATATATAATATATTTTTTTCTATATCTTTTTTGGGGGTATTATAGAAAAAAGTTAAAAATATTGTTTTGTTTTTTTAAAATTGTCGCTATATTTTTGTTTATAGCGCAAAAAATAAAAACCGCAGAGGTGATCAAATACCACCAAAAGAAAGCTCTATTTGTGGGAAAAAAGGACGCCAGTTTTGTTTGGGAGTCACATTGCACGACCGCGCAATTGTCAGTTAAAGCGACGCAGTGCCGAATCGCAAAAACTGGCCAGGTCCTTTACCTGCTTGCTGCTTTTTTGTCTGTCTGTTAAAAAAAAAAAACGCTCCTCCCAATTCAAATGCATTCAAAGAGCAGCAAGAAAGCATCATTAACGCACCCGTGTTGCTTTTTTGATGCGTTTTTTGAGTCGCATGACCTTTGAAAAAAAAAAAACACACCATAAGCACAGCAGTTCCTGGTAAAATCGGGGGGGGGGGGGGGGGGGGGGGGTAAATTTGCATGCGTTTTCCATGCCATTATCGGCCGAATGCCAATAACACAATTTTCAGGCCAAAATGTTTTGGTGCACGAAATTTTGGTTCAACTTTACTGCTTACACTATCCTGGTTCTCCGGGCACCATTGCCAGTATCTACTCCTCCCTTAACGCTATAGACTCCCCTGCTGCCTCCTATATATCCCAGTCAGGACATGACCTGGCTAGCTTCATCGACCCCGAGGGGAGGAGTAAGGACTTGTTTTTCATTGCAAAGTGCTCCTTTAATGCTGCTGCTCTGGAGGCTGCCTCCTAAAATGGTATTGGGTCCCAGACTGAATAGCAAGTTCAAACCCATCCTATATTGACAGGTTCTTCAGGGGGTGAGGCCAACAAGGAGATGTTATGCATATCTGGTGGTTTGCCCCTGCTTAACAGGATTCTGGACCTGGGTTTTTGGGCTTCTGAATACTGTTTCATTTGCCCACCCACAAAGATTCCAAACTGGCCTTGCTACATTGCCTATTTTCTTATGAACAAAAGCTGGTGACCTGTTTGTTTATTGCTGCCAAATGCACAATTGCCAGGGCCTGGAAGAAGCCCACTTTTATTGCAGCAGTGAAGATCATTTTGACTAACCTTATGTTCCATAAAAAAAGTAAATGTATAGTATTTTACATGACCCTCACATGGAATTTCTAAAAGCTTGGACACCCTGGTGGTCCTATGCTCTCCTCGTCCTGCATTTAATCAGCTTTGGGCATTTTAGAATTATCTCCACCTAACCCCAGCCTGCAGGAACTTCATCTCTCGCTGTGACTTCTTTATCTCCTTTCCCTTCTCCATTTCCCCCTCCCCTTATTTTTTGTGTTTGTTATGTTCTTTGGCACTCAGCGTTTGCCTTTGCCAAACTTCGTCTCCCCATGGTATGCTCCTAAGTCCTCAGACTTAAGTCTCCTTTACAAACCCATGGACCGTGCCGTGAGGTCATAATATTGGCTTTTACCCCCATGAAACTGTTACGTTATGCGTATGTCAACTAATGTCATTATTTTCTGCTTTTCTTACCATAATCCCCCTGCGTGGGTGACCAGTTGTTATGTACCGCTAGTTCTTTAATAAACAAGAATGCTGCTCACCATATACTTGTCATAATGCACATCAAAGTACATGAAACCCCAACCAGCTTCATAGAAACCAGAGCCTCACCACTCACCCCATTATCTGCTATGGCGTCATGGAAAGGTGGAAATAGCAGTGGTCATTTTATACAATAAATGGGCAGGTTATCCCTAACCTTACCCATCTCATCAATCACTTAACCCAGCAGTTTTAAGCCATATCCAACTATCTTATATGAGAGATATTTCCTGAATCTGAACTACTTTTGAAATTTTAGATCAACTCACCTAGCCTTGGGCTCCTTTCACACAGGAATGGAATCCGCTTGCTCAGCGAGGGATCTCTCTGCTGATCCTTGCTGGGCAGGAAGATGATAGGTCCATCTTTGCTTGCTGTGCAGAGCAGAGACAGACAGTTCTGCACTCCTCTATGGGGAAATCGGGGGAAAACTGTCTGTCTATTTTCATCCGATCATATCCGTCAAGGTTTTTGTAGACCGAGTCTGATACAGGGGCGGATCCAGAGTCTAGTCTCGGGAGGGGCACTACCAGAAAAGTTTTTTTGGAGAGCAATTTATCAGGGAAATGACTGGTGTTGGCGCTTCAATGATCACAGCACCATGGTTGTTATGTAATCGGGATGATTGAAGTGCATTATTTATATTATTACATTGTAATATTGTAACGAGACCCTTGCTCGCTCGGTTCCACTCTCCCGACACTCCTCTGCTGCTATTGAATCAGATTGCAGATCGCAACGTCTGATGGTTCGGTCATCCAAGGCACCGGGACTCGAACTACAGCTATGTGCCGTTCGAAATCCATCAGAACAAACACCAGGCAGGTTGTATGTAAGTTCAAACAGGAAACTCTTTTTTAATAGATGCACACAACACACTTTTATACAGCAGTTTCGAACACCCCGCCCCCAACAACCACTTTCCTATTGGTCAATTGTAAATACATTGTAGTTCTCAATTAGGTCCTCTTAGCCATGCAAATGAGGACTTGAAACCGTGTCAGCAGGGATTGGTCCGATAACTTGAATAGAAGGACTGCTATGTGTAATGAGACAGAAGCCCCAGGGGGAAATCAATGTACACAAACAGCCAGACACAGAACGATGCTTTTCCACCAGACCATGGAGTCGTCTGGGGGGGGGGGGGTTAGCCTTAAGACAGGGCAGAAGACCCCCCACTGTGTAACAGATTTCAAGGAGATACACTTCAGCATTCCAAAGTCCATGACAAATATAAAATGTAATATTTCAACTCGCCATAATGCAGAATCACTGGGAGCCCCGAGTGTATCACTTGTCACGCCACCTGCCACATGTTGCGAATTGTCACTTGCCACAGGTTGCGGATTGTCACTTGCCACGCCACAGGTTGCGGATTGTCACTTGCCACGCCACCTGCCACAGGTTGCAGATTGTCACTTGCCACTCCACCTGCCACATGTTGCGGATTGTCACTTGCCACTCCACCTGCCACATGTTGCGGATTGTCACTTGCCACATCACCTGCCACATGTTGCGGATTGTCACTTGCCACATCACCTGCCACATGTTGCGGATTGTCACTTGCCACGTCTCCTGCTTGCCTGCCGCTAGATGCAGATTGTCACTTGCCACCTCACCTGCCACACCTTGCGGATTGTCTTGTGCTAAGGTGGTGTTTTGCTTGTCAGAGTCACGCAGCAGAGAGATGATGTAATCTCTGCTGCCTGCACAGTGAGGGCAGAAGTTACTGCAGGGCTGGTGTGGGGCGGTGAGAGATGATGTCATCTCTCTGCTCCCCTGGCTTGTTGATTGGCCAGCCGCCTGCTTACCCACAGAGCCGACCAGCTGACCACCCACTCTCTGACTCTCACTTGCCGCCGAGCTGCCCGCCCACACACCGAGGCACCCGGCAGCCCAAGCTGTCACCCACCCTGCCACACGCACAAGGAGCCGCGGACCCGCTCAGACTCCTCGGTGCCCGCAAATTCTGCAACTAAAAATTAGCTTATTTTTTATTTCTAATTAGCTAATTTCTCGGAGATGGCAATTGCCCTGGTCTGATAGAGGCGGACATCAGCGGACATGTCAACGCTGACATACGCTGCTCCATAGGGAAGACTGGAGGGTCCGTTCAGGTCGGCCTGAAAAAGGTGGACCTGATCGGGCAGCCCCTGTGAAAGGGGCCTTAGTTTATCAAAATGGATAAGCACATATCTAGGTGTGAGCCAGGTTACACATTTTAATTGCCCCTAAATAGCTATCGATCAGTGATGTATTTGGTTTTCTCATCTTTACCTATTGTAGATCAAGGCTAAATTGTTCTAAGAACAAGTACAGTATACTGCAGAATGTGATGGTTTCTCTTGTTCTATGTGTGGAAAACAGACAGCTGGAATGTGAAAGTCATTATTTGACTTGTATATTGTCAAGACTGGAAAAATAAACTGTCTAAGAGAGAAGCAGCAAGAATTCGGACTTGCCAGGCAAGATTGGCTTGCAATGGATTTATAGCTAAACTCACATTCTCAGTGGGTTTCAGTAGTTATTACAGTGGAGAACCAGACACATTTTATAGTATGGTGTCTTTTGATCAGTGAAAGGATGATTTCTCTCGCCATTGTTTTTTTATTGAGATGTATTCTGGTTATTTTTGAAGCTTTGCTTTTGACTGATACTTTTAGAAAAATAGAGGTCATAGCTTTCCACAGTAATTGCTGTAGCTGTAGAAAACGACAATTATTTGGGTTGTTGCATGCTTGGCACGTAACATAAATGACAAACTTTCCGTCTCAGACCAGTGTGAGTTGTCTCAAAGGGCCTGTTAGCCGTGTTTCAGTATCAAGCTTTAAGGCCCCGTACACACGATAGAATCCATCCGCAGATAAATCCCAGCAAATGGGTTTCTGCGGATAGATCCTATGGTGTGTACACGCCAGCGGATCTGTTTCCGCGGAGAAATCTCCTCTGGGATGGATTCCAGCAGATCGGATATTTGCTGTGATGCACAACAAATCCATCTGCTGGAATCCATTCCAACGGATGGATCCGCTCGTCTGTACAGACTTACCGGATCCATTCGTCCAAAGGGATTCCCCGCACGCGTCGTAATGATTTGACGCATGCGTGGTATTCCTTATATGACAGCGTCGCGCCCGTCGCCGCGTCATAATCGCGGCGACGGCGCGACACGTCATCGCCAGAGGATTTCCGCGCGGATTTCAATGCGATGGTGTGTACACTCCATCGCATCGAAATCTGCGGAAATCTTTGAGAGGATTTATCCGTGGAAACGGTCCGCTGGACCTTATCCGCGGATAAATTCTCTCGTGTGTATGGGGCCTAACAGTTTTTCCATAGGAAAAAGACTTGGGCTTAAAGTGGTATTGGATGTGGTGGCCGCGTTTTTGTTTTTCCTAGTTTTTTAGCCATTTTTTCGCTCTATTTCCATCTGGTGTTCTTGCCAGTAACACACCTCCTGTATTAGAGTGCCCCCATTCTGGATGACAGAGCAAACTGGACACCTTTTGGACAGCAGCATTGTCTGTTTGGCTGGAAGGTAGTGTTGGATGCACTAGCAGAATTAACTATATTCACAAATTTAAAGGAGTTGTAAATGAAAAAAAAAATTCACCTTAATGCAATCTATGCATTAAGGTGAAAAAACATCTGATGTTGCTGCTCCCCCGAGCCCCTGTTTTACTTGCCTGACCCGTCAAAAGCCCCGCGCGGTCCCAAGATCTTCTTCGCCGCTCAGCCTGACGGCTGATTGGCTAGAGCGGATGGATTGAGAGCAGCGCAGCCATTGGCTGGCGCTGCTGTCAATCACATCCAGTGACGCGGCGCGCCGAGGGGCAGGGCCGAGTGATACAGTGAGCGGCTATATCCGCTCGCTGTATCACGGGAGCACGCCCGCAATTACTCACCACCATGCGAGCTCTCACATGACTGTGGTCAGTAATTGCAGGGAGGACCAGAGACAGCCGCCGAGGGACCCCAGAAGACGTGAATCGGGGCCACTCTGTGCAAAACGAGCTGCACAGTGGAGGTAAGTATAACATGTTTGTTATTTTAAAGGAAAAAAAATATTTCCTTTACAACCGCTTTAAGCCAAACACCAGCTCACACTGCATTTACAGCTAGCTTTGTTTAAGGTCCTTTTGGGCTAAATGCGTTGGCTTTATGGCTGTTTTTTACCCATTTTTTTTATGGTGTTAAATGGACTTTTAGTTTTGGACTTCACCGTGTTGCTGGCTATTTTTTATTGGATAAAGGTTCTAACCCTTCCGCACTTGGTTCAAACAAAAAATGGTTTTGGCTGGAGTCTGGGTTTAGCCCTTGCTGCCACCAATGTAACTGTTAGCCTGGGTTAACACTGCCACAACAAACATTCCTGCGTGACTTCATCGTGGCTTCCATACAACTTATTTAACAGTAATCAATGCAAGTGGTATTGAAGTTATACCAAAAGTAGTGCAGGAATCTTTTTGTAAGTCGGAGTGGCTTGAGTCGCACCAATTAGAACTGTTCCATTGCCGTTAATAGGACACAGCTTGTCATGCGACTTTGAACGCTCGAGTTGCGGCAGTGAACCAGAGCTTAAAGCCAGGAGGTTTTTTACATGTTTTTTCCCCAAGGACTGTCGATCCAGCTATATGTACACAAGAGGAAAAAATTGTGGGAGCAACTGCGCTAATATATATAAAAATGAACAAACTAATGCTCTTAAAAAATACACGTGTGTAAACAAAATCAATGTAAATAAAGCTGCACCTTCCTGTAAATATTGTACAGTAAAACATAAATGGAAAAAACAAGATGCGCTATATAAAAAGAAACAAACTTTTTCTAAATAATCATGACATAGATCAATGTCCATATATGATCTAAAAACAAAAAGAAAGTCCAGATCCCCAGTGAAGTGAAGGAAACAGAAAAATTAGTCCATAGGTGCTTGATCTAAAACAGTAGTGACGATCCAATGAATAGTAAAACCTCCACCATGAATCAAGATGTCTGCTTACCAGATGACCAGCGGTCTCTTAGTTAAAAGAAGACCAAAGAAGGCGTGTAGATAAACACTATGGCAGTTGGATTGTAGAGAAACTGTATGGCAAGTACACCTCCGTCTCAAGCCAATCGATGGAAAATTGGGGTCCCGATAATCATGGAAGACACATAAGGGCCACAATAGTGTAGTAACGTAGGTAACATTTATTAAAAAGAAGAAAAAAACGCACTTACATATAAACGATAAAATTTAGGCATGTCAAAATTTGGAGCTCCGGCCGGAAGCCAACCAAAAAAGACCCGTCCAGGTAGGTAGGGAAAGGTGCAATCAACGGGGGGTGATCCGGTACGACACTTCTTCCGCCCGACCGGTTTCGCGAAAACTCGCTTCCTCATAGGGCACGGGTAACATACCAGATCACCCCCCTTAAATAACACAAGAAATTAGAATGGCCACTGGGCGTCATCGTACTCGCGTGAACGCGCATGCGCGCGCACCGGAAACAATCCAGGTCAGACCAAGTCTGACTCTAGTGTCCTCAGCGCCAGTGCGCATGCGCCCACGCCCAGCGGAACCCAGGGTAGCAAAAATACGGGAAAATACCCGATCCGGATAAGCAGGCATCAGATCCAGAGGTCTGAAGCCGGATATCACGAAAACGGGACCCGTGACAGGAGTATGCCCGACCCCAAGACCGCACCGTGACGATCAGGGTGACCTCCGCATCACGTGACCGGAACGTCGACGTCACACGTCGGCGTGCAGCCGTAGTGACCCCGAGCCACCAGGAAGCACGGCACGGACCAGAAACTACAGGGCCAGGCCTCGTTATGAATTGCAGGCTCCGCCTCCCTGACGCACTGATTGGTCAGAGAAGCCAAGCCTTGTTCTGGGTGTGATGAAAATGCCGTACAGTCACAATAGCATCCCCAGGAAACAAATAGGGAGAATAAATGCATGGATCCGCAAAGCACATTAATACTCTAGCGGACCAAAATTATAGCTATATAACTGACACAGCTGTACATCACAAGACCCAAACTGATAAAAAATGTAAAAAAATTAATAAAAGCATTAGTAATGTTTAAAAAGTGCTGTCATATTTCAAACATATATTAACCCTCACTGGCATGACCAGCATGCATACAGCGAAAGTTCAACACTATTACCTAGCCCATACAGTAGAAATATATATATATAAAATATCCTTCTTATAATATTATAAGCACAAAAATATAAAATTACATCAAACTGTGACTAAAAAGATAAATACAATCTACTACATTCACTGAATTAATCAAAACAGCTGGGCACTGCAGATGGAACTGAAGGACCTACTAAACACAATGCCTCTAAATCGCATATTCCCAAAAAATCTCTCCAGATTAGGCACATATGGATACGATAGAAAAAAAGAAAAAACATTTTTTAAAAAATTTTTTTTTTTTTTTTTAAAATTTTTTTAAAAAACCCTTCAAAAAAATTCTTTTTCCCTTTATGAATTGTTAATGAAAGCATTAATATCCGTATCAATATTAAGCCCAAACGGCGTATAGGTTTTGACCCGGTGAATCCAGGCCATTTCCTGTCTCGAAATCTCACGGACTAGGTTACTGCCTCTCCAGTGCGGACGATATTTATCGATTCCAATGAACAAAATATTGGATGGATCTCTATTGTGCTTTAAGTCAAAATGTCTAGAGACAGAATGTTTGTCAAAACCACTTCTGATTTTGGCAATGTGCTCATTGAGCCTAACTGACAGGGCCCTCTTAGTGCGGCCGATGTACTGAAGGCCACAAGGGCACTGGATAAGGTATATCACACCTTTCGTCGAACAGGTTATGAAAGGTTCAACTTCAAATGTTTGTTGAGTGGCTGTGGACTGGAAAGAACAAATTTTCCTCTCCCTGCACCTATTCAGGGTACAGACCTGACAACGTTTACATCTGTAATATCCTGTAAGATTCTCAAGGAAAGTCCTTGATGCCTTCGGAGGGTCATGTACACTGGGAGCAATACGACTCCCAATTGTAGATGCACCCCTGAACACCACACTAGGCCTCGCTGGGAGAATTGGAGCCAACACCTGGTCAGTAATGAGAATATGCCAGTGTTTCTGGATTAATTTCTTAACATTAAAGTGCTGTGCAGAAAATGTTGTAATAAAAGGTAGAGAGAATCTATCACCTTGATCTCCCTTGATTTTGTCTACAAGGAGTGATGCTCTGTCAATGCTCCTAACCTTCTCCATTGATTGGAGTAGACTGTTACCATCGTATCCCTTCTCCTCGAATCTTTTGGAAAGAATCGAGGCCTGTCTCTCGAATGTCAGGGGATTGGTGCAGTTTCGTTTAATGCGCATAAACTGTCCCAAAGGAACAGATTTTAACCAAGTTGGTAAATGGCAACTGTCTAGGGGTATATAGGCATTGCGATCAGTTGGTTTGAAAAAAGTAGACGTAACAAATCTGCCATCCTCAATAGTAATCTGGAGGTCCAAAAAGTGAATGGAGTGTTGACTAGTCTCAAAATTAAATTTAATTCCCCTAGTGTTCTGATTCAACTCAGCCATAAAGCTGAGGAGATCTGCCTCACTACCATCCCAGAGGAGGAGGACATCGTCGATATACCTCGACCAGAGTAGAATCTCGGGTCTGCGGTGATCATCAACGACGTCCTCCTCCCACTTGGCCATGAAGAGGTTGGCCAGGCTGGGGGCATATTTAGCCCCCATGGCCACACCCCTATCCTGGCGGTAAAACATGTTATCAAACATGAAATAATTATGGGAGGCCGCGTAAGTTAACAAGACCATAATAAAACCTATTTGAGCTTGTGCAAGGTCAGACTGTCTAGCTAAGTACATCTGCACCGCCTCAAACCCCAAATGATGGGGAATAATAGTGTACAAGGAGGTCACATCTGCTGTGACCATCCATATACCGGTCTTGGGGAAAATACTAGCGAGTGTATTAATAACCTGCTTCGTGTCCTTGATATACGAAGGAATCTTTTGTACGAGTGGCTGTAGAAAAGAGTCTATATACTTGCCCACCCGGGACGTGATAGAATCAATACCACTGACGATAGGTCGTCCCGGGGGGCAAGTCAAGCTCTTATGGATCTTAGGTAGGTAATAGATCACAGGTGTCCGTGGGGCGCTGGGCACCAAATAAAGGGCCTCCTTGTTAGTCAAGATGCCACTTTGGAGACCCTGTTTGACCAAAACCTCTAGTTCCTTTTTGTATCCACTTATTGGATCCCTAACAAGAGGGGTATAAGTGTCAACATCATCAACGAGCCTATGCAATTCTTTAAAGTAGTCACACTGGTCTAGAACAACTATACCGCCCCCCTTATCCGCGGGTCGGATGACCAAAGACTTATTCTGACATAGTGATTCCAAACCCATTGTAAGGTCTCTACTCATTCTAGATTTGCTCACTTTAAGTTTATCCAGGTCACTGAGCACCACGTCCCTGAAGACTTTGATGCTTGGAGCTAGTGATCCTGGTGGATTAAAGAGCGAAGCATTAGACAAGGACGAATGTTTATATTCGGTAGTTGCCTGTTGTGCAGAGATGGGGTTAGAAAGAAAATGGCGTTTAATACTGAGACGTCTAGTAAATTTATGCACATCCATATACGTTTGGAATTTACTTAGATTTCTAGGGGGGGCATATTTCAGTCCCTTGTCTAGAAGTTTTTTTTCCTGGTCAGTCAGGACTTGTTGGCTAAGGTTGTAGATGCCTACTCCTAGATTCTTTTTCTCTTTGGCCGACTGGGCCACCGGAGATCAAGGTGATAGATTCTCTCTACCTTTTATTACAACATTTTCTGCACAGCACTTTAATGTTAAGAAATTAATCCAGAAACACTGGCATATTCTCATTACTGACCAGGTGTTGGCTCCAATTCTCCCAGCGAGGCCTAGTGTGGTGTTCAGGGGTGCATCTACAATTGGGAGTCGTATTGCTCCCAGTGTACATGACCCTCCGAAGGCATCAAGGACTTTCCTTGAGAATCTTACAGGATATTACAGATGTAAACGTTGTCAGGTCTGTACCCTGAATAGGTGCAGGGAGAGGAAAATTTGTTCTTTCCAGTCCACAGCCACTCAACAAACATTTGAAGTTGAACCTTTCATAACCTGTTCGACGAAAGGTGTGATATACCTTATCCAGTGCCCTTGTGGCCTTCAGTACATCGGCCGCACTAAGAGGGCCCTGTCAGTTAGGCTCAATGAGCACATTGCCAAAATCAGAAGTGGTTTTGACAAACATTCTGTCTCTAGACATTTTGACTTAAAGCACAATAGAGATCCATCCAATATTTTGTTCATTGGAATCGATAAATATCGTCCGCACTGGAGAGGCAGTAACCTAGTCCGTGAGATTTCGAGACAGGAAATGGCCTGGATTCACCGGGTCAAAACCTATACGCCGTTTGGGCTTAATATTGATACGGATATTAATGCTTTCATTAACAATTCATAAAGGGAAAAAGAATTTTTTTGAAGGGTTTTTTAAAAAATTTTTTAAAAAATGTTTTTTCTTTTTTTCTATCGTATCCATATGTGCCTAATCTGGAGAGATTTTTTGGGAATATGCGATTTAGAGGCATTGTGTTTAGTAGGTCCTTCAGTTCCATCTGCAGTGCCCAGCTGTTTTGATTAATTCAGTGAATGTAGTAGATTGTATTTATCTTTTTAGTCACAGTTTGATGTAATTTTATATTTTTGTGCTTATAATATTATAAGAAGGATATTTTATATATATATATTTCTACTGTATGGGCTAGGTAATAGTGTTGAACTTTCGCTGTATGCATGCTGGTCATGCCAGTGAGGGTTAATATATGTTTGAAATATGACAGCACTTTTTAAACATTACTAATGCTTTTATTAATTTTTTTACATTTTTTATCAGTTTGGGTCTTGTGATGTACAGCTGTGTCAGTTATATAGCTATAATTTTGGTCCGCTAGAGTATTAATGTGCTTTGCGGATCCATGCATTTATTCTCCCTATTTGTTTCCTGGGGATGCTATTGTGACTGTACGGCATTTTCATCACACCCAGAACAAGGCTTGGCTTCTCTGACCAATCAGTGCGTCAGGGAGGCGGAGCCTGCAATTCATAACGAGGCCTGGCCCTGTAGTTTCTGGTCCGTGCCGTGCTTCCTGGTGGCTCGGGGTCACTACGGCTGCACGCCGACGTGTGACGTCGACGTTCCGGTCACGTGATGCGGAGGTCACCCTGATCGTCACGGTGCGGTCTTGGGGTCGGGCATACTCCTGTCACGGGTCCCGTTTTCGTGATATCCGGCTTCAGACCTCTGGATCTGATGCCTGCTTATCCGGATCGGGTATTTTCCCGTATTTTTGCTACCCTGGGTTCCGCTGGGCGTGGGCGCATGCGCACTGGCGCTGAGGACACTAGAGTCAGACTTGGTCTGACCTGGATTGTTTCCGGTGCGCGCGCATGCGCGTTCACGCGAGTACGATGACGCCCAGTGGCCATTCTAATTTCTTGTGTTATTTAAGGGGGGTGATCTGGTATGTTACCCGTGCCCTATGAGGAAGCGAGTTTTCGCGAAACCGGTCGGGCGGAAGAAGTGTCGTACCGGATCACCCCCCGTTGATTGCACCTTTCCCTACCTACCTGGACGGGTCTTTTTTGGTTGGCTTCCGGCCGGAGCTCCAAATTTTGACATGCCTAAATTTTATCGTTTATATGTAAGTGCGTTTTTTTTCTTCTTTTTAATAAATGTTACCTACGTTACTACACTATTGTGGCCCTTATGTGTCTTCCATGATTATCGGGACCCCAATTTTCCATCGATTGGCTTGAGACGGAGGTGTACTTGCCATACAGTTTCTCTACAATCCAACTGCCATAGTGTTTATCTACACGCCTTCTTTGGTCTTCTTTTAACTAAGAGACCGCTGGTCATCTGGTAAGCAGACATCTTGATTCATGGTGGAGGTTTTACTATTCATTGGATCGTCACTACTGTTTTAGATCAAGCACCTATGGACTAATTTTTCTGTTTCCTTCACTTCACTGGGGATCTGGACTTTCTTTTTGTTTTTAGATCATATATGGACATTGATCTATGTCATGATTATTTAGAAAAAGTTTGTTTCTTTTTATATAGCATATGTACACAAGAGCAGAGAAAGCATTTTGTGTACCTTTTTTATTACAGTGAGTTTAGGATAAAGGCTCAAAATCTTTAGGAATAGAATGTACCAATTTCAAACATCGTTGAACACATAAGAGGCTATCCATATTAGGAATAGAACAAGAACAAATAATTGTTATGAAATAACCCAGCCATCAAAGTAGCTGGTTGTAATTTGCCAGTCTGCCATTGTTTTGCATTACCATAAAACATAATCATTACATTATTTTACAATTGCGGCAATGCCCTTACTTACTGTTGTCTATGTAATATGATAGGAATCCAGGGACAGTGTTTTTTTTCACTATCTTTGTATTCCACAATAAAGAACTTTTTTTTTTTAAATAGCAGCTGCTAAATATGAAGAACAACTGCTGGGAAAACCATTGAGAAACAGCTGTTTTTCTCTTAACACCGGAGTGTCTAATCGGCCATTCATTCTTGGTGATGGACACCAAAGAGATGTGACTGTAATATGAAGCGCACACTATTTTGGATATTTTCTGTAAAAGTAAAGCTTTTTACTGTCACTTTTTTGACAACTGCATATACTTGTGTATATTTTATGATGGTACAACATAGTGCAAATCAGGGCCAGATCTAACTTGGGGTTGCAGTAAGAAAAAAGTCAGGGGGCATAATGTCGGCAATGTGTGTGAGTCACTAACAGTCTGTCACAGTGTGACAACCTGGGGCACACTAGTATGTACATGTTCCTATTGTAGCCCCCCTTTTTTCATCTGGAGGCATCATCAGAGTCCCTCTTTACATCATGAGTACTCATCAGATTCCCCTTTACACCAGGTTCCCCTTTACACCAGGTTCCCATCGGAGTGCCCCCTTACATGTGGTGTCCCCCATCGGAGTGCCCCCTTACATGTGGTGTCCCCCATCGGAGTGCCCCCTTACATGTGGTGTCCCCCATCGGAGTGCCCCCTTACATGTGGTGTCCCCCATCGGAGTGCCGATGAGACCTGGGAGGGTGCAGCTAAAATCTGGGAGGGTGCACAGCCCACCCTAGAACATTATGTAAACATCAGATAAACCGTTAATGTACTCAATGACAGGATACCCAATACTGATTTTGATGAATTGTGATGGCAAGATTTTGCTCAGTTCAAACAGGTTTTGCATTAACATGCACATATTTGGCTTTAATTTTTTATAAGTTTGCTACATATGAAATATTTTTTAATACATTATTACATGTTTTTGTAAATCTATTTTATTATGTGTGTGCAGGTGTCATCTAAAATGTAAGATGTACACAGGTATTCGAAGTTTGCCCATTGAGACGATACAGATTAATGGGAGGAATTGACCCGACTTGCTCATTGCCCACCTGAGATTTTGAGATGAGACCTTCTGCAGAACTGGGAGCGCTGTATAAAAATAACACTGCTCATATCACATTAGATTGAGCTAGCTATTTTTATACACCGCTGTAGGAGAAAGTAGGTTAGATTTGTTAGCTGCGCAAATGGTTTTCCAAAAAAAAAAAGCACATTTTTTTAAAGCCCTTAACCCAATAGTTATTCACTCAATTATTTAATAGGGAGATGGAAATCTAGCTGTATGAACAGTAAATCTCCCCAGTCGGCAGACAACGATCATAGGAATCCTTTAATTATCTAATATGGGTGATCTGTTAAATCTGACAATACTGTATGTATGGACAGATCTGCTAAACACGGGGTCTCTGAAGTCTGAGATGTGTTGGTGGGTTTTTACTGAATGTGTATGTCCCAGATGTTTGTTCAGACAGAATCATTTACAATTGTATTACATGACATGATCGTGTGTTGCTGACAAAGCTTTAAATACATTCTACTGGAATGTTGAAGAAATGCTTGTTTCCTTGGTATGTGGTTGAGAAAAACACTACAACCAAAGCAAAGTGCTATGTGTTTTTTATTCTATGATTTACCATTGAGAGTTGTCGGGTAACGTGAGAACAAATACAAGATAATTGCAGTGTTTCTGTGCAAAGTCTATGAATTTTAAGTGGGCCGCATCAACTTTGTATACAACACGCTTCCCTTGATGGCACTTATTGTTAAATCACTTTAAGAATGCATCTCTTCTATGAAATAGCATAACTGGGGCGAGAGATTTTTAGTTATGCAGCATTTTTTACCGTGCTAGAACACACAAAACATGTTTTAGGTAAAATCCTTTAGACTGGAGGAGGTAAGAGACTTTGCTACACATACATTTTGTGCCGTTTGCTGCTATTGGCCCTACCCCCTCCACATGGGGGATAGGGGGTGCAGTTTGCCATCTTCACCATGGGCGCTGGATGACCTTGACCGTGCACTGGCCAAATATATCTCTCCCACTCTCATTATGCTGTGGTTTTATGTTGGTGTTCTAGAAGAATCAATGTTTTCTTCCTCTGAGAGAGGCAAACTATTTCCACTAGATTTCTTTTCTGGTTTTATCAAGATCCCCCTTTTCATCAAAAGAAGGCTACCTTCTTACAGCTTTCCAGATAGACTGATCCTTGGCATAGCCTTGGAGACTGTACCTACCCGTACCTTGCCATTCTGAAGATGTGGGTAGATCCTATGGTACTGGTCACTGCTTGAGAGCTCTCCAGACACTTAGTGAACAGTGTGCTCTGCAACACTTCTGTATTTGGTGCATTGCATCCACCTTACTGAGTCTGCATGGCCCCTTCTTTGTGCCGCTTCTATCGAAAATGTGCTGTGCCTCCTACTACGCTGCATATGTGCATTTTCAGTCTTGCCGCCCTCCACCTGAAGTGTGAACCACTGTTGCAACGCTCCTCTGCAGGAATAGGTCACAAGCTCCCTGCTGCATTACAGTGATTGAGCCACAGACAGCCATTTCATCTTGCCTGCTCCTGCAACTGGTTACAAAAATCCCTTGTGGCACATGTACTCCTACACACTTGCAGTATGTTGGATCATAGACATAGGGGGAGCAGTCTTGTATGCCCCCCTGGGATAGTTTGCAGTGCCCATGTCCAAGGCCCTGATGCCAACAGCCTAAACCATTTCCCCCTGCTGGAGTCCTCTTATTTCTTGGAATCTGTCATGGGCATTTTCTGTTTTATTAAGACTGTCCCGTCAGGGACATTCCATTGTTAAAAGATCCTATGGATAAAGGACTGGAAGCCCTTTCCAAGGCATTATTCCCCCTACCTCTGCAACCAGTCATTGCTGTCATGTCCATGAGCCAGATCCTGGGTGATCCATGCATATGTCAAGGGAACCTGGCTCAATCCTCAGAGGTCATTTGAACTTATGCATGTTGCCCTGCACCACTTTGCTGATGGGCTTGTGCATATAATATGCCCAATATCTACAATGGGTCTCCTGTCTGTAGATATGCAGGGGACCCTTTGGCTCAAATGTTGGTATGTAGAACATCGGTGAAAAAAACACCTACTGCACTTGCCTTTTGATGGCACATCTTTGTAGCCTCTTTGGACAACTTAAATCCACCCTAACACTGAAATCTCTGCATCTACAGACATCCACAATCTAACATTAACCTATCTAGCCCTGTAAAGGAGAAATCGGTATACATACCTTTTTTAAGCCGATACGACTCGATCCCACGCTGAGATGTCAGCTGCGGCTTCGCTTTGAAGGTGGGTGCAGTAGACACAGCCGACAAGTGAAGTCCCATAGTAAATCTATGGGTGATTTCACTCCCCATTAATTTCGCAGCTATTGTTGGTTGTGTCCTCTGCAGAGCTTCTGCCGCTGGAGATCGGATCGGCTTAAAAAATAAAATAAGATCTGTATACTGATTTCTTCTTTACGGGGCTAGATAGGATAGTGTTAGATTGTGGCTGTCTGTAGATGCAGGGATTTTAGTGTTGGGGTGGACTTGCTTTTTAATCAAGGGTGGCACAGTAGAGGAAAAAAACACTTCATGTTGTCAAGTCTGCCAACATCTCCAAAAAGGTGAGCAGACATCTTTGGTACAACTCTCTCAGGGAGTCCTAGAAAAATAAGGTTTTGGGGTTTCTACGCAAACGTATTTGCAGTCCCCAAGGCAATGGGAGGCATTTGCCCTATTCTGGATCGTCAGACACTCAACTTCTTTATTTGAGCACAAACCTTCTGCATAGGATCTATCAGGTCAGACATTGGGAGAAGAAATAATGGGGAAGGTAGTGCTGCGCTAATAGGTGGTGGATGGACAGGTGAATGGACAAGTGGGGAAAGGAAATGGAAGATGGTATAACTGTGATTAGGAACAGTGTAACCAAAATGGCATAAAAGTAAAAGTAAAAGTGATAAGTGAACAATAATAGTACTAGTGCAAATCATATAACTCCACAGGTTCCTCTTGATGTGATGAAATACACTATGAATAAAGTGATAGATGGTGCAAAATATTATGTGTAACACAACACCCAAATAACTGTGATGGGTAACAATAATAAGCTGGTGATAAACAGTCCATAAACAGGGCTTGAGCAATGTCAGCAAAAATATAAATAATATTTTAAAAGTCCAAAAATAAGAAAAAAAGTGCTAGTGTAGGTCCGCAATGTGAAGTGAAGAGGGGATGGGTATCCAGTGATCCTTTTAAGATGAATGAGGATGTCCCCTTACCTTACTGCTGTAAGGTAACAGCATATAAATCCAACCACATTAAATGGTTATCCGAATGGGCTCTGATCCAGAAAAGACAGGTCCTCCTTGGAAGTCTCGTCCCAGGTTGGTCAGTATCTCGCCCCAGAGAAATAAAGCATCGATAGTGTGATACCGTTTTATAAAACTTTAATTCTCATAAGTAATAAACGAGGGTACTCACATATTTGAAAATACAATTAGGCATGTAAAAAGAGGGGCAGTCTATCGCCAACGTCACCTCCGGTACCTCTCAGTGGACTCATGCGCATTCGTCACTATCATGTGACTTCCTCACTCCTGAGGAAGTCGCATGATAGTGACAAATGCGCATGAGTCCACTGAGAGGTACCGGAGGTGATGTTGGCGATAGACTGCCCCTCTTTTTACATGCCTAATTGTATTTTAAAATATGTGAGTACCCTCGTTTATTTTTTATGAGAATTAAAGTTTTATAAAACGTTATCACACTATCGATGCTTTATTTCTCTGGGGCGAGATACTGACCAACCTGGGACGAGACTTCCAAGGAGGACCTGTCTTTTCTTGATCAGAGCCCATTCGGATAACCATTTAATGTGGTTGGATTTTTATGCTGTTACCTTACAGCAGTAAGGTAAGGGGACATCCTCATTCATCTTAAAAGGATCACTGGATACCCATCCCCTCTTCACTTCACATTGCGGACCTACACTAGCACTTTTTTTCTTATTTTTGGACTTTTAAAATATTATTTATATTTTTGCTGACATTGCTCAAGCCCTGTTTATGGACTGTTTATCACCAGCTTATTATTGTTACCCATCACAGTTATTTGGGTGTTGTGTTACACATAATATTTTGCACCATCTATCACTTTATTCATAGTGTATTTCATCACATCAAGAGGAACCTGTGGAGTTATATGATTTGCACTAGTACTGTTATTGTTCACTGATCACTTTTACTTTTACTTTTATGCCATTTTGGTTACACTGTTCCTAATCACAGTTATACCATCTTCCATTTCCTTTCCCCACTTGTCCATTCACCTGTCCATCCACCACCTATTAGCGCAGCACTACCTTCCCCATTATCACTACGTATGGTTTGATACACCTTTCAGTGCCACAGCTGTACCCCCATCCCTCCCCACCTCCCCCCCCCCCTGATAAGCGCGGTAATATCCACTTTTTCAATATTGGGACAAGAAGGCACAGTCACTGGACAATAGCATGCACCTGACTCCCAGGACCAGGTTATCCGTAGCCTGTTGAGGTAGAAATCCAGCTCTGAAGTTAACAAAACCCTTTCTTTCCACTCATAAACGATGCCAGCTTGATAGTGTGGTGACTTTTTCTTTTTTTATAAGGAATGGGGATTTGGTCGCTTGGGGGTGCTCCTCTTCCAGTCAACATGCTATTCGATTAACTCTTCAGTTCAGGACCTTTCAACTGCAGAGTTAAATCTGAACTAAATTCAGTCAGACAATGCATACACCAACCAATCGGGGAGCAACCAGAAATCTGATGACTCAAGAGAGGTCAACCTAGGTTCCTCCAGTACCCTCACCTGTAACCCTGTGTGAGCTTAACCTGGATTTGTCGCTCTTGGGGAAAAAAAAACATAATTTGAGAGTGTCCCCTGCCTGCTTTCACTTCACAGGTAGACTTCCTTGTTGCCACCACCTCTGGGAGGTGAGTTTTAGTTCATTACTCTATCTTTATGATCCACTTTTATTATTGCTTTTCCACAAAGCTGGAGCATGATGGGAGTGGGTATATCTGGCTGAATTGCCACTTTGTTTGCCAATGTCTGATCTCCTGTAGCGTGCAGCATAACCCTGTTGTCTCAGAATTAACACTGTTCCCTAATGAACTGCAAGGAAAGGAATTTACCTTAAGTACAGAAGTCCTGTTTTCTCCTTAAGAGCTAAACTGGATATGACACGGTTTACTCTCAAATGTTTCTAAGCCAATGGCTCATCCTTCCGACGCACCACTTTATTAATATTTTTAGGCTTTGCTAGGTACTTAACTGGAAAATATTGCAGTGTACAATAATCTTTGCCTAATATATATGGTATTTTACATTAGTTCTTTAGAAATTATTCAGTTGAATGAAACACAATTCACTTTCTCAGAGGAGTTTAGGTACATGTTAACATTGTTCTGGTGAAAAAAGTTTGGGGACCCTTGTCCTGGTGATGCTGGATTTTGGAGGGATTTCCTCTTCTTGTTTTTGTAATGGGACAGAAAGTGAAGGGAAATCTGCCCTATGGGGACACAGATGACCCCCCCCCCCCATTTGTTCTTCTCTTACTTAAAAGGGGTTTCCTTTAATTCTACTCCAAACTCTTTATAGGCACACACAGACTTCATGGGCCCTAAATGTGGAACCAGGTCAAGAGCGAACAGAACCCCCCAGAAAATCCTCAGTCATTCCCAAATCTGTTGGTACCCTTCCACGAAAAAAGAACCTCCTCCAATTTTCTCTGAAATGACATGAATCTGACAAAAGTAATTGACATCTGTCATTGTTCCGTATTTAATAAAAATCAAACTTTGCTTTTAGTTTTTGAATCGACAGAATATTTTAATTGGTAGCTTTAAAACAAATAAAAATTGCATGGACAAAAATGATGGGACCTTAATTTATTTTCTTTGTTGCACAACCATTCAAGGTAGTCACTGAAAACCGGTGAATTCTGTATCTGCCAAGAGGTAGTTTGGCCAGCTCTTCATGAGTAACCTGCTCCAGCTGTCTTAGGTTTTTATGGTGCTTTCTCCTTGCTGACTATTTCAGCTTTTTCCATAGATGATCAATAGGATTTGGATCAGGCTTTAAAGACAGTCACTTAGACTAACCCAATATGTTATTCTTAGGTACGTTTAGCTGTGTGTTATTTGGTCATCGTCCTTTTGGAACATAACCTGTGACTTTCTGGCATTGGGCAGTATGTTTTACTCTAGAATTCCTTGAGATTCTTGCACAGATTATCTTCCAAGTACTCTGTGCCAGATGCAGCAAAGCAGCTCTGAAACTGATCATCGTCCATGTTTTG
Source organism: Rana temporaria (assembly GCF_905171775.1). NCBI lineage: Eukaryota > Metazoa > Chordata > Amphibia > Anura > Ranidae > Rana > Rana temporaria. The sequence continues at coordinate 265,075,803 of NC_053492.1, read as the reverse complement.
CAATGGGTATGGTATTCTTTTCAAACTGTATTTTGCAGCCAAATTGGTATAACGACTACATATTTGTTACATGTTCCCATTCACATGGCATGTAAAATATCGCTTTCTTCTATGTATTAAGGAGGCTGTGGGAAGTTATGTTTACCTTAATTAACCCTGTCTGTACTGTGCTGGCTAATTTTAAATTTTCAGTAGTAAATAAGATTTGATCACTGCCCTAACTAAGGGTTAAAGATTTTAAGGCCTGGGTTCCACATTGAAAGTTAATGTGCTTCTTTTATTTTTAAAACTGTCCCTTATCTGCGCATTGCCATCTATTCATGGCCATAGAAGCTTGCCTATAGTGTCTTATGTAATCTATTCATGGCCATAGAAGCTTGCCTATAGTGTCTTATGTATAAGTCTACTCCAAAGAAACAGCTACAAGGTAATAAACATTTGTTTTAAACTATTTTTAGGTATGCTGCACGAATGACAACACATAACAAACTTATAGTGGGAATGTCTCAAATTTGACTATAAAAGCTGTACTTTTTTGCATCTGTGAACATAGAGCTTAAGTGACTTGCCAAAAAGTTCCAGTTTCGTTTCATATGTTCAAAGCACATTCTCCCAGAAGCATTGTGGCTTGTCAATATGCATTTTAGCAAGTCTAGTCTGGCCTTTTTATGTTTTTCTTTGAATAGTGGAGGCCTCCTGGGTCTTCTCCCTTTGAGCCCACTGTCACTCAAAAAGCATCGGATAGTTCAATCAGACACTGATGTACCTTGTCCTTGGAGCTTATATGTCTTTGGAAGTTTTCTTTGGCTCTTTGTCTACCATTCACACTTTCCTTCTGTTCACTTTCCTTCTGTTCAATATGATTTTTTTCCTCTTGCAATCATGCCCAGAGTGGTTGGCTACACTCCCATGGGCCTTAAACTACTTTTGGAACTGTAGTCACTGGAACTTCAAGCTGTTTGGGCATGGTCTTTTTATAGCCTTTACATTTTTAAATGCAGGTCTTAATTTTTTTTCTGATCTCCACTGACCGCTCTTTCCTGGTCCATGTTCAGTGTGATGCAAATGATGATACCAAACACCAGAGTGACTACTTTTCTCTATTTAAGGCCTTGTACGCTTGGACAGTTTGAGGCTTAACATCTGCTCTAGTGTAAAATCCTGGTGTTTCTCCCCACCCAGTGAGTTGCAAGTGGCTTGTACAACCGGCCATACTTGGGTATACGCTGTTGCTTTTGTGCATCGGCATAAACACTTGCATGACGTATTTCTTGAATGCAGAATTTCCATGTTTAGGGATCATGCACATGTTTACACCAGTGCACAAGTGCATCGTCCTATACCTTGGCACATCTGCATACAGTCATCCTGTTCTTTGGCCAGCTGTACGCACCACCTATGGCCCCCAGAAATGTTATGTTCGAGCAGATTTTAAGCCTCAAATTGTCTGTCTGTTTTTCAGGAGGAATAAAACAGTGTTTCATTGAGCTGTAAGGGTACCAGCAAATGTTCCCTCTTCTGTATACGTATATTTAACTACTCCACTACCAGCACCATTTATAAACAGCAGTTAGTAGAATTTAGGTTTTAGACACAGCAGCCAGAGATGGGCTCTCTGGTTGAAGTAATTTGGATGGCTTTAAAGCCGCCTGATCACTCCCACAGCCCGCCATGGGTAGCGTCCCCCAGCCCAACTGCCCTCACCATGTCTCCTGTACTCCATTGTCCCACCTACGGATATGGAACTGGCATCAGGGTTGTTGTCGTGTGCAATATTTTACATCATTTTCAGATTCAGCCGTCATTTTCCCAAGCTACTGTAACCGGGGAAGGAATGAATGGAGCACAATCTGTGCTTTATTAGATTCAGTGGGGTCAGGAGAGACATCGGGGATCTAATAGAAAGTTTTAGTGAAGTGAACTTGTCTTTACAGTATGTAATCGCATAGGGGGTTATTGACCCCCTATGTGATGTCAATACAGTTAAGTGCTACAAAAATAATGTTAAAAAGAAATTAAATAATAAGACTGTTTTAAACGTCGCCACCCCCCAAGTACACACACACACACACATGAGGTCAAATGCATGCAGCGGGCGGCATTCATATAAAATTGATGATTGCGCTACATGTTACATAGCACCGCAAACATTGAGGTGAGAGCAATAATTCTAGAGATATTATTCAGGGTAACTCTAAATCTGTAACCAGTAAAGGCTTTGTCTTTAGACAGTCTCTAGCACCAAGTTTGTCACCAGTTCACAGGCTCAATTAATTATAAGTCTTGCCATGTTTGGTGTCTGTTTTCTTATGACCTTATATTTTATATATTTTACCAAGTATGGGCTAGATTCAGGTAAGGGGACGTAAGTTTGTGCGGGCGTAGTGTATCCTATTTACGCTACGCCTCCGCAACTTAGACGGGCAAGTGCAGTATTCACAAAGCACTTGCTCCGTAAATTGCGGCGGCGTAGCGTAAATCTGCCGGCGTAAGCGCGCCAAATTCAAATTGTCAATTATCATGTGACATAATAAATTGCAACTACCACTGTTTTTCATAAAATCTATAATGTTTGGGGGCTTTAGCTAATTTTCAAAATGTGTAAAACCTGAAATGTCTCTAGTAGGAAAGTTGTGCAGTGATAAGATTTACAAAATTCTGATCATTTTCACATGTAGATCTTTAAAACATATCTTTAGTTTTTTTTTTTTTTTTTAATATATTTTCTCAAGTTCTTATTTTGTCCCCTTGTGGTCTTTTTATTTATTTCTCTATTTTAAGTCGGGTGATGTTAAATATTCATGAGTAAGCTCAGCTGGTTTCTTCAACGAACTGTAGTTTCTAATTTTAATGCTTTTATTAATCAATCCATTTGAGTGATTCACTCGAGGGCTGAGAGCTATTCATTAAAAATTTTCAAATGGACAAATGTATTCATAGTCTATGAACTGTACTTTGTTCTTTTCATTAGAAAAAACAATTCAGATAAAAATTACGAGTCTTTCAAGTTTGATTTTATAAAAAGTAAAAGGAAATGAAAGAAAAACTCAAGTGGGGAAATGCATAGCCTGCCCAGTATGCCTACTAAACCCATTTCCTTTTAAAAATGCAAGTTGCCTGGGTTTTACATTGTCCCAAAAACTTCAATACATTCTGAGTAAGGCCGCGTACACACGGTCGGTCCAAACCGATGAGAACGGACTAAAGGACCTTTTCATCGGTCTAAACCGATCGTGTGTGGGCCCCATCGGTCAGTTATCCTTCAGTAAAAATTTTTAGCACTTGCTTTAAAATTGAACCGATGGACGTCTAACCGATGGGTCAAAACCGATAGTTAGTATGCAAAAGCATCGGTTAAAAACCTGTGCATGCTCAGAATCAAGTCGGCGCATGCTTGGAAGCATTGAACTAAATTTTTCTCTGCACGTCGTTGTGTTTTACGTCACCGCGTTGAACTCGATCGTTTTGCCTACACAACTGATGGTGTGTAGGCACATCAGACCATCGGTCACCTTCATCGGTTAACCGATGACAACGTTCCTCCGGACCGTTCTCATCGGATGGACCGACCGTGTGTACGCGGCCTTACTGTTCCTAATGTCACGTATGCAGATCCAGCGGCTCGGACTTTCCTCTGACCTCACTAGCCACATGTTTGTTCTGTATCGGTGATTCCGAAACTACTGAGGCCAGAGATTGTCAAGAAACTGGCATTTTTAGAAGGAATGCAGCAATGGCATATACCCCATTTTTCATAGTACAGGTGTCCTTTAACCATACACCCTTTAAAGGACATAGACTTGAATGGCATGTAGGAACAGCCCCATTAAAGTCTTGGTAACATTATTGCATTGCCATGGCCAGACTTTCTCTAGCTTGACTGTATACAATGCATAAGTTCTTTTGCTAATGAAGTAGGAAAGTATGGACTTGGGGTGGGGGATAATCAAGATAGTCTAGTTAAGGGATGGGCACTTATGACCATAGTGAACTTGTCTTTTTTTTAAATAATCTAGTTAAATTTTACTGTTCATAGCTATGTTGACAAATACTTGTAGGTTTCCTGCTTGTACCAGTGCTTAGTGTCACCTGCCTTGATTGTTTTAAAGATATAATAGGATATGAATTTAAATACAGTACAGGTAAAAGCTGTTTATACAGACATGGTCTTCATGACACATCCAAACGGTGCTTAATTAATATAGGAAATATCTGTCCATATACCCCATTATACTGGACCTAGTATCCCCTATCCCATCTAGTTTTCCATGAAAGAATCTTCTAATGGACCCTTGCAACATAATTTGAAAGCCCCTGTAAAGCTGTAGAAGACAAATTACTGCGGTGAACGTAGAAATTGTATAGGCACACGGGACTGGAGTCAGCATTGAACATAAAACTTCCTAAAAGTACTACTTGTTGAGTAAACACTTAGGGCCCTTTCACACACAGACAAATGGTCCGTTTATTACAAGTCCGTTTTTTTGGACTTGTAATGTATCCCTATGCGATTGCAGACGTTAGCGGATGATGCATCCGCTAACGTCCGCAACCATCCGCCTCCGCAAAGATCCACTTTTGCGGACGGAAGAAAACCCTATTTTTCTTCCGTCCAGCGGAACGGATGAATACGGACACACGGTCCATATTCATCCGATTCCCCATAGGGGAGAGCGGAGGAGAGACAGGGCGGTCTCTGCACTGTGTGCGGGGACCACCCTAACCGCGGACAGCTCAGCAGAGATTAACGGAGGAATCCCCGCTGAGCCAAACGGGCTAACGGAGCGGATCAATACGGATCCGCTCCGTGTGAAAGAGCCCTTAAGGGAGATTTACTAAAACTGGAGCACTCAGAGTCTGGTTCCGCTGTGCATGGTAGCCATTTAGCTTCTAACTGAATATTGTTAAATTAAGCTTTCCCAGATAGCAAGTAATTGTGCTGCAAGTTTGAAAATAACTTGCCAGTCTTCACAAGTTTGTTGCACAATTGCAGCAAGTCCACAATGCATGACTCCAGATCAACTTTCTTTGAAAACATTCTGCAAGTTTTTCGCAAGTCCTGGTTCAATTATGTTGTGCAACAGTCATCCCACCACAGGGGTCGCTGTGGCTGAATTCTCATGCTGTAGGCTTGCAGAGTTCTTGCTGTAGACCAGGGGTCTCAAACTCAAATTACCTGAGGGCCACAAGACAAGTTTTTATATCCCATGGGGGCCGCATTTCAAACTACAAAATCAGCACTGGTGTCAGCGGATACATTATTAACCCCCCAGCACTGGTGTCAGCATTAACCCCCAGCACTGGTGTCATCATTACCCCCAGCATTAGTGTCGGCGGACGATCTATTAACCCCAGCAATTGGTGTCAGCAGACGCACTATTAAAGGGGTTGTAAAGGTTTGTTTTTTATTTTCTAAATGGGTTCCTTTAAGCTAGTGCATTGTTGGTTCACTTACCTTTTCCTTCGATTTCTCTCTAAATGTTTTTTTTCTTTGTCTGAATTTCTCACTTCCTGTTCCTCCTCAGTAAGCTTGCCCCCATCATCCGAGCCGTTCTGGCTGAGGGTTAGTCGGCATGCTTGCCCCCTCCCTTGGGACTACATCCCTGCGGGGAGATGTTGTGTACATCAGACTGGCGTCGGCATTCGCCCCCAGCGCTGGCGGCGGCATTAACCCCCAGCACCCCCCCCAACACTTCACAAATAACCCCCCCCTAAACAATTCACAAATAACCACCCCCAACACTTCACAAATAACCCCTGTTCACAAATTTCAACCCCAGTCGCCCCACTAAGGTCTTAGGCCCCATACACACGATAGAATCCATCCGCAGATAAATCCCAGCAAATGGGTTTCTGCGGATAGATTCTATGGTGTGTACACGCCAGCGGATCTCTTTCCGCGGAGAAATCTCCTCTGGGATGGATTCCAGCAGATCGAATATTTGTTGTGCTGCACAACGAATCCATCTGCTGGAATCCATTCCAACGGATGGATCCGCTCGTCTGTACAGACTTACCGGATCCATCCGTCCAAAGGGATTCCCCGCACGCGTCGTAATGATTTGACGCATGCGTGGAATTCCTTATATGACAGCGTCGCGCCCGTCGCCGCGTCATAATCGCGGCGACGGCGCGACACGTCATCGCCAGAGGATTTACGCGCGGATTTCAATGGGATGGTGTGTACACTCCATCCCATCGAAATCAGCGGATATCTTTGAGAGGATTTATCCGTGGAAACGGTCCGCTGGACCGTATTCGCGGATAAATTCTCCCGTGTGTATGGGGCCTAAGCCTCGGTGTGATGGCTCACTTACCTCTCCTCCTGGCAGTCAGCTGGTGGCCTGTCAGGTCCTGGCTCAACACAGGCCTAGTGGCAGGGCACCCCGAGAACGACATGATCTCCCGCCCTGAGGTGATAGCAGGACCCTGGATCCGGGCACAGCCTCTGAGGGAGCACAGCTCTGAACGATCATCAGAGCCTAGGTGGGCGGACCATCCCTGCGCTCTGTGTTCTCTGCTCTCCTGTGCTGTTTTTCCTTTGCTGTGCGCGCTGGGCTGCAGGACACAGGAGAGAGAGAAAGCTCCCAGTCGCTGCACGGTACACACCACTCACTCGCTCAGAATCGGCCCTGCCTGTGGGCCACTTGTAACCTGTCCGCGGGCCGGTATTTTGAGATCCCTGCTGTAGACTCACCACTTGCTCCTGCTAGACACTTGCCACACAAATTTGCTACAAATTGGAAAAGCGTCAAGTAGAACCTGTGCTTCAAGTGTTCTGCAAGTGTACAACTTGCCAGTGAAAATGTGCAAGCAAGTTCTTGCAGCAAGACTTACAGTTCAACACTGCTACAAATTTGTGGCACGTTATTCTTGCCAGCTGGGTTACCCATAAAACCTGGAAGCTCGTTGGTTTCTATGCACAGCTGCACCAGATTTTGCATGCTCCAGTTTTATAAAAATCAACCACTGAGTACAATTTGACTTGCCTATCCTGCTTCTCAAAAGTGTTTGTTTACTTCCAAAATACAGGTACAAATTTAAGGTCTTTACCTGTGTCTTTTGAAGAATTCCAAATCTAGGCTACATACCTAAAAAAAAAAAAAAAACTGCCACCATAGTTCTGTATTAACAAAAATTTTACATTGAAAATTTGGAGTATTTCTTGGTTTGATGATCCAGAAATTTGCATGCATTTTGCAGACAATTCATTACCCCAGGTATCTAATTCATAGTCCCTTTATTATAAGAGATTGGCAGCATTTTCCTCTAAGTTATCAAATGCCCAAGTACATTAAAATGTTTTCTAGTTCTGCCCCTGCTTTCTGACAGTGATCGCTGAGAAAGATTTTTCAACACAAAGCTGTTTTATTTTACATGGATTTGCCAGCTGCAGGCGCTTACTCCGTTCCAATATTCAACAGCTGGAAATGAATGCATTCGGCTCCCAACACCTCCTCGTTGCCTGCAGCTGTTCACAAGCGCTTGTTCACATTAGAATGCACATCCATGCATCTTTACATGCATATACTCTAATATGGATTTGTGTAGGGGACATTGTGTGTGTGTGTGTGCACGCGCGCACACACAGTAACACTTACAAGGAATATTAATCCTGACCTTTTATAAATAGTGCATTATGTTCTGTCCCACGAAATTCTAGTGATCTGCTTCAGAAAACTTACAGGCGATCTGGCTTTTGCTAATAATGTCAAACCCAGAACACTTGTATCAAAATGTTTCTCAGAATTAAAGCAACATTTTATTGCGCACTGAAGTCACATATAAGTAAAACGTCTAAAAAGAGGTGCCACAATTCGGCATCTAAATGAAGCCTGACTGCTGTGAAATGTAAATACTATACAATGGGCACAAATTACGGTAATGTTAAATTAGAAAGTTCTTTCAGCCTTTGTCACAAGTGCTCTTTTGTAAGCCCACGTCTGATCTTTTTTGAGACTTGTGAGAAATTAGAGAAACCTTCTGCTCTTGTAATGGAAACGTTTCCATATTATCAGTGGTGTTGGGTAGCATGACTATAGAGCTTCAGTTTCCAAGCCTCCTCACCTTCTGTAATAAGAAATCCTCCTGACCCAGGAAATGTATAGCTTGTTCTGGTGAACTTGCAACAAAAGGCAAAATCTGGGTTATGGGTGTTTTTCCATTTTATTTTTGAGAGTTTTACAATGTTTTATAACAATACACAGAATTGCATATTCATACCAAACAAATAAAAGAGCAAAGCAGGGCAGAAAAGTAAAACATATTATAAAACCAATAAAGCCTCATACACATGTACAGGTTTTCTGGCAGTAAAAAGTCAGCTGGGAATCTCGAGGGGAAAACCTTCTCGGTAAGTTTTTTTTTTCCCCCTACACGAGAGGATTTCCAGACAGGAAAACTGCGATGGAGCTTTGGTCGTGTATTCTCCATCGCAGTTTTTGACATAGGAAAACTACCAGGGAAAAAAACGGTGGGGAAAAAAGAGCTGGTTCTTCTTTTTTTTTTTTTCTTCAGTTTTCCTGTCGGGGAAAACTGCGATGGAGCATACACACGGCCGGTTTTCCCGGCCAAAAGCTCTCATGGCAGTTTTCCCGACGGGAAAAACGGTCGTGTGTACGAGGCTTTAGTGGTATAAAGGGTTACCCCAGAGTACCTAGAAAGCTATCTGAGACCTATGAGTATAACCCAGACGGCTAAGCAAAACACATAGGAATCAAGTGGACATTACATTCAAATCTGCATTGGCAGGTGTTTGTTTACCATTGAACCTAAAAGGTGGAGAGGCTCGAGACACTAAGGGGTTGATTTGGGCAGTTGCTCCAAAAATGTGTAAATGAGGTAAAGCTTCACTTTAGAAAGAATACCCAATCACGTCCAAGGAAAATTTAAAACACATTTTCTCTTATCGTCCATGGACGGACACAGCTCCTTAAATCTTGACAAGTGGGTTATGTTCCCTGTTTACAGGAGAGGACTAGGCAGAAACATGTTAAATAGTTAAATACATGTTACATTAACAGAGTTGAACAGCCCCGCCCAGGGGGCGGTCCCTCCAGACATAACCCTCCTCACTGCAGCTTGCAGCCTCAGTTTCGTTCTGCCTAGCAAAGGAGAAGGACGTATGGCTCCCTTTGGGCCCAGCGCCCTGAGGAGAAATTTTATTTTATTTTACTTTATTTTTTCTTGAAGAATCTTCTTTCAACTGTTGGCTGAGAGACAGGCTGGATATTTATAGATCCTTGTAGTCTACTCAGTCCGACCAGCAAGCGTGGGCACACCTTTGCAAAGAGGCTTGGTCTGCCACGCCATACCTCATGACTCCTGAGGTGGCCGGTGAGCTTTGCTCCGAGGTCCACATATGACTGAGCTGTGGTGTTGCCTCAATCACAGTGGACCGGGCCGACAGCTACCTCCATTGCGGTAGTAGGTCTGTCAGGAATGCGTCAGCGAGTCCTCGCTCGGACGGGTAAGTACAGTCCCTCCTGCTTCGGTGGGTTGGTACAGCTGGGCATTCCTGGGGTTCGGGGGTCCCTTCCCCTTACTTCCCTGCTCCTTTCCCTTGCTGCATTGCTAACATTGCCGCTGTCAGGGGGGAGGGGGCCTTCCTGAGGGGACTGTTATCTGGCCTGTGTTTTTTCTTTTTTGTATTGGGCTTTCCTGTGAGGTAAAAAGCCCTGTGATGAGCACAGATGTTTATGATTATACTTCAGCAGACGCTGACTGATTGGTGACACCTGTAACGGTTTTGCTTTTTATGCTGTATCTGTGTCTTATCCTTGAATAAAACAGCCCTATGAGGCTTTTCCTGTTTAAACACAGGTCCCTGCAAAAGTTACCTCACGGTTCTTTTCCTCACAGGCAGCGCTGTGCAGTCTCCTCCTGAGGGAGTCCCCTGGTTACCCCTGGTCAGCGCAGCAAGTGGGTGAGAGGCCCTAAATAGGGCTCTAGGAGCTTTTGTCTATTTGTATGGACAGGTGTGCATATTATAATACACACTATGTAAATATTGGAGTCAGTATCTGGGTCCTTCCCCACATGCTGGTGGTGGCAGCAGGTGTTAGCACCTGTGATTCCCACAGAGTTTTTATTGTAGTCCTGGACACAGTTTGTGCCAGGGTGGGGGTGGACTGCGGGCGGGCGGTAAAAGAGTGCCCCCTTCCCCCGTTATCCCCTGGGGAATGCTCTGTTATGGAGCCATGGACTAGGTACCTAGTTAAAAAAAAAAAAGGCAGAATAAGGCATTTATGGGTGCGCTTTTTACTGCTGCAAGGGACTCTCCTAAGCTGCATAGTGCAGCTGGGTTTCCGCTGAGGGCTCGGTCTTTTTTGGATCACACAAATCAGACCGCTGTGTAGGTTTTTTCCTTCTGTGCCCTTCTTTGATAATTTCTGAGATGCGGAATGAGAAAAGCCACTGAGGGCTTTTGTAGTCCCTCACCGCCGGGCGGGAACCCCTACTTGTATGGATCTGACTGATAGAAGATCCGAAGTACTGACCCGTTCCATGTTTACCATGCTGGGGTCTGGCTTGCGGCCTATTGTGGCCACTACACTGGGGTCTCAGTGGTCGCTGGCGCTATTTTTTGGGAGATTTTTCAATTACATTGAAAACTCCCATTGGCGCCCATTTTGTCGTAACCACGCTATGGCGCAGCTTACATTGTGCTGGCCTTTTTCCTGTGGCCGCGTTCTGAACGCTCGGCGGCCATCTTGGAGTAGTCCTGACCCCTAGTGCTGTATACAACTCACAGAGTGAGCATTTTGCACCAGACAGTGGAGGAGCACCGACTCTCTCCTGAGGTTATTAGCCTAGCGGACCAGCTGGTCCAGGGCCTCATATAGGTCTGTGATGCTTCATTGAATGCTGCGCCCTTGTTATCCAGGGCGTCTGTTTCAGAATGGTTTTATGCACACGGTGGTGTAGTGCTTAACTCCATTACTTGGCAGCAAAAGAGTCATTGGTTCGAATCTGCACACTGACGCCAATCTGCACACTGACGCCAATCTGCCTGGAGCTTGCATTGTCGCTCCCTGTGTCTGTGTGGGTTTCCTCCGGGTACTCCGGTTTCCTCCAAAGACATGTGTGCATACACCTACATAATATACATACACACTATGTGTGTGTATTATTTAGGGGCAACCCTCCCAGGCCGTCAAAGGCCCAGCTGGGGGACTAATCTGTCCCTGGGTGCATAAGCCGATCACGCCGGCACCCAAATCCTGCCAATGTATATAGCCTTCCCTCCCTGTCTCTAGGTGGGAGGGGCGGCTTGCAGGTTCACAATTCAGTGAAACCTCCCTGCTCTCCGACTAGTGGGTCTGCGAGGTGGTCTCTTCGGAGTACTAGATAGGGTTTCCTCCTATCCACAGAACAAAGTTCTGTCCTTGTGTCTTCCCCTCCCGGCACGTCGGTCTGCCTTGGGCAGTGTGGGTTTTGCTAAGCTGCAAGGTAATTTTACCTTTCCTGCAGGACGAGAGTTTTGGGGTTTTCTATGGGCCTCAGGCCCTAAATACCTTTGTGAACGTCGGGTAGTTCCGCATGGAATCCATTTGTTCGGTGGTAGCTGCGCTTCATCCGGGGGATGTCCTGACGTCCTCGGACATCAGGGACGCATACATGCATGTCCCGTTTTGCACATGTCACAGTGTTTTTTTCTGTGCTTCGTGATGAGAGAAGGGTCTCTGTCAGCCTGTGGCCCTCCCTTTTGATCTGGCGTCAGCACCATGGGTTTTCAGCTAGGAGCTCGCACTTATTTGAATTTTGTTGGGACAGCGAGGCTTTGCCTCATTGGCTACTTTGACGACTTTCTTCTGAGAGCAGCTTCTGTCTCCGACCTAGTGGATGGGTTATTCCCATTCAGACCCTCCGAAGATTCGGGTGGATGTTAAACGTTTAGGCCAGAAAGTGTAGCTCAGTGGCAGCAAGCCTGCCCTACATGTGTGCGACCCAGGGTTCAAATTATGGGCATGCTAGGTTCCGACTCAGCGTTGGAGTATCTAGTGTTGATCCAGACTCCTCAGTGGCAAAGGTCCTTCTTCCCCTGGAGAAATTGCAGACTCTTCAGTCTGCGGAGAAGGTATTGGCATCACGCAATCGGTCTTCTCTCCGGGCGCCTGCTGGTTCAGGGTCTGTGGGTAGCCTCCTTCAAGGTGGTACTGTATGCCCAGTTCCACACCCTGGTTTTCCAGTGGAACTACTGTCCAGGTGGTAAAAATCTCTTGTCTCTGAAATCATTAGATTCCTGTGCGCCACCTAGTCAGAGTCTCTCTGAGTTGGTGACAGAGATTCCCGACTCTTCGGTCCGGGAAGTTGTCCCTTCCTTCCAGTGGTCGGTGTTTACGACGAATGCCAGCTCACGGGTTGTGAACCTGGAGGTTCACAAAACTGGGGGGTCCAGTCGGCCCTGAGTCGCTGGACTTGCGTGGACCTATGACCACACCTCCTTGAATGTGTCTGGTCTCGGTAGCTACCCAGGGTCGGGCCTGGCTAGTGCCTGGTGGAAGACCGCCTGGGAATACCAGGTGCTGTCTACTGTTCATTGTCCTACTATTTTAGGCGATCAGGCTATGCTTCTCCTTGTGGTCGACCAATCTGGTTTCAGCCGGACAACGCCACGGCCGTGGCTTCAGTCTACCATCAGGTATGCCGGCAGGCAGACTACTGGAGTCGCCAGATGCTGGACCAGGGCGACTGGTCTTTGTGCTTGGGGTGTTTCGGCTCCCTTGCAGGAGGTGAGCCTCACATGGCATGGATCTCCTGGCAGCTTGTCTCCGCCGCAAGGGTGTCAGTTAGTGGCCAGGTCTAGTGATCTTGTACAGACGCGTCAGTCGCGCTGGTGGCCCTGTGTTGTCTGTATCGGTGATTTTTTGCCATTCCTCCATGGTAGTTGCTTCCTCGGCCGCTCCACAGAGTGGATGCTGAGGAGATCCCGATGATTCTAATCGCTCCAGATTAATCTCGGCGTCCTTGGTACGCTGATATCGGGCGCCTGGTAGCGGAGGCACCCTGGCAATTGCCAGGGCAGGAGGTTCCTGTCTCAAGGTCCCATACTTCCTCCTGTTGTACAGTCACTGACTTGCTTAACATGGTTATTGGAAGCCAGACTTTAGGTGACCAGGGTCTGTCTGACTCGGTCATCTCAACAGGGCACCGTAGTCTTCTTCCGGAGGATCTACCGTCGCACCTCTCTTGGTGCGAAGGGATGGAGTGACGTCCACGGGCGTACTTTCAATGTCCAGGGTCCTGCTGTTTTTAAAGCTTGGATTGGATCTAAAAATTGCTTAAAGCACCGTTTGGGGGCAGATTTCAGCCTTGGCTGTGTTCTTTTAGTGGCCTTTTTGCGGCCCGTTCCCTGGTGGGTCCCCTTTTTTTGTGTGCAAGGGGTTTGTCATATACTTTCCCCTCTTGGCCCATCTCTTCCCCCATGAGTTTTGACTCTGGTGCTCTCGGTTCTTCAGGAACCTTCCTTTTGGAAACATCAGAGAGATTTTCTCTTGACACTATCTCAGAAGGTGGCCCCTTTAGTGGCCTTTACCTCTGTTAGAGGGGTTTCTGAGTTGGCGGTCTTGTCTTGCAAGCCGCCATGCTTGATCCCCCATAAGGATTAGGTGATGGTGCGCCCGCGACCTTCCCTTCTTCCGAAGGAGGTTTCGGCCTTTCATACTTTAGGCGTGGTACGCGCTTTGCGGGTATACCAGCCTACTACGGCTCCATTTCGGAGCTTCTGACTCTCTTTTGTGTCGGTGTCTGGTCCACAAAAGGGCCTGGCGGTCTCGTCGACCACCATTTCTCGGTGGATCGGGCAGGCCGTCATACAGGCCTATGCTCCTAAGGGCGGGCCCCCCTTTCCGGTCACGGCACTTTCGACCAGGGCAATTGGTGCTTCCTGGGTTTTTTTTTTTTTTTTCCCGACATCATGCGTCGGTCTCACAGGTGTGCGAGGCGGCGATTTGCTCGTCCGTTCACGCTTTTTCCAGAATTTACATGGTTGCTGTGAGTGCATCTTATGATGTTTTTTTCAGCCGCTAGTTTTTGCCGGCGGCTGTTTAAAGTTGCACCTCCTCCGTTGAGGAGCTCTGCTTGTTTTGGGGTGAAGTTAAAATTGTTTTTACTGATATATTTCCCACCCCTCGTTTTTTGACACTGCTTGGGGACGTCCCACTTGTCAAGATTTAAGGAGCTGTGTCCGTCCATGGACGATAAGAGAAAATAGGATTTTTTGTACTCACCGTAAAATCCTTTTCTCTGAAGTCCATGGACGGACACAGCTCCCACCCCTCCTTTTTAGGTTTGTACTGCTTGTTACGAACTGAGGCTGCAAGCTGCAGTGAGGAGGGTTATGTCTGGAGGGACCGCCCCCTGGGCGGGGCTGTTCAACTCTGTTAATGTAACATGTATTTAACTATTTAACATGTTTCTGCCTAGTCCTCTCCTGTAAACAGGGAACATAACCCACTTGTCAAGATTTAAGGAGCTGTGTCCGTCCATGGACTTCAGAGAAAAGGATTTTACGGTGAGTACAAAAAATCCTATTTTTGCTTGCTCATGATTGGATGATGGAAGTCAGCAGTGCTTCTGCTTATTTTCTAACTACATTTTTGCCTTAAGTAAATCAACCCCTGAAGCTCAGCCTGCAGCATGGTCATAGTGCATCACTTATAGGTAATAGGTAATACTGGCATCAAAGACACAAAGGTATTATTGGCAATGAGTGGAAATCCAACCACCGACCGCAGTTCAGTGAGCTAATCTATGAAGGCAAGATCTGTGATAGTGCCTGTAGTATTTCCTCCCCGGTTTCAATCTCAATGTCGCAAGGTCAGTCTATCATGCTTGCCTTTACTTCACATGGAAATTATGTATACATTTAGTAATTAAATATGTTTGGAATAGGGAGATCAATCACTTCCTGTTGGTAGTCCTAAGCAATTCATCAAAGAGTGCAGTCTAGTAGCACCTGAATAGGCGTGTAGAGAATAGGGCATCTGTAGATGTTGGAACAATTTATTTAATATATAAAGAAAGGCTTCGAGTTTGTCCGAATTTGTGTGTTTTTTTTTTTTTTTTCACCCATCTCCTTGAGGATTGAACAGAAGTTCTCAATGGGATTAAGGTTTCCTGGGCACAAAACGAAAATGTTGAGGTTTTGTTATGCTCCGCAGTCCAATCCCTGTCCTTTTTCAGAATATCAGTCTGTCCCTGATGTTTTTCATGGAGAGAAGGGGCTTCTTTGCTGCCCTTTCTAACACCAGGTCGTCCTCCAAAATTCTTCTCACTGTGCGTGCAGATGCACTCACATCTGCCTGCTGCACTGGGGGTGCCCCGATCTTGCAGCTGAATCAATTGTAGGAGACGGTCCTGGCGCTTGCTGGACTTTCTTGTGTGCCCTGAAGCCATCTTTACAACAATTGAACCTCTCTCCTTAATGTTCTTGATGATCCAATAAATGGATGTTTTAGGTGCAATCTTGGCAGCAATATTCTTACCTGTGAACCCCTTTTGTGCAAGGCATGATTTCAAGCACCACCCTCTTTTTATGGCTTCCAGTCTGTTATTATAACTCAATCAGCATTACAGAGTGATTTCCAGCCCCGTCCTCGTCAACATTGACACCTTTGTTAACAAGAGAATCACTGACGTGATGTCAGCTGGTCCTTTTGTGGCACGGCTGAAATGCAGTTGTTTTTTTGGGATTAAGTTCATTTTCATGGCAAAGAGGGAATTTGCAATTGCAATTCCACTGATCAATCTTCATATAATTCTGCCATCATAAGACTATTTGCTATCATAAATACTGAGGCAGCAGACTTTGTGAAAATTAATGTTTGTGTCATTCTCAAAATGTTTGGCCAGGGCTGTGGATGTAGTTGATTGAGTTGCTTTCTAACTTCTTAAGTTTTTCTCTCTCTTTAGGGGCCTTCTTGTGAAAAATCAGGAAAGAGCATCATTTTAAAACTGACCAACAGTGACTTCCTAAACTCAATTGCTTTTTGAAGGATGTGTTCTTTATCTTCTGTAAAGGGATCAAAAGAGGTCTCGGTGAATTTTCAGGAAGGAGGGGTTGGGGTCTACTGCAGGGGGGTAGAGGGTGTCTTTACCTTTTATCCCTAAAGGAGCCATTTATTCAATGAATTCTCTAGCGTTGTTCCCTTCTGTAAGTTCAAGATGCCCACGGCTCTAATAATATTACACCATGGTCTGTTTTTAATGTCGCCGATTTTTAAGGATTTATATTTCACAAAACAGAAGAACCCACCATTCACTAACTAAAATAATTGTCATCCATCATTGCAATTGACTTTGCTTTTGATTTAACAGAGTATTTTAAATATTTAAACAAATGAGAATGACATGGGCAAAAATGATAGGTTCCCATACCTAATATTTTGTTGAACAACCTTTTTAGATGCACTCGCTGCAAACAGGCTAATTCTGTAGCTCTGTGACACGTCTACCTGCTAAAACGTTTGGCCCATTCCGCTCGAGCAAACTGCTCCAGCTGTCTCAGGTTCGAAGGGTGCCTTCTCCAGACTGTATGTTTCAGCTATTTTCATAGATGTTCGATAGGATTCAGATCAAGGCTCATAGAGAGCCACTTAGAATACTCCAAAGTTATGTTCTTGTCTATTCTTGGGTGCTTTAAATTGTGAGTTTTTGGGTCCTTATTCTTTCAGACACTGGGCAGTATATTTTACTATAGAATCTTTTGGAATTTCTGAGATTTCATTGTACCCTATATAGATTTAAAGTATATGTAAAACAACCTACTTTAAAATACCAAATCGAGGCAAAGTAGTGAGTGTACAGCTTGTATAACGTTGTAAATTTGCTGTCCCCTCAAAATAACGCAGCACACAGCCATTAATGTTTAAACCGCTGGCAACAAAACAGCACCTGTAAGTGAAAATGTCTGTATTGGGGACAATTCGCCATTTTCCCTCCCTGGTGTCATGTGACTCATTAGTGTTAAAAGGTCACAGGTGTGAATGGGAGCAGGTGTGTTAAATTTGGTGTTATCACTCTTACTCTCTCATTTTTTCTTTAGAAGTGATCACTTATGTTCTTCGCTGCATTGGAGATATGAGTGGAGACTGCAGAGGGGCATATCAGCAGGAGGCATAGGAATAGCAATGCAATGATCTTCCCAGTGAAGAGCTGTGTGGGGGCGGGGGGGTCGGCGCAAGTTTTGACCCTTGGAGGAGAGGCAGGCTGTGCTCTCAACACAGGGAAGGATGTGCTTCCATGCCTGGTGTGGTCAGTTTAAAATGTTAAAGCATGAGGACTGGCAGGTTCACCAGGTATTTAACACAATTGAAGCAATACAATTGGTACAACAGGCACATATCGGGAATATGAATTGTTAGTGTAACAAACACGTTAAGGCACCCTGTGTCAGACACAGCATAGCAGCCCCAAAACCTATCAATCCTTCTCGATGTTTCACAGTGGGTATGGTGTTCATTTTTTATTTGAAAGCCTGATTTATTTTTTTATGAACAAAGAGCAGATGTAATTTTTTTTGCAGCGTTATGATTCTGTATCATCTGTTAAAAAGATATTCTCCAGAAGCCATGTGATTAATCAATGTGCATTTTAGAAAATTCCAGTCTGGCTTTTTTATGTTTTTTCTTTCTACTGTGGAGTCCTCTTGAGTTTTCTTCCTTTCAGCCTACTGCCGCTCAGGAAGCAACGCATTGTGCGATCAGACCCTGATGTACCTTAACCCTGGAGTTCAGCTTGTATCTCTTCGAAAAATGTTCTTAACTTATTGTCTACCAATTGCACTATTTTACTGTTCAATCTCGGGTAAATTTTTCTCTTGTGACCGCGTCCAGGGATGTTAGCTACACTCCTATGGACCTTAATCTTCTTAATGATATTTGCAAATGTAGCTACAGGAAGATCAAGCTTCTTGAAAGTCTTTTAAGCTTTTTTACCTTTGACAATTTTGGTCTATAATTTTTATTTTGATCCCATTGGACAACTTCCTCCTTTGCTTTTTCTGGTCCATGTTCCGGTGTGTTGTACATGAGGATACCAAGCAGCAGCTGGAATTGACTATTTTTCTCCATGTAAATAGGCCAATTGACTCATCACAAGATTGAAGACCTGTGCAATACTAATTACTAAATTTAATTAATTTAGTAATTACTGAAAACTGTTTGAAATCTTTTTTTAGGGCCACCAACAAATCAGTTTGGGCCATTTTACAGGATTTTTGGGGAAGAGATAAAGTATTGCTATGCTTTCTTTGCCGTACTCTGATATACCTAAGGAATGCAGGTATACATGATGACATTTCTTTTAATTTCATCACATTTGAGGAGGAATAAAGCATTGTTTCATTAAGCTGTAAGAGTACAAGCAAAATTGTCCATGGCTGGAACTGTGGTCTTTTTGCAATTAAAGTCTAACATCAGCTTGTAGGACAGTAGAAACACCCTCCTGGTAGCTAATGTGCTCCCCCCCCCCCGACGCAGTAGCAAAAACCCTAAAGTTGTCTAGGCAATCAACTCAAGTTTAGATGTGGTGTCAGTGGTGAGGCTTTGACATACTAGAAAAAATAATCTTGGCACAGAAAATTGGGTCATGAGCTACAGGCTAAAATGGTTGCATAGCGTGGGAGCAATGACAGAACCACACACCGGCAACTCAGAAATAGACTTTTAGGGATCTGTCAAAATAGAAAATTAGGAGCTGCCCTTGCTGACTTGTTTTTGAATATGTTTTTCTTTCTTTCTTTCTTTCTTTCTTTCTTTCTTTCTTTCTTTCTTTCTTTCTTTCTTTCTTTCTTTCTTTCTTTCTTTCTTTCTTTCTTTCTTTCTTTCTTTCTTTCTTTCTTTCTTTCTTTCTTTCTTTCTTTCTTTCTTTCTTTCTTTCTTTCTTTCTTTCTTTCTTTCTTTCTTTCTTTCTCTTCTTATTGATTACAGATTTAGAACAAGCATGTGTATGTTAGGATATGTGATATGCACATGCTTGTTCCAGAGTCATGACTAAATATAGCCTGCATCCTATAAAACAAGTCGGCAGGGAAAGCTTTTCTATTTTTACAGTTTTGTTTTAAAGAGAACCAGACACCAATGGATATTCATAATAATCATACCCCTTGCTCCTAAATTGCTTTCCTGGAATTACTTTTTTCTTTTTGTCATTATTTTTATACTTTTTCTGTTAAGCTGAGTTTCAGGTTAACTCACATGTATACTTTGTCCTGTAAGAGATTCATCATCGTTTTATTGTAGCGTTTGTTTTAAAAACTACTATTTGAAGTAATAATTTTTCATTTACCACATACCTGTTCATGTTCAATCATTTATATCTGTATTTGTGTTTCAGTCTCATTGCAGGATATTACAATGAGGAAAGCTTTTAGAAGTTCTACCATTCAGGATCAGCAGCTGTTTGACCGCAGAACCTTGCCAATTCCACTTCATGAAACCTATGAGTTGTGTGAACATCCACCACCTCTTGATATCCTAACACCCTACAGGTATGTATGGTTAAACCGATCCCCACATACACAGTAGACATGTTTTTTGTGTTATCACTAGAATTTTGTTTCCAGCCGACAGCAAAACAAAGTGTCCCAAATTTGCATTTCTTTGCAGAGGGTATCATTTTTTTTTTTTTCGCATTTGATTTTTATTATGTTCAATAGCATATAGGTATATATTTTAATTCAATTGGTGAAGCCGTGTGCAAGAACAGGGCCTCTCACATATCAGCTGTTGAGTTGCAAAATAAACTTGCAGAGATGGCAACGAATAATTTATTACAGGCTGCTGAAAAATCACAATTTTTTTGTCAATTTGCAAAATAAAAATTTCATACCAAATGTGTATTCATCAGTGATGAGGTCTGTAAACCTAAAGTGACACAAAACTCTGTTTTAAACCCGCAGGTGATTCAAAATAAAAAAAATAAAAATTCATGCAAAGCAATGTCATAACGTGCTAGTATGCATCACATACTAGCACATTACGATACTTACCTTAGAACGAAGCCATCCTGCGCCAAAATGTCACAGCTGAGATGGTTCACATCTTCCCCCGTGTTCCTTCTGGGTTCGCAGCCTCTGGCTACATGAGTGGCCGAGGGCGCGATGACGCCACTCCCGCGCATGCATGCGGGAGCCGCCGTTTCCGGCACGGGCTCTAAAGGTCTGGCTTACAGTGCCGAACCTTCAGAGTGCATGCACCCATGATGTCATCGGCTGCATGCACTCTGAATTTCTCCTAAACTGTGTAAGTTTAGGAGATATTCACAGTACCTACTGGTAAGCCTCATTGTAGGCTTGCTTGTTGGTATAAGTGGTAGTTCAGAGTTTACTATTTAAAATCAGAATAGTACCTTCTATTGCTATCAGCCTTCTCTAAATCTCCAAATGTATTCTTGTGTTCTCCATGGTCCTGAATCTAGGCATCCTCATGCTCACTCTTGAGACGGACTAGGGGTTATGGGATTTGTAGCATGGATCGAGCAGTGCACGTGACCGCAACTACTTTGCTCTGCTCGTTGGAAACAAATAGAATTGAGCAGAAAGAGTGGTTCGGTTACAGAGGACATTATAAGGAGGAAGAAAAACACAACATTGAAAAATAGATTACAGGGCCAGTGGATG